>NC_138971.1:5735000-6935000 GCF_055761805.1 Camellia sinensis
TGATAACAAAAGATTGCAAGAATAAAAACAAACTTCAACGTGGATAACAAATTTGATAACAAAAGATTACTAGACTGTAGAGTTGGAGGCATAGAAGGAGACTTAGGAATTGCAGAATTGAGCTGTAGAGTTGGAGGCTGCAGGGCAGCATACCTGGGCTGTAGGACAACAGAATTGGGTTGCTGGACCAAAAAAATAGGCTGCAAAGCAGCAGAACCAGGGTGAGCAGTAGAACTAGGCTGTTTAAAAGTATGTCTAAGCAGTAAGGATCAAGATTTGCATATTTATTTTAATAGTAAGTTGGTTCTATTTTTTTTTAAATCCATTGAAATGTATCTATGTATTCTTGCAGTTCATAGGATTTCTTAAGCCATACATGGAGGATGGCCACTCAAAGTGATGAGTACTGGTGGTGCTATCTATGGTTGATATGGTTCTTCCAACCCAAAGTGAGACCAATGTTAGTCAAACATATATAAGAGTGATATGTATGGGCAACCTCAGCCATAAAGTAAATGGTGGCTTTCGGGTATAGTATATTTATATATGGATAAGTACTTTCAAAAGCTAAGTGAATCAGAAAAGAATCCAAATGTGGCAGTTTTCTGTTATATCTCTATTAATTTGACTACAAATCATCAAAAGGTTGAAGATTTTGTTCTATTTTTTATAGGAATGTTATATCATCAGAATTTGGCAATTAATTGAATGAATTCAGATTAATTAACTGAACTCTCTCAGCTAGCTTTTTACAAGTTACTTTTATCCTTGCTAAGGTGTTCTTATTGATTCCTAAGCATTTCCATGGCTATTTCATGATTATGCCCTTCAAATGCCTATTTCAAACCTATGGTGTTATGTTTTACAATTGTAAGACCTTAAGCCTTGTTGCCCCTGCTTCGAGTCAAGCTACAAGCATCAAACAATTGAAGTGATCCATCTTTTGAAAATTAATCATTTTTACAAGCTAATCTAAATTACCCAAAACCATATGGTGCAATCTAAGGAGGAAAAAAGAAAATTTCATGGAGATAACTCATGAAATTGAATAACATTATAATTTCCTTGAAGTCTACTGCCCATATAGTCAAATTTTAGGAGAGAGAGAGAGAGAGAGACTATACCCAAAACAGAACTCCAAAAACATGTAAGAGACAATGTGTGTGTGAGAGAGAGAGATAGACAGACAATCGGAGTGTCCTTGATGCAGAGGTGAGGCAAAGGGTCATTGGTGCCAACTTGCACAGGGGACAGAGGAGCACCCAAAACACCGAGCAATAGTCTCAGATCAGACCGCTTGTAAGCATTCGAAGCCATTAATGGAGTCCTCGAAACCTGCCCCTTCATCCACTGCCCTAACCCTAAGCCGCGCTTCGAATCCCTGATTTTGCCTCCATTCGGATCCGAACCCTCCATGATGGGCCTTAAGCTTCTGGATCTCCCGATCTAAGGCTCTGATTAGCCACGTGGTGGTGGCGGTGGTGCTTCCTCCGTCGGAGCAGACCCGACATTGGCGACCTAGTTCGCGCAAGACTCTTGGCTCGCGACCTCGCCGGCGATAAGCCTCGCACTACTTCTTCTTTCAATGCAGAAAAGAGTCCCTGTTTTCTCTCCATTTTTAAAGTCTGAGATATTTTACAGAAAACAAATCGTTCTCTCTATAGAGAAGAAGAAGAAGAAGAGGAATGTGAGTGAATTCTCTTCGTAGACGAATTTTCTCTCAGATGATCGAAGCGAGGTAGTCACTTTTAGGAAGGGTTTGCCTGTGCAATTGAGAAAAAGACCTACAGGAAACCGTATTGCTACTGTGAGAAGTGAAGAGAGAGAGAGAGAGAGAGGAGTTGGGAGCTAGAGGGTTTACACTGATATATTTATTTATTTATTTTATAAAGATTTGGGGGTTTTTTTCTTTTTTTTTTAATTTTTTTTTAATTTTTAAAACACATCAAAACGAAGTAGTTGCATAATCTTCAAAAGTGGCTGACTTTCAGCAACACAAATTTATTTTGTCGCTAAAAGAAAAGCTTTTTGCGAATGCATGGTCATTGTTGCCAATACAAGGAGACTAACAGCGACACATAATGCGTCGCCAAAGCTATAAAATCCTCGCTAAAACTAATTCGCTTTTGTCGCACATCCTGGTTTTTGGCACCAAGTGAATGGTTTGGACTTTTAGCAACGGATGGAAATAATGTCGCTAAAGGCTAACCTTTACCAACGAAATTGATCCTTGTGTTGCAAAAAATATGGCTTTTACTACGAAAAAATGACCTCGTCGCCAAAACTGTATTTTCTTGTAGTGATGGGACACTGTGTGTCTCAGTATTTTTCAAAATTAGGGAAACCAATGAAATTAGTTTTGAAAATTAGGGAAAATAAAGATTGAAAAACAGAGAAATTGAGTGAGAGAGAGAGGGCCCATACCTAAAAAGAGAAAAATAGAAATAATTGAATAAGCGACACCGACAACATTGATGATTGCTCGGAAGAGAACGTGGGTGACGTTGGTAGCAGCACTGAAAGAAGAGAATAGGGTGATGTTGGTGGCGGCGCTGAAGGAGGAGAACAAGCTAAAAGAGGAGAAGGGGGGATTGAAGGCAGAGAACGTGTGTTTTGCAAGAAAGGAATGAGAGGAAAACTGAAACACCAAAAAAAGAAAAGGGTAGGGGAATTAGTAGGGTTTTTTTTTTTCTTTTTTCATTACCACCAGTATCACAAAGTTCTCCCTCCAAAATTAGTAATAAATAATTTTCTCCCCAAAAATTTTAAAATGTTAAAATTATTGACAACAAAAATATATTCTTCATCAAATAGTTTCAAAATATTTAAAATCAAAATTTTCAAAAAATAAAATAAAATTATTGGTGACGAAAATATATTCCTCACTAATAATTTTATAATTGGTGACAAATTTTTTTCTCACCAAAAGCCTCAAAATTTTGGCACCACCCAAAAAAATTAGAGGGAAAACCTTTGGTGACGAAATTTAATTTTTCCTCACCTAAAAAAAATATATTTATTGACGAAAATAAATTTCGTCACCTAGTATTTTTACTTTTTTATTATATGTGATAAAATTTTATAATTCATCACGGATTATTTCTATTTAGTGACGAAATTTATTTTTTTCACTAGTTTTCGTCACTATAGATTACTTAGAGAGCTAATTAATTTGTGTTTTGATTTGAGAGAGAGAGAAAGAGGAGAGAGGAAAACTGATAAACAAAAAAAAAAGGCGGGAAAGAAAAAGTTAGTAGTCTATTTTTTTCCATTATCGCCCAATATGTCAAAATTTTCCCTCCAAAATTAGTGACAAAATAATTTTCTCACTAAAAAGTCTCAAAATATTAAAAATTATTAGTGACAAAAATATATTTCTCACCAAATGGTCTTAAAATATTTAAAATCAAGTTTCTCAAAATATATATATATATATATATAATTATTAGTGACAAAAATATATTCCTCACTAATAATTTTATAATTTGTGACAAATTTTTTTCTCACCAAAAGTCTCAAAATTTTGGCGCTACCAAAAAAAATTAGCAGAAAAACCTTTGGTGACGAAACTTAATTTTTCCTCACCTAAAAAGAAGTATTTGTTGACGAAAATAAATTTCGTCACCTATTATTTTTATTTTTTTATTGTATGTGACAAAATTTTATAATTCGTCACGGATTATTCTTATTTAGTGACGAAATTTATTTTCTTCACTACTTTTTGTCACCATAGGTTACTTTTGTTGTAGTGTTGGTTGTATTTTGTTTGTCTTCACTTGAGAACAAGTTCTTTTGAGTAAGAGAGTATGATGTAGGATATCATATGCTTGGCAAGTGATAGCTAGTGATAGGTAGTTGTTAGCCTATATCTAGGGAAGTATTAATAATATTGTAACTAACTTTGATATATGAACATTAATTGATTGATATATTCTCTCTCTAGAACGTTAGGGTTTCTCTCTCTGTAAGTTCTCCTCTTTCTTTGAACTAATTAAGCTTTAGTGTTGATTGTGATCTCAATCTCTCACTTGCATTTTCATTAATAAATGGGTAGCTAGTGGCATGCTCTAGAAAACTCTTTCATTTTTTATGTGTGGAATGATTTTTTAGAGTTCTTGAAAAAATTTATTGGTTTTCTTGGTTTTAAAATAATCTTTTTTTCTATGGGTTATAGTGTTTGGCTATGTGAAAATTAGGGCATGAGTAATTTAGTTTAGTGTTTGAGTAACTTACTATCATTACAACAAAAAAAGATTTTTACGGCACGCAATGCACACCGTAAAAACTCTTCTACAACGTGCAACGTGTGTCATATTATGACCAGTCATGGAAAGTCATTCACTTTCAACGGCACGTCATAGTACGCCGTAAAAAATATTTAACAACGGATCTTTTACGTCGTGTTTGACTTTTCTACAACTACTTTTGCACGCCGTTAAAAATCCTTTAACAGTTGATCTTGTGTGTTGTGTTTGATTTTTCTACAACTAGTTTTGCACGCCGTTAATTAAAGGGACAAGCCACGACGTTCATTACTAGTCGTTGAACATTTAATACAATGGCCTATTTTGCCTGCCATAAATAACCCAAATTTCACAGCATATTCTGCATGTCGTAGAATATGTATTTTTTTTAAAAAAAATTAAAAAATTCAGCAGGTTTTATTTCACCTGTTCTTTGTAATCTAAGAAAATATTACAAACAAGCTTCACAAATATATATATATATATATATATATATATATATATAAGCATTATTCAAACACCAAAATATTGTTTCAAACTTCCATAAAAAAATATCCAGAAGTTCTAAATATCCAAAAACTATCTATACATTCCAAACCATCTAAAAACTAAGTTTCTAAACATAAAAAACTATCCCTAAATTCAAAACCGTCCAAAATTTTCTAAATCATCCAAAAAAAAAAAAACTATCATTAAGTTCTAAAAATCATACAAAATTTATCCAAATATCTTCTTGTGAGTACACCATTATGGGCTGATTTAATTGCATCAACACTTCGCTTGTGTCCTTCATATCTTTGTATTAGGAAATTCCTAGCAGCTTCGATTTCATCTTCAGAAGCTTCCCTACTTATTCCAAGTCGTTTATAAGGGTCCCTCATATTGATTCAGGGAAATATAACTGCACTTGACAAAATAATTACAGAGGATTTCATAAATTCAAGATTGCACAAATACTATAATGCTTACCATGCTTCAATAGAAAACCAAATGTAGACCAATAATATAGATAACGAGTAATAAAGTTTAACATACAAATAGTATACAACAATAGATAAAGAAATCAAGATTTATGCAAATGCAAATAGCATAAAACATTATCCCTTCTTTTTCTTGGTAAATTACCTAAAAAGAGGGGTAGCTACGGATTGGATGCCGTATTTTAACTTTGGCTTGAGTTCTATCAGTTTCTGGTCTGGTTCAAACACAAGAACCACAACAGGAAATGATCTGATCACTGTTTCATGAAAAGCACTTTTGGTAATGATAATTTTAACTGTAAATGCAATGGCACATATTTAGCAACATGCTAGGCTTTTACAAATACTAGAATTACAACAACCAAACGACAAAAAAGCATTTAGTTCCTCCCCTCCCCCAACCCAAAAAAAAAATTAGAAATCCGACAGTCAAAGTAGTTTAATCTAACACTACTTTTTCTAGTACTCCGGTTTCAACAAAACAACATATCTTTTTAATTTTAAATTAAGATTCAACATAACAAAGTTTTGTATTCTAGCCTTTCCTCAGATTCAGTTCCCTAACATTCCCCTACCCACTTTTTTGGCGGTGGTATAGTGATAGAAACGATACTATACACAAGTTCAAGGTGTTGGAAATGGTTATAAAATTCTGAGTAAAACCAGAATTTTTTCCTAAGTTTGGTCTATTTTTTAGGTGGGCCCCGTGCGTCGATTTTCACGGGTCAAAGTGGTAACGCATTCTATGCCGCGTTGTGATTCACGTGGTATATTTGGTTGCTCAAAACCATTACTGAGTGAATGGAAAATTGAAGCCAAAGTATGCTCTATGAAAATGGAGTTTTGGTAAAAAATCCTTAAAGGTATTGAATAAGGCTTGTTCCACATTGATTTAGTGGGAAGTTTTGAATGGGTTTATAAGGCATGGGTTTGGTACTTGGGGTGTGCCCCAAGGGGTACCCAAGTGTTTTAGAGGGAGAGGTTATGGGCAAAATGGGCTAGACCCATTGGACCCAAAAATCACCACGCACGCGTGCGCGCCGCCATCGCAGTCCGCCCGGTCAGTCGGCGCGGGCTGGGCCTTGGCTTGGGCACGGATGTGTGGTTGGGTTGGGCTTGTTCGGTCCAATACTAATCTTTTTGGGCAAAAAATATTTAAATTTAATTTTATTTTTGGTAAAATAAAAGCTAGAAATCAAATTAAACCGGAAATAAACTGGTTCGGTTTTACTGTACATCCAAATAGGGCCCTTCACATTTTTTATTTGTTTGAATTATAAACCCAACAGATTCAAATCTGTTTGAATTCAAAACCAACAGGTTCATACCTGTTCAAACAGGTTTGCACCTGTTTAATTCAAAATCTGCAGTCACCATTACATCTATAAATAGGACAACCCTCATTTGATGTTGGTCAATTCCGAAAATTCATTATTTTCATCCTTAAGAGCTCTGCAAATTCATTCTTCATTTTGTTGCATTATTTTCATGTAAGAAAGAGTGTAAACACTTAGTGTGTTCGTAAGACAAACAATTTGTAGTGCTGCTATTGTCTGTAGTAGATCATTTTATCCTGGGAGATAGACGTCCAAATTCTAAAAGCACCGAGGAGAGGACGAATCTGTCTTAAGGACATAGTGTCAAACACTGGACTTGATCAGATAATTATTCAAAGAAATTAATTAAGTAAGTTGTTTAATTTATTATCCTGTTTTATTTATTTATTTAAATCAGATTTTAATTTTATTTTTGTAACAAAATAAAATCTGTTTTTATTTATTTTTGTTTTATTTCTAGTTTGATTTTTGTAATCAAACAAATTCTCTCATTTCCTTTATTTCTTTATATTCTAGTTGTTGTTTAGTACACAACAGAATTTAATCTACTTAAATACAGTGAAGATTGTCCAACACAAGGTAGCGAATCAATTCGACATAGATCGAGTTTTCAACTGAAAAAATAAAAAATAAAAAAAAATTCAAGGATTCCTCTGGTTCTCTGTCAAATTTTCCTGCACAGCCTTCACAAAATGTTTAATTTTAGTCATTTGTATCAATGAATTTTCAAGTCCATAACAAACCATTCAAACAACTGATTTGAGTTCAAGTTTTCATTTTACCATTCAAATAGGGCATTTTTGTGGTTGGAAGCCTCAGAAAATGAAAATGCTCAAGACAATATTGATAATTTCTTTGGAAGAGCCCCATACTAGTTAAATTTTAATCTGATATAACAATAACCGAAGTGAATCGAATCAAACCAAACTATACATTGTGCCCCAATCAAGTGCGGTCAGCTAATCAAGGCTATATACTCAAAGTAAATAAATTCATTTTTTTTTTTTTTTTTTACTACTAAATCTAATCTAACCATATGTTAATGTTAAATCATCATATATTTTGCTGAAATTTTAAGCATATAAATCTAGCAGATGCATGCATTATAAACCCCCAAAACAAAAACAAAACAAAACAAAACAAAGGAATGGATTAAAAAGGGTATAATTGAAAAGAAAAAAAGCACATTTCTTGGCTTAAAGAAGATTCCGACCCATTAAGATCTACCCCCAAATATATCATCTACATTACACAAACACACATGTAAAAATTACTATTATTACAATAGATATACATATATAAAAAGATAAGTATTGGGTTTTGCATACCTGAAATGAAAAAGGAAGCAGATGTAGAGACAAAGAGGCTGGTCAAAAGAAAGAAGAAGACGAGTAAAAAGGGAGTCCCTTGTGTGTATTTAAAAAGTAATCAAATTAGCACAAATTAGATAGAATATCACAAATTAGCACTCAAGATTTAAGAGCTAATGATCTTACCTTGAGAAATTGCTGACCAACCTCTTATTGGTCATTTTCACCAGATATTTGAAACCATTCATCAAATGTTTCAGCTGAGCTAAATATCTCAGGCAAGAGAATTACAGAGAAGAGAAATCTAATAAGAACCTAGGGATCTATATATATATATACACAAATTGAAACATTGGTCTGATAGATTACAAAGATTAACAAACAAAATGAATGAGAAAGTCAATTATCAGAACACATGGACACCATGATCTTGACCGATATCACAAAGCATCAAATCAAAAGAGCTCACTTGAATTTTGTATATATATATATAGTATTTGTTGGGATGGCAAACAAACAGAGTTGCTTCTGGTGGTTCTTTGCTTGGTTATGTATGTTCCAAAAACTACACACACTCATATATCTTCAATACATGCATACATATATATATATACACTATTCACTTAGCTACAGTGAATTCTATTTTTGGAGCAGTTAGTTAGTTGCAAAACCAAGTGTTGTGGTATCTTCAAGAAAACCATTGCCAATATATATACAGTCATGGTGAAAGGACATCACCTAGGAAAATTTAAATTAAAATTGAATTGTAATTATATAGACTATTGCCAAGGACTTTTTATTTTTGCACCAAGGAAAGAAAGAAAAAGTTTGTGAACTGTACAAAAGAATATAAACTTCATTTTATGCAGTTTTGAAGAGCAATGACCAGATGAAATTAAATTTAAAATGATAAACTCGCATTATTGTTTAAAATGATTGAATAGATAAATACACATTTAATTTAAAGGCAAGCCTATCGTGGCAGAAAGTTCATGCCCCTTCTAATAAGCTCTTCATTTAATTGGTCCACTTTTGAGTGCCATATCAACATCTTTCTCTCAATAAGATGGTTATATTAGTATAAAGTTGGAAGAAAATACTCAAAACTTGATTATTAGATCTGATATTGTTTTTAAGTGAACTTCTAACCATAATATGGCCACACAATGTTTAATCAAATGGTAAGTTGTTTCTCAATTTACGTATAATGTTGGACCTAAATATAGGGGTCTCAAGAACATGAGCAGAAACTCATGATAGATTTTTTAAATATAAAAAATTTAATGATCCACAATTAATTTATTGAATGAAAATACTTACTTTATGATCACGTGGAGCTAAATTGGCAATTGACCTTATTTCCTTTATGCTAAGATCTTTCCCAATTCCAAGAATCTCAAATTGGCAATTGACCTTATTTCCTTTATGTTAAGATCTTTCCCAATTCCAAGAATCTCAAATGTTCTTAAACCTTTAGAAGCTTCTTCTAAGCTGTAAACATATAACATTAAATAAGATAATTGTTGGCCTCAAAATTGCACAATTCAAGTTCAATGGATTAGTGAAGATGACAATAATACTGGCTGAAGCCCGATGTAAATGCACTATATGTACGAAAAATATTTATTTAAAATATTACTGCATAAGGGGAAAAAAAAAATCATGTCAGATAATGTATTTGGCAACTATGATAGATACCATTATAGTCATATGTTGAACAAGATAAGTTCGGCCTAATTGGCCGTTAGCATTTTCTTTGAAATCCCAGACCGCATAAATGGAAATACAGTTAAAGGAAAGTGAGCCATACAATCACATTGTTTGTAATCAGTAAAATTAATAAAAATCCATTTAGACTGAGACCCAAACAAAACAAAACTAGACATCAAATTAAACTTTTTCAATTAACCTAACATCAAATTAAACAAATTGAACTAGACATCAAATTAAGTTTGGTTGAGTTGAACTAGGTTTTTCTAACAAACATCCAAAGAATCTACTAACTATTTCTTTTAGGCATATTAACAATAATTATTGATTTATTTTCTAATGGTGCGTTTTCTAGAGAAACAAACGGAGATTATCGAAATTTTCAATTATAGAAATAAATAAAATAATGAAGGAGCAGTAGATCGAGCCCTTATATGATCATTACAAGTCAAACAAAAATATAAAGGGAAAAAAAGAAAGTTGGGTTTAATTAGGGTTTAGTTTGACCTTCCAAAAGATCCATGCATGGAGTGGCATGAAGAGCTCTAATGCAGCAAATCGGTGAGATTTCGGAAGCAAATCGATGTCCTGAAGCAGCAGGTCGAGAAGAGAGAGAAGGGGCGGTAATGGAGGTGATGGCGGCGCGGAAGCCACAGTGGCGGTGGTGGTGGCAGTGGCGATGGCGGTGGCGGTGGCGTCAGAGGCAGAGGGAAGAGAGAGAAAGAGAGAGAGAGAGGAAGTGTAACAATGTATGGTTTGGACCGTATATGATGTGGAAGATTGGATTGAGTGTGGAGGAGTCTGTAGAGATTTGATCTGTTGATGATGGTGAGTAGGAGGTTGGGGTTTCTGGTTTTGGAGTTGAAGAGCTGGGGTTTTTGATTTTTTTTTTTTAATTTCTTTTTGGTGTTTGTCGCTCAAAATTTTTATTTTGGTGCCTATTTTTATTTTGGTCATACTATTCAAGAAATAAATTGCGTATCGTGGAAAGTAAAATATTTTTAACGGCTAGCATATGTGCATCATGGAAAGTGTACTTTTTAACGGCTGGTTTTTTGTACGCCATAAAATGTTTAACATTTTTAACGGCTGGTGTACACATGTCGTATATAGTTGATATAGTAACGGCATGTCATATGCACGTCGTAGAAAGTTTTATTTATTACGGCTAATATTGCAAGCTGTAAAAAAATCATCATTATAGCATTCATGGCCTACGCAATAGACACGTCGTGGTTGGGAAATTATTTACGACATGCAAAAAAAGCATGTCGTAAAAGTGAAAAACCACAGCTTACATTTATTGTATGTCATTAATGTAGAGCCGTAAAAACTCTGTTTTGTTGTAGTGTATGTTAAGCATAACTTATGAATAAGGGATATTCCATGAATATACTTATAAAATTTATTGGCAAAGCGGTTCAACACAAAATCCCCTTGTTAGTACATAACACCACAACCACTTATTTAATATTGCTTGATTGAAACCTGACTTCCAATGCTCAAAACCCCTATAAGCATGTTTTTACAATTTTGTGGCTTGAGGGTATGGTTGAGCCTTTGGTATGGTGATTGTATAGAGGTTCCTCTTTAAGTTTGTTTTTTCTAATTTCAATGGGATTGTTATGGATAGGGGAGTGATGGTGGGAAATAGGATGTATTAAGATATTTGGGATAAAGAAGCCAATAATTAGCTTTGTGATGGATTTAGGGTAAGAAAAGCTTAAAGGTTTAGTGATGTAGTTAGAATTAGTATGGTTGTTATGCTTTAGTACCATAAGAGTTAGTTAAAGTTAGTTAGATTTTTTAATCTATAAACAAATAGGTGGTTCGGCACCTCTAGTTATGTTACGTGGACTCGCCAGTTTTGGGGAAAGTACCTGTCACGACCCAACCCCAGGGGCTTAGGGTTGGAATCACAACATACTAACTTATTCTATTTGTAGCAAATTAAACTGCACAAGCGGAAATAAAAATAATTAAACAGGAAATTACTTCATTTTACTATTTTAACAAGAGAAAATACATTTATAGGGCTTTTATTATTTTATTATTCAGTGACCGGCTCCGAGTAGAACAAAAGGGAGCAAAATATATATATATATATAAGACAAAATAGTGCTTCAACATCAATCCACGTGCGGGTTCCATTTCGTGAGGTTATGGTTTTCCCCTGAAAGGGTAACAGCTATAAGCACACAGTAGAGTGAGAAATATTATGCCAAGAGTATATGAAGTACAAAACAACCATGGATAATTAGTTAAGCCAAAACATTTACATAACTCAATTTGGTAAAATAAATCATTTAAGTGGTAGAAACTGAAATACATAAATTATGTAAATAAATAACCATAACCACGGTACAGAACAGAACAGAATAGAGGTCACAGAAGTGACAATCAGAACAGAGGTCGATGGATCCATGACAAACAGAGGACCACAAATTGGCCAAACAGATGCCAATGGTTATTTAAGTCTCCCAAGGCGTGGGACTCCCATGGTAGTATTTACAAAATATAATTGTTTATAAGGTCATTGTCAAATATATACTAAAATTTAAATAAACATATCCATGAATTTCATTTTAAACAAATAGAGTTCAGAAAATAACCTACGTAATTGAAATATTAATATAATTTATAAAATATAACTTGTATACAATAAATTATGGTAAATCAAAACATACGTAAAATATATTACAGTGACTCAAGGTATAATATAACTCACCTTAAGATTGAGTCTTACTATTTCTTTCCTATTTTTCCTACCTTCTCGAGATCCCTTTCTACACAATATCCCTTAGAATTTTTCTTCGTTTTTTCCCCTCATACCTCTCCTCATTTTGCAGCCCCCCCACCCTCTTATATACACAACCCATGATGCCTAAACATTGATGACTCACTCCCCCTACGGGTTAGAGGGTACAAGTGGCGCACAACCTTCTCTCCTGGAGAGATCACAAATCTTCTTAATTAATTACCAAGTAATTGATGTTGGCCTTATCAGGTTAGCATGCTGCTTATTATTATTATTATTATTATTATTATTATTATTATTATTATTATTTATTTACTCTTACTTTTATATTTATTTATTTACTATCTTTAATTCTAATTTGGCCCAACTAGTATTATAATTTCATATTTGTGTTAATTTGGCCTCAAATAATAATCCTAATTAATCTCATATTTGATAATCCAATGTCAAATTAGATTTATTTACTTATTATTATTTATTTAATAATATATTATCACATACACCCATAATTATATATAATTATAAATTTTTATGTGATATTTAATTAAACACTCAGGGTGTCACAGTACCTGTGTCGACACGATGCAACGTGAACACAGGTACGAGATCTAAGTCGGACACAACACCTACTTGGATGGACACAACTGTTCTTTGAGGAGCGAAGATAGATTAAAAGGTTGGTGACCGAGTAACCTAGAAAACGATTGACGTTGCTAGAAGTGAAATTGGTTCTTGCATCATCTTCGTTAACACTGGAATTGATCGCCCTCTTTATTTGGTTATAGAAGAAGCTTGTACAATGGACTGAGATTTGGATGAGTATGAGTGGAATGAGCCATTTATCTCACTTACCACTTAATATATTCAATCTTGTCCATACACATGTCTTGCCTCAGAGAGCAAAATAAAAAAGAGAACATCGTTACTTCCATTGCAATAGACAACTATATATTTATTGATTTAAGATTAAATGTTGTGAGGCCCATGGGTTGGCTGATACAAGTACATTATCAAAATAAAAAATAATGCTAAGTGTTTTGCAAATCAAAAATGCTTTAGGGCTCGAATATGTTGGGTGAAAAATGAGTGAGAGCATTAATTAGTGCTACCACTAATAATATGACAGTAAGTTTCACCATAAATAATTTGATGTTTTGACTTTGAAATTGTATTTTTTTTCTTTTTTTATTAAATATCACGTGATTAGTGGTTTAATGGTCTCTACCATTGTTGTATCGTATGTTGGGTCGAATGGCCTGAAAGCGTGGGCTCAAGTGCCCATTACTCCTCTATCTTACTATCTCTTATTTCTCAGTGTTATACTAAACTCTCTCTATATTGCTCTGTTGCTCATCGTTCTTCCAAATCATCTCCGAATCATTCGAGTCAATCACATCCTCTCTCCTCCCAAACGACGCTGGAAAGTTATACTGTGGAAACAAGTGTCAGCGTGCTTAGTGGAGATTTTGAATACTCCTCTTAGAAGTTCACCCTCACAACTGAATCTCAAGTAAACTCTGGATGACAAAACTAGGGTTTGATGATTGAGGGTTTTGTATTTTGCCCCAATAATTTCAGTTACCCTGTGTATCACAAAACTAAGGTTTGATCACATAACTTTGTTTAGGGTTTTCTTCGATATTCTATGTATATATGTCATCCGGTGAATTTTTTTTCCAATTTCTTGTAACTATTGAATTGTGTGATGTGCTGTCTATGGATTGTTCAATGATGGAATTAATTTTTTTTTGGTTGTTCTGGAATCATCTTCCATTTTATTGATGCATCTTCCATTAAACATCTTCTGTAACGCCCTCAAAATAATAACATTAAACCCATCAAAAAAGACATTTATTCACATATGAAATAACCACATTTTTCTATTCATCAGAGTTTCATTACAAAAGTATTACATGTTAACAACAAAAGTAAAATGCCCTATAGGCTTACAGCTTTCCAAGTTAACACTTGGTTACAACAAAAGAGTGCTAACTCATCTACACATTAAGCCCTCGGCTTGAATATACATGTAATACATCAAAAGGGAACTAAAACCACAACAATCTGCTTGCCTCTAGCCTCCCAAGCTATGACCTTGGAGGTGACATGCTACCTGTACCTGAAAATGATATTCCCATATAGGGTGAGCCACAGCCCAATAGAAATACACTAAACCAACCATGAACAATGACTAAAAGATTAGCAATTGATAGATGGCCAACACTGATACAACCACATAAATTACATTTTTATGTCATCCGACCTATAAGTCCAAGTTACTTTTCATTTTCCCCTTTTCAACAGATAAGCATTTTAGCTCTATCATCATCTCAACAGATATGTATCAAAACTATATCTCACATTCACAGATAAGCATATAAGCTATATCCACATTCTCAACAGATATGTATAACAACAATATCCCACATTCACAGATAAGCATATAAGCTGTATCCACACTTCACAAAGATAAGCATATTAGCTCTATCTTCACTTCTCTAGACAAGCATATGAGTTGTATCTATGGAGTTCATCCCCTATCTTCTCCCATTTCTATCCGGTTTAGAGGTACATCCCCCATCTTCCCCTAAACCGCGGAGTACATCCCACATCTCCTCCTCTACACATAACGTATACAAACACATTGGTTCTATATACAATCATTCAATACATACAGTTAATATATTCTATCAACCGTCAAATTCCATGATACATTCCATTGATTAGTTTTCGTTTGCCTAATCATCATGCATTGTCTACAACAATCACGACTATCCTCCACCGATAGCCCAAAGCAATTATTTCTAAACAGAAAATAAATGCACAAATGGATATTCAATCAACATTTCATTTCGGTGAGTGATAAATAATTCAACTACACCCTTTAACCCCCATGCATTCCCAATCTCTACAATTTCATTTCATTTCCTCATTTCTCACATTTAATTATCCCAATTAATCAATCAATGTAATTAGGTCATTTTCCATAATTAACATTACAACCCTTAGGACCCATTTTCATCAATGATTCAACATTAATTCCATTTCTCTATGCCAAACATACATATAGGTTTATTATAAATAAAACCCCAACTTTTGTAAAATAGCACAAAAGCCCCAAACTTTTACCATATTACCAAACCAAACCCAACATATCAAAATACTAAAATTTAAAGACAAAATCCATAGAAAGGAGTAGGATATCCCTACCTCAAATTCAGAGCTCCAAGAGAGAAGATGACAAAACCCAACGTGCTCCAAATCCTGAAATTTTCAGATTAAAATGTAGCCCTCGACAATCAACAACTTTTTTGTAAAGGCCAAAGATGAGCAAATCACTCATACTAGATCAAAACCTAGAGAGAAGGTAGAGTTCTAGAGTGAGAGGCTCAACAATGGTGTTTTTGGAAAAGTAGGAGAGAGAAGAGAAAGTGAAAAAGTGATTTGAAAAGTTAAAACACGGAACTTAAACCCAGTTGCCCCGCTCGAGCGTCAAACACCCCGCTCGAGCGTCACTCACAGACTCCCGCTCGAGCGCTAACAATCCCGCTCAAGCGGCGGATACACACTCCCAGAACTTTTACAGAACCAGGTCTCCGCTCGAGCTTCCAACTCCCCGCTCGAGCTTCACTCACACAACCCCGCTCGAGCGGACAACCCCGCTCGAGCGGCCAATCCCACGCTCGAGCGTCCAACACTGCACAGGAAATACTGGATGGGTGCAATTCCCGCTCGAGCGCCAAAACCCCCGCTCGAGCGGACAGGTCAAAATCTGGGCAACTAGTTTTGGATTCTAAATTCAACCAACCTGTAACAAACCTGCCCAACACATCCTATAACTCAAATACGAAGTAAAAAGGATGTAAACAAGATAATAATCAACTACCAACATCCACGGACACATGTCCGGATCATTGTACAACAAGGGTAAATCCGGGATCGCTATAACCTCCCCCCCTTAAATAATTTCGTCCCGAAATTAGGCACAAGTTTTCAAAAACAAGTTTTCCTCCATTTTAAACAATGTTACATTTTAACATTCGACAATTCGACCCATTACCGGTTATCACATCCCTTTAACAAGAGACATTTCACAATATGTATACAACATATGTACTTTCAACATGCATCAACATTACGCATTTCCTTTCCAATTTCAACAATATATTCAACATCTATAATGCTACATTCAACTTCCATATGAGGCTAGTCCCAAAACATACTTCCAATAAACCAAAACATTCTCAATGTTTCACAACTTAAGACATATATAAAAGCTCTTAAGTTCAAAATCTAAATACAAGGTTACATATCAACAAACAAGTCCGGATATTTCTCACGGACTTCCAACTCACGTTCCCAAGTGGCTTCCTCCACTCCGTGATGTTTCCACAAGACTTTCACCAAAGGAATGGTCTTGCCATGCAGGACCTGATCCCGCCTATCTAAGACCCGAAACGGTCTCTCCTCATACGAGGCATCCTCATCTACCTCTAAATCAGTCCAATCCAATACATGTGATGGATCTGGCTCATACTTCCGAAGCATACTCACATGAAACACGTCATGCACTTCGGACAACTGCGGCGGTAAAGCTAACCGATAAGTAACCTCGCCAATTCCCTCAAGGATCTCAAAAGGACCAATAAACCGAGGGGATAACTTCTCACTCTTCCTAAACCTCATCAAACCTCGCCTAGGTGATATCTTCAGAAAGACATGATCACCTACCTCAAAAGCCAAAGGCCTCCTCCTACGGTCAGCATAAGATTTCTGACGACTCTGGGCTGTAACAAGCCTCCTACGGATAAGCTCAACCTTCTCCGTCGTCTCCCTAACCAACTCCGGACCCAACAAAGGTGCATCACCCACCTCGGCCCAACACACTGGAGACCTATACGGTCGGCCATACAAGGCCTCAAACGGTACCATACCGATACTAGACTAAAAACTGTTGTTGTAGGCAAACTCTACCAAGGGTAAGTGCCTCTCCCACGTCCTACTGAAGTCCAGGACACAACCTCGAAGCATATCCTCAAGGATCTGAATAGTACGCTCGGACTGCCCGTCAGTCTGAGGATGGTAAGCCGTATTAAAGGTCAACTTAGTGCCCAAGGCACTCTGCAAACTCTGTCACAACCTAGCAGTAAAACGAGGATCTCTATCTGAGACGATCGTCACTGGGACCCCGTGCAACCTCACTATGTCCCGAATATACAAATCGGCAAGATGATCTACCGAATCTCTCACGCGCATAGGAATAAAGTGCGCCGACTTAGTCAACCGGTCTACAACCACCCAAATAGCATCACTACCCCGCTGAGTCCTCGGAAGACCTACAACGAAGTCCATAGTGACATGCTCCCACTTCCACTCGGCAATAGGCAAGGGTTGCAACAAACCCGCTGGCCTCTGATGCTCGGCCTTCACTTGCTGGCAAGTAAAGCACTTCGATACGAAAACAGCCACATCTCTCTTCATACCCCGCCACCAAAACTGGCGACCCAAATCCTGATACATCTTAGTGCCTCCCGGATGCACCGCAAGGCGTGAATGGTGAAACTCTCGAAGTACTTCCTCTCGGCAAGACTCCGGCACAAACAAACGGTCTCGGTATCTCACACTCTGGTCGGGATACACCGTCAAACCCTTCTCAACCTTCCCACTAGAGATCTTCTCTCGGAGGGATTCTACCTCAAGGTCACCTCTTTGTGCCTCTAACACTCGTGTCACAAGTGTAGGCTGCGCAACAACAGAAAACAAGGCCGCAGCCTCAACGGATTCGCCCAGTAGCAAATCAAACTCGCCAAGTGCTCCCAACATCTCCCATTCTCGGATGGCTATACCAGCTACATTACTAATGGATTTCCTACTAAGGGCATCGGCCACAACATTGGCCTTTCCCGGATGATAATGCAACTCAAAATCATAATCCTCAATAAACTCCATCCACCTCCTCTGCCTCAAATTCAAGTCTCTCTGTGTAAACAGATACTTTAAACTCTTGTGGTCCGAGAACACCTCGAACTTCTCACCATAAAGGTAGTGCCTCCAGATTTTTAAGGCAAAGATCACAGCCGCTAACTCTAGGTCGTGAGTAGGGTAATTCTTCTCGTGTATTTTCAACTGACGTGAGCCATAAGCTACCACTTTCCCCTCTTGCATCAACACACAACCCAAACCCTCTCGTGAGGCATCACAATAAACCGCATAACCCAACCCTCTCTCCGGAATAATCAACACCGGAGCGGTGGTCAATCAAACTTTTAGCTCTTGGAACGACTTTTCACAAGTCTCACTCCACACAAACTTGACTCCCTTCCGAGTCAGCCTAGTCAACGGTGACGCTAACCTGGAGAAATCTTTCACAAACCGGCGGTAATACCCAGCCAATCCCAGAAAACTGCGGATCTCAAACACACTCTTAGGCTGTGCCCAATCCTGCACTGCCTCTACCTTGGATGTATCAACAGACACTCCTACCCCAGATACCACGTGGCCTAAGAATTTGACTTCCCTCAGCCAGAACTCACACTTCCCAAACTTGGCATACAGCCTATGGGCTCTAAGCAACTCAAGCACCACTCTCAAGTGTTCCTTATGCTCCTCCTCAGAAGGCGAATAAACAAGAATGTCGTCCACGAAAACGACTACAAATCGATCCAAGAATTCCCGGAAGATCCGGTTCATCAAGTCCATAAAGACTGCCGGTGCGTTGGTAAGCCCAAATGGCTTCACTAGAAACTCATAGTGGCCATACCGCGTACGGAATGCCGTCTTCGGAATATCCTCCTCCCTGACCCTCAACTGGTGGTAACCCGATCTCAAGTCTATTTTAGAGAAACAACGGGAACCCTTCAACTGGTCAAACAAATCATCTATACGGGGCATAGGGTACTTATTCTTGACCGTAGCCCGATTCAACTTCCGGTAGTCTATACACAATCTCAAGGCACCATCTTTCTTTTTAGCAAAGAGGGCCGATGCTCCCCACGGTGAAACACTAAGGCGAACAAAACCCTTATCTAGCAATTCCTGGAGCTGAACTTTCAACTCAACCAACTCTGCTGGAGCAAAACGGTAAGGTGCCATAGAAATCGGCGTCGTGCCGGGCACTAAATCAATAGAGAACTCTATCTCTCAGTGGGGTGGCAAACTAACAAGATCTTCGGGAAAGACATCCGAATACTCACAAACCACCCTCGGCAACACAAGCTGGGTCTCACCACTCTCACCTCTCTCAAAGCTAGCAAGTAGACCACTAAGCTCACTTCGCCCTCGCGAATCATACCCCGGTGGCAAAACACAACCAACCCGGTCTCCCAAGAAATGGAACCACTCCCCGCTCAAGGTACATAATGTGACCCTTTGGCGGTAGTAATCGATGACAGCCCGGTATGACGATAGCTAGTCCATATCCAAAATAACATCAAAACCCTTCATGGGCATGACAACAAACGGAAAAGGAAGCCTATGGTCGGCGACCTCTATATCACAACCTCTAACACCCTGTTTCAGGATCAACTCACCACCAAGAGGTGACACTACACAAATAGGAGATGCTAACTGTGCTAACTCCAATTCCAAAACAGATGCAAATGCAGCAGATACAAAAGAATGAGATGCACCCGTGTCAATCAACACACTAGCAACCGAGTTGCAAAACAGAAAAGTACCTCTCACTACCGATGGAGTCGGTACTAAATCCTGCGCGGTAACAACATACACGCGCCCTGTAGGCCCCTGGTCTACCTGCTCACCTCTAGGAGCATACGACTGTTGCACTAACTGGGACGATGAAGCCCCCGGATTGGCCCTCGAGGCCTGCACAGACTGAGCTGGCTGAAAACTCTGCGTCTGTCTAGAACTAGACGCTCCTGAAGTGGCACTCAACTGTGGGCAAAACCTCTTCAGGTGCCCAGGCTGTCCACACTGATAACAAGACAAGGGCTGCCCCCTGTCCAAACTCTGGCTCTGCGGTCTAGCTGAAGAAGAAGCAGCTCTCTGACCTCCACCCTTTAGCGGGCAAACTGAAACCTTGTGACCCAGCTGGCCACACTTGTAACAAGTAAACTCCTCCTGACTGCCTCTCCCCGAGCCTGCACTCGGCACTGGGAAAGTCGATCTAGAAACTGTACCCTGAGGCTGCTGAGGGTTATAACCCCTCTGTCTCCTGCCATCACCCTGACCATCCTGGCTCCTCTTGGAGCCCCTCTGCTCTTCCTCCTCTTCCTGCATCATAATTTCCATATGAGCAGCGGCATTTACCAGGTGTCTATACTCTCGGATGTAAGACCCACCAACTCTCAACTTGAGGCCCCACCTCAACTTCCGCTCAAACTCATAGCAACGGCGTTCCTCAGACGCCACCAGTTCAGGTGCAAACCTGGACAAACTGGTAAAAGTAGCCTCAAACTCGGCCACTGACAAGCCCTGCTGTTTAAGCCGGCTAAACTGGTCCCTCAGCTTCTCCCTAGCTGCTGCAGACAAAAACCTCTCCTGAAAAGCATTCACAAACGCCTCCCAAGTACCACCAACACGAGCCTTCTCGTACTTCCACCATTGACCCGCATCTCCCTTCAGCTGGAAGGATGCCAAGGTCACTTTCAGTGCTCCGTCCTCGATACCAAGCATCTCGAACGTCTTACTCATTTGCTCTAGCCACTCATCAGCCTTCAGTGGCTCCCTCGGATCCCCGATAAACTCATCCGGATTAGACCGGAAAAACTCTCTCTTTAAGAAAGAAGGCCCTGCCTCAGCTGCCTGATTCCCAGCTCTAAGAATACCCAAAGCTCCTGCTATCTCTCTGGCCAAGGCACCCATGGCCTGTTGACCCGCTGGCTCGGCCACATTGGCCTGGCCAACTCCCTCCTGCACTGCCGGAATCTCATCCGGTAACGGTACTTCCTACCTCGCAGGTCTACCACGCCTAGCACCTCTTCCTCGTCCTGACATCCTAATAAAGGTAATACAGAACGTTAGCACATTCACAAATGTGCCAAAACTAAACACTCACGTCCTAATGCATGGACAACTGTAATTCACTCCACGTAAGTACATAAACACATAAGCACTTACAAATTTCATCTCCGGATAATGATAGTCCCGAGGCGTTACCAGAGTTCCGGTTAGAAACGGCATTGATCAAGTGCCTTTCCAACAAGACTCCCAGAAACCCAAGGATCCGATCAACATCCTAAAAATCAAATCCCATACCCACATAGTCACATAAACATGTTATCAATTAAGCACATGGCATATGACACTACATCTAAGTCTCTATCAAGCGAGACAAACCCATTGTGATACTAATCACTTCCCACGTACCCAAAGTATTCGAACCCGGTACGCTCTGATACCGAGTTGTAACGCCCTCAAAATAATAACATTAAACCCATCAAATAAGACATTCATTCACATATGAAATAACCACATTTTTCTATTCATCAGAGTTTCATTACAAAAGTATTACATGTTAACAACAAAAGTAAAATGCCCTATAGGCTTACAGCTTTCCAAGTTAACACTTGGTTACAACAAAAGAGTGCTAACTCATCTACACATTAAGCCCTCGGCTTGAATATACATGTAATACATCAAAAGGGAACTAAAACCACAACAATCTGCTCGCCTCTAGCCTCCCAAGCTATGACCTTGGAGGTGGCATGCTACCTGTACCTGAAAATGATATTCCCATATACGGTGAGCCACAGCCCAGTAGAAATACACTAAACCAACCATGAACAATGACTAAAAGATTAGCAATTGATAGATGGCCAACACTGATACAACCACATAAATTACATTTTTATGTCATCCGACCTATAAGTCCAAGTTACTTTTCATTTTCCCCTTTTCAACAGATAAGCATTTTAGCTCTATCATCATCTCAACAGATATGTATCAAAACTATATCTCACATTCACAGATAAGTATATAAGCTATATCCGCATTCTCAACAGATATGTATAACAACAATATCCCACATTCACAGATAAGCATATAAGCTGTATCCACACTTCACAAAGATAAGCATATTAGCTCTATCTTCACTTCTCTAGACACGCATATGAGCTGTATCTACGGAGTTCATTCCCTATCTTCTCCCATTTCTATCCGGTTTAGAGGTACATCCCCCATCTTCCCCTAAACAGCGGAGTACATCCCCTATCTCCTCCTCTACACATAACGTATACAAACACATTGGTTCTATATACAATCATTCAATACATACAGTTAATATATTCTATCAACCGTCAAATTCCATGACACATTCCATTGATTAGTTTTCGTTTGCCTAATCATCATGCATTGTCTACAACAATCACGACTATCCTCCACCGATAGCCCAAAGCAATTATTTCTAAACAGAAAATAAATGCACAAATGGATATTCAATCAACATTTCATTTCGGTGAGTGATAAATAATTCAACTACACCCTTTAACCCCCATGCATTCCCAATCTCTACAATTTCATTTCATTTCCTCATTTCTCACATTTAATTATCCCAATTAATCAATCAATGTAATTAGGTCATTTTCCATAATTAACATTACAACCCTTAGGTCCCATTTTCATCAATGATTCAACATTAATTCCATTTCTTTATGCCAAACATGCATCTAGGTTTATTATAAATAAAACCCCAACTTTTGTAAAATAGCACAAAAGCCCCAAACTTTTACCAAATTACCAAACCAAACCCAATATCTCAAAATACTAAAATTTAAAGACAAAATCCATAGAGAGGAGTAGGATATCCCTACCTCAAATTCGGAGCTCCAAGAGAGAAGATGACAAAACCCAACGTGCTCCAAATCTTGAAAATTTCAGATTAAAATGTAGCCCTCGACGATTAACAACTTTTTTGTAAAGGCCAAAGATGAGCAAATCACTCATACTAGATCAAAACCTAGAGAGAAGGTAGAGTTCTAGAGTGAGAGGCTCAACAATGGTGTTTTTGGAAAAGTAGGAGAGAGAAGAGAAAGTGAAAAAGTGATTTGAAAAGTCAAAACACGGAACTTAAACCCAGTCGCCCCGCTCGAGCGTCAAACACCCCGCTCGAGCGTCACTCACAGACTCCCGCTCGAGCGCCAACAATCCCGCTCGAGCGGCGGATACACACTCCCAGAACTTTTACAGAACCAGGTCTCCGCTCGAGTTTCCAACTCCCCGCTCGAGCTTCACTCACACAACCCCGCTCGAGCGGCCAATCCCACGCTCGAGCGCCCAACACTGCACAGGAAATACTGGATGGGTGCAATTCCAGCTCGAGCGCCAAAACCCCCGCTCGAGCGGACATGTCAAAATCTGGGCAACTAGTTTTGGTTTCTAAATTCAACCAACCTGTAACAAACCTGCCCAACACATCCTATAACTCAAATACGAAGTAAAAAGGATGTAAACAAGATAATAATCAACTCCCAACATCCACGGACACATGTCCGGATCACTGTACAACAAGGGTAAATCCGGGATCGCTATATCTTCCATTTTATTGATTCATTCCAATTGTTTGATGAAAGTCCATATAGAAAAATTATGCCTGATTTTATATGCTGAATTCAAATGTGATGTTTGGAATTTTTTTTTATTATTATTATTTTTTTGGTTATTTTGGAATTAGACTCTCAGTGAATGGTGAATTTGTGACCTTACAAAGAATTTGTAACCACGCTTTTAAGACTTTCCAACTTTCATGCGGGATAGGCACACAGACGTTGAAAGCGTGGTTGTGAACCACGTTTTAGCCTATTTTGGGAATTCTTTCAAAACTAGGCTTAGTTTGGGAATTGAATTGATAATTTGGCTTATTTAGGGAAATGGCCCAATTTGTTGGGTTCTTAGTTTCTTGAGTGGGTTGTTCGATTTTCCTTGTTCAACTTGACTGGGGTAAGTGGATATATTGTGGATATTTTGCAGCCCCCCACCCTCTTATATACACAACCCATGATGCCTAAACATTGATGACTCGCTCCCCCTACAGGTTAGAGGGTACAAGTGGCGCACAACGTTCTCTCCTGGAGAGATCACAAATCTTCTTAATTAATTACCAAGTAATTGATGTTGGCCTTATCAGGTTAGCATACTGCTTATTATTATTATTATTATTATTATTATTATTATTATTTATTTACTCTTACTTTTATATTTATTTATTTACTATCTTTAATTCTAATTTGGCCCAACTAGTATTATAATTTCATATTTGTGTTAATTTGGCCTCAAATAATAATCCTAATTAATCTCATATTTGATAATCCAATGCCAAATTAGATTTATTTACTTATTATTATTTATTTAATAATATATTATCTCATGCACCCACAATTATATATAATTATAAATTTTTATGTGATATTTAATTAAACGCTCAGGGTGTCACAGTACCTGTGTCGACACGATGCAACGTGAACACAGGTACGAGATCTAAGTCGGACACAACACCTACTTGGATGGACACAACTGTTCTTTGAGGAGCGAAGATAGATTAAAAGGTTGGTGACCGAGTAACCTAGAAAACGATTGACGTTGCTAGAAGTGAAATTGGTTCTTGCATCATCTTCGTTAACACTGGAATTGATCGCCCTCTTTATTTGGTTATAGAAGAAGCTTGTACAATGGACTGAGATTTGGATGAGTATGAGTGGAATGAGCCATTTATCTCACTTACCACTTAATATATTCAATCTTGTCCATACACATGTCTTGCCTCAGAGAGCAAAATAAAAAAGAGAACATCGTTACTTCCATTGCAATAGACAACTATATATTTATTGATTTAAGATTAAATGTTGTGAGGCCCATGGGTTGGCTGATACAAGTACATTATCAAAATAAAAATAATGCTAAGTGTTTTGCAAATCAAAAATGCTTTAGGGCTCGAATATGTTGGGTGAAAAATGAGTGAGAGCATTAATTAGTACTACCACTAATAATATGACAGTAAGTTTCACCATAAATAATTCAACAATGATTCATCCCACTAAAAATACCACCACTAATAGCACTAATGCATTAAAAAAGTAATAAAAAAAAAAAAACACAACTCCAAGACCAAAACATCACATCATTTATGGCGGAACCCACTGCCACCTAATTAGTGGGAGCACTAATTAGTGGGAGCAAGCATTTTTCTAAATAATTTGATGTTTTGACTTTGAAATTGTATTTTTTTTCTTTTTTTATTAAGGCCTCGTTTGGGAACAGGCTATTTTAGTAACTTTTTAGCTAAAATATGAGATAAAAAAAACTAGTATGCTTGGGGTGACTTTTTGGCTTTTTACGAAAATATGTGCAAAAAGTAGAGAGAAAAGATAATTTTTGACTTTTTAATATAGATTATAAACTTTTTGACTTTTTTAATAATTTTTTGACTTTTTAATTAAAATGTTAACTTGTCAAATGAGGCCTAAATATAATGTGATTAGTGGTTTAATGGTCTCTACCAACAATGTATCGTATGTTTGGTCGAATGGCCTGAAAGCGTGGGCTCAAGTGCCCATTACTCCTCTATCTCACTATCTCTCATTTCTCAGTGTTCTACCAAACTCTCTCTATATTGCTCTGTTGCTCATCGTTCTTCCAAATCATCTCCGAATCATTCGAGTCAATCACATCCTCTCTCCTCCCAAACGACGCTGGAAAGTTATACTGTGGAAACGAGTGTCAGCGTGCTTAGTGGAGATTTTGAATACTCCTCTTAGAAGTTCACCCTCACAACTGAATCTCAAGTAAACTCTGGATGACAAAACTAGGGTTTGATGATTGAGGGTTTTGTATTTTGCCCCAATAATTTCAGTTATCCTGTGTATCACAAAACTAGGGTTTTGTATTTTGTAGTCTAATTGTTGCAATATTTTGTCCCCTTTTTCTGTACATGTGTATGAAAATGTTGAGCTTAGATCTTGTTGATAACGATTCCTTTCTTTTTGATTCACAATCTTCTCAATCTATATAAATATGTCGCTGATATGCTTCCCATGAATTGACAATTGCTCTGTTTTTTTTTTTTCTTCTGCTCTCAATTTTCCTTTGGGAATGAATGTACGTGTACTTTATGGGATTGATGTTTAATCATCTTGTTGGTCTTTGCGACCAGTTTAAGGAATGGATGGTGTGCAATGGAGGATGAGGGAATGGCCGCTGTCGTCCGTCTTCATCCTAATTCTGTTGCTTCATTGTGTGGGCATTCTGTTTTTCACCAGAGGCTTTCTCCTCACCAGAACTGAGCTTCCCCATTACAGCAATTGCTCCGATGTTTGCCAATCCCCCTGCCTCCAACCTCATCCTCCTTCCTATGCTTCTCCTCGCCATCCAAATCTCAACCCTGACCAGTCTTGCTGGACAAAACCGGTAATTGATCGCCTTGTTATCATTGTTCTCGACGCTCTCAGGCATTCTTCTATCTCTCTCTCTCTCTCTCTCTCGATCTATTTATGGAGCCATTAATCAATCAAATCTTATTATGTTTTTGTGTGTCTCTCTCTTCATTTTCACTTTCAGGTTTGATTTCGTCGCACCCAGTACCTTTTTTGAAGGTGAGCACTGTGAATTGAGTTATATACCTATGCCATTCTCTGCAACTGCCTTCTCTGTCATCTTCTACCCATGCCCACAACAAGTAACCTTTGTCATATGATTGCTTTGGAAAACAGATTTTTATCAACTCTTACCATTGGTAGTGTTGGTCAAATGTTTAAGTGCACCAGTTTAATTACCATTCTGTATTTGACATTACTCCTAAATTACTTTTGCAGAGAAAAAACCATGGATGGACAAGTTACAAGTGCTACAGAAACTGGCATGTCAGGAAGGATCATCAGCTAAGATTTTCAAATCCATTGCGGATCCACCCACAACCAGTTTACAACGGTTGAAGGTGAAAATCAAATCCTTCTTGCTCTGTTGGATGGTTGCCTGTAGATTTTTGGGTCAATCTTACTTTATTTATTTTCCAGCTTAAATAATTTTAGGTGAGCCATGTGAGAATTGCTTAAGTTAAATTTGATAATATTGTTTACTCATAAAAAAATGATGATTCTACTGTTTACTACTTTTGTATTATTGTCGTCTTAATTAATGTTGAGAGATTTCTTGGTTGTGCAATAAGCTGATTGAAACCTAAGTATCCATTACAAAAATTTCCCTATTTGCATTCATTACAAAGTTTCTGTATTTGTATTATCTAAACAAACTAAACTGAATAACCTGGGGTTGGTCATGTTAACTATGTTCAAAATATTATCAAATTAAAGGTAATTATACCGCACAAACCCCTAGGGATTGGCCTAGTGGCAAGGGCTTGGGTCTTGGGGGTGTGTTCGCTCTAAGGTTTAGGGATTGAAACCTCTTAGGTGCTAACAATTCTTTGGGGCCATCGGATTGGGAAAAAACCCTTGAATTAACCGTGGTGCACTTGCGAAAAACTCCTTACTGAGCGCCTGTGTGATGTAGGATATCATGTACTTGGCATGTGATAGCTAGTGATGGGTAGTTGTTAGCCTATATCTAGGGAAGTAATAACGATTTTGTAACTAATTTTGATAAACCACCAAACCAAACAAAGCCTTAAGTCCCATAAAATGGGATTGGCTACATGAATCCTTCTTCTCCATTCGGTTCAAGGAGGATTCATGTTCATAAGGGATCTGAGCGGACTTTTTACATATTGGTTGTCAGCTACCTAACACACAACCCTCCTCCTTTATCGGGGTTTGGAACCGGTGGAGTTGATAAACAACTGTGGCAGAGTTTGTAACTAACTTTGATATATGAACATTAATTGATTGAGATATTCTCTCTCTAGAACCCCTTAGGGTTCCTCTCTGAGTTCTTGATTGGACCTGTCATTTTGGTATCAAAGCTTCAAAATTGGATCCTAACATCTCAGATTCTGGTTAAATTCATCACCTATTTCGATTTTGTATGACTTACACACCTAATTTGATGTTCGAATCTTTGTTGTTGTTGAGATACAAGAAGTTCAACTTTGTCACACAGCTTTGCATCTTCAATTTCGCACTTCAGATTTGACTTTGTCTCTTGGTTCGTAGTTTGTGTTTTGGTTTCTCGCTAAACTTGAAGTTCTCAGTTCGCAAATCTGGATCCTTGTTGAAGTGCGACTTCGCAAGTTCACACCCAACCCTTATTTGCGATTTCGAACCAATGATTGTGATTTGATTTTGCAACTTGCAAACTCTTCCTGGGTTATGCTTATGAATTGAAACTCTTTCTGGGTTGGTTCAAGATTTCAATTCATGGCTTATTCAAAACATTGTGATTCATCGCAAGCCTCAAATTTGGTCTCGATTGAATACCTGGATCTGGATCTCCAAAATCTCAGTTCGACACGTTTTCTGGGTTTGCAATCAGGGTTTTTTTTCCAATTGATCACTCAGAGTTGACAATAGTTTATTAGGTTTTGATTTCTTCGATCGACTTTGCCAATTGACTTCGAACTGTCCTTCGGTTCCTGAGTTCGATCGATTGACTTTGCACATCGACTTGATCTATCTGTGTTGAGTTTGTTCTGTTGAATCGAAATCAAACTTGTCTTGTGATTTCAGTTCGTTCTTGTTTCAAACATCGCGGCCTTTGAAATTCAATCTGGACATCTCAATTTGGTCATAACTCAGTCGCGACCAACGAATCTTCATTGCAACTCATGTTGGACTTCGCACACTTGTGCGATTCACTCAATTCAAAGCCCTCATCTAAACTTGCGAATTGTTTTGCAGCCCTGAAACGGGATTTTCTGATTTGAAATTGTTGAAGTTGTTTGCAACCTAGATTTTGAATTGTGTTTGGAAGACTCCTTGTTTCTGGACACGATTATCTGACTCGCCTTTGTTAGGTAAGTGATTCGATTCCTCCATCCTTCATATGTTGAATCCATTTCAGTAGCCTTAGTATCAATTCTCTTATGCCTTTCATTCCTGATTTGGGCATCTAAGTATCAATTCTTTTATGCCTTCAATTCGTGATTTGGGCATCTAATTCTTGATTTAATTTTTGAACCTGCTTTTGGGAATTGATTAGGACTGTTTGGGTTGTCTGTTATTGTTCTTCAACTATTGATTAAATTGGGTTTGTGCTTATTGTGACTTTGCACATTTGGGGATTTCAATGGCTCAACGAGGTTGTAAGGGTGGTTGTGGTCAGGCTTATGCCTCGGATTTGTGTGTGATGATGTCGAGGATAATGGGGTTCCATATCAAAGGGATGAGATGGCAAATTGTCGTTTTAACCGAGACGGTACGTCTCCTACCTCCTAACGAAGGTAGTAATGGTTTCAAGGATCGTCAACTTAATGATTCCTTTGATGCTCCGCATAGGCGTAGAGCACATTCACATAGGTTGTATTCTAAATGGAATTACTTCATCAAGGATTTCGAGTTTCTTGAATTTCGTGAAAGCTACAATCCGGATGTGTTTGAGGAATGATTGAAGACAATTGAGAATCATTTGGATTTTTATGATGTGCCGGAAGCAAAGAAGGTGAAATTGGTCTCTCAAAGCCTCAAAGGTGATGCCTTCAATTGGTGGAAACAATTACAAGTTGGTTGGCAAAGAAACAACCAAGGAAATGTTAAAGAGTGGAAGAAGATGAGGAAAAAGTTCAAGGAGCACTTCTTGCCTTCTAATCACATGCCACCTTTGTTGATTGTGAAGCAACAAAAGAATGGCATTTCAAATTCCGGACATCAATACCAAAGTGGCTTTGCAATTGGATAACCATCCTATGACTATGTCCAAGTCGAATATTCAACTAGTGTTGGAGTGCAAGAAACTTTTGAACCAAGATATGATGAGAAAGAAGCTTTTATCTTTGGTGAAGAAAACATGAAGGAAGATTGTGGCCAAGAACAAGATTGTGGTTAGGCTCTTTCTGTTTGTGACGGAGATTTTCCCATCTTTGATCAAGATGAGGAACAAGACTACGATCAAGATGTCGCCATCTGTGATGACGATAGTGAGGTGTTGGCTTATGAGGAAGTTGACGTTTGTGAATGTAAAGAAGTTGATAGTTAGGTTTTCTTTATCTATAAATAAATAGGTGGTAAGGCCCCTCTAGTTGTGTTACATGGACTCGGCAGTTTTGGGGGAAGTACCTGTGTCGACACGATGCGACGCGAACGCAGGTACAAGATCTTAGTTGGACACAACAGCTACTTGGATGGACACGATTGTTCTTTGAGGAGCGAAGATAGGTTAAAAGGTTGGTGATCGAGTAACCTAGAAAACGATTGACGTTGCTAGAAGTGAAACTGGTTCTTGCATCATCTTCTTCAACACTGGAATTGATTGCCCTCGTTATTTGGTTATAGAAGACGCTTGTACAGTGGACTACGATTTGGATGAGTATGAGTGGAATGAGATATTTATCTCACTTATCCACTTAATAGATTCAATCTTGTCCGTACACATGTCTTGCCTCAGAAAGCAAAATAAAAAAGAGAACATTTTTACAAATTATAGCTGTATGGCATATCAGTACTTCCATTGCAATAGACAACTATATACCATCTTTATTATTTAAGATTAAATGTTGGGAAGCCTATGGGTTGGCTGATACAAATATGTTGTCACATGTGGCAACTTTGTGCTTCTGTTATATTATGTTTAGTTTTTTGCTTATATTTTATTAAAAATTCTTGGTAAATGTAAATTATATGAATTATTTTACCAAAAACCATGAAAATTTGTAAATGGAAAAAGTACATTATCAAAATAAAAAATAATGCTAAGTATTTTGCAAATATGGTTGTCCAATGTTTTATGTGTCGTGTCCCCATATCTATATCTAATTTTGGATACTTTTTAGTTGTGTCCCCGTATCTTATAATTAGGAGAATATACGAATCTGACCTCTAGACATGTACCCGAGTTTGACGCCGTACCTCGAGTCCAAGTAATAGCTCTCTAGTATTTAGTTTGTGATATTTGAGATTGTATTTTTAGAGCTGAGAGCTCTTGTATCTCTATTCAGAGATTTTCTTTCTAATTAAATCCATTTCTTGATTTGGCTCCATCCTTTTGGTATCAGAGCTATGGAATTTCCATAATTCTTCCAATCATAATTCCAATATAGCAATTAGGGATAGATTTACCTTGGATTCCTATTTCGATTATACTTGGGTTGGTGACTAAGATGATCTTCTGCATTTGATTGTAACTCTAGTTGCATTGAGAGTCATTTTGATTGCGAACTGACTATTGTGGCTTTATAATTGAGTGGCGTTCTTGTTCGAACCATCTCGTGGGAACTTTGAACCTAGTTGGGCAACTTCGACTTCGACTCGTAACCTCTATCTTGGCAATTGATGTTGAATCTTGAATCTAGTTCAGAATTACAGAACATATCTTGACTTTAGCCCTAGCTTTGACTTCCCTAGAGTCAATTTGGCCATTGTAATTTCAAAATAGTGCTTTGAGACTTTGATATGGATTCGATATTACGAGCACTAGCTGCAAATTGCGATTTGTTCTGACCTGTTTTCTGGCTTGCATTTCGAGGATCGACTTCGACCTTGGTGTTTATCTGAGATACATCTTTGTGACTTGATGTCAGCTTGAGACTTGACTTTGTGATACAACTCTGAACTTGCAATCTGGTGCTGATTTGTTGGGTTCTTAGTTTCTTGAGTGGGTTGTTTGATTTTCCCTGTTCAACTTGACTGGGGTAAGTTGATTTGATTTGATTTGATTTTCCCCTTTATTTCTTTTGACTATTTCAAATCAATTATTGTAGATATATTGCATTACATTTGTGATTGGATGTTATTGTGCATCGATTCTTGATTCTTGATGATTATTGGGTAATACTCTCATTCTGGACTGCTCAAGTTGATTCTGCATGTGAATTGAGTTTCTTTGTTTGGAATTCAATCTATGTTCCTGTGGTCTATTTCTTCTTGAATTCAAATTGGTGGGTTGCAATATTTGTGTGGGGTTTACTGAAATCGCTAAATTGGTAGATTTGCTTAGATTTATTGAGTAGTTGTTCGATGTTTTCTTTTATATTACTGTGACTTGTGATATTGGGTCGTTTTGTGTCAATAGCAAAACGAGGTAGAGATAGATGAGGTGGCCGAGGTAGAGTATTTGTTGTTGCGAATTTGGAAGACAAAATTGGGATGAATCCTTACTTGAAAGGAACAATGGTAAACCAAAATCAACGGAATGAGATTGAAGAGTTGAGTTCACAAGTGGCTACCTTGGTTGGAAAAGTGCAACACTTGCAACTTCTTTCCAAAAATAGTAATGGTTCCAAGGATCATCAACTTGATGATTCCTTTGGTCGCGTAGAGCATGTTTACATAGATTTAATTCTAAGTGGAATGACATCGTCAACGATTTAGTGTTTCCTGAATTTCATGGAAACTACATTCTGGATATGCTCGAGGAATTGTTGAATACAATTGAGGGATTGTTTGGGGTACGCTACTTTAGCACATCTTTTTATCTTATTTGGGTCACATCACTTCTTATTTGGGTCACATCATCTCTCTACTACATTACACATCTTTTTGTAAAAAGTAAAAAAACATACTTATTTAGATCATCCCAAACAACTCCTGAGAGTCATTTGGAGTGTTAGGATGTGCTGAAAACAAGAAAGATGAAATTGATCTCTCAAAGTGATGTAGGATATCATGTGCATAGCATGTGATGGTTAGTGTAAGGAAATTGTAGCCTATATCTAGAAGAGGCATAACCACTTTGTAACCAACTTTTAGATATTGAACATTGATTGATTGAGGTATTTCTCTCCCTAAATTCTATATCTAAATTCTCTCTTATGTTCTTGATTGGGCTCATTATCATTTGGTTTCAGTGCTTTTGTTCTTGATCCTATTATCTCATAATCTGACTAGTTAACCCTAATTTTACACGATGAAGACCCACGCACTGATGGAAGTACCTCTGATTTTGCATTTGAAGGGGCCTTTTGATCTAGCGATTCCGAATTTGTGATTCACACACAGTCGATTTTTTACAACTTGACCTAGAATCGATTTCAAAGGCCAATTTGCGACTGACGATTGAAATGTTGTGATTCAGTTCTCGGTTTTGAGTTCGCAATCACAGTTCAATTTCGCGATTTGGGGTTCTTTTTGTTTGATTTCTTCGATCGATTTCGCAGAATTGGGATTGCAATTCGACTTTCGACTCAGATTTTAACCTAGCCCTAGACCAGATTCAAGGTTCAAGATTGTGACCTAGCGCTAGAGTTGATCTCGTGAATATGATCTATTGTTGAGGAACGACTTCGTGGGTTCAAGTCTGATTGCGATCATGACGTGCAATCTTGGTGTCAAGTTTGCAGATGATTTCGTACGTGATCTCTGGGTTCGAGAGTGATTAAGTTGGCGAATTCACAGATTGGCATCGACATCTGGGTCATGGCTGGTTCTTGGGGCTGTTCGTCTGCGAATTTCTAGGTTTAAATTGTGTACGAAGTGAAGTCCATTTCCAGAAACAAAAGGGTCTTCTCATAGAGGCGGATTTGGCTCTGCTTTGGCTTCAATTTGGTGATTTCAATTTGGGAGTCTTGTCTAATTCTTCTTACCAGATTATTCAATTTTCTTGTTCCAGGTTGGTTTTTTGATTTCAGTTTGCAAATTCGAAATTTCTTGATTTAGAGCAAATTTTGAAATTCTTATACTGTGATTTGGGGGATCTATATCTAGGATTGGGTCATTTTGTGTGTACTATGTTCTTGAATTAATTGAACTATTCACACTATTTGGACTTTGGAATATTTGGGTGGTTCCATTAATATTCTTGATTTAGGCTTTGAAATCTGAGTTCTGTGTTCTTGTGACTCTGAATGTTTGGGGTTTCCATGGCTTAATGAGATCGAGGTCGTAGAGGTGGTCGTGGTAGGGATTATGTCCCGATTTGGGTGCTGATACTGAGGGTAATGGGGTTCCATATCCGAGAAAATGAAATAGCCGAGATGAGACGGCAAATTGCCATTTTTAATCGAGACGGCGCAACGTCTCCTTACTCCTACCGATAGTAGTGATGGTTCCGATGATACCGAAGGTGGTACTCGTCGTTCTTTTGATAATATCTTTTGGGCTCCACGAAGGCATCGAATGGATGTGGGTAGAATGGAACACAAATGGGAGAACAATTTCAAAATTGAGTTTCCCGACTTTCATGGAAGCCTTAAGCCTGACGAATTCATTGATTGGCTCAACACTATCGAGCGGATCTTTGATTAAAAGGAAGAGCTTCCGCTTGGTGGGAACAACTTCAACTTAATCGTCGGCGATGTGGCGAAGAAAAAATTCATGATTGAGAGAAGATGAAGAAGAAGTTGAATGGTCATTTCGTACCATTCAACTACCTTTACAGTGTCTACCACACACTTCATGTTCTCAAGCAAGTTGGAAGTGTGGGTGAGTACACATAATCTTTCTATCAACTCATTGTTTGGGTTGATTTAAATGAGAGTGAAGAGCAACGGGTGGCTCGTTATGTGTGTGGCTTGAAGCCTTCGATCCAAGATGTTCTTGCCTTGCATACATTGTGAGTGTTTGGGAAGTTGCTATTTTAGTAGGTTATTTTAGTTTTTGGCTATTTTAATAGTCTAAAATTTGTGTTTGGGAAGATAGTTGAATTTTTTTGTAGTTGGATGTGATGTTTGTGAGAGAAAAAGTAAAATGATTATGGGTTTGATGTGACATTTTATCTTATTGGCTATTTAGCCTATTTTGTCATTTTGTGGATTTTAGCCCAAAAAGCCAAAAAATAGCCTTTGCCAAACGCCCCTTTTATTGTGTAATGTTTCAGAAACCTATAATCGAGCCTTAGCCACAGAAAAGCAACAAAGCCGTCGTGTCTCTCAAATGGGACAATACTCCCAAGGAGGGTTTTGAGGTGGTTCTAGGCCAGGTCCTTCTCCTCTAGTTTGCCAAAGCTAGTCCTCCTTCTAAGTTTATGGATAAGGGTGCTTCTTCCTCTCAAGCTCCTTGTCCTAATGGTGCTTCTGAAAACTAAAATCCACCTCAAGGTGGAACTTTCAAGTGTTTCAAGTGTGGAGAGCTGGGCCATAGATCCATAGATCTTCCGATTGCCGCAATAATATGGGTACTAATTGGAACAAGACACTTCTTATTGAAGAAGTTAAGGAACATGGTGACTATAAGGGTATTGCAATTTATGACACTTCGGACAATATTGAGATTGGTGGAAATAGTGATGAAGAAGTGGGTCTTGCTCTTATGTTGAAAAAGACGCTTCTATCACCAAAGCTAGAGAGCCAAGAAGATGGTTGTGCACCAATATCTTCTTTACCACTTGCAATATTGGTGGACGTGTTTGTAACATGATCATTGATAGTGGAAGTTGTGAAAACGTGGTTTCTCAAGAGGTGGTGGCTAAACTCAAGCTTCCGGTGGAGGACCATCCACATCTTTATTCCCTATCTTGGTTCAAGAAAAGCAATCAGATCAAGGTGACCAAATGATGTTTGATTGCTTTTTCTATCTGGAAGTACTTTGATAAGGCATGGTGTGATGTACTGCCTATGGATGCTTATCACATTCTACTTGGGCGTCCTTGGCAATGTAACCGGCAATCGTTGCATGATGGTAAACGAAATACTTACATCGTTCTTAAGAATGAAAGCCATTTTACATTGCTTCCAATTTACGAGAAGGTTTCTTTTAAGCCATCTTCTAGTTCTACCACCTTGCTTGCTTCCGAGGAATTTTTGGAAGAAACTCAGGATTTTGGGGTTATATTGGCTTTGGTTCCGATTGTGCACACAGAAGCTACAAAGGAAATGGTTGATGTGACTACTCTTTTGGAAGAGTATGCCGATGTCTTTCCCCAAGAGCTTCCTTCCGATTTGCCTCCCATGTGTGACATCCAACATCGTATTGGTACCCGGCTCGGCATCCAAATAAATCGGCCTATCGCATGTCTCCAAAAGAGAAAGAGGAGTTGCAACAGCAAGTAGACGAGCTTTTGGTTAAAGGGTATATTCGGCCTAGCCTTAGTCCTTGTGGTGTTCTGGCCCTTTTGACACCTAAGGAGGATGGATCATGATGCATGTTTGTGGATAGCTGAGCAATCAATAAAATTATCATCAAGTATCGCTTTCCAATTCCAAGATTGGATGATATGTTGGATTGCCTTGCCGGGTCAAAGGTGTTCTCTAAGATTGATCTTAGAAGCGGTCATCATCAAATCCGCATTAAGCCAGGTGATGAGTGAAAAACGGCTTTCAAAACACCTCATGGCCTATTTGGGTGGCTTGTGATGCCATTTTGGCTTACCAACGCTCCAAGCACTTTTATGAGGGTGATGACACAAATGTTGCAACCACTTTTGGGTGTTTATGTAGTGGTTTACTTGGATGACATCTTGATTTATAGTCGAAGCTTGGAAGAGCATTTGTGCCATCTTCGGCAAGTCTTTCAGCTTTTGAGGCGAGAAAAGTTCTATGGCAACATTAAGAAGTGTACCTTTGCTGTTGATCAAGTCATCTTCTTGGGTTATGTTGTGTCTTCTCGTGCGTTGCTTATGGACATGGAGTTAGACATGGCGATTGGCCTACTCTTTCTAGTATCTATGAAGTGCGGAGTTTTCATGGGTTGGCTACCGTCTATAGGCGGTTTATCAAGAACTTTGGTAGCTCGATGCTCTTTTAACTAACATTCTCAAGCTTAAGACTTTTAACTGGAACAAGGAAACCGCCGAAACCTTCCAACTTTTGAAGAAAGTACTTACCGAAGCTCCAATTTTGGCACTACCGGACTTTGACAAAACCTTTGAACTTGATTGTGATGCCTTGAATTGGGCATTGGTGGCGTCCTTGGCTAAAAAGGGCGGCCAGTTGCCTTCTTTAGTGAAAAGTTGAATGCGGTTGGGCTCAAATATTCTACTTACGACTTGGGATTTTATGCCATCATCCAAGCTATCAAGCATTGGAGCTACTACCTTGCTTATAAGGAGTTCATGCACAACACCGACCATGAGGCCTTCAAGTATATCAACAACCAATCCCATCTCAACAAGAGACATGCCAAATGGGTGGCTTACTTGCAACAATTTACATTCTCTTTGCGACATAAATTAGGGGTTCTTAATAAAGTGGTCGACGGTTTGACTAGGCGAACGACTCTTTTGATTGAGATAAAGAATAAAGCTGTGGGTTTTGATGAGTTTCGCACATTTTATGCAAGTGATTTACTTTTCCAAGATTTTTGATGCTTTGCAAAGAGGGGATGAGGCTACTTATCCAAGCTACATGATTAGGGATGGCTTCCTCTTCCATGGTCTTAAGTTGTGTGTGCGTAGTTGTTCCTTGAGGATGCATTTGTTGATTGAGCATCACAAATTGGGACTTTTGGCAAGAACAAATCCCTTGGATTATTTCAAGATGCTTATTATTGGTTGGGCATGACCAAGGATGTGGACAACCATGTGAAGCGGTGTCAAATTTTTCAAAGAAGCAAAGGGACTGCAACTAATGCGGGATTGTATATGCCTTTACCGGTGTCGGATTGTCCTTGGCAATGCATTAGTATGGACTTTGTGTTGGGTTTACCTCCTCCACAAAGGAGAAGTGATTCTATTATGGTGGTGGTGGATCATTTCTCTTAGATGGCACATTTCATACCTTGCAAGAAGACCATGGATGCTACAAATATTGTAACCTCTTCTTAAAAAAAGTCTATAAGTTGCATGGGGTGCCCACCTCTATTGTGTCCGATGGAGATACTAAGTTTCTTGCTCACTTTTGGAGAACTTTGTGGAAGAAAATTGACACCGACTTGAACTTTAGCACTACATTTCATCCTTAAACCAATGGCCAAACGAAGGTAGTGAATCGAAGTTTTGGCAACTTGTTGAGGTGTCTTGCGGAAGACCATCCCAAGAGTTGGGATGGTATTATTCCTTTGGCCGAGTTCGCTTACAATTCATTGATCAATCGCACCATAAATACTTCTCCCTTTGAAGTAGTTTATGGAATGAAACCTTCAAGTGTTATGAACTTGGTTCCTTTGCCTATCTCAAGGAAGGGAAATGTTAAAGCGAAGGACATGGCTACGTTCATGAAAAATGTCCATGCTCAAGTTCGGGACCAAATTGAAAAGTCCAATGCCAAATACAAATCAGCCGTTGATGTGCATAAACGGAAAGTGTTGTTTGAAGTGGGGGATCTTGTGTGGGTTGTGTTAAGCAAAGAAAGGTATCCTCATGGTGCTTACACGAAGTTAAGTGATAGGAAGGTGGGTCCTTGTGAAATGTTGCACAAAGTCAACGACAATGCTTATCAAGTCAAATTGCCGTCTCGTTTGGGCATCTCCAATACCTTTAATGTGCAACACCTTGTGCCTTATTTGCCGGATAATTCTTGTGCCAACGCCGCTTCTCTCATTGTAGATTAGTTCTTCTTTGTGGAATTTGTTTGTATTGTACTTTTTAGTTTTGGTTTTACTTCTAGTGCATTGGTTGTGTTTTGTTTGTTTTCACTTGAGGACAAGTTCTTTTGAGTGGGAGAGTATGTATGATGCAGGATATCATGTGCATAGCATGTGACAATTAGTGGAGGGAAATTGTAGCCTATATCTAGAAGAGGCATAACCACTTTGTAACCAACTTTTAGATATTGAACATTGGTTGATTGAGATATTTCTCTCTAAATTCTCTCTCATGTTCTTGATTGGGCTCATCATCACAAAGCCTCAAAGGTCATGCGTCCGATTGGTGGAAATAATTACAAGTTGGTAAGCCAAGAAAAGGTTAGAGAGTGGAGAAAGATGAGAAAGAAGCTCAAGGAGCACTTCTTGCCTTCTAATCACATGCCACCTTTGTTGGTTAAGAAGTAACAAAAAGAAGGGCATTTCAAGTTTCAAACATTAATACCAAAGCAACTTTGCAATCGGAAAACCATCCTATGACTATGTCCAAGTTGGTTACTCAACTATTATTGGAATGAAAGAGACTTTTGATGATGGATGCCATCATAAGATGCTCTTTAGAGATGAGGTGGTTGAACTAAGATATGATGAGGAAGAAGCTTCTATCTTTGGTAAAGAAGACATGGAGGAAAGTTGTGGCCAAAAACAAGATTGTGGCCAAGCTCTTCCCATTTGTAATGAAGATATTCCCATCTTTGATCAAGATATGGAACAAGGCTATGATCAAGATGTTGTCATTTTTGACGACGATAGTGGGACGTTGGCTTATGTGGAAGTTGATTTTTGTGAATATGAAGAGGAAGTTGATGTTTGTAAATATGGCGGTGTTCCAATCTTTGACCACTAGGCTAATAAGGATGACTTTCTTGTAGAAAGTGAAGGTGTCCTTGAAGATGAAGAAACTTTTGTAGATGAAGCAAGTTTTGCTCGTACATTGCTTCCCATGAAGTGGTTGCAATCCCACCTTTCATAGGTATTGAATGATCTTTGCTTCCGAGAAATGCCTACTATGCTATCTTCAAAGCCATTTGTTCCACTTTGTGTTGATTTGGTATCCAGCCCAGTTTCGTGGAGGATGGATGAGTTTATTTTGGGACTATGTGAGAAGCGTTATTTTGATGACATCTTGCTTCCAAAACAGCATGCTACATGGGTGGCTTATTTACAGCTCAACATGGCTTCGGTTGATGTGCATAAACGAGAACTTGTTTTGATGGAGGGATATTTTTTAGGGCGCTGATCTTGAATAAGGACTTACTACTTAATTTTGTTAGCCGTTGCATGTCCATTATGCTTCCATGAGGCATTGTTTTTGAGTCATTTTGTTGATGTCATTGTCTTTGAGTCATTTTGTTGTAGGACAAGTTGTTTTCTTTAGAGGAGGGGGAGTCTGATGTAGTTAGAATTAGTATGGTTATATTTTAGATCCATAGCAGTTGGTTGGAATTAATTGGGTCTTTTATTCTATAAATAGGTGGTTAGGCCCCTCTAGTATTCAATTTATATATTTGAGATTGTATTTTCAGAACTGAGAGCTCTTTAATCTCTGTATAGAGATTTTCTCTCTCTAATAAAATCCATTTCTTGATTTGGCTCCATCATTTAGATGAGTTGACTCTGATCTAATATAGTATGCCTGAGTTGCTTGTAAATTTGTTGCGGTATCTGATCAAATCTAATATATTTTGCTTGTATTGACTTTGGGTATGACCTAAATTTGTATGATCTAATATATTTTGCTTGTATTGACTTTGTGGGCCAAGCTTCTCATTCGGCTTGTGGTTTCTCATGGCTATATGGCTAGTATGGGAGAGATATCGAGCTTCACGAAACATGTAATAATCTTATCAATACACAAATGTATCACTTCCTTTAGGATTTTAGTTGTGCTCATAGTCATCACTATAGGATTTGGTCCAATATTTCCCTGACCCTCTTCTCATCAACAGATTTCTGACATGGATGAAGTGGTACTGTTCATTTGATAAATTCTTACCTCTAAATCTAGTCGGTTAACAACTATAGTTCTTTTCATTATTCAGCCCCCCCCCCCCCCCCCCAAAAAAAAAAAAAAAAAAAAAAAACTATAGTTCTTTTCATTCTCATTTTCAAGGGTTTCATAATTAGATATTGAAATGCGTTTCATGGTGGGAGTTGCCAGTTTAGTGGCTTAGCTCTGCTATGTGCTATTGAGAAAGTAAATTCCATGCTTTTGACCTACTGAAGCAAACAAATTTATTCAATCTTCACTGTTAACCTTACCATTATGCGGTTGCTGCATGTTGTGTAAATTTTAATTGTTCGAACTTTTATTGAGCCCAAATAATAGAAAAAGCAAGGAATTGTTCGTGTGTTCTGGGTATCATGCAACACACGTATCTCTTTGTTCAAGTTTTATTTTTTTAATTATTATTATTATTATTTATAATTTAAAAGGAAAAAAAAAAAAAAAACCGAATCCTGGAGATACGTAACGATGTAGAAAAAGGGAATTAGGTCTAATTCCATAATGAAGGCATTTATCTTATTTTTGGATGGGTGTTGGTTCTTTGTTTTTATTCTAGGGCTTGACAACAGGTGGACTTCCAACTTTTATTGATGTTGGGAATAGCTTTGGTGCCCCTGCAATTGTTGAAGATAACCTGATATATCAAGTTTGTCCCTACTCTTGATCATATTTTTGTGTTTATTTATTTATTTATCTTAATGTATTTATTGGCCATAGTTCAAATTGTGATTTCTTACCACTTGATTATATGTGTCTACAGCTAGTTCATAATGGAAAGCGAGTGATAATGATGGGGGATGATACATGGTTGCAGTTGTTTCCTCACCATTTTAATAAATCTTATCCCTTTCCCTCCTTTAATGTTAAGGATCTTCATACGGTATATTGCTAACTGTTTCGTATATATTGAAAATGAAACTTCAGTACTAACTTTATTGTGCATCAAAATGTAAGTGACATTTTTCTGAAGTTACTAGATTATTTTTGTTCTTATTTCTTCCTTGCTTGAACCTTCATGACATTTTTCTACTAGGTCGACAACGGGTGCACCACACACTTGTTCCCATCCTTGTATGAAGAAGATTGGGATGTTCTTATTGCACATTTTCTTGGTGTGGTATGTTTGTGTCTTGCTTCATTTACCACAAAGAATTGATTATCTTTGTTTATTATTTCTTTAGGCCAGTTGATGTTTACTCCATATTTGGTGTTGAGATACATAAACATATTGTGCTATGCAAGATACATATATACCTGTTCACCTATCTATTCTAGCATTGAATTTGTCACCTATCTATGTATTCTAGCATAGAATTTGTTCAAGTGATATTACAATGTATACTATATTATTAGTCTCCATGTTCTTTGTCCTCTAGAAACTAACCCAAAATGTCGTAGGATGATAGCTGGGGAATGATTAATTTCTTGGCAGAAAGTAATGGACAACCTTTTTAATAGGGAGATTCATCAGATTGCCAGAGAGGACTGATTATCAAGCAAGCTTCTAATATGGGGCCTTTTATACATATAAAAGGATGAATTTTGAATCATTTTTTGGCACAACCGAACCAATTAATAATTTAAATTTTATTTAAAAATTTTTAACTTTCATATTGTTGAGTATAAAACTCAAATTATTAGCCGCGTGAATAGGTCAACTGTTGCGAGTGAACTATGATAGGTGTGAGGTGCTTTTATAAGAAGTGGGACTTCTCAAATGCTGGAATTATGAGGATTTGGAATCCCATTCCCATTCTCATTCCCCCTCAAGATTACCATCATTCAAAAATAGTTGTTAAGGATTAAAATAATCCATGCTGGATTACTAAATAAAAAATTAATGAACTATAACAAGGTACCTAAACATCACCATTTTCGCAATTTAGCTGCAAAAATTCTAATCAAGCTTTTTTATCCAACTTGTCAATCAAATCCAATTAATTGATTGAATGTGAGATTTAATTAATTTCAACTTTGAAAAGTTTATTTCCCCAAAAGCAATTGTAACAACTATACATAATAGTATTTTATACACAATCTAACATTTGGGAAACAATCATCCATTAGTTTCAAATAATTCACCACGTCAACAGTTGTTTGGTTTATTTTTAGGGTGCCTTTTTTTATGAACAAGTATAATAGCAGACATTTTTGTGGGGTCCTTTTGCAACCAGTTTTTTTGGGGCCCAAAGCGGCTGCTTACTCAACTTGTTCCCAAAACCGGCCCTGCGGATTATGAGAACTCCATCATGACTAAAGTCAGGCATATGAACTCCCACCTTCACTTGGAAATCACACTACTTTGAAGTCACTCCTAATGCACTGAGCGAACTCCCACTTGTCTTGATCTCCACTCAACTCCACCCCCTAGCTACTTCTCTCCTAGTCCTTAACTGATACACAAATCCACAAGATGACCTTTTAAAGCCATGCATCAAATTCTCACGTCCCACATAACATGCCACTCAACGTCTCTTAGCTAAGCTAATGTCATGACCCGAACCTACCCCTAGAAGTTTGGATCATAACCGGCCGGTAATCACTTGATTACCTTCGGCCTCAAACAAATATACAGAGTAATTATAGTAATAGGGCCAAAAGCGGAAGTATACAACAAAAGAATGAGTCAATTGAGTTATACTAATATGAGCAAAATGTAACACAACCACGTCATTTACATGACTATGCAAAAAGAATATAAGTATCAAGGAAAGTTGTGCATAACGCTTACAAAACCCAAGACCATATTAGTAAAACAAAGTAAGGTCAAAATATGATGTGAGTCAAGGACAAAACTCCATCTCGGAGGCACGACTTGATTGGGTCTCAAAAAGGATAGCTCCTGAAGCTGACTTTAAGGGTGTGCTCCATGCTGCGGGTTACATATGTGTGCATACATAAAATTGTATGAGCGAAGCTCAATGAGTAATAGCAATACAGTAAAACAGTGTAACTAGATAGTCATAAGATTTCCACAATACCCATCATCGAATAAACAAAACGGCCTTAGGCCCAATCATATATCAAAATGGCCTCGGGCCTAACATATATCAAAACGGCCTCGGGCCCACATTGCACATGTCCTATAATGTTAATGGAGTTTCTCATTTCAATCAATTCACCAAGTTGGCACCAATCACCATTCATGGTTCGAGATACACAATAAGAAACATATATATATGATATTATTACTCACAGTGATGATTAATCTTGCGGCGTTTCCTTCTACACACGACCTATACCAAACATGTTACACATACGTATTCGTTAAATAAGTCGTTCATATCATGTACATCTTCTTTTAATGATTTGCAACCCGTGTTAATGGTTCCTAATAATGATTTTACTCCCAAAAGGGTTTAAATAAGGTTGGGAATGCATTCCGGAAGTCGAGAGCATCGATATAAGAAAACAGGATTTTCCCCCTGCCAGGTTGCACGTGCGGCGGGTCCAACTGCTCGAGCGGTCTGGCTCCACACGTGCGGAAATTTCAGCCGCTCGAGCGCCCAGTCTTCCAGATTGGTTCAAGGTATGGGCCGCTCGTGCGGAGCCCGTGGCCGCAAGAGCGGTCTGGGCACACCCAGACAGTCCGAAAATGGTGAAAATTGCCAAACCTTCCAAAATCATTTCCAAGCTCAAATTCATGTAAAAACAACTCAAAAACATGATATCTAAGCATGACCCAAGTGCAATTCCACATTAAACATATCAATCTTGCATCAACAACAATTCCATGATCTCATCTATCTCATATTCTCATAATTTACATCCTCAAGCTCAAAACATAAATGAACATGGCAAACCTTCCAACAAATCTTAGTTACATGAACCAACTAGGGTTTATTTCATGGATTAATCATAGGTTTGAATTCAAATCAAACAAAACAAAGAAGAGATTAAGGTTCTATTTCTTGCATTTAGTTCAACCCATTAAACAACCCAAAACCCTAGCTCAACTTTTCAATTTCTTCTTGATTTTATGCCAAAGATGAGTTAAAAGACAGAGATTCAAGTAAATTTCCATACCTTAGCTTCAATCTAGGGTTTTCCCCCTTGATTCCCTTCAAATCTCTAGCTCTCTCCTCTTCCTCTCTCTCTAACTTACACTTTGTGCTCTCTTCCCCCAAAATGAAGAACAAATAGGCTAATCCCCCATATTTAACTCAATAATCTTAATTTATTCATTATGAATCTTAATTTTTCAAAATCTCACCAAAGGCTCTAAAAATCATACTAATCATTACTATGAAGTCGGTTTTCGTTTATCGCGCCTCTACGGCCTTCAATTTCAGTTCAAAGTTTCAATTGTAACAGATATTCCTACTTTCAACAAATATTATTCCAAATTCACTTAATCAACATATTCAAACTCGAAATTTCAAATAAAACATATAATCACATGCATAATTAAGCATAGTACAGGTTGGGTTATTATAGCTAACCCATCCAACCACCCACCGATAGGGTTCCTATGTGCAACTTATAGCTCCCAAGTTAATGCAGTGGAAGAAGATGAAGAGCAGAATTTGAAACAACAAGAAAATCACAACTCTTCTACAACTCTCTTGAATTTGAAGAGTACCATAATTGTAGGAAAGAGGAGATTTCCCTCACTGAAAATGTATATCAATTATCAAAATTGAATGGCCTTAAGGCCTACAATCATTATTTATAATAAGAAAACCCTAACCTAGATAGGAAACAACTGAATAAAGGTATTTCTTTAATTAATGCAGCAAAAATCAAAGAAAATAACTAAATTACCAAAAATAGCAAATTTGAGTTAGGCTCAAATTTGGACACCAGGAAGAAAAATTAATGTTTTGAAAAAAACGTAGTCAAAATTGGATTTGTCTAGACCAAGTAATTAACAAATCAAAACTTTTCAAAAATGGATAAATTGTCAAATTGAAAGCTTAGATGTTGGAATTTGCCCAAAATCCACCGGTATCCACAGTGCAACGATGGAACCTGATCTCCACAATGTTTTCCATGTGCCTATCCATACATATCTTCTAGGAACTATGGCCAAGCACTCTGCATCACAAGTACACCAAAACCACAAACCTCTCCCCCATTTAGTTTTAACACCAATTTAGTTTCTTGCAATTGAACCATATCCACCCTTGGGTCTTACCTGTCCTCATTAGAACATTCGTTTGTCTTTTCTTAATCTCTTGGAAAATCCATGATACAACATAGACCTTCACGAGGTAATTGTAAGAGGTCCTTTCCCCTCCACTTTGACCACATTTCCTCTTCTATTCCTTTTTGCTTCTCTGTTCTTTGATCAACATAGTTCGACTGTATTTACAAAATTTTCAAGGTAACTAAATGGGCTCCACAAGTAAATTTTTGGGTGATTGGTTTTGGTTTGCACTTCTAAGTTATGAAGGAGTTTATTTTATATTGTTTTTGGAGAAAGGAAATTTTTTAAAGTTTGACGGTAACATTTTTCTCTCTTTAGTTTTTTGAGAAGCAAGCTTTGAGGAAGAAATTTGTTTGAAATATGTACTTGCCAAAAGAAAAAAAAAAAATCATTTGTACACATTATTTGATTTCCCTTGCCATTCTTATGAACATATGTATCTAATTCATATCAATTCAAGAAACCTTTATATCAATTACTTAGGATGGGTACATAGATCTGTTTCTTCCAATTGGCTCTAATAAAAGCCATATCCTTAATTAAGTCTAAAGCAATTATGTCCTTTTTATTGTTTCAAATCATGGGCTACTTGACCTTTTTGTATTTCTTTTAGAACTTCAAAGAACTTCTCGTAATTTATCTTTAGTAGGTTCAACATCCACTACCCTAATGCATTCATTTGTAAGAGGCGGTGGAAGTGGTGTCAGTGCGTCGTGAGAACCACATCTCGACCTCAACTTTCCCTTAGCACCTGAACTAGAGCTTGTCCCTCTAAACCACTTTTGTGGGAGGAAAGACCTATTAACCTAAAGAATCCAAATCGTATAGAAGTCATTGTTGAAAAACAAAAGCAAGAGCGTATCTCAAGAAGCGAATGAGCGTGTTGAGGTGGGGTAAATTACACTTTGCACCCTTATACTTTGCACCAAATCTTACTTTGATCCCTACACATGAAATCGTGACGGTCAATTTCTTACACTTCTATTCAAGTGTCAATGTTCTCTTTCTATTACTCCATTGTTTGAATTGTTAACAGAATCCAGTCATGTGACAATCATGTGATTACAAAATGAGGCCAAGAGAGGAAAGTCATCACCATTTTCCACCAATACACACTTTGTTCCATGTGATAAGAATGTGAGAGTTATGAAATACAATATATATAAATATATGTTTATATGCTGAAAATAGGGATTTAAAGACAAGAAAACAGAGCTTTTGAAATGAAAAAAGGCAATAGATAAATCGGAGAGAAATGAAGAGGAATAGAAAAAGTTATACTATGGAAAACATAGTTTTGTGATTCCAATTTTTGCATAACCCTAGTTCATCTCCTTAATTGTTCACAATTTGCATTTCGTTTTTGCCAAATACAACCATAATTTGATGTAAATTTTGGGATGAAATGTGTATAAGTGAGAAATGGGGGTGCTTTTCTCCTCTGCCCTCATTTCGTAGTCATATATGCTTGTCACATGATTGACTTCTGTCAATGACTTATACGGTGGAATAACAAAAAGGGGACATTGGCACTTAACTAGAAGCGTAGGGGGTTGACTATCACAAATTCATATGTAGGGACTAAAGTGGAATTTAGTGCAAAGTGTAAGGGTGAAAAGTGTAATTTACCCAAAATTCAAATAGAGCGTTATAATCTTGACCCAAATGCGTTGAAGATATATATCCACTTGTTTATTTAATACAATATTTATAGTTTTGCTACAATTATACTTCATAGAATGCGTCTTTAACCTAAAAATTTAGATTTTGAAATGTCTAGAATTTTGGCATAGAGTTCACTTTTCCTCTTGTTTTGTTAACTAAAACTATATAGTCTGCAAAGAACATTCACGCAGTACTTTACGTTTCTCTTTTGTATCCCTTCTTTGGCAGCTAAAATGTTGAAGAAGCTTTAAAAGACATTTTTTGTGGGGTGATCTTGTAGGTGAGTTCAAATTTGGCTCCATTGTAGAAGAATGGAAACCTCTGGAGGTGAGAAACTCCTATGGAGTGAGCTCATGGAAGCATTTGAAAAGGTTGATAGTGCTTATTCTAGAAAGCTATTTATGGGATGTGATGAAAGTGAGGTTTTGGCATGACTTGTGACATGGAAATGCTCCTTTGTTTGTGGCATTTTCAAACCTAAATTTCATTGCTGCGAATAAAAATGACATAGTGATAAGTATATGAGAGTTATAGACTTGAGCTTGTTGGGAGCTGACTTGTATTTGAGCAGTGAAGGATTGGGAGTTGGAGGTGGTGGATGAGTATTTTGATGCTTTGTATAGGGTGTCAATGCAAAGAAGAGATGATGGGATGTTATGAAAACAAGGGAAGCTCACAAGAAAATCTTTTCATGATTTCCTTAGAGGTGGCAAGAAATCTTCTTTGCCTTGGAAGAATATTTGGAAAGTGGGGTGGCCTTGAAAGGTGGTTTTCTTTGTGTGTTCAACAATCTTGGATTCTGTTCTCACAATTGGTAGTTTGGGGAAGGGGTATGATGCTTCTAAATAGATGTTATATATGTATGTGAGTGGAAGTCTGTATAGATGAAGCAACTCAAATAACTCTCTCTAATTGGGTCTTCCCTTATCAGAGAGGTGTTCCCTGGTTTTGGAGAGTTTCTTTTGTCCTTTTCTCATTAAAAATACTTAATTGAACCGATAAGGGAGGAACCCCTCTCATCGCAATTGGGTCTTCCCTTATCAGTCCAAAGAATTGCGATGAGAGGTCTTCTTTGGACCGACAAGGGAAGAATATTTTTTCATTAAAAATACTCTCCAAAACTAATACTTAGGGGTCATTTGTTAACGTTTTTGTTTCCTGTTTTTGTTTTCATTTTTTTTTTGGTAAACTGAAGATGAAAACTTGTTTGTTATATTGTTTTCATTTTCAAAAAAATGAAATTGTTTCAAAATTTTTGAAAACACAAAAACAATGTGTTCACTTTTTAAAATAACTTTTCATTTTTTCCTCTCACCCACCAACTTCAGCCACCACCCACCGCCACCAACAACCACCACCCACCGCTGGTGGGTAGTGAGCTCCGGCCAACCTCCGATGACTCTTCGTTGGGTCAGCGTTCACCATCGTGATCTTTAGCCACCTCATGACCTCCAGCGACATCCGACCACCAACTCCGGTGGACACCTCTAGCCACCCGCCACTACCGGTCACAACGTCTATCCACCCTACATCTCTGGCTACCAACTTCGGCAACTCATCAAAGATATATATTTATTTATTTTCAAAATATTTATGTACGCCAAGCAAGTTTTCTATTTTATTTTTTTTCAAAAGTAAATGAAAATATGTTTCTTGTTTTTTTGCAAACTAAAGACTAAAAACGTTAACAAATAAGGCTTAACTGTTCTGATTCATAAAAAATAGGTTCAGCTGTATAAAATTTATTACTAACATTATCTCTGTGCAAAGAACACCTCTTTTATAGAGGCATTTAAAAGGAGCCTTCGGTTCAGTGGCTGATATGGGACAATTAAGTTTTGTGTGTTGCTCAAATGATGTGGCAATCCTCAATTGTTGAAGGACAACCTCCGTGTCAGTTTCTTTTCTGGACAAACAGCCATCTCTTTGTTGTGAATAACGAACACAACGAACTTGATTTGTTAATTGGATCCATGCTCAACCAAATTAGAAAGAAATTGGTGGGAGTTGCCCTTCATGGAACAGATACATGTATTTGAGATTGAAGGAAAAGCACAAGAAGATGAATACATGTTTAACTTCCCTCATCTAACCCACTCTACCTTGAATCAATCTAATTATAAAAACACTTCTTCATATCAAAATATTGATTTAAGAATAATGCTATATGCACCTATTAGTGTACTAACTAGTGTACCAATTGATGATGTGGCATAATTTAAGGTGTTTTTGGTATTTGTAATTTACATAATTGGTGTATGTAGCACCACCATTGATTTAAATGTGAGAAATTGAGCTTAAGAGTCAAAAATGCACAAGAGGTTTCGTTTGAGTGTTACTTTAAGGTTTTATGTTTGGTTTCCTTTGTCAAACTATGTTGTTCAAGAGGATACAAGTGTTTTAGAAGGGTTCAAAAAGGGTGGGAGGTAGAAGCTTCGAATGCTGTAAGGAGTTTCAAGACATGTTGGCATGTTGGGATGGGATCTAGGGCTGTGAAGTTTGGGGGTCAGTTGGAGGCAAGCAAGGGAGACGATGACACACTAATAGGGGTAGATATTGATACTGAAAGTTTGGAGTCAAAGGAAATGAGTTGGGGGTTTCTGGGGTACATTTGATTAGGGTTAAGGAAGGGGTTCTGGTGAAGGAATTGGGTAGAGATGATGGCTTTGTTTGGTTAAACTCTCAAAACATAATTTTTGAAAAAAAATTCCAAAATTTTGTTTGGCTGGAAATTTTTTGAATTTTTTTTTTCCAAAATTACTCTCTCATACACATCAGTCAATCACTTTTTCTCTCTCCTTCTCAATTATTTTTTCTTTCACACACATTTACTTAACTACAATAAAATATCAAATCATCTCAAACCCCTATATTCCAAAACTATTTTCAAAATATACAACCAAACAAATCAAAAAAATTTCTAAACTCTTTCCCCAATTTTTTTTTGAAAATTTATCTCCCAAAACCAAACCAAACACACCCGATAATTTTGAGATGCCTTCTCTAGCTCCTTTGGCTATACATTCCCCATATCATGTAGGAAAAGGAGATAGTAGGAATGTTCTATTGGAAGTCATCGAAAGGCATCTATGTTGGAAGCTTTTGAAGCAAGGGTGTGAAGGGAACCTTACAGAGCTTTAATATTGAGAGGGACAAGCATACATTTTTTTTTTTTTTTTTTGTGGTTGAGAAGAAAAACAAAAAAACAAAAAAAATGTGAGTTTTTGTTGTGTTCACGAAATAGTTTAGTGTCATGACCTTGGATTTTCCAAGCCAACCGTGCGGCCTTAGATGGTTGTCAACCCACTTGGTTTACACATAAGAAAGCCTATTTGGAAGTGAGCTAGAGAAGCTAGCGCGCGCAAGGATTTTAGAGAGAGAAACATTATAGACAGAAGCAATTGGAGAATATTTTTCTTGTATTCATTTGATTTCCCTTGAATAGTTTGGGCAAATAAGGTCCTCCCCTTTGTGTAAGCTTGGAAGAATATTTTAGAACCCTATTTATGGAGAGTATTCTAGATACTTCTCTCACCTCCTTTAATAGATTATTCTAGAATGTACAAGAACAACATACACAACCTTAGGATTATGTACTATTCTCTAGATCTCTCTACATGATGACTCCACAAGGCCCTAGAGAATTCTAAAGAGTTCCATAAACCTTTTAAGTTTTCAAGCATCTTCTAGAGTCGTCCAGGGAGAAATGCCACTCCAAATTGCAAGGTTGTGACATTCTCCTCCACCTAATGCAGCGACGCCCTTGTCGCGTCTTCTTTCTAGAAGCTGCCAGTCTTCTCCTTGCAGTGCCACCAATCTTCTCCTTACATTGCCGACATGTTTATGCTACTTCAAACTAGGTTCACCCTATTCGCCAATATCCACTCTGCCTCTTTGTCATGAGCTCTCATGATGTCCATTGGTGTTTTCTTTGACTTGCCCTTCACTTGGGCCACCCTCGTCAATTTGCACATTCCATGGCTTGGCAACTTTGTTGTGTTTCGGTAGGGATAGGTCGAGGTGTTCATTGATTGGTTGGGCCCTTTATTTATTAGTTTCATTGGGTCTCCTAATGCTTAGACGAGATGCCATTTGGACAATGGCCGGAAAGGTTTTCTAAGAACTTGCCAAGGTGGAGTCCTCAATATTCATGAACCAATCGATGTTACACTTTCAAGTGGCTAAAACTATGAGCTAGCTACTGGCTTAGGCTAGGGTTTGAAACTGATTTGTAGAGGTGAGTTCAATTTTGAAGGGCAGCCATCATTGTGTTTAGAGCTGACCTGCTTTACCGGTTGGTGCTGAATAATTGCGTAGGCAAAAGGGATGCATGGCAAATTGGCAGTGGTATGCCCTTGGTAGGTGTGGAAGTTAAGAACTATTGTTTGTGGAGCCTGAAACAAGACTAAACCTAATTAGATTAGGAAAAAGAAACAAGGAAATTAGTGTTTGGGTAAATTTAGACTGTAAACTATTTTCTTGTTGGTTGAGGTTTTTCCTTTTTAGTTTACGTTTTGGTTTCCGTATTAATTTAGGATTGGGTTTAAGGCTAGCTCTATAAATACACCCATGTAGCTCTATGTTTTTAATTCGTTCATTAGTTTTGTGATCTTAGAGAGAGATACACAATAGTGAGAGTGAGAGACAGATCATTGTAGAGAGAGTTTATGAGATTGAGTGTGAGAGACTCTTGTAATTTCTTTCATATTGATCTTGGTAAATCCATAGTGACTCAGCGGACGTAGCCCTTGATTTGGGTGAACCACATAAATCTCTTGTGTTGCTTTGTGAGTTCGTTTTTTCTAATTCTCTTACATCTCCGTTTAGATTCATTGTGTGTGAGATTGTTTGCTCAGGTCCTGGAGTTTGGTATTAATTATATATATAGTAACAAGTGGTATCAGGGCATTGGTTGCTAGAGCAAGAATGATGGTGGACGAAGGTAAAGTGAAAATCGAAAAATTTAGCGGTCCAAACTTCGGATATTTATCTTCCTCTCGCAGGTGTGGCCAAAAAGCCGGAAACAATGGTCCTGTTTGGTGTAGCTGTTAAAACAGATTATAGATTATAGCTTAACAGATTATAGATTATGACTTTAATTAGAAGTTGTTAATCTATTTGGTATAACTGTTGGATTATAGATTTAAGTTGCTGAGTAATGTTTGTTAAATAAGCTGTGAAGTAGCTTTTTTAATTAATTTTTATTTTTTATTATTCACTATTTGTCTACATTTCTCATTATTTTCTCGTAAAAAATAATAATAATATTTTATAGTCCATTTGGGTCTTTTTCTATTTTTAAAAAAATAAAAAATAAAAAAATCTAAGAGAGTAACCGTGAATTAACATGTCCACAGCAGAAGCTAATAATCAGAAGCAAGGGGTGAGCAGCTTCTCAGAATCAGCTTTTTTGACTTAAAATAAGTTGTTAGAAAAGAAGCTGCTTGAAATAAGTTTAACCAAACAGTTCAAAATAACTTTTTAAAAGCCAGAAGTCATAAGTTGGCAAAAAAAAGTCCCACCAAACACCCCCAATAAAGGCCAACGAGTGGGAGTTACTCGACCGAAAAGCTTTGGATATGGTAAGGCTATCCCTTGCTGCATCAGTTGCGTTTAATATTCACAATAAGAAGACAACCGAAGATTTGATGGCTGCTCTATCACGGATGTATGAGAAGCTAGGAAGCATGGATATGGATACGGTGATATGCTAAAATTTGAAAAAGTAGGATACGAGTATAGTAGGGATATGTTCGTAAAAGAATTATTTTTTATAATTTGAGTAATGTAATATGCATGAAAATAAAACCTAAAGCAAATTTACAAATAGAGGGATTCCTATTAGGATAAGAGTCTTTAAACATTCATAAAACATCCAAAACTAAAAGTAAATGCAAATTAAACATCATCCTTACATGCCAACAAATATGAGAGAGTGAGAAAGGAGTGATAGAGACAATAAGCCTGCGTTTGGTTGGGGGATTTGGGAAGGGATTTGGAAAAAGAAAGAGAAAAGGTGTGTGAAACTAGGTGAAATGTAAATATATTTTATTCACATTTCACTTACCTGTTCCCTTTTCTTTTCCAAATCCCCAACCAAACATAGCATAAGGATACATCAATTTGACAAATTCTATTACATTAACTCTCACGATATTCATCTTATCAAAGAACTAAAAGTATTAGAAGTAATATGTGATGTCGAGTATCCGATACTCCAAAATTAATGAAAAATTAATTAAGAAGTATTTGATACTTTTAAGAAGTATCTGATACGTATCTGCGAGTATCCAAGGAGTACCGGTATCCGATATGGATACGTCTCCCTTTTTGAAGTATCCGTGCTTCATAGATAAGAAACCCTCAGCCACAAACAAAGTCCATCTGATTAAGAAGTTGTTCAATTTGAAGATGTCCAAAGGAGGAGTCACGATTGAGCATATTAATGATTCCAACTTACTAATCAGTCAGTTGGAATTGGTTAGTATCTCATTTGATGAAGAAATCAAGGCATTGGCACTGTTATCAAGCCTTTTTGAGATTTGGAATTTGTTGGTAGTTATAGTAAGCAATTCCACCGATTCGGGAAAGTTGAGCATGGATCATGTAGCAGGTTTGGTTCTGAGTGAAGACACCCAAAGAAAAGATAATGGTAAAAGCTCTAGTTCGGTGTTGGCAATTGACGACAGAGGTAGGAAGCCCAACAGGGGCAGCAACAAGAAGAGAAGCACAAGTAAATCGACGAATTATCGATCTCCGTCTCGACCAAAGTTTACAGGCAAGTGCTGGGATTGCGGTAAGATTGGTCACGCAAAGCGGAATTGTAAAGTTAAGAAGCAAAACGACAATAATCAAGGTGAGAAGGAGTTCGTGAATGTTTCTAATGAAGAGGTTCTGAAGCACTCGCGGTCTTTAGAAACTCATGGAGAATTGTGGGTGATTGATTCTGGTGCATTGTTTCACGCTACCTCGCACAAGGAGTTGCTCCACAATTATGTCTTAGGTAATTTCAAAAAGGTGTACCTTGGAAACGATGAAGCTTGCAACATAATTGGCAAGGGTGAAGTACAGATAAACCAACCCAATGGAACAACTTTGAAAATCAATGATGTCATACATGTGCCGTGTTTGAAGAATCTAATTTCTGTCGGTCAACTCACTGATTCTGGTATTGTGACAATCTTAGCCAATGATGCGTGGAAGATAACCAAGGGAGCCATGGTAGTGGCTCATCGAAAAGGGAAGGTACTCTTTACGTGACATCAGGTACCTATAGTGCAATTACAGTAACATCATCAGAAGTCAAAACAGGCATATGACATTGCAGACTTGGACATATAAGTGAGAAAGGGATGAAGGTTTTCATGTCAAAGGGGAGACTACTAGGTTTCAAGTCTTTGAACTTGAATTTTTGTGAAGACTGCGTCTTGGGAAAATAGAAAAGGGTTAGTTTCACTAAGCTTCTGAGAGCTCGAAAGTCAAAATGGTTGGAGTTAGTTCATACAGACGTGTGGGAACCATCTTCAGTAAGATCGCTTGGAGGCTCTAGTTATTTTGTCACTTTTTATTGATGATATTATGTGTAAATTGTGGGTATATTTTTTAAGAATAAAACCGATGTGTTTGAGGTCTTCAAAAAGTGAAAACCTTTAGTTGAGAATGGACAGGTTCTAGTTTGAAGTGTGTCAAGTCCGACAATAGTGGGGAGTACATAGATGGCGCTCTAGAAAAATATTGTGCAGAGAACGAAATTCAAGATGTGATGACAATGGCGAGCAAAACGGTGTGGCTACGCGCATGAACCGAACAATCGTGGAACGTGCTAGGAGCATGAGGATTAATGTTGGGTTGCCAAAACAGTTTTGGGCAATAAGTATAGCTGCGTATCTGATTAACAGAGGTCCTTCAGTTCCCCTGAATTATGGAATCCCAAAAGGAGCGTGGACTGGTAAAGAGGTAAATTTGTCACATTTAAAAATATTTGGTTGTATCTCTTATGTTCACATTGATTATGATAAAAGAAGTAAGTTAGATCCCAAATCTCGGAAATGCATCTTTATTGGGTATGGCTCTGATTATTATGGGTACTGGTTTTGGGATATGGAAAATCGAAAAATAATTAGAAGCATGGATGTGGTGTTTAATGAGTCTGTCATGTACAAGGATAGGCTTGATGACAAGACTAAAGAACCTGAAACGGTTGAACTTGAGGAGAATTCTGATAGTGATGTGTTGAAACCTCAAGACTCTAATGTACAGTTGACACCGCCCATTGAGATGCAAACTCCTAAACCTCTTAGGAGGTCAACAAGAGAAAAGAAACCTGTTGATCATTATTCTCCTTCCTTACATTATCTATTGTTAACTGATAATGGTGAACCAGAATGTTATGAGGAAGCTTTACAGGTTGAGACGAGGGAAAAGTGCGAGCTCACCATGGACGATGAGATGGAGTCTCTCGTGGTGAATCATACTTAGGAACTAATACAATTGCCCAAAGGTAAATCTGCATTGCACAATAAATGGGTTTACCGATGGAAAGATGAACCCGATGGCACCAAGCGATAGAAGGCCAAAATGGTGGTGAAAGGTTTCCAACAAAAGGTAGGTATCGACTATGCTGAGATTTTCTCTCATGTGATAAAGATTTCTACAATTCGTACTGTACTTAGCATTGTGGCAGTTGAAGATTTGCATCTAGAGCAGTTAGATGTTAAAACAGCAGTTAGATGTTAAAACTGCATTCTTTCATGGTGATTTGGATATCTACATGCATCAACCCCAGGACTATGAGGCGGTTGGAAAGAAAATATGGTATCTAAATTGAAGAGTTTGTATCGGCTGAAACAAGCGCCTAGGCAATGGTACATAAAATTTGATAACTTCATGGCAAGTGTAGGTTTCCATCGGTGCCATGGTGATCATTGTTGTTATTATAAAAAGCTTGACACTTTGTATTTAATACTTCTCTTGTACGTAGATGATATGCTTGTTGCAGGTTCAAGCATGGATGAGATTTTGAATCTCAAACAGGAGTTGTCCAAAGAGTTTGCAATGAAAGATTTGGGTGCGGCAAAACAAATCTTAGGGATGCAAATTAGCAGGGACACGAGGAACAAGAAACTGAAGCTATCGCAGGCCGAGTACATTGAAAAAGTACTCAAGAGATTCAACATGGCGTGTGCAAAGCCTGTAGGCACTTCATTAGCAAGCCACTTCAGATTGACGAAGGAACAAGGTGTAGCTACTTATGAAGAGCGAGAATACATGGTGAAGGTACCATATGCTTCAGTTGTTGGCAGCTTGATGTATGCCATGGTCGGCACGAGACCAGACATTGCCCATGCAGTGGGAGTTAGTAGATTCATGAGCAATCTTGGGAAAGAGCATTGGGAAGTTGTCAAGTGGGTATTCAGGTATCTCAGAGGTACGAGTGACATGGCTCTCTGGTATGGCGGCACAGAAATCACCTTACTTGGGCATGTTGATTCTGATCTAGCAGGGGACATTGATAGTAGGAAGAACACAATAGAGTGTATGTTTCCTCTTAGTAGTGCTGCAATAAATTGGGTCTCTCAGTTGCAGAAGATTGTAACCATCTCAACCACAGAAGTGGAGTATGTTGCAACTACAGAAGCTGGCAAAGAGATGGTATGGTTACAGAGTTTCTTAGATGAATTGGGAAGGAAGTTCGATGATTGCAAGTTGTACAGTGATAGTCAAAGTGCAATACATCTTGCGAATAATTCCGCGTTTCATTTTAGAACAATGCATATTGATATCAAGTATCATTTTGTTCGTTCGCTCTTGGAAGATGGCAAGTTCGACTTGGAGAAGATCCACACAAGTGAAAATTCTGCAGATTTGTTAACCAAGGCGTTTACAGTTGAGAAGCTGAAGCTATGTGCAGCATCAGTTGGCATCGGCACGTGAGGTTGATGGTTCGAGTCATTGCGGTGTTCTATAGAGTTATGTGTGAAGACTGTTCTTGATCAGTCTCCAAGTGGGAGATGTTGGTGGAGCCTGAAACAAGACTAAACCTAATCAGATTGGGCAAAAGAAACAAGGAAATTAGTGTTTGGTTAGATTTGGACGCTAAACTATTTCCTTTTTGGTTGAGGTTTTTTCTTCTTAGTTTAGGTTTTGGTTTCCTTACTAATTTAGGATTGGGTTTAAGGCTAGCTCTATAAATACACCCATGTAGCTCTATGTTTTTAATTCATTCATTAGTTCTGTGATCTTAGAGAGAGATACACAATAGTGAGAGTGAGAGATAGATCATTGTAGAGAGAAAGTTTGTGAGATTGAGTGTGAGAGACTCTTGTAACTCCTTTCATATTGATCTTGGTAAATTCGCAGTGGCTTCGTGGACGTAGCCCGTGATTTGGTTTTCATGTAAATCTCTTGTGTTGCTTTGTGAGTTTGTTTTTTCTAGTTCTTTTACTTCTCCATTCTAGATTCATTGTGTAAGTGATTGCTTGCTCAGGTCCTGAAGTTTGGTATTAATCATATATACCATAACAAGAACCTTATCAATTTTGCATCCAAAGATGGAGGCAACAAATATTTAGAGAGAGAGAGAGAGCCACTCGATGCTTCTTGGTTTGTAGGATTTGACCAGATGCTGAAGTACGTCTTGATAGATTGATTGGTGTTATTTTCTATTTCTTTCCTGAAAAGTGAAAACTAGCTTCAAGATAAAGTCAAAACATGGAATTTCATGTGTCACTTGATTTTTATTTATTTATTTTTTAAATTTCATTATTTTATGTTAAGTGCTGTATCAGCAGAACTTAGAGTAGCATTCATATATTTTCTATATGGTGCAGGATCATGCTGGTCATATATTTGGTGTTAATTCCATTCCAATGACAGAAAAACTGGACCAATACAATGTTATTTTAGAGGCAAGTTTCTTGAACCTATGTTTACAAACACACTGTTTTTAATTTGCTAAATTTCTGGGAGGGAGAGAGAAGGAAAATGCTTGAACATGGGTTTCTTTTGTTTCTAAGCAATTTGAACAAGGACAGAGCATATGACAAGTGTATTATTTCTTTTGCAATTTGCTTCCAGTAATACTCCATTACTATTTGGTTTGTTGATGGCCTTGGCACATTGCTTATCCATTATAAAATTATCAAGTTTACAAAATTGGTTCTTGAATGATTTTATTTTCTGATCCTTTCCCTTAATAATTTGTCGTGTGACAATGTTTCAAATAAAAAAGAAAATATACGACAATCAGATATTGGGAAAATGGGGCCCAATCTTATTTTGAATTTTCTCCCCATGTTAGTTTTGCCATGTTAGTTGTATTGCTGCTCTTCTCCTCCACTAACAGCAGTGAATTGACTACTTCAGAACGTTGTTGAAATGCTGGAAAGCCAGTCTGGACCTGGTGGCTTACATGAGAATACTTTACTTCTTGTGATGGGTGATCATGGCCAAACCATAAATGGTGACCACGGTGGAGGAACTGCTGAAGAGGTATGGTATTATCTATGTTCCATTGCAATCTGAGTGTGATTATCAAATTAAATTTAAGCCAATTAGTATCACATCATGCAGGTTGAAACTGCAATTTTTGCGATGGGATTGAAGAAGCCTCCATCTTCCTTGCTGTTGGAACATGATACTTCATCTTGTCAACTAGATTTGGTATTACATTTCTTATCAATTGGTCACATAGCTACTGGTCGACAAGAACCAAAAGGAGAGGGTGAAACAAGTAAATCCCCCAACCCAGATGATGGTGGGACTTGATCCCAAGTCTGTGGTAATGCCACGAAGAGGCTTTACCAATTAAGCTAGTTGACACTTTCATTGAACTAAGAGATTTAGCCCTTCAGATAAACTCTAGCTGCATTCTTTGTTTTCAGTAGCTTTAAACTATTCTCTTAGTTTCCTTATCTGTGTCCAGAAAAGGGATTTGACTAATTTGAGGCTTCAAAGAATTGATGAAGCAATGTTTAAGTGCAGCATTGGAGTTGGACTCTTTGCCTCTCATTTTCATTAGGGGGATTGGATGAAGCATACCTGTGAAGTTCTATTTCCAAGCTGACTGCAACAACACTCCGAAATGAAATTCTGATCCTTGCATATATGAGAGTAAAATATCTTCTGTAAATCTTTTCTTACAGATTAGTTGCCCTGAACAACCCAGAACAGTAAGTAAAAATGTGGGAAACAACAGTTAACCTTGAGGGTCACAATTTGCTATGACAATATGACTGACAATATTGCAAATTTCTTGGAAAACCAACTAATCATGTATTTATATTCTTCCAAATTTCAACCATTGGATTTTAAGCATTATTGAACACATTAAAAAATTTGGGATAGAGTGCCAAGAAATCTAGAATAAATTACCCCAAAACAATTTTGGTTTTTAGCCATATAGACAATGATAAGAAATCACTGAATGGTCTTTCTTGTCTGATACCAAATTGCAATTCACAAGAATAGGATTAGGGGGAGAGAGCAATAGGGAAGAAGATGAAACACATGGACTGTTGAAATATCGAGCAACTTTTGGAATGAAATGGGTTCAAGAAATGACAAATGAACTTATGCCTGTTATGTGGGAGCTTCTATTTGCACACACACATTCCCCTCTTTACACATCTTTTTTAATAAATAATTGGTTCGGAAGTAGAATTCCGAAAATGAACAATTGGTTTGGAAGTAGCATTCCGAAAATAAACAACTTGTTCGGAAGTAGAGTTCCGATTTTTTTTCATTTTTTCGACATTTAACTTCCGAATGTGTTTATTTAATGTCCATAATAGTAATTTCACTTGAAAATAAAATTATAATAAAAATAATTTTTATTAAGTGTGTGTAAAGAGGGGAATGGGGATGTGCAAATAGAAGCTCCCCTATTATGTCTCTAGTAATTGTTTAATTGGCAAAAATGCCCCATCAATGCTGGGTACTGCAATTTTTTTCGAGAAGTGGGAGGCGAGGAGCGGGTAAGTTATGGGTGTACATGGGTCTAAGAGACGCATTCATGTCATATTTGGGTCCCATGTGTTATCCTCGTGAGGTGATTCAGTGTCACGACCCCATCCTACCCCAAACATGATAGTAGTTATGACCGGCTAGTAGTGTCTGACTACCAAAAAGGCCTACCAAGACAAGACAAGTCTAGACTAAAAATATTGGGGCTTATGTGGAAAACATTTTGCCATTAATTACCAATAGTCCATTCAAAGTAAGTGCATAAATCACATGAAAACAAAGCAAACATATTTCTTCTTTATTATCTTTGACATTACAAGTCCAACATCCAAAAGAAAGGTACAATATTACAAACATTCACTTGAACAAAAACTTTTACACAAGACCATCATCTCTACGTCACCACTCCCAAAAGTATTAAAAAAAAAATAAAAAAAAACACAAAAGGAAAAGACTTCTAACTCGATTTGTCTTCTTGAACTTGATCTTCATCATTACCTACATACATATAGGGGAGAGAGGTGAGCCAAAGACCAGTGAATAGCAATATTAAAGTTGTAAATGAATGAACATCGATAACTTTTATTAAAACCAAGCACATAATCATTTTTAACATAGTATAACTTTGTGTTAAGTTAGATGAAGGGTAGTTTTGTCTTTATGTACTTATTCGATTAGTATAAATACATGTTATAGAGGGAAAACCTAATCTAAGGTTTTGGCCTCTTCCTAATAATAATTATCTCTTTTATTTTTCTCTTCTCTCCTCTCAATCTTAAACTTGTTCTTATAATTTTAATTTGGTATCAAAGTTGTGAAGAGGTAATCTTCTATTCTTCTTTTTTTTGGTTCGTTCTTCCTTTTTTTTTCATTCAATAATGTTAATAATAATAAAAAAATATCTAGGATGCTCGCTTACAGCTCAAGATTTCCCAAAAATTTTTTCAAATTTTTCCTGATGGTTGTTGCCTATTTTTCAATTTTTTTTTCTATTTTTCGAAAAAACCAACCCTATTTTTTGATCTGCTTTTCTGTGAGTTTTTTGCTTGATTTGTGGCTTGGGTCCTCATCCCTAGGAGCCGATTGGACCTCCTTATGCTCTCCTTGGCTTCGGTTGTTGCTTTGGACTTGTTTTTTGGTCTTCCAGTCCAATTACAGGTGTTTTTTCCCTCCACTACACTGTTTTTGCCCTTTTCTAGGCTGTTTTGGCTCGTGGGACTGATTTTGTGGTTTGTTAGGGCTGTTCCACCTTCCTCTCTATTTTTTATTTTATTTTTTTTAATGTGTAGCTTGTTCTTATTTAATGGCTGATGATAACAAGTACCTTGTGACCAGTGAGGCTAAAGGGCCAGATCCTATTGTACCTGTGGGTCATAACTCTTCTCTCCATTTGACTTCTGTCAAGTTAGATGGCACCAACTATCTGGTTCGGTCACGTTCCTTTCAATTGGCCATTACTGCTCGTGGTATGTTGGGTTACATAACTGTAGTTACTAAGGTTCCTAGCAAGGATGGACTAGCACATGACAAATGGTATAAGGAGAATGCACTTGTTATGACTTGGCTAATTAATTCCATCCACCCCACCATTAGCCGGTCCTTTGTGTTGATGGATACTGCTCATGAGATCTAGACTGCCGCCTCTCAGATGTATTCTCAATGAGGTAATGATGCCCAAGCATACGAACTACGGAAAAAGATTCGGCGGTTTGATTAGAAGGATAGGTTTCTTGCTGAATATTATGCTAAGTTGAGCAGTTTGTGGCAAGAACTTGATTATTATTAGAACTTCTAAGCTGTCTATTCTTAAGATGCTGCTACCTTTCAGCAAATGGTGTCCAAGAAGCTGGTCTATGACTTTCTTGCTGATCTCAACTTGGAATATGATCAGATTCATGTTCAGGTTCTTGGTTGCCAGCCGTTTCATATTGTCCGTGAGGCCTATGCTTATGTTTTGCAAGAAGAGAGCCGGTGGAGTGCTATGGTTCATCAGCCTCTTCAAGATCGGTCTGCTCTAGTTGTTTCTTCTACTTTGAAGGATGGGAAATTTGGACTTAGTATCCTCAAAACCAGGGGGGAATATCCATATAGACCTCTTCTTTTAGGTCTCCATGAAGGAAGGTATTCTTCACATCAAACTGATGAAGTGGCCAATTCAAATTTATTGCAAGAGAGAGTAGTATTCTCACAGAGTTCATCTTAGCAACCGGGGCAAATGTCGCCTGGTTATATACTCCATAAGTCTAAGTGAAGCCCTTAGCAACCGGTCTTCCTTTGTAATGTTCGATGGAACCATCTGCATTGTGTTTGATAGTGTACACCCACTTACACCCAACTGGATGTTTGCCTCTAGGTAACTCCACTAACTCGCAAGTGTCATTCTTGCTTAGAGCTCTCATCTCCTTCATCATGGCATGTTTCCATTCAGGAATAGAGAGCATCCTGAAAATTGTTAGGCAGACTCACAGAAGAAATCTTAGATAGAAAGGCTTTATATGAGAGAGACATATTAGAATAAGAGACATAATTCGTAATAGGATGTTGAGTACATGACCTAACCCTCTTCCTATTAGCAACGGAACATCAAGATTTGAAAACTTAGGAATAGGAGCACTAGGATTAGAATTACCTGGACTCTCAAGAGAGGGGGGTGACTTTGGACACTCATCTGAGGAAGAAGTTGGCAGTAGAGGAGCGAAAGTAGTCTCTTGCATCCAGGTGACTTTCTGGCTGTCATTGTCCCTGACATACACTTTGCCTGCTTCAACAATTGCTGGCTCATCATCTTCTATCTGTTCAAACACTGGCGGAATTGGAACAAGAATCTCTTCACACCAAGGCTCCCCCTGAAGGGATGATTGGGACACTGGAGAAGGTAGAAAGTAAGATTGAGACTCGAAAAAGGTGATATCCATGGAAACAAACCATTTGCGAGTGGGAGAATGATAACGATTATAACCTTTTTGTGTGGCAGAGTAACCCAGGAAAATACACTTAAGAGACCAAGGATCCAATTTACCACGAGTGGGTGAATGATTATGGACAAAACAAACACATCCAAAGGTCTTAGGGGAAATAGAGAACCCATAAGAGGTGGACCCGAACAGAGCTTGAAGAGGTGTTTGTTTTTGAAGGACTTGGGTAGGAAGACGATTAATCAAATAAGCTGCAGTGAGAACCGCTTCCCCCTAGTAGGAGCTAGGAACACGCATTTCAAAGGATAGATAATGGACTACATTAAGGAGAGAACGATTTTTCCTGTCGGCAATACCATTTTGTTGAGGGGTATTAGTGCAAGAAGTTTGATGAATAATGTCATGAGTGGCGAAATAATTGGCAAGACCGGAGTCAAGATATTCCCCTCCCTCCCCTCCCCCGGTTATCAGAATGCAAAATTTTGACCACCGCCCCAAACTAAGTGCAAATCGTTTTATGAAAGGTTTGAAATACAGAAAGCACCTCACTTTTATCTTTCATCAGATAGACCCAAGTGGCCTTAGAACAATCATTTATGAAAGTAACAAACCATTTTAGACCTTTTAAAGACAAAATGTGAGGGACCCCAGACATCAGAATGAATCAAAGTAAATGGAATTGAACTTTTATTAGTAGAAGGAGCAAAAGAAGCTCGGTGTTGTTTCCCAAGTTGATAAGACTCACATTAAAAATCAGACACGCGATTATTTTCAAAAACAAAAGGAAATAAATGCTTAAGTAGTAAAAAAGAGGGATATCCTAAATGACGGTGCCACAGCCAAAGGTCTTCCTTGGTGGATGGTAACTAAATAGATGAGTGAGCCAGCTTGTGTGTTTGATCGAGAATGTAGAGACCGTGTTCCTCACTACCACTGCCAATCTCCTTCCTCATGATAAGGTTCTGGAAAAGACAACGATCAGGAAAAAAACGTCACGTTACAATTCAAATCACGAGTAATACAACTCAAAGATAAAAGATTAACACTAAAATTGGGAACATGGAGGATAAAGGATAAAGGAAGGGAAGAGGTGACATGAATTAAACCTTTCCCTGATACAGATGGCATAGTACCATCAACAATACGCACTTTTTCTTGACCTGAAGAGGGGTTATACTTTGAGAATAAATGAGAGGAACTAGACATAAGGTCGGAAGCACCAGAATCAATAATCCATGGCGCAGTGGTATAAGATAGCAATGCATATGGGGAGGAAGCCAAGTTACCTGAATTGGCAAAGGAAGAAGAGAGTGCACCTGTGGCAGAAGTGGAGGCTTGACCGTCTAGCAAGTGGCGAAGAGTGATCTCAAAATTCAAGGCAGATAACCTCGAAACATCAGTAGCTGGTGAGATAACGGGAGATAAAGGTGGTGGCTCAATTGTATCTGAAAGATGAGCCCGAGCATTGGCCCCTCGGCCTTTAGACTGGCCAGATCTACCCCCGCAAGTACCAGGACAGTCTCCTCGACCACCAGAAGGAGTCCCATACAGCTTCCAACAAGTCTTTCGGGTGTGTTAAAGTCTACGATAGTAGTCACATAAAAGATTATCCTTTTCAGATGAAGGATGAGAACCATGAGACACGCTCGCCAGCTCGGGAAGGTGCAGAAACCAAGGCAGAGCGATCAGTAGTGGTAGAAGGAAGTATCGTAGAACGGCGACTCTCCTCATTCTGCACATAAGAGAAAGCTTCCTGGAGAGAAAGAAGCACGTCCATACTAAGTACTCTGCTTCGAACCGGATCATACTCCACATTCAAGCCTTCTAAGAACTTGAAGACCCACTCCTGCTCCACAAACTTCCGGTAACCAGCAAAATTCGTGGGACAGACAGGCTTGTAATCCTGAAGATGGTCAAGCCTCTTCCACCCATTGCTAAGGAAGGTAAAATACTGGAGAACAGGCATCTCACCCTGTATTGCCCTCTTAATGGACCGGCGTAACTCGAAAGCCTGGGAGAAATTCCTCTTCCGGGAGTAAGTGGTAGCCACGACCTCCTAAATATCTTGTGCAGTGTCCATAGATTGATAGCCTTCTCCAATCTCTGAGATTATAGAATGTATCAACCAACCATAATGAGGGAGTTGGTGATCTCCCACTGATCATAACTCAGGTCCGTGGTACTGGGTGCCGCCATTAACATACCCCATCTTCCCTCTGCTCTTCAAAAAGATAGCCAAACTTTGTGACCAAGCTAGATACTTTTGACCATTCAATAGAGATGTGGTGATTTTAAGACTAAGGTTGGGGTTATCAGTCTTAGTAGTAGGTAAAATGAAACTCACTCTGAGGTGTCTGAGAAGTAGTAGACATACTGGTGGAATCTACCATGGATACTGTATTACCGAACCCTCAACAAAACTAGTGCCAATCACAAACCTAGAAGATGGTGGTGGAAGGAAAGACACAACGATCATTCTGAAAATATAAAGAATTAAGAACTCATATAAACTTTTGTTTTGTTTTTGCTTTGTTTTTGAAAAAGAAAAGAAGAACCAGAGAGACTCTAGGTTAATACCTCATTACAAAGTCAACCACAGAGAGCCGACACAGCAGAGGATGTCGACTAATGCCAACAAATGCATAGGGGTTGTCAGCTGGGTCAGAGAGACTGCCAGTGGCAGTCAGCAAGACAAGAAGAGCCTGAACCAGTGGTCGACTAGGCCAGGAGACCTGTCGGCAGGGACCAATGAAAGGTTGGGGCACCTGCAACAGTGATCGAAGGGGCTAGGGCTGCCTCTGACAGCTTCAGCATCTAGTGTCTGGGCCAAGAAGCCCTTTGATAGTAGCCGACAGGGCTAGGGAAGGTGATACACTTGTCAAACTTGGATGGGTAGCTTTGTGGTGGCTGTGTGGTGTATGGATTTAGGGTTGTGGCTTTGATACCATGAAAGTTTTAGAGAACAGAAAGAGATAGGGAATGAGTGAGACCTCATCTCCTTTTATATTAGAAATAAAGCATAATTACAGGAGTGCCATAAGGCATGAATCAAGGGCCAGCTCATAACAACCCATTACATCAATCAAGGAACAAATCAGAATAATATAATTTCCTATTCTAACAGCATTAGCGTTTAGGCCACCCTCTACTTTAGTTTTGAATAAACTTTTTCCTACTTTAGTGAAGGATTGTGATAGGAACGATTTTCATTGTGATGTTTGTGAGTTTGCAAAACATAAACGATCATGTTATCCTTCAATTATTAAAAGGAGTTTGTTTCCATTTATGATTATTCATTCTGATGTATGGGGCCCCTCTCGTGTTATGTTTGTGTCTAGTTATTGTTGGTTTGTAACTTTTATTGACTGTTATTCTCATGTCACTTGGGTTTACTTGCTTTGCACCAAAAGTGAGGTCTTTTCTTGCTTTCAAACATTTCATAAGATGGTACGTACTCAGTTTGACACTGAAATTAAAGTTCTTTGGAGTGATAATGGTACTGAGTACATTGAGAGGAAATTTGGAGCATATCTTGAGGTTGAACGCAAAAAACGTCATCTTCTTAAGGTTGCTCGTGCCCTTGTGTTCACGATGCGGGTTCCTAAACCATTCTGGGGTGATGTTCTCACTGCTGTGTATCTCATTAACTGCATGTCTTCTAGTGTACTCCAGTTTCTGCACCCCCTTACCCTCCTTCCTCACATATCTATATCCCCTCATTCCCTTCCTCCTAAAGTGCTTGGTTGTGTTTGTTTTGTTCACATTTCTCATCCTACTCGGAGCAAACTGGACCCCAAGGCTCTTCGATGTGTCTTCATTGGTTACTTCTCCACCCAAAAAGGCTACAAATGCTATGATCCTCACTCTCGCAAAACTTATGTTTCCATGGATGTCACCTTTTGTGAGTCTGAGTCATTCTTCGGGGACCAATCTCTTCAAGGGGAGGTTTCTTCAACGAAAGAGATTGTTTTTTCTGATCCACTATTTTCTACTATTTGTTGTATGGAGGAGAAGGCGCCATATTATGAAAAGGATATGAGTAAGTGTGTTCAGGGTGAGTTTAGTAGGTTGGATAGACCATATTGTGTTCAGAAGGAGCCTAGTAGGTTACATAGACCTGATCTTTAGGCCTACTCTCGGTGACAAAGAAAACAATCGAACTGTGTGGTGCCATGCCAATCATCACCTCCGACTCCAGTTCCTATTTCTTCTATGGAATCCTCAGTCTTTGGTTACTTCTACTATTCCTGTTGATGATTCAAATCTTCCTATTGCTATTAGAAAAGGTGTTAGAACTTATACTCAACATCTTATTTCTAAATTTGTGTCATATGATTCCTTATCTTCATCATATTGTGCCTTTGTTTTGTCTTTGTCTTTTGTCTCTATCCCTCATAATTGGAAGGAAGCACTCACTAATCCTAACTGGAAAGAAGCTATGGCAGAAGAGATGAGAGCTCTGAATAAGAATGACACTTGAGAGTTAGTTTCTCTACCATTGGGTAAAAGACCTGTAGGTTGCAAATGGGTGTTTACAATCAAGCAGAAGACGAATGAGACTATAAAGAGATATAAGGCGAGACTGGTTGCTAAAGGGTTCACTCAGGCTTATGGCATTGATTATCAGGAGACCTTTGCTCTAGTGGCTAAAATGAATTCTATTCGTGTCCTTCTTTCCTATGCCGCAAATCTGGGTTGGCCATTACAACAGCTTGATGTAAAGAATTCTTTTCTCCATGGTGATCTAGAAGAAGAAGTGTACATGGATGTTTCTCCAGGTTTCTCTTCTTCGGTTACTGAAGGGAAGGTTTGTCAGTTAAAGAAGGCTTTGTATGGATCAAAACAGTCTTCTAGAGCCTGGTTTGATAAGTTTCTTAAGGCGATGCTCAGATTTGGGTACAAGCAAAGTCATGCTGATCATACTATGTTCATCAAAAAGTGTGGAGATAAAATGGCTATTCTTATTGTCTATATGGATGACATAGTGGTGACTGGTAACGATGTAAAGGAGATGTCCCAAATCAAGGCTCGACTTTTCAAGGAGTTTGAAATCAAAGATCTTGGTTCTTTGTGGTATTTTCTTGGGATTGAGATTGCTAGATCGGATAATGGCATCTTTTCAAAGGAAGTATATCTTGGATCTACTTGAGGAAATAGGTATGTTGGGATGTAGACCCGCAGATTCTCCTATTGAGGCCAATCACAGACTTAACAGCAGTGATGGAGATTGTGTAGATAAAGGAAGATATCAAAGACTTGTAGATATTGCATATGCAGTTGGTGTTGTAAGTCAATTAAGGCATGATCCTCGAATAAGGCATTTGGATGCAATTAATCGAATCCTTAGGTATCTCAAATCAGCACCTGGAAAAGGAATCATGTTCTCTAAGCATGGTCATTTGAAAATAGAGGTTTTCACTAATGCCAATTAGGCTGGTGCAGTTAATGATAGGCGGTCTACTTCAGGTTATTGTATTTTTGTAGGTGGTAATCTGGTGACTTGGCGAAGTAAGAAACAAGCTGTTATGGCCAGATCAATTGCAGAAGCGGAGTATCGAGCAATGGCGAATGGCATCTGTGAGCTCATGTGGCTTCAAGTGTTATTGGCTGACTTAGGATTGTTAAATAGTGGACTAATGCGGTTGTATTGTGATAATAAGGCTGCTATTAGCATTGCTCATAATCCTGTCCAGCATGATAGGACCAAGCCCATTGAGATTGACAGATGTTTTATCAAGGAGAAAATAAGTAGTGGTATGATTTGTATGCCTTTTGTGCAATCTGAAGATCAGTTAGCCGATGTTTTTACTAAAGGATTAGGTAGTAAGGTCTTTCATCCCATTGTGTGCAAGTTGGGAATGAGAGATATCTATGCACCAATTTAAGGGGGAGTGTTAAGTTAGATGAAGGGTAGTTTTGTCTTTATGTACTTATTTGATTAGTATAAATACATATTGTTATAGAGGGAAAAGCTAATCTAAGATTTTGTGCCTCTTCCTAATAATAATTCTTGCTTTTTTATTTCTTGCTGGAAATTGTGTTCATGCATATAATATGATAGTGGTGTTGGTGATAGATAGTGGCATGTATAGAATATGATAGTGGTGTTGGTGGTAGATAGTGGTATGTATAGAATATGATAGTGGTGTTGGTTGTAGATAGTGGCATGTATAGAATATGATAGTGGTGTTGGTGGTAGATAGTGGCATGTATATAATATGATAGTGGTAGATAGTGGTAATATATAATATGTAAGTGGCATATAATGGGTTATGATGATGTTTGTAATATCTCCTATATAAGGAGTGTCATTTGGTCTTGTAAGATAAGAAGTTTTGAATATAACAGAAATATATTCCTTCTTCCTCATATTTTCGGAGTTCTTCTTCTTCATATTTTCTAAGTTGGTATCAGAGCAACAAAAAACACAGCAGCCCTAAAACCGTCATAGCCATGTCGGAAGTCACGTCCGGAACCACTTCAACCCCTGCCGCTGCCATTCCGGTGAAAACGTCCAACTCTCACTCTGTCCAAATCACCACCATCCGCCTAAATGGTGATAATTTTCTCCGCTGGTCACAATCTGTCCGGATGTATATCCGTGGGCAAGGAAAGATCGGTTACATCACTGGTGACAAGAAGGCTCCTGCTGTTAATGATCCGTTGTTCGACAATTGGGACGCTGAAAACTCCATGGTTATGACATGGTTGGTCAATTCCATGGAGGAGGATATAAGCTCTAATTACATGTGCTATACTACTGCACAAGAATTGTGGGATAATGTTAGTCAGATGTATTCTGACCTAGGAAATCAATCTCAAGTTTTCGAATTAACTTTGAAGTTGGGAGAGATTCGTCAAGGAGATGATTCCGTCACCAAATATTTCAATTCGTTGAAAAGGTTGTGGCAGGATCTTGACATCTTCAACACATACGAATGAAAATCGGTTGACGACTGCAACCACCACAAGAAAACTGTGGAAGACAGCCGTATTTACAAGTTTCTTGCCGGCCTCAACATTGAGTTCGATGAAGTGCAAGGAAGAATTATTGGCAGACCTCCTCTCCCATCCATTGGCGAAGTATTTGCCGAAGTCAGAAGGGAAGAGAGCCGAAGGAGCGTCATGCTTAAGAAAAAAGGTAATGGTGAATCAATTGAAATTTCTGCTTTAATTAGCGATGCTGCGGCCAACAAGGCTGCAAATTACCAGCGCAGGTTTGATGATAAGCCACGGGTCTGGTGTGATTTTTGCAACAAGCCTCGCCATACACGCGAAACGTGTTGGAAGATTCATGGCAAACCTGTCAACTGGAAAAGCAGCAAACAAGGAGAGAAGAATCGTGGCTTTCCTACCGCTAATGAAGCCGATTCAGGTCCCTTCAACAAAGAGCAGATTGATCAACTCTTAAAGCTGATAAAATCCAACTCCTCAACCGGTACTCCTAGTGTTTTGTTGGCACAAACAGGTAGAAATCCTAAAGCCTTCTCTTGCCTAAACTTCTCTCCGTGGATCATAGATTCCGGTGCCTCCGATCACATGACTAGTTTTTCCCATTTATTTAGTACCTATTTCCCTTGTTCTGGTCATGACAAAATCAGAATAGCCGATGGTAGTTTTTCACCTATTACAGGAAAAGGATTTATTAAACTAACTGAGAAAATTAATCTCAATGCTGTTCTTCACGTCCCCAACTTAGCCTGTAACCTTTTGTCTGTCAGTAAACTATCTAAGGATTCTAATTGTCGTGTTACATTTTTTGAATCCCATTGTGAATTTCAGGACCAGAACTCGGGGATGATGATTGGGCGTGCTAGGATGCTTGAAGGTCTTTACTACTTTGATGAAGTACCTGTTAGTAATAAAAAAGCTCAGAGCTTTAATAGTACCAGTTCAATCTCTGTTCGAGAAAAAATAATGCTATGGCACTATAGGCTAGGACATCCTAGTTTTCTTTATCTGAAACATTTATTTTCAGAATTATTTAAAGGGATTGATTGTTCTTCTTTTCATTGTGAAAGTTGCATTTTTGCAAAATTTCATCGCTCTACTTATTTGCCAAAACCTTACCAGGCTTCAAAACCTTTTTATTTGATTCATAGTGATGTTTGGGGCCCTTCTAAAATCACTACTCTTTCTGGTAAAAGATGGTTTGTTACATTTATTGATGACCATACCCGCTTATGTTGGATTTATTTGATGAATAAAAAATCTGACGTGAAAAATTTATTCACAAATTTTTACAATATGATTGAAAACCAATTTCAAACCAAAATTGGTATTTTACATTCTGATAATGGAACAGAATATTTCAATGAGCAGTTGGGTGAGTTTTTGGAAAAAAAGGGGATTTTTCATCAATCTACATGTCGGGATACCCCTCAACAAAATGGCATTGCAGAACGAAAAAATAAACATCTACTTGAAGTAGCACGTGCTATAATGTTTTACATGCATGTTCCTAAATATTTATGGGGTGAAGCAATTTTAACAGCCTCTTATTTGATAAACAGGATGCCTACAAAGGTGTTAACATACAAAACACCTTTTGATTGTCTCAAAACTTTTTTTCCTGACACGAGGTTGTTTTCTGATTTACCCGCCAAAGTTTTTGGATGTACTGCCTATGTTCATGTTCCCAGTCAATTTCGTTTAAAACTTGACCCCCGTGCTATAAAATGTGTTTTTTTGGGTTATTCCTCAAACAAAAAGGGGTATAAGTGCTTCGATCCTCAAAACAAGAAATTTCATGTGAGTATGGATGTGTCATTTGTGGAAACAAAATCCTATTTCCCCAACACTTCTCTTCAGGGGGAGACAAGTGGAGTAGAAGACCGTTTTTGGGATATTTCTATCCCGCTCCCCAATGTCATTTATCCTACACAAAAACCACATCTGTCTGATAATGATCACTTAGGAGAACCAAGTTCTATGGTGCCTAGTCAAGAAGATTCTTGTTTAGGGGGAGAAGTACTACAAAATGATCTAAATCCTGAGCTTCAGGTTTATACTAGGAAGCGATTTCATCTGAGGAATAATGACCCGAATGTCCATCCTAATGACCCGAATGTCCACCCGAGTTCTGGCATTGAAATTTTAGGTAATCCTATTCCTTCTATTTCCGACCTTGATGTACCTATAGCAATTAGGAAAGGTGTCCGAAATTGCATTAAACATCCTATTGCAAATTACCTCTTCTATCAAAGACTATCTAAAAATCATAGAGCTTTCACATCTAGGATTTCACACTTGTTTGTTCCAAGGAATATACAGGAAGCATTGGATGATCCGAATTGGAAATTAGCAGTCATGGAGGAGATGAATGCTTTAAGGAGAAGTGGTACTTGGGAGATAGTTGATCTACCCAAAGACAAGAAAACAGTTGGGTGTAAATGGGTGTTTACGATAAAATGTAACGCAGATGGAAGCGTTGAGAGATACAAGGCGAGACTGGTAGCTAAAGGCTTCACTCAAACTTATGGGATCGACTATCAGGAGACGTTTGCTCCTGTTGCTAAAATAAATTCCATCAGAGTACTGTTATCTCTTGCAGTAAATTCAGATTGGCCTCTACATCAACTTGACATTAAAAATGCATTTCTCAATGGTGATCTTGAAGAGGAGGTGTTCATGAGCCTACCGCCGGGATTTGAGCAGAGACTTGGAAGTGACAGAGTATGCAGATTGAACAAGTCATTATACGGACTCAAACAATCACCAAGAGCGTGGTTTGAACGCTTTGGGAAGGCAGTTATCAGTTGTGGCTTCTCACAGAGTCAAGCAGATCACACAATATTTTATAAACATTCAAAAAACAGTAAAATTGCAATTTTGATTGTTTATGTTGATGACATCATTTTAACTGGTAATGATGAAGCAGAGTTAGCAGCCCTCAAAGAGAAACTCGCAAAAGAATTTCACATTAAGGATCTGGGAGCCCTCAAGTATTTCCTTGGAATGGAATTTGCAAGATCCAAGGAAGGTATAATCGTTAATCAGAGAAAATATGTTCTTGATCTCCTTGGAGAAACAGGTATGCTTGGTTGTAAGATGGCGGAGACTCCGATCGAGCCTAACTTGAAGTTACAAGCTGCTAAGGCTGAAGAAGTCAAAGAGAGAACAATATCAGCGACTTGTAGGGAAATTGATTTACTTGTCTCATACGCGACCTGATATTGCCTTTGCAGTCAGCATGGTAAGTCAGTTCATGCACTCACCAGGGGCAGAGCACTTTGAGGCCGTTTATAAGATCTTAAAATATTTGAAAGGAACTCCAGGGAGAGGCTTACTATTCAAGAAACATGGACATCTTCAAGTTGAAGTATACACAGATGCAGACTGGGCAGGAAGTGTTACAGACAGGAGATCAACATCCGGATACTGCTCCTTTGTAGGTGGGAACCTAGTTACATGGCGGAGTAAAAAACAGAATGTGGTAGCTAGAAGTAGTGCAGAAGCAGAGTTCAGAGCTGTTGCCCATGGAATCTGTGAAATAATGTGGATTAAAAGAATTCTTGAAGAATTAAAGCTTTCTCACCCGACACCTATGAAGGTCTATTGTGACAACAAAGCAGCTATATCTATAGCTCATAATCCAGTTCTACATGATCGCACAAAACATATAGAAGTGGATAAACATTTCATCAAGGAGAAAATCAATGCTGGCATAATCTGTATGACCTACCTTCCAACAGGTGAACAATTAGCTGATGTGCTAACGAAGGGACTACACAAGAAGCAATTTGATAAGCTGACTAGCAAGCTGGCTATGGAAGATATCTTCAAACCAGCTTGAGGGGGAGTGCTGGAAATTGTGTTCATGCATATAATATGATAGTGGTGTTGGTGGTAGATAGTGGCATGTATAGAATATGATAGTGGTGTTGGTGGTAGATAGTGGTATGTATAGAATATGATAGTGGTGTTGGTTGTAGATAGTGGCATGTATAGAATATGATAGTGGTGTTGGTGGTAGATAGTGGCATGTATATAATATGATAGTGGTAGATAGTGGTAATATATAATATGTAAGTGGCATATAATGGGTTATGATGATGTTTGTAATATCTCCTATATAAGGAGTGTCATTTGGTCTTGTAAGATAAGAAGTTTTGAATATAACAGAAATATATTCCTTCTTCCTCATATTTTCGGAGTTCTTCTTCTTCATATTTTCTAAGTTTTCTCTCCTCTCCTCTCACTCTTAAACTTGTTCTTATAATTTTAACTCTTTGTCAAGATCAAACATGCTTAACTTGCAAACATAGACATAGCAGTGTACATTTCAAGACATTTCAAAACATGAAACCACATGTGGCTAGAGGAGCTCAGTTAGCTTGAGGTTATTGGCATGATTCCCAATAACAAACATGATCTAGGTGTTACCTTAGTACATGATACAAAAATATAAGATGTTCATTCGTAATGAAACAATAGCATAACTTTGTTAAACATATGATAAGTTTACATTTCGAATCATAACTTTAACGAACATAGCTTTAGCATACTACTACTCATAATTGGCTCAGTGAACAAGGGTGTGACTTCTTCAAAGCTTAGCCTACAAACAAGAGCAAAGCATTGAAATCCCTAACTTACATGTATACACATAACAAATCAGTTGTCTAAACTTCGTTAAATGTTTTCCTTAAATTCTCTCAAGTGTTCTAGCATTGTTCTAGGTCTAATTCAAACCTTAACTAAATGTCAAATGCATACAAGAAGAGTCCTATGTGAAAGAAGGTTACAAAACAAAAGCATAGACAAAACAGGGGTTTTTTGCATGTGCGGGACCCAATCTGCACGTGTGGGATGGTTACGGCAGGTGCAGCCTGCACCTGCCTTTTTTTCAGAATCAAAACCGTGAACTAGGGAAATCGCCGCACGTGCGGTTCTGGGCACAAATTATCTGTTCAAAATTCAGCAAGTTCCTAGGCTGTTTTCTTCCATTTTTCTTGAGTTGGGACTTATGGAACTTGACCTAAAACATGTAAAATCAATGATGAATATGAAAATATGATTGTTTTCCAAATCAAAACATCAAAACACAATAAAATTCTAAGATTCGAAGATCAAATCCATGGTTCAAGTTATGAAATTCTTGAATATAGTTTCCTTTAAACTCATCTTCAAAAATCTGCTGTGTGTCTTTAAAACATGATTTCAAACATGTAAATATCTTGAAATCAAAAGAAGATATGGAAGTAAGGATCCAAATGTATCAAGATCATCAAAAATTACTTCAAAAGATTGAAATTCCTAAGCTTCATGCCTAGTCCTTCATTTTAATTTCTTCATTCTTAAACCAAATTAATCCTAGTTTCTTTTCAATCTTAGATGTTAGGAAGGTCTGCTATAGGATTTAGGATAGAAATCATACCTTAGAACACTTTTTAGGTTAGATTTGTTGAAGTTTTTGAGTCCTCCCTCTTTTCTCTCTTCTTTCTCTTTTCTTCTCCTTTCTTCTCCTCTTTTCTAGCTTCTTCTAACGTTTGCTGCAGATTTTCTTCTATTTGTTTGGCTTTGGTCCTAAGTTTTTATTTGGTAAAATAGGGCAAGAGTTGGAAAGTTCATTAGTTGGTTAATTTCCTTGCTTTAACTTAACTAATTAAGATCAAGACTAAGAAATCCTAATTTATTTTAATCATACTTAACCTAGTTAATCCTAATTAGGGTTCACTAATCATACTTAATTATCACTAATCCTAATAGCAAAATAACGAATAACATGAAATGGACAAGTTCATTAGACTAAGGTCTTTAAGCTTCTCACTTAAGGGTTAGTTACATCCTATGGTTTTCAAATCAAGTTCTAAGTTATCCCCTAACTCAAGGCACAAAACAAATAGGTCCTAAGCATGACTTTCCAACATAACTTCATCTTCTCTTCCTATTGCTAACAAACCCTGTATCACATAAGCATGGACCATAACATGAATGCAAGAATAATGAAATATATATATATATATATGATGCATGAACGGTTTGGTTGTCACACTCAAGGACCACTTTGACACCCATTTGTCTCAGTTGCTCCCCTCAGTGGTTGAGCCATGCTGGTTGCGAGGCTAACTTGTGCAGTTCCCTAACCTTAGATCAGATGCTCTGGGACAATCTCTAAAGGAAATCTTGGCACTCTGGCTAGGTGGTGCTTTGGGACAACCTCTAGAGTTGCTAGTTCTCCCAGGTGCTCATCTAGTTCTCCTTTGACATATTCATACCTAATTGGTCTTAGAAAGAGAAATAACTTAAGATAAAGACATCTTCAATTCAAGACAAAAGCATATATGGCGTGCTCTATACCCCTTCGTACTTACGGAGCATGTACAACCTCTGACACCATTGTTTGAGGTCATGCCACTAACAAACAGATTGTCATACCCACAGAGGAGGCCACATGTCCTTACTATCATACCCACAAAGAAGGCCACATGTCCTTACTATCATACCCGCAAAAAAGGCCACCTAAGCTCTATACATTAGAGGCGTGGTCCCTCAGCAAGTGCCTCTATGTGAAGGCCACCTCCATCTCCAAGCAAATCTTATCCACCTCTCTAAAACTAGTTGGAGGCTTTGGTCATCCAATTTTAGACTTTAGTTCTCCAATATTGTTGTTCTCTATATTCTTAAGGGTGCCTCAGTTGGCACCTGGCCTACCTATAATGGTTTGTCACCCCTTACATATCTACCCTACTTCCTAGAAGGCTTCTGCAGCCATTTGACTCACCTCCAATGACAATAGAAGGTTTCCAGTTATATGCCTGATTTGTTTCTCAATGACATTGAACCTAATAAGACATGTCTCAACTCTTATACAAATATTTCGATTGTAGTTGTGGACTTTGTGCTTCCTAATATCCCTTGATGATTGTCAATAGAAGAAACACCTTGATGAATTGGCAGACTAAATGATAATTGATTTTTTATCAGCCTAGTATGAGTTGGTTTTATTTTAACAGTTATCACTATTGTTGTATTTTCTTTCGTGTTCTGAATTTCAGGATGGAAGACTAGTGTGCATTAGTTCCATTCAACAGGTTAGGACTGTCATTCCTTTTTGGATAGTAGATTTGTTGAGTTTTTATGCTCAAAACAAATGAATTATATGTTTCTTTTATGATTTGCACTTACTCAAGCCAATCTTTGCAGATTGACTTTGCGGTGACAGTGTCAGCATTGCTTGGTGTTCCCTTTCCTTTTGGAAGGTGCAGTGTAAGCATTCTGTGAATTTTAACTTTTGAATCATCATTTTCATTTCATGATTTTTAAAATTAATTGTTAGATGAATTTCTTGATATGTTGTAGACAAGTCAGTAGTGTTTGTTTCTGGCATATAAAGCATTCCTATATTAGCTATATTAAATTTTTTTTTTAGATAATATGCTTCACTAGTGATGGTGGACCATTGAATTAGTAGAAACATTTCTATCCAGAGATGTGAAATTTCTAAAAGGGTCTCCATGTGCTCAATCATTTATTAGAGTTGAGGATGGTAAAGTTGAAATTTTATAGCTTCATATGATTTTCCTTGGTGAATTTAGAAGATACGGAGCTAGTTTCTTCATGTGCACTCCACATCTTTATCCATATGCCTCTTTTCCTTTTCTAGTATATCATTATTTTCTACACATGAAGGGTTTTTTTTTTTTTTTTTGGGTGCTAATATTCAGTGGACATAATATAATTTAAGTAGTTACTGGCAATCAAATGAAATGAAGCACAGTGGCATGAAGTTTATTGATATCACTACATGACCAGAGTTGCAATTTCGTTGGATTTGTTTTAAACATCTGGATGGTTATGTTTTTGTCATGCCAAAAAATAAATGAAAAATCAGACTTTTCAGAAATTGAAGTTGTTGACCATGAGAATTTTGTTTCCATTCTATTGCCAGTTCTTGTAGAACTGTTTTGCATTGTTGGTAGAGCAAACACCGTCACTCTGGAAATAAAATCCTTGTCCGGTATGATTTAACTTTTTCATTTTGCTTTCACTGGTATTGTATTTAAACATCTAAAAGTTATGTCTTTGATTTCATTTTCTTAAGAGCTTGCTTTGCTATTTGATATTTAAATTTGTAGTTACATTTGAGAACGTTGTATAAACTATATCTTGTTTCCATGCCACTGCATTACTGCACTTTTCTTTGACATTATGAAATTTATCTTTCTAAAATAATTAATTTATTTACAGCATTGGACGTGTGAATCCTGAACTGTATGCTTTAGCTTCTGGAACATGGAATTTCGAAAGCTCTAAAGAGGGTATTTACCAAAATCAATCAAACACGGAAGAATGGATGCAAAATTATGTCAATGTGCTCTGCATCAATTCTTGGCAGGTATTCTTTTGAATTAACCTTTAATTCAGTTTGGAATCATGACTCGGGACCTGAAAATAATAAATTGATAACAAACTGCTTGAGGGGGTCTTATCCTTTGTTAGGGTTGATAATGCACTCTCGAACTTTGCATCATACGCTATGAAGCATGGATGCTTTGACAAACATGCCATATCCGGTACTGGTACCTTGTATGGTACTTCTACATACGTACCGGGTACACGAAACACGTACCCAAATTTTTTCTTCTTAATTTCTGACATACCAAGACGTATCTAGTATATATACCCAAGCCATGCCGTACCATACCTTAGTCAAAATCACTTTGCTTGGTTAGAATTTTCCAAAAACACTTTTCATAAAATTTTACCTTTTTGTTTTTTGTGTTTTTTTGTTTTTATTAAAATTTTTTAATATTTTAAGCAGTATTTTTAATTTTTAGACATACCTAACATAAATATACCTAAAAAGTAAAAAAATTGTGAAAAAAACCTTTTAAAAATTCACTAAATATAAAAAATACGAGAATTCAATACATTTTTTGTATTTTTATGTATTTATTAATTTTTTAAAATATTTTTTCACAATTTTTTTACTTTTGGTTCATCTAAAAAAGTAAAAAAAACGTTTAAAATGTTAAAAATATTCACTAAAAACAAAAAAATACGAAAACCAAAAAACTTAGTTTTTAAAAAACTTAATCCAAAAAACTCAAACCAAACACACTAAATAGTATTTTCTTCTAATAAAGAGGTAACATTAATTTCATTGGACTTCTTTTTTATTTTTATTTTTATGCGTAGTATGATTTTAAAATTAAGCTATGGTTTGTAAGTTATTTAATATAATGACATTTAATTTTGGTTTATACCTTTACTTTTGGCATTAAATGTGAATTGTTGGATGGATCTTAACAAATTAAATCATTTAACTAATTTTTGCTTTACTCCAAATTAAAAAAAATATTTTTTTTTACAAACGTACCCAGCCGTACCCGTACCCGTACCCGTACCCTACTATTTGAAATTTTACTGTATTGATATACCCATATCGTACCAGTACCAATACTCGTACCCATACCCGTGCTTCATAGATCACAGGTTATTAATTTGTCCCTTGCCTGTATTTCTGTTTTCTTTCTTGTATTTCTGTTTTCACAGGTTATTAATTTATTTATAGAATTGTGATTTCATCAATGGTGCAAAAATATCTTGTAGCATTGTTACCTGCCCGCTAGTGTGTGCATTTCATTGTTATTGTTATGCCATCTGTGCAGATTTTGTAGACGAAGATTAGTTTCAAACGTGCCAAGTGGCTTAATTTTCTGTTGGAAGCACTGGATTTTCATAAATAAGGCGTTTGAGTGTTGAAGGACAAGAGGTAGGGAAAGGGCTTAGGCTATTACAGTTTAAAATGCTAGGAATCTGGAACTGAAATAGGGTTTGTTTGGGGGCAATGAATAGTATTGTGGAATAGAAAACTAATTCTTTGTTGTATTTTCTTGGGTGGGATAGTTTAGATAGCTTGAGGAGTTTGTTGTCACAGACTATGTTACATGGACTCTTCAAAGTAAATCAAGTGCTTGTATCAGACACTTTACACCTAGATAAGAGTATGGGTTATATGTCTGATTCTTTCAATTAGATATGCACTTTCGAAGCACATCCATCAATTCAATTTGTGGGGGGGGGGGGGGGGGGGGGGGGGGGGGGGGGGAGGGGGAGAGATAATGATATAGGTTTTTCAAGATCAGTATTGGACTTCTTTTAATGTTCGAAGGAACCTAAGATAAGTAGGAGGGGAAGAAAGGTGGGGGATATATCTGCCTTTTGTATTTGATGTGGTGTTTGTGTGTGTGTGTGTGGACAATGGTTCCCAATGAAGGGATCCACACTTTCTTTCCAATAAAGGGTCGAGAGTCATAAACCAAGGGACATGAGGATTTTACTAAAAGGAATCAGACTAATAGTCACGATAGTCGAAGATCCATTCAACGGAGTCGCCGCCTAGTTTTTTTCGAGGTACCACTAGGAAACCCAAAATCCTTAAACTTTGACTCTATAGGTAAGGCACGAGCTACAATCAAAGGGACTGGATTTAGGGGCTAAGGTACAAGATAGGAAGCTGTGAGGCACCCATCCTGCCCAATCGTTAAGTTGGCCTCTACTCAATTTCATTGGTTCAATTAGTTAAATTTGTTAGACCTTTGAATGCATGATGACATATAGGGAAAGGAGAAAACATGTGACAAAACCAGAAGGAATTAGGCAATGGAACAAAAATGGGCACTCATTTGGGCGGGAATCACACCAAAACATCTTGAATGGTAAATTCGTCTTTAAGTGAACCCATGGGTCTTGGGGACATTCTCGAATTGTTTGGAAACACTGCTATTATTCTTGTGAAAACATATTATTACCGAGAAGGCAGCCCAAGAGGGGGGATGAATTGGGTTGATAAATAAAAACTAAAATAATTAATAAAACTAATTTTTACAACTCAAATAGATATGGAAAGATATATAAAATAAGAGCGCACTAATGTGTGTGTGTGAGCAAATCAAATGAGATAAATATAGCAATGCAATATGGGAGAGAGAGAGAGAGAGAGATATCAAACTCAAGGTCTATAGTTGTTCGGCTTCAACCGAAGCCTACGTTCACTTCCCAGTGTTCCCCTCGAGTTCTTCCACTATTTTTCAAATAGCTTTACTATTAGAAGCTTCCTGTGTACTTGCAAGACCTTTACAACAAGGATTTTGTTCCAAAAACTCTCAAAAATAAACAACAAAAACAGCCGTTGTTTTGGTATTACAAATCTCACAAGTTTTTTCTCACAAAACACTCAACAATAAAGCCCAATGGTAGAACCACCCTTTTACAAATGATTTGAATAATAATGTGAGTACAAATCTGAGCACCAACTTCTCAAGAATAGATTTTGCTGGAAATTGTGTTCATGTATATAATATGATAGTGGTGTTGGTGGTAGATAGTGGCATGTATAGAATATGATAGTGGTGTTGGTGGTAGATAGTGGTATGTATAGAATATGATAGTGGTGTTGGTGGTAGATAGTGGCATGTATAGAATATGATAGTGGTGTTGGTGGTAGATAGTGGCATGTATATAATATGATAGTGGTAGATAGTGGTAATATATAATATGTAAGTGGCATATAATGGGTTATGATGATGTTTGTAATATCTCCTATATAAGGAGTGTCATTTGGTCTTGTAAGATAAGAAGTTTTGAATATAACAGAAATATATTCCTTCTTCCTCATATTTTTCGGAGTTCTTCTTCTTCATATTTTCTAAGTTGGTATCAGAGCAACAAAAAACACAGCAGCCCTAAAACCGTCATAGCCATGTCGGAAGTCACGTCCGAAACCACTTCAACCCCTGCCGCTGCCATTCCGGTGAAAACGTCCAACTCTCACTCTGTCCAAATCACCACCATCCGCCTAAATGGTGATAATTTTCTCCGCTGGTCACAATCTGTCCGGATGTATATCCGTGGGCAAGGAAAGATCGGTTACATCACTGGTGACAAGAAGGCTCCTGCTGTTAATGATCCGCTGTTCGACAGTTGGGACGCTGAAAACTCCATGGTTATGACATGGTTGGTCAATTCCATGGAGGAGGATATAAGCTCTAATTACATGTGCTATACTACTGCACAAGAATTGTGGGATAATGTTAGTCAGATGTATTCTGACCTAGGAAATCAATCTCAAGTTTTCGAATTAACTTTGAAGTTGGGAGAGATTCATCAAGGAGATGATTCCGTCACCAAATATTTCAATTCGTTGAAAAGGTTGTGGCAGGATCTTGACATCTTCAACACATACGAATGGAAATCAGTTGACGACTGCAACCACCACAAGAAAACTGTGGAAGACAGCCGTATTTACAAGTTTCTTGCCGGCCTCAACATTGAGCTCGATGAAGTGCGATGAAGAATTATTGGCAGACCTCCTCTCCCATCCATTGGCGAAGTATTTGCCGAAGTCAGAAGGGAAGAGAGCCGAAGGAGCGTCATGCTTAAGAAAAAAGGTAATGGTGAATCAATTGAAATTTCTGCTTTAATTAGCGATGCTGCGGCCAACAAGGCTGCAAATTACCAGCGCAGGTTTGATGATAAGCCACGAGTCTGGTGTGATTTTTGCAACAAGCCTTGCCATACACGCGAAACGTGTTGGAAGATCCATGGCAAACCTGTCAACTGGAAAAGCAGCAAACAAGGAGAGAAGAATCGTGGCTTTCCTACCGCTAATGAAGCCGATTCAGGTCCCTTCAACAAAGAGCAGATTGATCAACTCTTAAAGCTGATAAAATCCAACTCCTCAACCGGTACTCCTAGTGTTTTGTTGGCACAAACAGGTAGAAATCCTAAAGCCTTCTCTTGCCTAAACTTCTCTCCGTGGATCATAGATTCCGGTGCCTCCGATCACATGACTAGTTTTTCCCATTTATTTAGTACCTATTTCCCTTGTTCTGGTCATGACAAAATCAGAATAGCCGATGGTAGTTTTTCACCTATTGCAGGAAAAGGATTTATTAAACTAACTGAGAAAATTAATCTCAATGCTGTTCTTCACGTCCCCAACTTAGCCTGTAATCTTTTGTCTGTCAGTAAACTATCTAAGGATTCTAATTGTCGTGTTACATTTTTTGAATCCCATTGTGAATTTCAGGACCAGAACTCGGGGATGATGATTGGGCGTGCTAGGATGCTTGAAGGTCTTTACTACTTTGATGAAGTACCTGTTAGTAATAAAAAAGCTCAGAGCTTTAATAGTACTAGTTCAATCTCTGTTCGAGAAAAAATAATGCTATGGCACTATAGGCTAGGACATCCTAGTTTTCTTTATCTGAAACATTTATTTCCAGAATTATTTAAAGGGATTGATTGTTCTTCTTTTCATTGTGAAAGTTGCATTTTTGCAAAATTTCATCGCTCTACTTATTTGCCAAAACCTTATCAGGCTTCAAAACCTTTTTATTTGATTCATAGTGATGTTTGGGGCCCTTCTAAAATCACTACTCTTTCTGGTAAAAGATGGTTTGTTACATTTATTGATGACCATACCCGCTTATGTTGGATTTATTTGATGAATAAAAAATCTGACGTGAAAAATTTATTCACAAATTTTTACAATATGATTGAAAACCAATTTCAAACCAAAATTGGTATTTTACATTCTGATAATGGAACAGAATATTTCAATGAGCAGTTGGGTGAGTTTTTGGGAAAAAAGGGGATTTTTCATCAATCTACATGTCGGGATACCCCTCAACAAAATGGCATTGCAGAACGAAAAAATAAACATCTACTTGAAGTAGCACGTGCTATAATGTTTTACATGCATGTTCCTAAATATTTATGGGGTGAAGCAATTTTAACAGCCTCTTATTTGATAAACAGGATGCCTACAAAGGTGTTAACATACAAAACACCTTTTGATTGTCTCAAAACTTTTTTTCCTGACACGAGGTTGTTTTCTGATTTACCAGCCAAAGTTTTTGGTTGTACTGCCTATGTTCATGTTCCCAGTCAATTTCGTTCAAAACTTGACCCCCGTGCTATAAAATGTGTTTTTTTGGGTTATTCCTCAAACAAAAAGGGGTATAAGTGCTTCGATCCTCAAAACAAGAAATTTCATGTGAGTATGGATGTGTCATTTGTGGAAACAAAATCCTATTTCCCCAACACTTCTCTTCAGGGGGAGACAAGTGGAGTAGAAGACCGTTTTTGGGATATTTCTATCCCGCTCCCCAATGTCATTTATCCTACACAAAAACCACATCTGTCTGATAATGATCACTTAGGAGAACCAAGTTCTATGGTGCCTAGTCAAGAAGATTCTTGTTTAGGGGGAGAAGTACTACAAAATGATCTAAATCCTGAGCTTCAGGTTTATACTAGGAAGCGATTTCATCTGAGGAATAATGACCCGAATGTCCATCCTAATGACCCGAATGTCCACCTGAGTTCTGGCATCGAAATTTTAGGTAATCCTATTCCTTCTATTTCCGACCTTGATGTACCTATAGCAATTAGGAAAGGTGTCCGAAATTGCATTAAACATCCTATTGCAAATTACCTCTCCTATCAAAGACTGTCTAAAAACCATAGAGCTTTCACATCTAGGATTTCACACTTGTTTGTTCCAAGGAATATACAGGAAGCATTGGATGATCCGAATTGGAAATTAGCAGTCATGGAGGAGATGAATGCTTTAAGGAGAAGTGGTACTTGGGAGATAGTTGATCTACCCAAAGACAAGAAAACAGTTGGGTGTAAATGGGTGTTTACGATAAAATGTAACGCAGATGGAAGCGTTGAGAGATACAAGGCGAGACTGGTAGCTAAAGGCTTCACTCAAACTTATGGGATCGACTATCAGGAGACGTTTGCTCCTGTTGCTAAAATAAATTCCATCAGAGTACTGTTATCTCTTGCAGTAAATTCAGATTGGCCTCTACATCAGCTTGACATTAAAAATGCATTTCTCATTGGTGATCTTGAAGAGGAGGTGTTCATGAGCCTACCGCCGGGATTTGAGCAGAGACTTGGAAGTGACAGAGTATGCAGATTGAACAAGTCATTATACGGACTCAAACAATCACCAAGAGCGTGGTTTGAACGCTTTGGGAAGGCAGTTATCAGTTGTGGCTTCTCGCAGAGTCAAGCAGATCACACAATATTTTATAAACATTCAAAAAACAGTAAAATTGCAATTTTGATTGTTTATGTTGATGACATCATTTTAACTGGTAATGATGAAGCAGAGTTAGCAGCCCTCAAAGAGAAACTCGCAAAAGAATTTCACATTAAGGATCTGGGAGCCCTCAAGTATTTCCTCGGAATGGAATTTGCAAGATCCAAGGAAGGTATATTCGTTAATCAGAGAAAATATGTTCTTGATCTCCTTGGAGAAACAGGTATGCTTGGTTGTAAGATGGCGGAGACTCCGATCGAGCCTAACTTGAAGTTACAAGCTGCTAAGGCTGAAGAAGTCAAAGAGAGAGAACAATATCAGCGACTTGTAGGGAAATTGATTTACTTGTCTCATACGCGGCCTGATATTGCCTTTGCAGTCAGCATGGTAAGTCAGTTCATGCACTCACCAGGGGCAGAGCACTTTGAGGCCGTTTATAAGATCTTAAGATATTTGAAAGGAACTCCAGGGAGAGGCTTACTGTTCAAGAAACATGGACATCTTCAAGTTGAAGTATACACAGATGCAGACTGGGCAGGAAGTGTTACAGACAGGAGATCAACATCCGGATACTGCTCCTTTGTAGGTGGGAACCTAGTTACATGGCGGAGTAAAAAACAGAATGTGGTAGCTAGAAGTAGTGCAGAAGCAGAGTTCAGAGCTGTTGCCCATGGAATCTGTGAAGTAATGTGGATTAAAAGAATTCTTGAAGAATTAAAGCTTTCTCACCCGACACCTATGAAGGTCTATTGTGACAACAAAGCAGCTATATCTATAGCTCATAATCCAGTTCTACATGATCGCACAAAACATATAGAAGTGGATAAACATTTCATCAAGGAGAAAATCAATGCTGGCATAATCTGTATGACCTACCTTCCAACAGGTGAACAATTAGCTGATGTGCTAACGAAGGGACTACACAAGAAGCAATTTGATAAGCTGACTAGCAAGCTGGCTATGGAAGATATCTTCAAACCAGCTTGAGGGGGAGTGCTGGAAATTGTGTTCATGTATATAATATGATAGTGGTGTTGGTGGTAGATAGTGGCATGTATAGAATATGATAGTGGTGTTGGTGGTAGATAGTGGTATGTATAGAATATGATAGTGGTGTTGGTGGTAGATAGTGGCATGTATAGAATATGATAGTGGTGTTGGTGGTAGATAGTGGCATGTATATAATATGATAGTGGTAGATAGTGGTAATATATAATATGTAAGTGGCATATAATGGGTTATGATGATGTTTGTAATATCTCCTATATAAGGAGTGTCATTTGGTCTTGTAAGATAAGAAGTTTTGAATATAATAGAAATATATTCCTTCTTCCTCATATTTTTCGGAGTTCTTCTTCTTCATATTTTCTAAGTGATTTGGAACAATGAAGAACAAGAGCACAAATAAATTTATTCTTCTTCTCCTCTTTAGGTCACCCCTTCTTTATGGTGGTGTTTGGGAAGTTTGTGTGTTGGGTTTTTTTTTGATTTTTTACACTAAAAGACAAACTTTCTGCAAAATCAAAAAACCATATCCAAACAAAATATCACATCCAACCCCATAAGCATTTCACTTTTTCTCTCATAAACATCACATCTAACCACAAAAAAACTCAACTATCTTCCCAAACAACAAATTTTTTTTCTCCAATAAAATCCTACAACTAAAAAAACCTACATAAAAACCCACTTCCCAAACACCCACTATGTCATTTGATGTTGGAGATGAGTATTTATAGCTCTTGAACTTCATTTGACCATTGGAGGTTGGTGGTAATTAGAACAGTTTGAAACATGTCAGATTGCGTTCAGAAATTTGAATTTTTGAATTAGAGGTGTCGACACTATGTCTGAAGGTGTTGACACTCGCTTCTTATCTTCTTTATCAGGTGCCGTCACTTGGGTTGATAGTGTCAACACTTGCACATCTTTGATTTTCTCGAAGCTACTGAATTAAGGTGTCAGCACTTCTCTTTTGTGGTGTCAACACTCATACTTAGTAAGGATTTGGTTACCTGTTACAATGAGCATATCCTTCCAACAACAAATTATATCAAAATATAAGTTTTAAAAATATGCTAAAATTAAAGCATATTAATATTTCAAAGCGCATGTTTGTTATATGCAACATATTAATTTTGTGTCAAATATTGTTAAGCATATATAATATTGAAGCACAACTAACCAAATGCATCATAGACATCATAAAAATAAAACCGTAGGACTAACACGTACATCCACCACATAATAACAAAACCAATCAAAGCAAACTAAGTATCTAAAGTCCACAATCCACAGAGAAAATGAGAAACAAAATAAACTAGTTGACTTCTCTTTGTAAATCTTCCTATGTTGCCAAACTAAACAAAATCAAAACTAAATTACATCGCTTCGGGTGGCAGGAGAAAGTTGGGAGAAAGGATTTTTGGCCTATCCAACCTGCTAGGGGAGGACCTAAAATTGCTCAACTTCATTTTGCAGATGGTTTGCCAACATGCGATGATGATGTAATAAGAAACTTTGAAAGCAAAGCAGATATATCAAACGACTTAAAAAATTATGAAATTTTTATGTGATGCTCTCCCTATATGCAACTAACATGTTCACCAAGTTTCAGATCCAAACTCCAAATGGTCTAAGTGATAAAAATCAGACACTAAATTTATACAGAAAACAACAAAAATGGGGATTCGAAATAATGTATCTCCAAAATTCATTAAATTAATTACAAAAGACTCCCGAAGATATATATATATATATATATATATGTAAAATACCCATCTCCAACAGTTTTTATAAACTTCATGCCATTAAAGAGATAAAAAATCAATAAAGAAAACAATAAGAAATTACTGAAAGGCAAAAAAATTCTACCTAGATGCAAACCTATGCAATATTCTTGCACGAAAAGTAACCATGTGAGGAATGAAAACAATAAGCATGAATTAAATAAAGCAAATGAAAACCCTGAAGCCTAAACATGGTGAAGAACATGTGAAACTAAGAAAGCAATAAAAACCCTTGATCTAACATATTGTAATCCCTGAACATGAATAAAAATAAATCTAAGCATGCTTAAACCCTAATTTAAGCATGAACGAAAATGAAAACAAAAAATGAAAAGAAACTAACCTGGACAAGGCAAAGGATCGAAGCCGAGCTGCTTTGAATGCCCTCAGACTTGAATCAAACCAAAATTTGAACTCCAGAACCTTGCTCTAGCTTGAGAATGCCAAATGAAAAGAAAAGAACTTGAGAAAACTTTGAGACTAGAATGTCGGCACAAAAGATGCAGCCAACGCTTGTGGCAATTGTTGTCTTCATGTCTTGAGTCTGTTTCCATATTTCTTGGAGAATAATAGAATGTTATGTATGTGGAGCATTTCCTAATTTAATACCCAACTTTTTTACAAATATCCTTGTGTCCCTAGGTTTAGGGTTTTGGAAGGTCTAATGTCTATACATGTAAACGAACCCATACATACATATCCAGATCCATGTGAGATAGGTATGCTTGTCCAAGCCTGCTTGGTTCCTTTGCATTAATTTTGAAGGCAATGGTCACTCCATGTATTTTGATAGTAGTGTTTGTGTTGACTTTGGTCTTTACAACAAGGCATGGAAATACTTTCAATTCTTGATTGACTATTAACCGATCAATAACATCATGCATGTTGAGACAGTTGATTCTACTGAGTTTTAGCTGGCTGCATATGTTTATCTTATGTAGGTGAAGAGATACATTGATGTATATTCAGCTTCATCTGTCATCGGGTTTTCAAATGAAGATTTGTTGCATTTATCAGCAATGTATTCTCAAGCAATGGAGAATTGGTCAAATACAATGATCAACTTACTGCTACATAAAAATGAAAGCTGTCATACATCCTTACCTGATCTCAGGAGGCAAACCGATGCATATTTTAGTTTCTTGGCAAGTGTTGCTGAGCTAGCACGCTCAAAATGGACCGAGTTTAATTTGAAGATGATGGGAATTGGTTTTGGTGTGATATTGACTTCATTGCTTGTCCATTTGCTCGCCATCCGAAGACTGGACAAACTATGTGGAGTTCATTTTCTTTCCCATGCCGAGTCTGGGATTTCCTTTGGATTGACTTTTTCTTGTTTGGTGGTGGTAATACGTGCATGCAGCTTCCTTTCAAATAGTTATATTTGTAAGTTCTATCTCTACAGGTATTTTTATTGCTTCTTCAATGCATTCTTTCATTATTAACATAGTTTTTGTTGTTTTGTTTTAATTTAAATTCCATGAGATCAGTGGAAGAAGGAAAAGTCGCAAGTTTTCTTGCTGCCGCAACTGGGATGCTCAACTTACGTTATTCAATAATGAAAGGGAAGATGCTAGTGGAAGTAGGAATTTTTACTCTGGGTGTCATTTACTTTTGTCAATAAGTCATACCGGTGTTGTATTATGGCTTGTAAATTTATGATTTACATTATCTTCTTTTTTGTGATTGTAAACTAGTAGAATATTACTATAGGAATTTTGCTTGTGGGCTAATTTTTGGTGATCATTTTGCAGGCAGTTGTGTTTGTTCTGTTAATCTCCATTCTCAGATTTACTATTGAACTTGGGCTATCAAAGCAGGCTGTCAGTTCAGTATTACTGGATATATGCCCTTCATGGATAGCTGAACTCGTGCCAGTGCTAGCTCTTGTCGTCTTAGCATTCATGCTGCTTAAGAGCATTGCTCACCGCTCGTGTAAGAGAATTATTAAGTATGTTATAATAGGAACCATATTAAGTTATCTGCTCATTGCTGCATATTGGGCCTCAGAAAGTAAACTACTAAATTTGCCTCTGCCAAAAGGCATACGAAGAAATTTCATTCCTCAAATAATCTATATTATTGGTTGTGCACAACTGTCATCCCTAGCACTTCTTCGATTTCTTACTGAAGAAAAAACTCCAAATTGGGAAGAAAACATAGTTTTTAAAATGGTGGCCATGCTGTCTGCATGGAGTTCAACAGTTATCATTCTATCTGGAAGACAAGGTCCCTTGGTTGCTTTAGCATCCATAATTGGAGGTACATTTCTTCATTGCACCTTTTATCTGGTAGTATTGCACTTTGAGCTATGGTTTGTCTGTTTATGATTCTTTAAGCCATACCCTCATTTCTTTGTAGTTTTGCGTTCCCGCTTCTGTAAGCCACTCAAACACGCCTTATATATTTGGATATAAATTCCAAATTTACCTATAGAATTCTTTCACGAGATAAAGTTGTGCTAGTTTTTAAATTTTTTAAGCATTGTAAGTTTCTACTCCTGAGTTGGTGCTTACAAGAACTTCTTTGCTAGGTTGGTGCATAATGAGGTTGAAGAGTTTTGAACAGGATTGCAAAAATGGCACTCCTGGAACATTGTCCTTGTATTCTTCCCCTGTTACACAATGGAGTCTTATAGCTGTGTGCCTTTTTTTCTGCACTGGCCACTGGTAAAAGTTTGCTCTTAACTTTTGTATGTCTGCGGATTGTGCCATTGGTAGTCATATCTTGTGCTCTGAAGAGTTGGTCAAGTGTTGTGTCATTCATTTTGGTCCCAAACTCATGGTGCTGCAATCGTTTAGTCTTGTTTGCAAACAATTATCAGTTCATTGATTAGTTTCATTCTCACACTGGAAGTAACTCCTTTTTCTTCCGTGCACCCTGTATTTCTTAAACACTGCAACATTTTGTTCAGGTGTGCTTTTGATGGCCTCCATTACGCTGCTGCATTTATTGGGTTAGTGTGTGCTCTTTTTAATCCTTTATATGTATATTCTCTTTTATTAGTAAAATTATATATTCTCGTTTATTTTTACTCCACTTTAAAGGGACTTGGTCACACTTTCCGAGTGATGAAATGATTTCCCTGTTATTACTTTCAACATGGGAGAGTTGTCCATCAACCCTCCTGGTTGATTGATTGTGGCTCTCATCTTCGTTTTCAGGTTTGAAGAATTCATCCTTGTTCCACAAGCTATTCTTCTTAGTATTGATACATTTGGTTTTTCTCACATTCTTCCAATATTTGGACTTCCATTTCTTGTTGCACGCCAACTTCCATTTGGTCAGGGTGAGCAGCAGAGAAAGAGATTCTTTTTCATGCAATTATCTCAAGTAAGTTTATCCTCCTGGATGTGTATGGCTGTAATTCTCCTTGGATGGGGTCTCGTGGTTATTCATCTTCTTCTATGTTTCAGGTGTATTTGATGTATGGATTCATTACAGCAATTTCAATCACATTCACAATATTGTGTGTCACAATTCAAAGACGGCACCTGATGGTATATCCTTAGACCACAAAGCCTTCATATATTTTTATTGATTTGTGCATATTTAGCATATCTTAACAGTTGGCATACTGCTGAATTTCACTGCAGGTGTGGGGGTTATTTGCTCCTAAATTTGTTTTTGACGTGGCGGGCCTCATTTTAACAGATGTCCTAATCTTCTTGGCAGTGCTTTATTATGACTTTTTGGGGCAAAAATAATTTAGTTTTTGTGTAGGAGTGGAAGTGTGTTGTGCTGTTCATATTTGATATAACCCATCAACCAGATGGTCCCTGACTCATGCTTCCTTGATTTTGCATCATTTTTAAAATATGACTTGGCTGATTGTCGTAATTGCACTTCAATGAATCCAAACTGTTGATTGAAGAGTCCTACATGGAACTCAATAATCTTGGGGGATGATAGATCTTCGTAGATAGAGAGAGATGATTCTGATTTTAAATTACAGAGGCCTGAGCTAGGCAGATACTTTCCCCTGTTACCGTAATACTTGTAATGGCTTACTATATAAGGTGGTAGACAAATGATTAAAGAGGATGATCTCAGAGTTGTCTTTTTAGTGATTTAGTGAGTGGATGACTGGTTCATATATTGTATTTGTTTGAAATTGTATCTTCTACGATTTTTATTATTATTATTATTATTTTGACCTCCTCTTCAATGGTTGTTTACGAGGCACCTGGTACCAGACCATTTTTTAACGTCAACTAATATGTTTGGCTTCGTTTGGTAAGTATTTCAAAATATAGTTCCACCCATTGATTTGAGTATGTTGTTTGTTTGGAGTTTTCAAATCATAATTCTATACCTATTTCTCAAAACTCAATTCAAAACATAATCATTACTTTTCAAATCTCATAACCAAACACATAATTCAAAATTCTTTTTAAAAATCAATTCAAATCAATATTTTAATTTTTTCAATATTTTAAATATTTAAATATTTTAAAAATATTTTAATTTTGTTAAGATTTTAAATATTTTAATATTTAAATATGCTACGATTTTTTAAATTTTTAAATTTTTTGAATATTTTAATTTCAAAATATTACGATTTAAATTTTTTAAATTTTAAAATATTTCATAAAAATAAATTCAAATTTTATTTTATAAAAATATTTTTAAATATTTCAATTTTTTTGTTATGTATTTGGTTACGATTAGAGTGTAGAGTTGTAAAAGTAGTATGGAGTTTCGAGTTATGTATTTGGTTATGAGTTTTAAAAATAATTTTTTAATTGAGTTTTGTTTTATGTGTTTGGTTACGATTTGAGTGTAGAGTTGTTTTTAAATTTAAAGTATTAACATTTTAAATTATTTAAATTTTTTGAATATTTAAATTTTTACGATTTGAATTTTTTGAATATTTATTTTAATTTTTTACTTATTAAATTTTTTAGATTATTTAAATTATTTAAATATTTATGATTTAAATTTTTTGAATATTTATTTTGAAAAAAAATTATCGCCTTTGTAGTATTTCAATTAAAAAATTGATTAATGTTATTTTTTGTTAATAATAATTTTTTTAATTGAATTTTAAAAAGAGTTTGGTTATGAGTATTGATCAGAATTTTTAAAAGTGTGAAAGTAGTGTGTTTTGTCATGAGTTACAATAATTTGAATTAAATTTTGAATATTTTTTTTTTCAAAACTCATAACCAAACAAATTTTCTTACTTCACATGTCAAATCAAACTTTCAAAACTTAATTCCACACTCAATTCAAAACTCAATTCAGCACTCTATTCAAAAACCATAACCAAACTAATTTTTTACACTCAAATCATAATTTTATAACTCACAAACTCAACATACAACTCATACTCTCAAATCATATTTACAAAATTTTACAAAACGCAACCTTTGATTTTAAGATATTTCCTTAGAATAATTAGGACAAGGCTCTTTTCTTTTTCTTTTTTTATTATTATTATTATTATTTTCGAAATAAAATCTTGAGGGGCTGCATGAGAGAGGAGACTCATTTAGGGCTAGTGGGTGATCTTATGCGTAAGGTTGCAAACGAGCTAAGTTTTAATATATTTGAGCTTATTTATTAATATTTTAACAAGTTTGAACTTGAGTTCAAGCTCGAGCTTAATAAAAATTTAACAAACCGAACTCAAGTCAAGTTGGTTTACACTTGATTTGAGTTCAAACATGTTTACAAGTATTAATGAGTCAAAAAAATTATAAATTTATATTTGCGTATCAGATTAAAATTGCAATTTAAATTTTAATTATATATATATATATATATATTATATAAACATACTTTAAAATAAATATAAAAAAGTCAATATTTTACATATAAAATATTTTACATATAAAGAACGAGCAAGGATTCTCGGCCGCCCTAAACGGCAGCCAAACCCAGCAGCCCCCAAAACGACGTCGTTTTGGGGGCAAATTTTCAAAAAAAAAAAAAACGCAGAGGAAGAGAGGGAGGAAGGAGAGGAAGAGGGAGGGAGGGAGGAAGGAGGAGGGAGGAGGAGGAGGAGGAAGGGAAGGCCGGACTGGAGGGGGCCATAACCAGTGGGGGAGGAGGAGGAGGAGGAGGAGGCGGAGGCGACGGCGGTGAGGCGAGGCGAGGCGACGGCTGCGACGATCGGACTGCTGCGACGGCCGGCGGCGAGGCGACGAGCCTCCTTCCTCCCTCTTCTCCCTCTCCCCTCCCCTCCCCTCTGGTTATGGCAGAAGAAGAAGAAAAGAACGAAGAAGAAGAAGAAAAGAACGAAGCAGAAGAAGAAAAGGGGAAAAAAAAAAAAAAAAAAAAAAACCCCCAAAACGACGTCGTTTTGGGGGGCTGCCGGGTAGGGCTGCCGGGTAGGGCGGCCGAGGATCCGGATTCATAAAGAACACGCGTAGGATTTTTTTTATTTTTTATTTTTGAATACATCGGAAAGAACAGGGTAGTTTCAAAATATTTAGAAGCTCTATAATTCATAAAAGTTGCTCCAAAAGGGAGTTGTTTGAAGTTTGTTTGTTAATGTAAATTAGTATTAATTGCATTTTTATCTCTTAAATTATTGTTATTTTTTTTTAGACGAATTACACCAACGGTCCCTATAACTTAAAATTTGTGTCAATTTGGCTCATGACCTTTCAACTGTGATACATTTAACTCTAAATTTTGAATATCGTTTTAAATAAGGATAAGTAAATACACAATTTCTTTTGCAAATGGAAAATGTGAATCAAGTTTTAAATGTTGTGAAGAGTTATACTCAAAGGCTGGCCTTTGACTCTTGTAAGGTTATCTCCAATGGTGTTTGTTAAAATAACATTGTTATTGCTATAATTTGATAATGAATAGTATTATTTTGTCAAATTATAGCAATGGTGCTCCAATGGTCACATATTATTTTGGCAAATCTCAACTAACTTTTCCACCAAATTGGCATTTGACAAATTATTATTATATTTTTTAAATATGATATAAAAAAATTTTGTTTTAGAAAAAAAAAAAAATTGGTGAAGGTTTTACAAAAATTTCAAGAAAAATGGCAGTTTCACCCAATCTCTATTTTGTTGGGAAGGATGAGAAATGGAGGGAGAGAGGGAGAAAATGGTTGGTTTTGGTGACTTGGCAGCTTTGGCAAGCTTGCGCCATATTTGACACAAATTTTGGCATTTGCCAAAGATAGCATCTGTCAAAACTTATCATCAGAGAACATTTTTGGCCCACACCTGATATAAAATGGCTCTGGATGTGAATCAAGTTTATTCTGCCTAAATAATATTATGAATGTGTAGAATTTACTAAGAAACACATTGTCCTTCAAATTTCACTCTTTGTAACTTTGGGTTATTCAATATTGCAAGTGAGTAATTAAATTCAATTCTTAGTTTTGCCTGAAAGTTTGCTTCCTAATTCATTGGCAATTTCAGTCTCTATTCTTTCATATACTAAGATGTTATCTATATATCCAATCAGCTAAATACCATCCACCTTAATTAGCAGCGCTTGGGCAAGTTGGGACTTCTCATGGAAAGTGAAATTTGTATGATTTTGTATCTATAGGAGTTAAAAGCAGGGACATACCATTATAGATTGGATTTATAGGTAAATTGCATGATTCCTCCGAGTAATGGTTCCGGTTCACAGTTATTACAGCAAATTCACCAGAACCTTTACTTTTTCACCTTCAAATGGAAAGGTTATTCAAGTGGAAACACGCAATTATATATATATATATATTCTTTAATAATTGGAAGTTAACAAATAATAAGAGTGAATAGAGACTGGTACCAAATAAAATAGAATGAAGAAAAGCAAAATGTATTTTAGCTGTTGCAGAAACAACCATAATCTATCTCCTTCCTCTTGCATTTGATATTGCACCACGACCATGTACCCCTTTTGTCAATTGAGTCAGCATTTTACTGGCCCGTAATACCTTCCGTATTCCGCTTGCATGGTGGAAGTGGTTTGCCACATAAGCACATATTGTGTGCATATGCAGCGACAGGGAAGATATTATACGGCCTCCCTTGTGGAATCTCTCCACATAATCTGTTTGCCCTGAAGTTTGCATGTCTTAAATTTTCTATCCCCAGCAAGCTCTCTGGGATTCTTCCAGTAAGGCCATTGATGGACAAGTCTAGCCATTGCATTTTCACCAATAACCCTAAACTTGTAGGAATTGTGCCCGTTATTTGGTTCCTCGAGATATCAAACCTCTCTAGTTGGATCTGGTTTGAGATTGAACTTGGGATGTGCCCCGTGATCTTGTTGCTTCCTATGTTGAAAATTTTCAAGCTCAGGCCTCCATTGAATTCAGGAATGCTGCCTGAAATTTGATTGCTGGATACATCTATAGCCTCCAAAAAGGTGCTGGTTTTGTTGTTTAAGACCCCAGAGAGTGACCCGGAAAGCTGATTGGAGCGAAGGTCAAGGGATGAAAGCCCATCTGGCAATATTGCGATTCCTGAAAGGTCAGATTTCAATTGGTTGTTTGAAAGCTTGACCTTCTGCAAGCTAGACATCTTCACGAAGAAATTCGAAATCCCATCAGTGAAATAGTTATCAGAAAGGTCTACAGAGATCAAGGAATCGGGTTTTGTGAAGTTTGGGAGGGTTCCTTTCAGATTACAGCCGGCTAGATGAACATCAGAGAGTTGTCTGCTTCTGATCCATTCGGGAATTGTCCCTAGGTTAAGACTGTTGTAAGACAGGTCAATTGACAATAGAGAAGGGATGCCTTTGGAAAGGGTTGTGGGCAGAGGATTCGAAAGCCAATTGCTAGATAAATTCAGGTACCAAAGGTTCTGTAACCTTGAAATGGATTCTGGAATCTGACCACTCAGTTTGTTAAAACTCAGAGAAAGAGTGGTCAGAGATTTTGCATTCCCAATCTGGTCAGGGATTGTTCCAGTGAGCTGGTTATGGCTCAAGGACAAGTCCAATAGATTGGCCAATTCGCACAACAAATTGGGTATCTGGCCTGATAGTTGGTTATTGGAGAGGTCCAAAAATGACAGGTTTCGATACTGTCCTATAAAAGCTGGAATCAATCCAGACAGTAAATTGTAGCTGAGATCAAGGGACTGCAAACTAAGGAAATTTTTGGAGGAGGGTGGGATAGGACCTGTAAGGGAGTTTCTAGCTAAATTCAGCTGGATCAGATTCCTCAAATTCCCCAAACTAGGAGGAATCTGGCCAATCAATCTGTTTCCACTGAGCGAGAGGATCCTGAGTAAGGGCAAGTGCCCTAAACTTGAAGGAATGTCCCCTTGAAGTGAATTGTCTTCCATGACAAGTAGCGTGAGACCGGTTAGATTTGAAAAGGATTGAGGGATTGTTCCAGCAATGTGTTTCATCCCGCTGATCACCATCACCTCCAAGAATTGTAAACTGCCCAGAGAAGGGGACAGGGTGCCCTTCATGTAAAGGGCACTGTACTTATCAGAAGAGGCGGGCCTCTGCAACGTCAACCCAGTAACCCTTCCCGTGGCTGGGTTGCATTGAACTCCCTCCCAACCTCCTCCACAGCAGTCCCTACCTGTCCATGAAGAAAGAATATCAGTAGTGTCTTTCAAGATTCTTGCTTTGAAACCTAAAAGAGAAACTCTATCTGCTTCTGAGCAAGCTGCAGCTGGTGCCTGCTCCTGATCCTGCTCCTGCTGTGAGGCTGTTTGGGCTATGGCTTCTGAGATTAACAAATTATAGAGTGAAAGAATGAGAACAAGCTTGAAAACCCATCTCACAATCTGCATTTTGGGAACTGGGTTTCGATCTGATTGGAGAGATAGCTTGGAAATATACCAGAATTTTTCAATGAAGTTGGGATCTGAGAAAGACAACTCTCTTTGAGTCTCGAGTGGAATAAAGAAATACTCTATATGCTTATTTTCGTACATACAGAAATGAGGAAAGTCTCAAAAGGACACATAAATAAATATAGGGGTTTATTCCGATTCGTTCCCGTAGAGAAGAAGGTATAATGATGGAATAAAGATAACAGAAAAATCAAAGAAAGACTAATGAGAGAGAGAGAGAGAGAGAGAGAGAGAAACAATGATATGGTCTGAATGTCTGAGCTGTGTCTTCCCCTTATTTATAGGACCATTCTTGGGTTTTTAACTAGTATGAAAATGAAAGAGAAAAAAAGAATTTGCTCCTGGGTCTTTAAATTCTTTCACATGTAAATTTGTGACCGTTTGATGGATCACGAGGACTATGAATAACATTTGAACATTGGAGCGCACCAGATTCAAATTTTCTAATCTCACAAGTCCAACCTTTTAGAGAAGAAGGGGAAAAAAAAAAAAAAAAAACAAGGACAACAGCCCAACCTCTATGTTTTCTGTCTTCTCTTGCCCACATGACAACTTTCTATTCAAGACTCGTGGCCATCATTTCTTCCCGTTAGTTTGTAATGGATTTTGGGATGAAAAGGAGAAATACTATGCATTATTGCTTTTTTATTAACTAAAATTATCACATATATTTATTTAAATTATATTTTTTAAATAGAAATATAAATTTCCTTAATTTAACTAATGATATGACCTTGGATAGAATTGAATGAAGAAGAAAGATTCATATAATTGATCTCATTTGATGGGACTTAAGGCTTGACTTGATTTATATTTTATTATAACACAAATAAGGTTTAAATTATTCTTATGCATTGCAGAGGTCGCAATTAAATAATTATATATGAATATATACATATACATACACAGATAATTCAACTAAAATTTGTAAAATGTTATTTTTAAACATTTCTATAATCAAATGCATTGCAATAATCAACAATTAGCAACTTCACCTGCTTTGCAATTTTGTCAACAAAAGGATAAGAAAAACAGTGAAAAGATTAGATAAAAAAAAATTAAAAAAAAAGAAAAAAAAGAGAGGAGAAATGATACGATTTGATACTGGAAGTACCACTTAACCCAACGACTACCTCACATTTACCTCAAAAAGAAGATCTGGAGCAGTTAATCATTCATAATTTACTTTTCCTAATTTTGGAAGTTTGCTAACTTTACGCTAATTAAAGTGTTACTGCTATGTGCCTATGTTACTTGGACACAAATATAAGTATCAGGTACAAGTATCTATCCAAGTATTAAATCGTTCTAAATCAAAATATTAGAAAATGCATCTAAAAGTTAGGTATAGGTACGGAGAAATGACTTTATGTATTGTGTATTATATAATATTTTAAGATAAATGTTATAATTTTTTTTTTTATCAAAGACAGAATGCTATAGTAAAATTAAATTATATATAACTTAAAGAGACCACCAATGGTCCATCAGCTCAAACTCCAAACCTTCCACTCACCATATCCTAAGATGCCGCTACATGTCACTAGGCCACAAGGGCCTTGGCAAATTTTAGAAATTTAATTTAAATAAAATTGGATTTAAGGAAAATGTGGAATCTGTATCATTCATTTGTATCAGAAGCTATGAAGGTTTCGTTACTAATAAAAGTGTGCATCTTTTTTTCAAACATCATATATATAAAAACAGTTCAAATGTCTAAATTGAGTAAATGTGTCAAACACATATCTCACATACTTACCAATGTTATATCCCGTGAACAAGACTACCCTTATAAGTAAAAGAATCCATGTAACATAGCTATATACTGTTCCAACACATGTACCACAGTATGCTTGTAAATTTGAAGTTTAGCAGCATGCTGGTTCAACAATTTCTTATTCGATCATCATTAATCTCGCTACTACTACACAGATGTAAAAGGAAGCCATCGTCAATTCCTACAAATGGCTCCAAGTGATGAATCTCAAATCTTTTTTTTATTTATTTTTTTTATTATTATCGGCAAAAAAAAAAAAGCTTTTATTGATAGAAAAAAGCAATATACATGCAAAAATACATCAATAAAGTAGGAAAGTGCACTGAGCATCAAAGCTAAAGAAGTTGAGACTTGACACGAGGTAGAAATAATATGCTTGTCTCTTGTGTACCTCCTTTGGATTGATTCATATCTTCAGACGATAGCTAATTCAATGTATCAAGTTACATTTTTGGGAGAACTACAATTTAGTGGGTTTTTGAAAGAAAAAAAAAAATTACGAATGTATGAAAAATTTAGAAATTTAATTATTAATGTTTATAAAGCTTACTACTAATGGGTAATTTATTTTCAAAATCTACACTGAATTGTATTTTTCCCTATATTTATCCATGTTCCCATTTTTTAGTGAATGAGAGATTATAGGCAAGATTCTCGTAAAGAAAAAAAAAAAACCTATATGTGGGTTAACTTTATACTCTCGTCGGCACTTCTTATACTAGTAATGTTAGAGATCTACATATTTATAAAAAATTTTACCAAATATCTCACATGAGTCCATGTGAGACATTTAATAAAAAATTTGATAAATCTTTTGAAATATCTAAAATTTTCCTTCTTATAAAGAAAAAAACTCGTATGTGAGTCAACTTCATACTCTTGTTGACGCACCTTATACTCAATCAATCTTTATATGATATCTCAAATATTTAATTAATTCTAACACTGCGTTAATATCAACTAATCATGATTAAAGAAAAAGAATATTTAATTTTATAGTTGTATGTGTTAAAATGTAATTTAATTTAAAATCATGAGTCATTGTATTTTACCAAAAGGATAATAATTTAATTATTTTAACATATGAGTTAAAATGCAATTTGACATTGAGCCATGAGTTATCTGTTATTTTTTTATTATTATTTTTATTATTCTTTATTTTTTTTGATCTAGAGTTATCTGTTAATGGATAAGACTTTTGGGATGATCCAGATCAAGAGAGGTGTCAAATAGGTGATGGAGGCAACGTGTCATCAATTCATTGCAACAGCCTCGGTATAAATAGCGAGGCTAGTTGCAAACAAAGGCAAAGGAAAAAATATATACAAAAGCAAAGGATGAGTTTGTGAAACGGGGGAAAGGGACCTGTAAAATAGGAATTAATACTCCCTCCGTCCCATAATATTAGTCCCTTATTTTATTTTTTATTGTCTCAAAATATTAGTCCCTCTTCAAAAATCAAGTACAAAAATAATATAAATTTTCCATTTTGCCCTTCTTTTAAATTCATAAATAATATAAAAAGTACAATTATGACATTGATATTCTCAAAAAAGTGTACTATCAAAGGGTAATTTTGGAAAACCAACTTTTTAAAAGTACAATAATTGTACTACCAAAAAAAGTTGGATTCCCCAAAAGGGACCATTATTTTGGGACGGAGGGAGTATTAAGGTTAGTTTTATTATAAATTATTATTTTATATAAATTATGTTTCATAAATTATATTAATATTAAGGTTAGTTTTATTATAAATTATTATTTTATATAAATTATGTTTCATAAATTATATTAGTGTTTTTAAAATATATTTTTGTTAAATGAACTCTATCTCTTTAAAAAAGGAATTTAATGGATATAATTATTTATTAAATGTGTTTTAGGAACAATTTGATAATCAATAATGTGAGTAATTATTTGTAAGTACCACCATGAAGTTCTTATGTCTTGGAAATTTAAATAACTTTTGGCTCTCTAGTAGTTACTTTAGTGACTTTTGTCATGGATCCATTGACTTTTTGTTCTGTTTTGTATCGTGGTTATAATTATTTTGCTTATAGAATTTCTGCATTATAGGTATGCTATTTAAAATAATTTATTTATTCGAACCAAGATATTCATTGTTTATCTTAAATAATTATTTATGGTGACTTTTATAACTTTATACTCTCAGTATAATATTTTTCACTCTATCATATGATTATAGTTGTTAAAACCTTTCAGGTGATGGAAATTCGTAAGAAGTTTTACTCCATAAGGAATGACCAGGACTTGGAATAAACACCATTTGTTTTTATTTGTAATTATTGTCTGACTCTTATTAAATAAATAAAACTCTAATGTACACTTTAAATATTTATGTACATCTTTTATTTGATCCCGCTGTGTTACTAATTTATTTAATTTATTAAATATTTTATTTTGTCCCGCTACATTATTTAATTTGTTTAATTTGGAATTAATCACGGGTAACTTTAGAATTATTCACTGTTTAACTTTGTTTTGTCTAGCTAACCAGGAAGTCAGTATGTGCTCATCAAATTGCTTTATGATTGTGGCATTTTTATAATCAAAATTTTTTTAAAAAATTATTGTAATGGATAATATTAAAATTTAAAAACAAAACAAAACAAAAATAATTATAATTACTTTTACTTTTCTAAAAGAACTTTAATGAGAGAGAAAGAATAACTCATATCATATATTCAAGCCTCAAATTAGTTGTGCAAACCTAGTGTGAGGATGTATTTTTTAGTGGGACCACGTGGGTCCAAGATCTCGTTTATGTGGTACGACTTCAAATTGTGGTGTTATGTGGTAAAATAATACTAGTTGAGGTTGTGAAATTGGTCAAACCACATTCAAGGTATGACTCAGTAGAATCTCAATAAGGATGTGACTCCAAAATTGGGTATGAATGGAACTCTTGAGGAAATTAAACCCAACCCAATTAGGAGAATGAATTTTAGATAAAGAATACTAGCAAGTAGAGTCCTAGATGGAAAACAAAATCAAGAATGAGGCAAGGCACTCCTATATAAGGAGCACACCTCCATGGGTTAAGGTACACAATATTATGTATATTCTAGTAATTGATTATATATTTCAGTGTTTATGCTATTGGTATTCTCTAAAAAAAGAAAGTTGCTGACTTTAGCATCAGAGTACCCGTAAATTTTTAGCGGATTCATCTAGAAGATCAACTTTGTTCTCTTATTTTTAAGAGAAGAAGATCACATTGATCGTGTGTGGTAAAGTCAAATTTTAACACACACAATTTAGTGTCGTCTGTAGGAACGAAGAAAAGATGAATGCCATACAATTTGGCACCATCTATGAGAAACGAAGAAAAGATAAATGCCAAAAGATCAGCAAGAACAAGAGAAAAAAGTCGACAAATAATACAGAAGAAAACCTATCACGACAACAAACTAGTTCCCAATGAATGAAGAACAAAAGTAATGATGATGTTGATGTTGAAGAACATGCGAAGAAGGCTGCGAAGAAGAACTTACCTGATAGGTGAGTGCAACTGAAAAGAGAAGAGCTCTCCCGAGGTGAGTCTTGCCAAGATAAACAGAACCCACCTGAAGTTAGAAGATCTTGATGGCAAGGAATTGTCAAAACCATTGCTTGCCACACAAAACTTAGAGTTCGACTCCAATTTGTTGATAACTTCAGTTGAAGTTAAGTATAAATTGAAGGGTAAGACCCTAAAGATGAATCAGAGTTAAACTTTGGTAGTTTGTTATTTTTGGACTTTGGTTCTGGAAGTTGTTGAAGGGTCAGACCCTAGATTAAATGAGTGATTTCCTGAAAACTAATCGTTGAACAAGTGATTTCCTGAAACTAATCATATAATTGAATCGATAATGTCTACCTCAGCTTAGTGAGTGTTAAGAGTGATTTCTTGAAACAAATCACATAAGTTAAATGTTCTCATTAGGGAACATTGAAATGAGTTAATGTCACATTAAGGGGCATGAGAATTCAGAAGATGGAGATATCGGTTAGATAAACCAAAGTTGAAGACAATTGTGTATCCAAGGTGTCGAGTTCCCATTATCCTAGAGTTCTCAAGTGCAATGGGAACTGAGGGGCAGTTGCGGGGACGCACTTTTTAGTAGGACCACGTGAGTCCAAAATCTCGTCTATGTGGTACGACTTCAGATTATGGTGCCATGTGGAAGAATAATACTAGTTGTACTAGTTGAGGTTGTGACATTGATTAAACCTCAGTGAATGGGACTCTTGAGTAGATTAAACCCAACCTAATTAAGAAGATGAATTTCAGATAAAGAATACTTGCTGGGTAAGTAGTTCTAAATGGAAATGGGAACAAGGATGAGGCAGGACACTCCTATATAATGAAAACATTCCTATGGATTGAGGTACACAATATTATGCATGTTCTAGTAATTGATTATAGATTTCAATATTTATGCTATTGAGAAAGTATTTATATCTCCAACAGGCTTTTAAAAATGGCTTCTTGGCTATTCTAACTAATTTCGTTATATTTTACTCCTTCCAACAAGCTAACTATTACAATAATTATTTTAACTAAACTTTTCCAAACTAGTTATATTTGAAGAGTCTTGTGAGGTTTTTGAAATAGTTTGTATGGATAGATAGGTGACATGTCATGTCTCGATTTTCAAATTGTTAATTAGATGAAAACTAATTAATATGACCTTTTAGTAAGGAAATTTGTTTTTCTCTTCATTCATTCTCAAAATCCTCTTACTGAAGCCAAAATCCTCTTACTTAAGATAATTCTCATTAAATTATCAAAATCTAATTTGCCTCGTAAAACGTGTCTAGATGTCCTTACTTTATTAAACTAAAAAATGTGCCCTATTTTCATTTATTAATATTTTCTTAGCTTAAAGTGATAAAAGAAATAAATTTCAAGTGAAACCTGTTAGAGCCCAACTTGTATTAAGAAACATATACATTTCATAGTTTTCTAAGAAAATCCTACTTAAGTTTGAAAATTCATAAATGATTTAATACAAGTCCTATTTACAAATGTTATGGTAGCTCAGATCTTATCTAAGATTTTTTGAACCAATAATATTATAAATTTTTTCCAATTTTTAAAACTAAGAAAATTATCAATTTTGCATAGTAATGTTCTAGATAATTGTTTTACTAACTGATAAAAAAAATAGAGCATAAGATTAAATATTTTTACCCTTCTATTTATTGATTTTGATTCAACTATCTAATAAAACCGAGAACATTGTCAGTTTTTTCTAGTTTTAAAACTGAGAACATTATCAGTTTTTTCATTTTTAAAGTTATTTATTATTTTTTTTTTCAATTTTTCACATCAATGTTCTATCATCATGCTCTTTTATAGACACACAATTTTTAGTTTTGTACAAAGAATAATGGGGAACTTACTGATAAGTCCCATGTACCAAGTTCAAAATCCAGCTAATCCCAAAACAAAATACTTGCACCAATTAATCCAATACATTTTTAATTGTTACCAAAAAATCTTTTTTTTTTTTTTAATTTACAGACACTGTTCACATCTTACTACCGCAGGACTTCCGTCAAACGGTCGCCGGAGACTCGTCGAAATGTTCAACATCGCCGGGAAGTCGCCGGAGTATCACCGGGAAGTCGTCGGAGTTTCGCCGGAAGTTCGCCGGAGTGTTAAGAACGTTAATGGAAGTCGCCGGAATGTTCAGAACGTTCACTGGACGTTAAGAACATCACTGGAGACTCACCGGAATGTCTAGAATATTGCCGGAAAAAAAAAAAGAATAAATGGATAAATTATAGCAAAAAAACATAGCAAAATGTGCTAAATATTGATAAACTAAAAGGAAAAAAAATGAAACGACAAAAAACAGCAACAATGGGGAAAACATATGTTATTTTTCAATTTTTGTAAGGTTCAAGCAAATAATCTCTAAATAGTGATCAAACTGAAAAGTAAGTTTTGAAACTGTAAAATGTTATAGTTTCAAAACAAAAATCTATTAAGCATTTATCCTTATTAATCAAACTGAAAAACATGTTATGAAACTGTAAAATTTTACAGTTTTATACCATGATTCATTCCAGCACCAAAAAAATTTGAAACTGCAAAATTTTACAGTTTTCACCGCCTGTAACTAAAACTCGAAAACTACTTGTTCAGAATTCGAAAATTTTCTCCATTAGAACAGAAAAACAGAAGTGTATAGCAGAGAAAAAAAAAAAAAAAGAGATCGAAGGAGAAAGGCGCATGTAGAGAGAGGATTGTACTCCGGCAACTATTTTTTGTTTAGATCTAGCCAAATCTGATGTAGATCTGAGTAGATCTACATCAGATCTAAGTAGATCCACTCATCTTCTTCGTCGGAAATATATCATCTTCTTCGTTGGAAATATATTATCTTCGTCGTCGGTGAGAGTGAAGTCACGAGTTGATTTCGATGGTTGGCGGTTATCAGTGAACCCCGATCAATGGAGAAAGACATGATCACCGGTCGTCGTCCATGACAAAGACGATGAGAGAAAAATGCAGAAAAAAAAAACGAGAGAGGAAGGGAAGCAAAAAACAGAGAGAGAGAGAGGAAAGGACTTTTGAGTGTACTCAAAAAGTTATGGGATTAAATGGTGTCCACATTTCCACATGGGACCTGTGGGTAATTTCCCCAAGAATAATTCAGTTTTTTTCAAAAACAAAATATTAGTTTTTTTTCGCACATAATTTTTTTTTAGTTTTTTTCAATTTTAAAGTTGATATTTTAAAGTTTTGAAAATCAAAATAAATGTCAAATCATCATATTCCTTTATAAATAATCATAAATGATGAACAATCATTGTTTGAAGAGTAATTCCGATTATTAAAATTTTAATAGGACTTGAAGGTCAAAAAAAATTTAGTTAGGACTTGGATGGAGTATAAGTTTATAAATTAAGACTTGTATGTAAATGTCCCTTCATAAAATTCACTCAAGTGCTCAGCTCACCATCATTTTGGTTTAGCATGCATTCCCATGAAATGAAACAATTCTTAGGTGTGCCTTGCATACCATATGCAAGCCATACATGGATTCCTTATACTTTTCATTATTTGGGTTATATAAGTTTGTGATAGAACTTATACATTTCTGTGTTAGAACTTATAAATTGTTGACCTACTAGGCAGGTCAACTTACAGGTAAATGTATTAAAATAATAGAATATATTATATATGTGTAAATATTTTCACAAAAATATGTAAGTTTTTAAAAAAAATACGTAAGTTTATTCTCAAAAATTTAGAACAACACAAAAATACGTAAGTTTTCACAACTCGCGTAAGTTATTTCACAAAAATGCATAAGTAAACACAAAAACGCGTAAGTTTATTCTCAAAAATTTTGAACAAAACAAATATGCATAAGTTTTCTTAAATCACATAAGTGATTTCACAAAAATATGTAATTTTTTTACAAAACATGTAAATTTGTTCCAAAAAATTTAGAACAACACAAATATGCGTAAGTTTCCATAAACTATGTAAGTAATTTTATAAAAGTGCGTAAGTGAATACAAAAACGCGTAAGTTTGTTCCTAAAAATTTAGAACAACACAAATATGCGTAAGTTTTCACAAATCACGTAACTGATTTCACAGAAATACGTAAATTTTCACAAAAATGCATAAGTTTGTTCTCAAAAATTTAGAACAACACAAATATGCGTAAGTTTTCACAAATTACGTAAGTGATTTCACAAAAATTGATAAGTGAATACAAAAACGCGTAAGTTTGTTCTAAAACAGAAATATGCGTAAGTTTCACAAATCACGTAAGTGATTTCACAAAAATGCGTAAGATTTCACAAATCACGTAACTGATTTCACAAAAATGCGTAAATGAATACAAAAACATGTAAGTTTGTTCCCAAAAAGTTAAGATCAACACAAAATACGTAAGTTTTCACAAAAATGTGTAAGTGAACATCAAAATGCATAAATTTATTCCAAAAAATTTAGAATAACACAAAATGTATAAATTTTCACAAATCACGTAAGTTATTTCACAAAAATGCGTAAGTGAACACAAAACCGTGTAAGTATGTTCTCCAAAAATTTAGAACAACACAAATATGCATAAGTAAGTTATTACAAATCACGTAAGTAATTTCACAAAACTGCGTAAGTATTCATAAAAATGCATAAGTTTGTTTCCAAAAATTTATAACAACACAAAATGTGTAAGTTTTCATAAAGAGATTATTTTATTTTTACCCCTATACTTTTACACGATTTTTAATGACCCCCCCAGACTACTCTTATTTTCACGCGTACTCCCATACTATTTAAATTATTATCAATTTTGCCTCTGCCGTCAGATTTGAAACAGAAAACATTTAAAAAATTACATTTTAGCCCCAAATTTCAAAATAAAGATGCAAACTCACCATTTCCTACCAGCAAACCACAACCACTAACCACCACTTCAAGCCCTTCTATCTCCTTCGTCATAACTCCGTTTTGCCTCATTTTTACGAAACTCACGGTCTAGTTTTCATATCACATCTCACACGTATCGTTCTTCCTCTTTTTACATGCTATTGGAGCTCCAAAAGTTGATAAAAAAAAAAAGACTTTTCTTCTCATTTTCGACTTTTCTTCGAACCATCTTTCGGACTTCATATCTTTCTCAATTCTTAACGGTTCTACTTTATTCTTTCGTCATTCTCCTCACCTCACTTCCTACTTCGCCTTACATTACCTCGTTTTCTCACTTCTTCGTGTAATGGGCGATTTTGGTATGCCGAAAGTTGTCCGAAACTAATTTCAAAAATTTCAAAACATTCATCTTTTGTTTCTTTCTTCTCCATCTTCCTCATTCTTCTTCTTCTTCTTCACTTATAAAATGATGTGAAACATGATTCTAGGTGGTAACGGAACTGGTGATGGTGGTGGTGGCTATCTAGCGATGGCGACGACGCTCGCGATGATGGTGGTCGTGGAGTTTGAAGGTAGTAGTAATGGAATTTGGTTGTAAAAGAGGTGGGTTTGGTATTTGAAAGATGGTGGTGATGGTGATGCTCATGGTGGTAGTGAAGTTGGTGGTTCGGGTGGTGATGAGAAGATAATACAAAACTAAAATAGACATTGGCATTCCATTCCAATTTTCAACATACCAAACGTGCTCTAAATCTTATACAACCAGTGATTAAGTCCGAATGTGTTGCACCTCATGAAACAGGACCAAGAGAGCTCAAGAAATTATCTATTATTAGAAAATCACATTCAACGCTATTAATCACTGAGCTACCCGTGTGGGTTAAATCTATAGAACATGTCATATTTTTTTCTAATTTCAACTGAAAATTTATCACTATCTCTGTTGTCAATAAATATATGAACAAGCCAATCACCATTTAAAATTAGAAAAAAAAAATTACAGTAAAAAAAAAACATATATATAGATGAGAGAGAAAATAATTTTCTCAAAGCTTGAATACAAATACATGACTTTCAATTACAACATCACTTTTAAATCAATAATACCAATTTCATACAATACTATCACAACAAAAACTAGGTCCTCATTTGAAACAAATCTTTGTGATGACAAGTCTCCGGTGGGTTGTACGTCGAAAGTCACGTTTGGTGTGTTTTGTTCGGGGTGGTGATGTTGGTGAAGTTGGTGGTTTGGGTGTTGATGTTAGAGAATTTGATAAAGTTGGTGGTTCGGGTGGTCGGTTACCCCCTAGAACCATGCTCTATATCATGTTATAAGTGAAGAAGAAAAAGAAGAATGGGGAAGATGGAGGAGAAAGAAACAAAGGATGAATGTTTTGAAATTTTCAAAATTAGTTTCAGACAACTTTCGGCATACCAAAACCGCCCATTACACGAAGAAGTGAGAAAGCGAGATAGTTTAGGGCGAAGTAGGAAGTGAGGTGAAGAGAATGGTGAAAGAATGAAGTAGAATCGTCAAGAATCGAGAAAGATATGAAGTCCGAAAGATGGCTCTAAGAAAAGTCAAAAACGAGAAGAAAAGTCTTATTTTTTCATCAACTTTTGGAGCTCCGATAGCATGCAAAAAGAGGAAGAACGAAACGTGTGAGATGTGATATGAAGACTAGACCGTGAGTTGAATCCAACGACGTAAAAATGAGATGAAACGGAGTTATGACGAAGGAGATAAAAGGGCTTGAAGTGGTGGTTGGTGGTGGTGGTTTGCTGGTAGGAAATGGTGAGTTTGCATCTTTATTTTGAAATTTGGGGCTAAAATGTAATTTTTTTTAATGTTTTCTATTTCAAATCTGACGGCAGGGGAAAAATTGATAGTAATTTAAATAGTATGGAGGTACGCGTTAAAATAAGAGTAGTCTAGGGGGGCCATTGAAATTTGTGACAAAGTATAGGGGTAAAAATGAAATAATCTCTTTCATAAATCACGTAAGTTATTTCACAAAAATACGTAAGTTTTTACAAAATGTATAAGTTTGTTCTCAAAAATTTAGAATAACACAAAATGCGTAAGTTTTCACAAATCACGTAAGTCATTTCACAAAAATACGTAAGTAAACACAAAACCGCTTAAGTTTGTCTTCTAAAAATTTATAACAACACAAATATGCGTAAGTTTTCACAAATCACGGAAGTGATTTCAAAAAACTACGTAAGTGTTCACAAAAAAAAAAAAAAAGTAAGTTTGTTCCCAAAAATTTAGAACACAAAATGCATAAGTTTTCACAAATCATGTAAATTGTTTCACAAAATTGTAAATTTTCACAAAATGCATAAGTTTGTTCCCAAAAATTTAGGACAACACCAAATGCATAAGTTTGTTCCCAAAAATTTAGAACAACACCAAATGCGTAAGTTTTCACAAATCACGTAAGTTATTTCACAAAAATGCGTAAGTTTTCATAAAATGCATTAGTTAGTTTCCAAAAATTTAGAACAACACAAAATGCGTAAGTTTTCACAAATCACATAAGTGCTTTCACAAAAATGTGTAAGTGAACAACAAAATGTGTAAGTTTATTCCCAAAAGGTTAATATTAATACAAAATGGGTAAGTTTCATAAACCACGTAAGTCATTTCACAAAAACGCCAAAGTTTGTTCCCAAAAATTTATAACAATGTAAAATGCGTAAATTTCACAAATCATGTAAGTCATTTTACAGAAATGCGTAAGTGAACACAAATATGAGTAAGTTTCGGGAATAAAACTTGAATTTTGCAAAAATGCGTAAGTTTTCACAAATCACGTAAGTAATTTCACAAAAATGCGTAAATTTTCATAAAAATTTGTAAGTTTGATCCCAAAAATTTAGAGCAACATAAAAATGCGTAAGTTTTCACGAACCACATAAGTGATTACACAAAACTAGGTAAGTGAACACAAATACGAGTAGGTCAATGGTGAAAACTTGAATTTCACAAAAATGTGTAAGTGAATACAAAATTCGCGTAAGTTTGTTACTAAAAATTTTGAACAAAATAAAAATACGCAACTTTTCACAATTGACGTAAGTTATTACCCAAACAATGCGTATGTAATTACAAACACGAGTAAGTCTTTGAAGGGCACTTTTATTTCACAAAATAGCGTAAGTTTTAATAACTGATGTAAATGATTTCCCAAAAAATATGTATGTGATCACAAATAAGAGTAAGTCGTTGGAGAACACTTTTATTTCTCACAAAATTGCCTGAGTTTTCACAACTTACATAAGTTGTGACACAAAACTCAGGGCAGTTAGCACAAAATGATGAGTAAGTTTGTTCTTAAAAATATTCAACAACACAAAAATGTGTAAATTTTCACAACTGATGTAAGTGATTTCTCAAAAAATGCGTAAGTGATCACAAACACAAGTAAGTACTTATAGAACACTTTTCTTTCACAAAACCACGTAAGTTTTCACAACTTACGTAAATGATTTCTCAAAAAATGCGTAAGTGATCACAAAGGCGAGTAAGTTCTTGGAGAATACTTTTATTTTTAAGGAAATATCATTTTGCCCCCAAACTTTCACGTGTTTTTCAATTTGATCCCAACACTTTGATTAATATTAATTTTATACCCAAACTTTTAAAATTTTGATCAATTTGGCCCACGCTGTCACATTCCGTCTACAATTGGACGGAATGTGTTGACGTGGCACCAAAGTTCATTTAAACTTTCATTTTACTTCCCAAACTATACCTTAAAAATCAATTTGCTTCCTAAATTAAAATCAATTTACCCTGCAAACTATACCTTAAACATCAATTTGCCTCCTACGTCAACGCATTCCATCCAATTGTAGATAAAATGTGACGGTAGGGGCAAAATTGATCAAAATTTATAAAGTTTGGATGTAAAATTGATATTAATCAAAATCTTATGGTCAAATTGAAAATACATGAAAGTTTGGGAAAGAAATGATATTTTCTCATTATTTCTCACAAAATTGAGTAAGTTTTCAGAAAATTACGTCAGTGTTCACAATTTACGCAAGTTGTGACACAAAACTCAAGGTAGTTAACACAGAATGACGAGTAAGTTTGTTCCTAAAAATATTCAACAACACAAAAATATGTAAATTTTCACAACTAACATAAGTGATTTCCGAAAAAATGCATAAGTGATCACAAACATGAGTAATTACTTAAAGAACATTTTTATTTCACAAAATTGTGCAAGTTTTCACAACTTATGTAAACGATTTCCCAAAAAATATGTAAGTGATCACAAATGCGAGTAAATCATTAGAGAGCACTTTTATTTCACAAAATTATGTAAGTGTTCACAACTTACATAAGTTGTGACACAAAACTAAAGATAGTTAACACAAAATGACGCGTAAGTTTTAATAACTGACGTAAATAATTTTTCAAAAAATACGTAAGTGATCACAAATATGAGTAAGTCATTAGAGAACACCGTTATTTCACAAAATTGCATAAGTTTTCACAAAGTCACGTAAGTTGTGTCACAAAATTCAGGATAGTTGACACAATATGACGCATAAGTTGTTCCTAAAAATTTTTAACAATACAAAATTACATAAGTTTTCATAGCTGACATAAGTGATTTCCCAAAAAATGCGTAAGTGATCACAAATATGAATATGTCCTTGGAGAACACTTCTATTTTACAAAAATGCGCAAGTTTTTACGACTGACGTAACTGATTTTTCAAAAAATACGTAAGTGATTACAAATACGAGTAAGTCCTTGGAGAACACTTTTATTTCACAAAATTGTGTAAGTCTTCACGACTTACCTAACTGATTTTCCAAAAAAATACATATGTGAACACTAATACGAGTAAATGTTTGGAGAACACTTTTATTTCACAAAATTACGTCTTACTTTAGTGATTTTCCAAACAATACATATGTGAGCACAAATACGAGTAAGTGTTTGCAAAAAAATTTTATTTCACAAAATTTACGTAAGTTTTCACAAAGTCACACAAGTTGTGTCATAAAACTCAGGGTAGTTTACACAAAATGATGCGTATAAGTTTGTTCATCAAATTTTTGAACAACACAAAAATGCGTAACTTTTCACAATTTACGTACATGATATTCCAAAAAATACGTAAGTGATCACAAATACGAGTAAGTCTTTTGAGAACACTTTTAGTTCACAAAATTGCATAAATTACTTGGAATGTAAGGGGTTTGGGTAAAGCTGAAAAGAGAAAGAGGGTTAAATTACTCCTTAGGGAAAGGAAAATTGACTTTCTTTTTTTTTCAGGAGACAAAGAGAGCTGAGGTTTCACCAGATTTTGTTAAATCATTATGGCTTGAAGATGATATGGAATTCATGGTTGTTGAGGCTAAAGGTAGAGCTGGTGGGCTCTTATGCATTTGGAAACTAACTGTTTTCAAGTTATCCCAGTGTTGTAGCACAAGGCATTGCATTGTACTCTCAAGTACTCTTCTTCCGGATTTTAATTGTGTCCTTGTAAATATTCATGCTCCCAATGACGTTATTGGAAAAAGTAGATTCTGGTCTATGTTGTATGGATTGAAATCTAGTTTCTGTAATCCCTGATGTCTAGCTGGTGACTTTAATGAAATCAGAAATCTTGGGGAAAGAATGAGGTGTTCTCAAAGAGACAGAGGGATGAAAGAGTTCAATATGTTTATAGAAAATATGGAGGACATTGATTTACCCATGATGGGTAGGCAGTTCACTTGGTGTAATTCTAATGATGGAGAACGTTGAAGTCGAATTGACAGAGTACTTATGTCAACAGATTGGATAAGAAGGTTGCATCTAAAGTTATGGGGTTTAGATAGAAGTGTATCGGATCATTACCTCCTGTTACTAGTAAAGGATGGAAGGGTTTGGGGCCCAAGGCCATTTCGTTTCATAAATGCTTGGACTCTACATCCAAAATTTGGGGAAGTTATGAAGAAATCTTGGGAAGATTATGCTATTACTGGTTGGGTAGGGTTTGTCATAATAAACAAATTGAAGGCTCTACGTTCAGTGTTGAAAAAATGGAATGTAGAGGTTTTTGGAAATGTTACTCATTCATTGAAAACAGCGGATGAGGAGCTTCATGCCATTGATCTAGTGGCTGAATCTAGAAATCTTGAGAGGAACGAGGCTGTTAGAAGAAGAGAGGTCAGAAAAGAAGTCTGGTCATTACGAAGGAGAGAGGAATGGTTATGGAGGCAGAAGTCCAGGGTAAATTGGAGTGTGAAAGGGGATAAAAACACGAGATTCTTTCATGTTGTAGCTACAAGTAGGCAAAATCGTAATCTGTTGAACTCGATTGAAGTTAATGGACAACTTCATGAGGATCCACAGATGGTGAAGCAGGATGTTGTTAACTATTTTAGAAGTCGGTTCTCTGAATAGTGGAAATCTAAACCCAAACTCCAAGGTTTCTTCAAGTCCATTGGTCATGATAATGTTTCTAATGGGCTAGTTGCACCTTTTTCAGAGGAGGAGATTTGGAGAGCTGTTAGAGAAAATGATGGTAACAAGGCTCTAGGACCTGATGGATTCAATATGTCTTGCTTTTAGAAATGTTGGTTAGTGTTTAAACAGGATATTTTGCAATTCTTCAAGGACTTCTATGATAACGGGTGCTTAGCTAAAGGGATCAACAGTTCTTTCATAACATTAATACCTAAGAAGAATAGCCCTAGTGGTATTTCTGACTATAGACCAATTAGCATTGTTAGATCTCTATGTAAAGTGTTGTCTAAGGTGTTAGCCTCTAGACTTAAGAAGGTTTTTCCTAAAATAACTGGTGAGTCGCAGTCCGCGTTTATTGGTGGAAGAAACATCCTAGATGGGGTTTTAGTTTCCAATGAAGTAGTGGATTAATGGAAGAGAAAAAAAGAAGAAGGGCGTCATCTTGAAATTGGATTTTGAAAAAGCATATGATACCATTAATTGGAAGTATCTTTTTGCTATGATGTCAAGCTTTGGCTTTCAGGAGAAGTGAATTAGGTGGATGAAGGCATGTATACAATCAGCTCGGATTTCAGTTCTTGTTAATGGTTCTCCGACGTCTGAGTTTTGCCCAGAAAAAGGACTTAGACAAGGGGATCCGTTGTCTCCCTTTCTATTCAATTTAGTGGCTGAGGGTTTGAATTTGTTATTCCAAAGAGCTGAAGCATTGGGGTTTATCAAAGGTGCTGTGATTGAACTGAGGGAGGTCACTGTCACCCATTTGCAATTTGTGAATGATACTATTGTGTTTTGTGAGGTTGAAGAGCATGACATTTTGAATGTCAAGAGAATTTTGAGGTGTTTTGAAGTGATTTCTGGTTTGAGGATTAATTTTCATAAAAACAAAGTCTGTGGTGTAGGGGTACAAGAGGATATTGTAAATGATTTCGCAGGAAAATTGAATTGTATGGCTAGAAGCTGCCCTTTATGTATCTTGGCCTACCACTGGGTGCTAACCTAAAGAAGAGGAGCACATGGTTGCCTGTGATCAATAAATTTAAGTCTAAGCTAGCTTTTTGGAAGAGGAAACTGCTCTTATTTGGAGGTAGATTAACTCTGATCAAAGTAGTGCTGTCTTCTTTACTAGTGTATTACCTTTCTCTGTTTAGGATGCCTGTTAGTGTAGCAAAGTTGCTGGATAAAATTCAGGCCAGATTTTTGTGGGGAGGTTCAAAAGTTAAGAAGAAACTCCATCTGGTGAAATGGGTGGAGGTTACTAAGGAAAAGCATCTTGGAGGTTTGGGGATTAAAAAGTTGAAAGATGTCAATGAATGTTTATTAGCTAAATGGTGGTGGAGATGGTAGGGATGATCAGGTGTTGTGGAAAGATACTTTGATCTCTAAATATGGTTGTTTGGGTGGGAGGTGGAGACCTTTCTTTATTAGTAGTGCCCAATGTTCAAGAGTCTGGTGTGATATTCTCAGTTTGGAGCACAACAGTCCTAATCTTTTTTGTTTATTTATGGATAATTCTTTCATTAAAGTAGGGAATGGGATGCGAATTAGATTTTGGGAGGATTTTTGGGCTGCCAACAGATGTTTAAAGGAGGAATTTCATAGATTATTTGAGTTATCTGTCGAAAAAGAGGTTACTCTTCAACAGATGCTGGGAAAAAGAAGCTGCTCATCTTATGGAATCTGAGCTTTAAAAGAAGTCTGAGAGTTTGGGAGGAAGATGAAGTCGTACGATTACAATCCTTGTTGCTTTCACAGGATCCATCTTTATCAGAGGTTGCTGATTCATTGGCTTGGAAGGCATCACCTTCAGGTATGTTCACTATTAGTTCACTTTATAATCGAAGTAGTGTGGGGCAGGGTATGGGGACTTCAAGGATGATTTGGCATAATATTTCTCCACCAAAAGTTTAATTTTTTGGTTGGCTCGCTTAGAAGGGTAGAATCAAATCTAGAGCTCTCCTCTAACGGGTAGGGTGTCTTAGTCTTGAGGCTAAGACAAAACGTGTGTTTTGCAGCTGTGAATTAGAATTAGGGTGTCATGTTCTGTTACAGTGCCCTTTTGCTTGGAGAATCTGGACTCATTCACTGAATTAGTGAGGGTTGCAGTGGGTGAGCCCGGGAAAGCCGCAAAGGGTATTGGATTGGTGAAGAGGGTACAAATGGAGGAAGGCTGAACATAAAATCTGGGAGACAATTCCCTTGATAGTCCTATGGTCTGTGTGGAAGCAGCACAATGAGTGTATTTTTAATGGGAAACAACCTTTGTTAGAGGAGGTTTGTGAACTGATTAAAACTAGAGTTGCCTTGTGGATGATATCTACTTCTAGTGAGTATAAGTACTCTATTCATGATGTGGTGGCCAATGTGGATCAGGTAGGATATGCATTACGGTGAGGTTGAATGGGCCACTTTGGAACTGGTTTTGTTTACTTAATGCAGCCTTGTTTTGTGATTGGTTGTTATGGTTGTGTGTAGTAGTTGTGGATCTGTTCTGTGGACTGGGTTTGCTTAGGGGCTGCTGTAGGATTTCTGTGGCCTACATACTGCTGCTAATGTCATATAAGGGCTCAGGTTGCTGCTTGACTGCTGTTGATGCTACTGCTAGTTACTACTGCTAGTGGCTACTGTTGTGTAAGGTTGTATGGCTTAGGGGACCTGCTAGTGTATCATATTGTGTGAAATCACTGGTTTGGTGCTGCTGCAGAGCTGGTGTAACAAGCCCGCGGGGGGACCTCGCTACAGCTCGGACTCGACTTTCGCAGTCACGGTTCTAAGTCTGAACCAAAGAGTCCAAATCCGGCAAATCGTTTTGAGAAAACAGATTTTTGAAAGAAGTGCCAAACATGGACTGCTTTGCCAGATACAGAGTCGCCACCTAAATATTTTATTTTGGGAAATTTAGGAAACCCTGACTCGGTGCCAAAAGGCCACGTGTCCGTCATCACCAAAGTTGCCTCGGCTCGGAAACTTGGGTACGATTGGGGAAGGTCACTTCGTGAGCACCCCCGCTCGCCCGGTCATAGACCGGCCTCTACTAACCATGATATCAATTTTTGAAAACATTGTGAGTTCTTATTCCGGTTATTAGCCTAGGTTACTATGTGATGCTCACAGCATATAAGTATAGACCGGGTCGCCCGAATTGGAACAAAACATTTCATGTTTGTTTTTGAAAATGGTTTGCTACCCGCAGGTAGGCTTGAAACATTTTGATGATTCATTCCAATTCAGATAACCCAACCTTCACCCACAGGCATTCAGGCAGATATATCAGATAAGCACATAGCCTCATGGTAAGCATGCTATCATGGCATTCACTCACACGCATGCAAGGATGCTAAAGCATAAAGCTTACCGAGTACTCCAAGCCAAAAACAGAAACTACATTAGAAATCATGCATGATCCTAAATATACAAAAATGCTTAATGCAACACATGCAAAATGCAACTATAGTAGGCTCGGCTATTCTAAGATGGCATATGAAATGCTACAACTAACATGTATTCAACTTGGAATTGAAAGTACAATGCAGTTAGTATGATGCGCCGAGCCCGATGCATGCAATACAGATGAATGATGCAAACATGCTGTCATACTGTATGCTAATTTAAACATGCCCTAATCTAACCATCAAAAGCAGATAAATAAAAGGGAGAAAGACGTGGGGTTGGAAGACATACAACATACACACGCACACTTATTACAGTTGTGGCCCTCGCGCAGAGGGTCCGAATAAGTAATACAGTCCAAATATTACAGTCCCCAAAATAAAAGAATATTACAGTCCAAAATATTACAGAATTCTAATTAATTAATGAATTAACTAGAAAGCAAATAAAACTGGCGTGCAAGCCAGGGACTGCCTTGCTTCTGGTGGATGATGCATGTCCGGACTGTCTTGCGCGGAAATCCACCGGAATGCCCCAATTAGCCTCTGTTTACACCTGTTATTCTTGAAAAGCGTGCCAAGTCCCGGAAAGTTGCTGATTCCTGGTTTTGCTGCAACAGAGAGCAGGAAAGGGGCATAGCAATGTATTTGCACAAATATATGCATGTCTCGATCCTCGTGCCACCAATCACGCATACCGAGGCATGATGGCCGAGGAGTCGAAATGCACAACTCAATATAGGATGAATGCACATGAAATTACAGCTAAAAAAACCTAACTCCATCATGGGTAATCCGGAGTGTCGGTGACTGGGGAATTGAGACACATTCCGTCACTCGGAGTACGAAATGTACCTCGTTTCCCGTGCCCGGGCTAACTCCTATTCCGAACACGATGCAATATGCATGATATGCATGAAATGCAACTAATATACAATCCTAACATACACAATGCTATGGAAGTGAAATGTCTCGAAATGCGTGCACGCGGGTACGCAAACCGAGAAAATGACAGAATGCACTGAAAATGAGGTGCCTCGAAATATGTGCACGCGGGCACGCAAATCGAGGCGATGATAGGTGTCTCGAAATACGTGCACGCGGGCACGCAAACCGAGGCGATGATATGAAAAAAGACAAATGGGCTTATACCAACATGAGTGAGCCTCAGCCACACTCACATAGGATGCCGATGGCAGAAAATGAGGTGTCTCGAAATGCGTGCACACGGGCACGCAAACCGAGGCGGTGCATACGCAATGAAAATGACATGGAAAATGACAAATGGACTTATACTAACATGAGAGAGCCTCAGCCACACTCACATAAGATGCCGATGGCAGAAAATGAGGTGCCTCGAAATGCGTGCACACGGGCACGCAAACCGAGGCGGTGCATACGCAATGCAAATGACATGGAAAATGCAAAATGGACTTATACTAACATGAGAGAGCCTCAGCCACACTCACATAAGATGCCGATGGCAGAAAATGAGGTGCCTCGAAATGCGTGCACACGGGCACGCAAACCGAGGCGGTGCATACGCAATGCAAATGACATGGAAAATGCAACATGGACTTATACTAACATGAGAGAGCCTCAGCCACACTCACATAAGATGCCGATGGCAGAAAATGAAGTGCCTCGAAATGCGTGCACACTGGCACGCAAACCGAGGCAATGCATACGCAATGCAAATGACATGGAAAATGAAGTATGGACTTATACTAACATGAGAGAGCCTCAGCCGCACTCACATAAGATGCCGATGGCAGAAAATGAAGTGCCTCGAAATGCGTGCACACTGGCACGCAAACCGAGGCAATGCAAAAATGTGATGAAATGTGGCAAAAATGATATGCAAGCATACTAATGGAATTTCAGCGACAAAATATGGGGGAAAACAGTCCCGAAACGAAACGAAATGTCATGAAATGCAAGGAAATGTCCCGAAATGCGACATTAAGCACCCGAAATGGCCTATAGCCATGCCAAACATGCACAATATGGACATTCAATGCAAAGACAGAAGCTAGACAGTCCCAAGAGATGCACTTTTACAGTTATAAACATGGCCAAACAGCAAGTATAGACATGGCAAAAGTAGCATGCAAGAATAGGGGCCAAAAGAGGGGTAATGAGGCAAGTGGTATAAGAAAAACTCAAACTGAAAAATTTCCTTCTACAACACTGAATATGGACCAAAAATATGAACATTTACAGTATGTGGCAGACCTCAAATCAGTATACAAACGTGCTAAAAATATGATGCAAAATAAGGCTCAAAAGATGCTAAAACATGAAGTATACAAAATAATCACCAAACAGGAAAAAAGTGTGAATGAAACATGAAGTATAGGCCAAAACAAGGCCACTTTCAGTTCGGACCAAGGTCCAAAAACAGAAGCAAAGAGGGCTATCAACTTATGCAAAAATGAGGCCAAATAAGGGATTAAACTACAAGTGACACATAGAGACACCAAACAAGGTTGAGCCCTTCTCCAATGTTGAAGAGGGGCTCAAAATAAGCCTAATATCAGTTTATAACATGCTCGAAAACAGATTTCTCATGGTCCAAAGATAGCATGCAAAATCATGACATACAAGATGATCAATGAAGCAAGTGTATTATGGAGGGCTCAAACATGGTTGAGCCCTTAATGAGAAGTGAAGATGAGCTCAAAATATGGTCCTTTTCAGTTAGGGCCGAAGCTTGAAACCAAAAAGAAATGAGGCTTAGAAATAGATCAAGGAAAAGGGTCAAAAGGATCAAAGTGTAACTTACCCTTGAAGATCCAAGCTTTTGTTGCTTCTTGGGTTGATTTGCAGCTTCTTTAGCCTTCAAGAATCCTCCCTTGTTGCTGGAAATGAGATGGTGGTGGTAGAGCTTGGTGGTGTAGAAGGAAAGATGGTTAGGGGGTTAGGGTTTTTTGGAGAATTGAGAGAGAAGAAGATGGAGATGGCTATGGAGCTTTGAAGGATAATTTTTCTAACCCTTGTAGAGGAGGCCATCAGCTGGTTAAAAGGGCCAAAAGGGGGTGTAAAAGGTGGGGGAGATGGAGAGCAAAACTCCCCCACAAAATATCCCCCGGATACAGAAAATATCTGGGGGATATTGCCCCACAGCTGGAAAGGGTACAGTGCAAGGAAGCAGGCCGGCCTCATACTTTTGCTGGAGGTGGCCGGCCGGCCACACCCCCTAGCCGGCCGGCTAGGGGTCAAAAGGGTCAAGGAGCTTTTCTGGCCGGCCAGATATTGGAGAGGTGCCCCTATGTGTGTACAACACAACCATGTAGTTGAAATTCCAAGAAAGTGGGCCCAAGGGGTTCAACAATGGCTCGGAAAGAGGGGGTCAAAAGGGTCAAGTTGACTTACTGGCCGGCCATGAACTTTTAGGGGCCTCTCAGATGTGTAGATCACAGATATGTGGTTCAAAGTTCAAGAAAAAAAGTCCAAGGGGTTCAACATTAGCCCGGAAGAAAGGGGTCAAAAGGGTCAGGTGACCTTAATGGCCGGCCATGAACTTTTAGGGGCCTCTCAGATGTGTAGATCACAGATATGTGGTTCAAAGTTGGCAACACTAGCTCCAAGGTATTCAACATTAGCCCGGAAGTGCGAAAAACGGGCGCCGGGAGGCTCCGGAAGAGAGATAACTGGTTGTTGCAACAATTGCTGGCCTCTCACCCTTCAGTGACCTTCCCTGTGATAAAACAGAGGTACCTGCCAAAAATGAACGAAAACCGTTGCAAAACGGACGTTCCGGGGGCAAAACGGACGTTCCGGGGCCAAAACACGCAGTTCGGGGTCCCGAAAATGGGCTGTTAAGCACCGAAAATGGTATTCGACCTCGAAATGGGTTTCTTAGCCCCCAGTGTCCCTCAAAAGGGATGAAATAAGATGTATGCCAAAAATTAGAGCAATAGGAGATGGTTAAGCGGTCCCGAACCGAGGCACACGGCCTGACGGCTCCGAAAACCGGGAACCGGACTCCGAAGTGGGCAAAATGGCCTACGGCCACCAAAAGTAGCCTACGGACATTGAGAGATGGTCCACGGGACCTCTCTCTTCCCTCAGGAAAAGAAATAGAGAAAACCGAGTCTGGCTCGCAAACCGAGACAAGGCACAGAAAAGGGTTCGGAAGTCCGGAGGCAGGGCTCACGGCCGCGACTCTGAAACTTCTGAACGAGCATATTATGCAATATCACCTAACGCTCAACTGGTGACGTCTGAGTCTTAAGGTCGGTCAAAAATGGGGTGTCTACAGCTGGTGTTTGTTGCTGCTCTCTTGCTATTCAGCTGGTTTGTGTTGATGCAGCTGGTGGTGTTTGTTGTTCTGTTTTGTTTTCTCTCTGTCTTTTGTTTCCTTTTGATTGGTCTTTCACCAATTTTAGGTCTAGTGCGAGCATATGATTGTGCTTTCTTAGCAGCGCCAACCTAGTTAGGATTGCTAAGGTTAGCTATGATGCTCTTCGCACTTCCCTCTTTGTTGATGTAAGTTTTTGCATGTCTTTTGTTTCCGTCATCAATAAGTTTCGTTTTGCTGATCAAAAAAAAGTCATGTAAGTTGTGTCACAAAACTCATAGTGGTTAATAAGAAATTACGCGTGAGTTTGTTCCTACAATTTGTCAACAACACAAAAATACCTAAGTTTGTACAACTAACGTAACTGATTTATCAAAAAATGCGTAAGTGATCACAAATACGAGTAAGTCCTTGGAGAACACTTTTATTTCGCAAAGGCTTGTTGTGGGAACTTGGCTAAAAGCTAGTTTTTTAGTTTTTTTTTTTGTGTCACATCACCTCTTTACTTTTTTACATGTTTTTTTCAAAAAAACAGAAGCTAAAAAACCCCCAAAAACCGGCTTTAACCTACTTCACGTCACCATCCAAAATTGCATAAGCCTTTATAACTTACGTAAGTGATTTTCTAAAAAATACGTAAATGATCACAAATATGAGTAAGTCTCTGCATAATACTTTTCTTTCGCAAAATTACATATGTTTTCAGAAAGTCACATAAGCAGTGTCACAAAACCTAAGATAGTAAACACAAATACAAATAAGTGGTTGGAGAAAACGTTGATTTCACAAAAATACTTAAATTCTCACAACTCACGTAAGTGATTTCACAAAAATGCATAAGTTAACACAAAATTCACATAAGTTTTCTCATAAAAATTTGAAGCGACACAAAAATACATAAGTTTTCAAAACTCACATAAGTGATTTCACGAAAATGCGTAAGTGAAAACAAATACGAGTAAGTTATTGGAGAAAATTTTGATTTCACAAAAATGCGTAAGTTTTCACAATTCACATAAGAGATTTCGCAAAAATATGTAAGTTAGCATAAGTTTGTTTCAAAAAATTTAGAACAACACAAAAATACGTAAGTTTTCACAAATCACGTAAGTAACTTCGCAAAAATGCGTAAGTGAACACAAATATGAATAAGTTGTTGGAGAAAACTTTGATTTCACAAAAATGTGTAAATTTTCACAATTCACGTAAGTGATTTCAAAAAAATATGTAAGTTGTAGACACTCCATTTTGACCGGCTCTAAGACTTGGGCGCTTTCTTTTGATTACCTTATAATGACAAAATAAAAAGGTGTTTCTCACAGAATCCTCAATAAGAAAACTTAGAATTTGAGCCCTGTTTCCAACCCTAAACAACCACAAATTACCTTTCCAAGGGAATATTCTGACCTCATGGTTGCGTCTAGAATGGTTTGTTTAGCTAAGATTAACCTTCGCTGCACTTCCGAAGGCCTCACTGAAAAAATTTTCCCGAAATCTGGGTTACACGACAATTATTTGAAACTTCTGGGCCAAATTGTAATTTTCAAAACTTAGGAAATATTCTGTTATGTAAGGGAACATTCTGTTAAGTCATGGAATATTCCGTCCATATGCAGAATGTTCCGTCAATGCTGACTGTGATGCTGACATGGCGGTGTTGCTGACATGGCATGACTGGATTGGTCTTTGCTGATGACGTGGCGCTGACTTGTCTTTACCCAAAAAAATGAATTTAAGGAATGTTGGTAAAGGGAGGGGTTTAAACCCCCAACCTAAGACTCCACACCCAACACCTTAACCACTCTGCTAAAGTTTTGGCTTGTGTTATATTTCCCCTCAAATAATATTTGACCATTTCAAACCAGCAGGCAAAGAAGGTGTATTTTTTGTAATTTTTTCTTGTGTGTGGGACACTCCCCTACCCCTTTGGCCGACCCATATATCACCAAATACATACCTAATCATCCCCCATTGTCCAAAAGAGGTTTTGTTTGCATCCATAAAGGAGTATCCCATGCAACCACCTTGAAAATTTGTCCTCTCATCACATTCTTGTCCCCTACCTTGTCTCCCACCTTCTTTTTGACCTTCACTCTCCCTTATTGTCTATGTAGAATGATCATATTTTAAGAGAGGGGGAGGACCACAAAATTAAAGAGAAAAGAGTGAGAAAAGGTTGAAAAAAGAGACAAAATTTGAGTTTTTAAGCCAAAGACAATCCTATCTTCCATATACACCCCATACCTTCCAAAGAAACTGAAATTCCATCTTTCCTACACCCAAAACTCCTCCAAAAATTCTGAAATAACTAAATTTCAATAGTGATTGGTCAAAGGAAAGAGTGAATGTTGTTGAAAGTGAAAAAAAAAGAAGAGAGTTAGCCACTTTTCCACCATACATATCTAGAGTTCCATTCTAGTTTCAATTTGAGGATTGAGAACACACTTTCTGAACTTGAGGGTGATCAAGAGGAATTTTGAAAATCAAGAAGTTCAATCTTTCTTTGGAAGGTGAATTTCTAGTCTTTCATTTTCTTATATTTTCCACCTCATATTTATTTTCTTGCTTCTTATTTCATAGTGTTTTGTTATCATCCAAGTGGATTGTTTATTTTATATTTATTTTCTTACTTTATATTTCATAGTGTGTTGTTGTAATCTAAGTGGTTAGTTTAGTTTACAATTATTTATTTGTTTATTTATTTTTATTAGCTTGCTTTAATTTCAAATTAGTTTTATTGTAATCTTGCATGTTCTACCTCATATTTGTTTTCTTGTTTTAGGTTCATGTTAGTTTTGTTGTAATCTTGCATGTTCTATCTTATATTTGTTTTATTGTTTTAGTTTCATAGTAATTATGTTGTAATCTTGCATTTCTTAGCTTATATTTTTCTTGTATTAGTCTCATATTAGTTTTGTTGTAATCTGGCATGTTCTACCTTATATTTGTTTTCTTGTTTTAGGTTCATGTTAATTTTGTTGTAAGTTTGCATTTTTTTTTATTTTATATTTGTTTTCTTGTTTTTAATCTAACTGGTAGTGGTTAGTTGAGCTACCTACATATTTTTTGTTTGTTCTTTTTCTTGGTTTTGCAATAAGACAAGTTTTGATAAGCCTAGTTGGTCGGCCGGTTAGCTTCTTTTGAATAAGACGGCGTTGTCTTCCGATGTTAACCAACTTCCGGTGGTTTCCAAGGCACATGAAACTTTTTTGTGATGACCGGTTCCATCTTACGTCACCTTACTTTTGTTTTCGTTGGATTTGCAGATGTCTGGAAGTTTTTCTCAAACAAATCCTTATTCTTGTTTTTTTTTTTCGGTGTTGATTTACACTTGTTCCGGAGAGTGCGAGGTCAGGCCCGGAGTGCCCGGGGATTGAACCAGAAAATTCTTGGTTGCCGGGCCAGGGCCGCACGTGCGAGGAGGGGTGAGTTTCAAAGAGTTGCATACTGCCTAAATTCCAGGTGCGGAGGCAGCTGCACTTTCGGGGTTCAGAGCCGCACGTATCGGAGGCACGCTCCGCACGTGTGGGGGCAAGTGCCGCACGTGTGGTCGGGCCTGAGTCCATGGGGCTCTGTTTTTTCTGTTGGAGAAAAATGGTTGAATGGGAAATTGCCTCATAAATGTGTATATAACTCACACATTTAAGGCTCATCAGTTTTACAAAATTGATTGGGCAGTTTTGCTAGCATTAGTTGCCAGCCTTGATGGCTAGAGGCTCCTCCCCTCTCCCCCATGGTGTATAAAAGGAGGCCCTATTCCTTGAAAAGAGATATAGAATTTTCCTTGGCATCCATACACTGTCAGTCTACTTCTCCTATAATTTTCTTCCTGAGAGAGAGTGTTGCCGTTGTCCGTTCGCTAAGCTAATCAGAAGGTGCTTCTGTTGTAGCTAGTAAAAACCGTCGTATCCTGGGAAGTAGGCGCCGGCGTACCTCCAGCACCCAACGGTGAGGCGGTGAATCTATTTTAAGGAGACTGTGGTATCACACAGGCTTCGGTTTGCTTCCTTTAACCATTTTATATTGTATCTGTATTTTATTCAGCATGTTATATTTTCTGGAATAGAAGGTTTGTTTTGTTCATCTCATAATTTTGCGATATGCAATGTGGAATTATGTAATGTGAGTAGTTTTTCCCAACATTTTCTTCTCTTTTTGGCTGTGTGTATCACTTTTTATGTATCTCTCTCTCTCTAAAAATATATTGCTCTCCTTTCTCTCTATACTCCTACCTCAAAACAAGATCAAAACCCTTGATCTTCTTCCATTCATTTGAGATTCAACCTTAGCTCCTTCATCAAAGATTGAAAACTCCTCAAGAACTACATTGTGTGCGGTAGAGATTGAGTTTGGGCATCTTGGCATTCTAGGGTGTCATCTTTTTCTCCTTCAAGACTTGAGGTAAGGAAATTACTTAGAGTTATATATGTTTGTGCAAGTTTTGATTGAATTTTGAGAGCTTCTACTTGTCTATTTCGAAAAAGGGTTTTGGCTCTAGCAATTGATGATTTTGTAAGAAGAAAATACATTTTTTTGTTCTTTTTATAGATTTCCTTGAGATGTTGAACCACATGGATGAAGATTGATATATTTGTGATATTTTGAAAAGAGAGGAAGAAATATTAGGGTTTTTGTGAAAAACCTAGAAAATTGGGGGCTTTGGGAACAATGAGGGGATTTATGAAATTTTCTTGAATTAAATGAAGGAGTAAATGAGGATTTATGTTGTTGGGGTGAACGTGATAATTTCTTGATGAATGAGGGTCTTGGAAACAAAGAAAATTTGAGATTTTTGTTAGTTGCATATAAATACATGTGGCTATGAATTGGTACATTGTTGAAATTCCATGGAATATGTGAAATTGAAGGTCTTGGAAGTTGATGTTTAAAATAATGTCTATGATCTTGAACGAACTAATTAGTTGGAAAGTGTACAAAATGAAGAAATGTTGTCATGTGTTAATGGCTTATATTGAATCTATGGTTATTTTGTAAAATGGCATTGAAGGGAGGAAAAATGGGGAAATGTTATGAGGCATAAATTTTTGCATCATACGCTCATTCAATTTATCATTTTTGTTATCATTATGCATCTTGAATGGAATTGGAAACGTTTTCATCAAGAAGAGAATACTTTGAATGAGAACTATTGAAATGTAATGGGGTAAATACGTTGGTAAGTCTAAATAGGAGGTGTAGATGAGATTGATAAGTTGGCCTGCGTGTCTGGGATGAAAGACTGAAAACACGCGTGGATGAGGTACCACTTCCATTCCGGTTAGCAATCGGTTAAGTGGGGTTATTGGTAGTGCTTGTTGAGCCTATTTGCAGACATTAACCTAGGGGTTACCTGAGTCGTATTTACCGCCCCCATTAAATAAATTTATAAATTTCAAAAACTGTTGGGATTTTCAAATTGTTATTGGACATGATGATAATTTAAAAGAGCATGTAAACGAATCTTTTTTTTTAACTGTCATTGCATGCATGTGCATTTAACCTTGAGAATCTTGCATAAATGTATATACTTTGTTAAGGATTTCTCTACTGGGCTTTATGCTCACCCTTATGGGATTTGGTGCAGGTAAAGATGTGGTGATCCCGCCGAGTTGAGGGCGTGGACATATTTTGTGAAAAGTAAATAACTCTATTTTGTTGTATATATTTTGCTAGCCTAGGGCTATTCATGTATGGGTCCGAGAGGCCATTTTTGTGTAACCAGGCTTAAGCTTTGGAAGTTGTAAGCCCATGGGGGCATTTTATTTACCTTTGAGATTTGATGCTTCACATGCTATATATTCATGTGTTTTCATACCGTTGAATGTATATTCGCAAGTGAAACTTTTGTATAAGCTCGTTCATTAATTAAGTAAAGATGGAAGGATCATTGTCATTATTTGGTGAATGTTAGTTGATGAGGTTGATTTATGTTGGTTTATTTTCGAGGCGTTATAACTTGGTATCAGAGCTACCGGGTTTGAATACTTGGGGCTCGCGGGAAGTGGTTGTTTGCCACAATGTGTTCATTTCGCATGATTAAGAATTTTTTTTTTTTCGTGATTATGTGATAACATGCTTATGTGACTATATGGGTATGGGATTGGACTTTTGGGATGTTATTTGTGCCTATTAGATTCCTTGAGGTCTTATTAGAAGGATACCTGATCAATACTCATTCTACTAAGAATTCTTGATTTTTCGTAGGACGAATCTCATCACTAAAGGATAATTCGTATGTGCTTACGTGACTAAGTGCTTATGTGGAGTGAATTGAATTGTTTGTGTGGTAAAATATATATGATTATTGTAGTTTGACGTGTGAGGCAAGTTGAGAGCACATTTAGAACTATGTGCTAAATTGTTTATCTTGATTCTTAATTAGGATGTCAAGAAGGGGTCAAATTCGCAGTGGTAGAGGTGGAAGACGTGGTCAGGGTCACTGGGCTGTGTATGGGGTACCGGTCCATGAGATTCCAGTGCAAGAGGAGGAGTTAGGCCAAGCTAATATGACCGAGCAAGTGGGACAAGTGGGTCAAGCCGCAATGGGGACCCTAGCTCAAGAAATGGCGGGGGCATTGAGGGAGTCCATGAACATACTTAGGGCGGAGAACCAAGCTAGGGAGAACGCCGTAGAGACAAGGGCGAGCTTCCTCACGAGGGAGTTTTTGAGGGCCAAGCCGGATTAGTTCCAAAACTACATGAAATCAAGTTGTTCCAAAGTGAGTGACATAGTCTATACTTGTATGCTTCACATTTTAAGATTTATTAAATAATCATAATATGAACATATAAATTAAATAAAATTCATATCATGGTTTAGTAAAGGCCGATCTTTGATCGGGTAAGCGGGAGTGCTCAATTATTGACCTTCCCCTCTCATACCTAAGGTTCCAAACCGAGATAACTTTGGTTGTGACAAACAGTGGCTTTGGCACGAGTCATGGGTTTCCTAATTTTCCAAAATATTAGGTGGCGACTCTGAGATTTGATGACGTAGTCTATTTCTAGCAAAATATTTTTTTTGCAATAAAATGGATTTTCTAAAATTTGCCAAATATGGACTCTCGTCTATGTTTCATATTGCACTTGTGAGACTAGATCAAAGAGATCTCAGGAGTGCGAACTGTTTAACGCGTGCGGGTACTCCCAAGCATATTACATAAGTTAACACAAAATTCGCTTAAGTTTGTTTCCAAAAATTTAAAACAATACAAAAATCCACAAGTTTTCACAAATCGCGTAAGTGATTTTACAAAAATGCATAAGTGAACACAAATACGAATGAATCGTTAGAGAAAACTTTTATTTCACAAAAATGCGTAGTTTTCACAATTCACGTAAGTAATTTCACAAAAATGCGTAAGTGAGCACAAATACAAGTAAGTCATTGGAGAAAACTTTGATTTTACAAAAATGCATAAGTTTTCACAACTAACGTAATTGACTTCACAAAAATATATAAGTTAACACAAAATTCGCGTAAGTTTATTTTCAAAAATTTAGAACAACACAAAAAAGCATAAGTTTTCATAAATCACGTAAATGATTTTGCAAAAATGCGTAAGTAAACACAAATATGAGTAAGTCATTGGAAAAAAACTTTGATTTCACAAAAATCCGTAAGTTTTCATAACTCATGTAAGTGATTTCACAAAAATCCGTAAGTGAACACAAATATGAGTAAGTCGTTGGAAAAAAACTTTGATTTCACAAAAATACATAAGTTTTCACAACTCACGTAAATGATTTCACAAAAATGCATAAATTAACACAAAAATTCGCGTAAGTTTGTTCCCAAAAACTTAGAACATCACAAAAATGCCTAATTTTTCACAACTCACGTAAGTGATTTTACAAAAATGCGTAAATGAATACAATTACGAGTAAGTCATTGGACAAAACTTTAATATCACAAAAATGCGTAAGTTTTCACAACTCACTTAAATGATTTCACAAAAATGTGTAAGTTAACGCAAAATTCGCGTAAGTTTGTTTCTAAAAAATTAGAACAATACAAAAATGTGTAAATTTTCACAAATCACATAAATGATTTCACAAAAATGCGTAAGTGAATACAAATACAAGTAAATCATTGGAGAAAACTTTGATTTCACAAAAATGTGTAAGTTTTCACAACTTACGTAAGTGATTTCACAAAAATGCGTAAGTAAATACAAATACGAGTAAGTCATTGGAGAAAACTTTGATTTCACTAAAATGCGTAAGTTTTCACAATTCACATAAATGATTTCACAAAAATGCATAAGTTAATAGAAAATTCGGGTAAATTTGTTCCTAAAAATTTAGAACAACATAAAAATGTGTAAATTTTCACAACTCACATAAGTAATTTCACAAAAATGCGTAAGTGAACACAAATACGAGTAAGTCCTTGGAGAAATTTTGATTTCACAAAAATGCATAAGTTTTCGTAAATTCATGTAAGTAGTCTCACAAAAATGCATACGTTAACACAAAATTCGCGTAAGTTTGTTCTTAAAATTTTGGAACAATGGTCAAGATCAATTTATTTTAATCCAATGGTTATAAATAAGGTTCCATAAAGTGTGCAACCCTTAAAGGGTTAAACACTTAAACACCACCCGTGTACCAGCCCCTACCTTACAGGTTCAAATGGATACCCAAAAGCATGATCATTGAGATGACTTTTATTTTGACATAGGAATTGTGTGTCATTACGATCATGCTTGTGGATTTGAACCTGTAAGGTAGGGGCTGGTACTCACCAAATAATAATCTATATTGTGACACCTCATTATTTAATTAATTTCATCACCATGTTAATATTAACTAAACTTGTGAGTGGTAGATTACAAATTAAAATTGAACTCAAATTGGACTTAGTTATTAACAAATAAATTAATCTATGGGCCAAGGTTAAATAAAGGAAATTTGGGGCAAAAAAAAATAAATACGGTGGATTGTCACCAACCTAACATATAGGATGGTGAATAAGCATACATAGCTTTAGTGAGTCATCTAGCTAGAGGAACAGGTGGCCAAACCTGCCACACGTCGATTGGAGACTATGCATACTCACCCCTGTAAATAGTTCAATACTAAGGTAATAAGCTTCGGAAAAGAAAAAACATATAAATCAATAACTAAGGGGTAGCATACAAGTAACAGGGAATCAATAGTAGGAAAGTAAAGGTTATGGTTCAATATTAAGATGAGTTATATTATACATTGAGTCACCATAACATATTGTATGTATGTCTTGAGTTACCATAGTTTATTTTATGCAATTCATGTTTTATAAGCTATATTAATATTTCGATTACATTGATTATTTTCTGAACTCTATTTGCTTAAATTGAAACCCATGAATATGATTGTTTAAACTTTAGAAATTATTTGATAATGGTTCTATAAATAATTATTTTTGTAAGTACCATCACGGAAGTCTCATGACTTGGGGGACGTAAATAAAACATTGGTTTTTGATTGGTCACTTTACGGCCTTCTGTTTGTTATGGATCTATTGACCTCTGTTTTGATTGTCACTTTGGTGACCTTCGTTCTATTTTGTACCGAGTTATGATTATTTTGCTTATATAATTTCTGAATTAAAATTTTGTTGTTTAAATAATTTATTTATTCAAACCGAATTGTTCATTATTTTAGCCTAAATAATTATCCATGGTAATTTTTGTACCCTTATGCTCACTGTATATTATTTATCACTTTGCCACGTGCTTATAGTTGTTATCCCCTTTTAGGTGATGAGATTTAGTAGGATCGAGATTACGAATAAATCGCAGTTTTTTTTTTTTTTATATATTTTTTATTTACTATTTGTAATCCTGATCAGACTCTTGTGATTAAATAAGGGTCAAATGAATATTTTTCTTTTAAATAAACTTTTTTTTTGGTACCTTTTATTTTATTCGCTTGCACTATTAATACAAAAATTTGAGAACTATGCTTTTTTTTTATTATCGCGATAACCCCTGGGTACTGAGGTTGGGTCGTAACAAAAGTGGTATCGAAGCTTTTACCAAAAACAAAAAAAAAAAAAAACAAAACAAAACAAAAAACAAAGACAAAAACAAACAAACAAACAAACAAATAATATAAAAAAAACCTTAGTTTGTCCAATACGATTAAACCGTTTTATAAATAAATTTTAGGCTAAGTTTTCTTGTGGTGTAGGGAGCCCACCTTGTCCCGAATCTACTAAAGGGGTGGGGAGATTCAGAGAGTATCATCAGACAAGCCCACCCAGGACTTGACCGGTTCATGGGGAGACCTGTATACTTACAGGTTGACCCCAATGAGGATTTTTAGTTTTGGAGACTTAGTTGTGGCAACACATGTGAAAGACGCATTGGGCCGACCCATTTTATTGGTCTTACACCAGATCTAGGACATCCGTACTTTTTGGTTGCATCTTTGTCCTTGAGCTTTGCTGAGAGGAGAGGGCACACATGCCCCAGTAGCCACATACGTACTACGACACCTCCTCCACAGCACATTATCCATGTCCCAGCTGTGGATTTCACTGATAATGCGACGTACTTGGAGGTACCTGTACAGACTACTGGGCGGGAGTTCTAGGGATACGATCACGACATTCTTGTCTATACGGTCTAGGTTGTATAGCATTGTTTTGGGATAGAGCATAGTGGCTAGGAGTTTGAGTCCCTTATGCAAAATGAGTTTGCAGGGCTATTTCATGGCCCAGTCATTCAGAGCCAGTTCTCATGGTTGCTTAATGGTCCATTTTAGACGCTCGACCAGGAGACTTTTGTAAACTGACCATGATTAGTCTAATCCTTATTTTTGTATTAGTAGGATTAGACACTAACTCCTAACTACGATATAAGGATGTAATACTAATACCATATTTGTAGTAAAGTTGATATTATATATATATATATATATATATGATGCTTTATAAATGTGATGCCACGCTTAATAAATTATTTCTACTTAAATCTACTTTGTAGTAATGGCCAATGATGGTAATGGAACTAGGCTATCAGTTAGCGGAACCGAGTCAATGGAAAGAATCACGAAAATAGCAGTTATCAGTTTTCTGCAAGCCTTTCAAACTAACATAAATAATGGAATGCCTGAATAGCGAGAAGAACAAATAGTTCCAGGATTTGAAATCCACCACATTTACCGGCAGTCCAAACCCACTAGTAGCAGAAGCTTAGGTTAGGGACATGGAGAAGATTTTTCGTGTACTGCCTTGTACAGAAAGACAGAAGGTAACCTTCGTCACATTCACCTTCAAAGACGATGCATAGGAATGGTGGCTTCTTACCCTAGAAAAAGAAGAAATCATGACCTGGGCAAGATTCTTGGAAGTATTTTATGAAAAATACTTTTCGGATTCACTACGAGAACAAAAGGCATCGGAATTCATACACCTAAAGCAAGGAACAATGACGGTGGCCGAATACGAAAGCAAGTTCACGCAACTAGCTTGATTTGCAACATATGTCATTCCCACCGAAACTTGGAAAGCTAGGAAGTTCGAAGCCGACTTAGATGATGACATCAGAAACAAGATTGAGGTTTTGAAAATGGCAACCTATGCGGAAGTGGTGGATCGAGCATACATCGCAGAAAAAAGGATTAAAGCCTCGCGTTCTAGGGAAACGAGCCAAAATAATCGATTTTGGAAAAAAGACAATAGAAGATCTCGTTCTACACCCCCAAAGAAGGTAAATACAGGCTCAACTAGTTCAGCCAATCAAGGTCTTACTAACCCCAAAAGTGGCACTATTTTAAATTGCCCTACTTATGGGAGGACTCATTGGGGACGATACCATCGAAACACGGGAGCATGCTTTAAATGCGAGCAAATTGGCCACTTGTTGTGAGATTGTCCAAAGTTTACCAATCCTATACACGCCCCTCTGAACTAGCCCTAAAACCCGCGGTAACTGGAGGAGTGAGGAAGGACCAAAAATGCCAAAGAAGAGCTTTTGCCCTGGTGCTTAGAAACCCAGAAGATACCGAGAACGGTGTGTCAGGCACACTTTCTATCTATGGTCATTTAACTCATGTTCTCTTTGACTTTTGTTCAACTCATTCTTTTGTTATAGCATTTACCTTTGAACTTTTTGTTGTCATTGTTGTCACCTTGTTTAGGACCATCTCCAGTAAACTTCCGCTTTTTGTTATGTGGTTTGGGCACATGTTCAACCACATTAGCCTTGGACTCAATGAGATTTTTACCATTCCTCTTTTCAGTCTTACGGTTATCTTCCTCAATTCTTAGTCTTACAATCAATTCATCCATGGTCATCTCCTTGCGTTTATGTTTTAAATAATTTTTGAAATCTTTCCAAGCCGATGGTAACTTTTCCACTAAAGCAGCGACTTGAAAAGATTCTCTAAGAGACATACCTTCAGAATGAATATCATGCAAAATTAATTGTAGACTTTGAACTTGAGAAATTACCATCTGGGAGTCTACCATAATGAAGTCCAAAAATTTACCGATAACAAATTTCTTTGTGTCGGCATCTTCTATCTTGTATTTTTTCTCCAAAGAATCCTATAATTCTTTTGTTGTTTTCAGAGGGCTGTAAACATTATACAACATGTTGTCAAGGCCATTGAGGATGTACTTTCCACATAGAAAATTAGAATGTTTCCAGGCATCTACAGCGGCAACAACTTGCCAATCACTATAAACAGTATATTACTACTATTTGTCAAATAATATATTACTACTACTTGTATTTTCCAACTAGAATATCACTTTGTGAAAGCATAGAAAAATAAATACAATGAAGACACCAAAAAATATTCTGTCTTAAGATTGTAGGTCAATCTTCACTATATTACGAATAAATTATGTTTATGTACTTAACAACAAATAGAAGAAATAAAGAAAATGAGAGAAATTGTTTGATAACAAAAATCAAACCAGAATATAAAATAAATAAATAAAAACATATTTTTATTTTGTTACAAAAACAAAATCAAAATCTGAAACAGGAAAAATAATATAACAGAAAGTAAATTAATTACTAACCTTATGTATTTATTGAACAAAATTCTGATCAAGTCTAGTGTTTAACACTGTGTCCTTAAGACAGATTCGTCCTCTCCACGGTGCTTTCAGATTATGGGCGTCTATCTACCAAAATAAAATGATCAACTACGAAATTGTAGTGTAGACACCCCATTTTTGATCGTCCTCAAGACTTGGACGTCACCGTTTGAACACTCGGTGATCATCCATGATCGTGTTCGTTTGGAGTTCCCGGAGGTCTCGGCTCGCGCGCCCTGCCTCAGGATCTCCTAACTTGACCGTTTAGTGTCTGGTTTTGCACCGAACACTCTTGTTTTGCCTTGGAAGGGCAGGGAATGCCTTATGAGGCATCCCCACACACCACCGGCAGTGGCTAGAGGCCACCGGCTGGTCTTTTGCTTCCATCGGCACATTTTGTTGCCGGTCGGCACATTTTATTGCCGGTCGGCATAGTTTGTTGCCGGTCGGCACTGTTTTTTGTCGAAGTGACATTTTTGGGCAGCCGACCACTGTTCATCCACTTTATGGAGATATTTTGTGCCAGCTGTGATAGCTGGCACCAACTCTTCCCCCCTCCATACACGTGTATGGAGGGATCTCCCTCTAGCCAAGCTTGTTGTATAAGCTTTGCAAGAGGGGGTCCTATAAGAGGGGGGCTTTCCTCTTGGATCTAGGTTAGACTGTTGCAACCAAAAACCAGAGCTTAGAGATATAGATACATATTATCTCTATATCTCCCTCTCTCCCCTCCTTTGTGTGTGTTTCCTTGGCCTAAAGGTGGTTTTTACCTTACTTTTGCACCATTACACACACTATTACACCTTATTCCGAGATTGAGGAACTTGGGGGGTTGTTTCTTGAGTTTTTGGACTGGTTTTGATCAAAAGAAGAGGGCTAGACCATTTGTTCTTCAAGGGTTCTTCAAGGGTGAGCATCTTGCTTTTTATTCCCCAAACTTGCAATAGTTTTCTACCTATCTTGCTTGCTGTTTTAGCTCTTGTGTATAACATGAAAAAGGCTTATATTTTCATGTTTTAAAACTTTCATTAAGGTCATTTTGTGGTTTGAGTGCAAACTCACTCTATTAGGCCTTGTTTGGTCACTTTTGTTGCCTCTTTGGTTAAGCTTTGGTCATCTTTGTATTTTGATCTCTTCACCACTGAAAATCAGTGTATTTTTAGTGTTAAAAAAGTCGGTTTGAAGTCTTGCATAGGGGAGGGACACCCCTCTCCCTTTATGGTCTTGTTTCTTTGAGTTGTGGCCCAAAAGGGTGACATGCATGCTTGCTTGGTTTTTGCTTCATTTCAGAACTTTTTGGGTGTTTTTAGGTCATGTGGGATCTCTGTTTTTGGCCGGATTTTTGCCTCCTTGTATGCTTGTAATACTTGCTTTGTATTGCTCCATTTTGCTTAGAAGTGTATCTCATGATTAGGCCATGATTCTTGTGTGTGTTGGCTTAGTTCCATGAAGCTTTTAGTATTGTTTTTCCATGCTTAAAATCTGTTGGTTATCCATTTGGTCATGCTTGGCATGTTTGTCATAGGTGTTATGTATTTCGGCTTGAAAGCTTTGAGCATTTTGACCTCTAACATGCATGGTTGTGATTACCCTCATGATTTAACATCATCTAGGACCACATTTTAATCCAAGAATCATGTTTGTATGTGTGCATGCATGACCTCTTTTATGCCTTGAGGGTGTACCCTCTTATGCCTAGGAATGAGCCTTGGTGCATATGCCTCTTGGGAGTCACCTTAACTGCCATTTTAGGAGGGTTTGGAGTCCTATCTTGGTCTGCAAAATTCTATTTTTACTTGTTTTAATCATGCCATGAGAGGTCATGTTGGTGGGGGCAAGTTGTCTCCTTTTTGTGCCTTAATCTTGGGACCATAACTTTGCTTGTTAACATGAGATGTTGCCCATCATTTTGAGCATTTTTTTTGGTGCTGTTTTGGGGTGGACTAAGGTCTGTCCCTTTATGGTTCAAGGCCCCCATTGCATGCTTGCTTCATGTTTGTTGTGTGGTTGTTCCATTAAGCCTCGTAGCATGTGAATCCCTTTCCCAAATTGGTCCATATTTGCATCATATTTGCATCTTGTATGCTTGGCATTATACATTTGTCATGTTGGTTGCATAATGCTTGTTGTGCTTTCCATCTTGGTATCATGTTGCACGTTGAGCCATGTTTGCATAACATACATTGCATTTACTTGGTTTGGGGTGTCAAACCAAGTGTGGGAATTAAGGAACATTCATACTTCAAGTGATGTAATGTGCCTCGATTCCCGGTCACCGGGGCCTTTGATTCCAACTTGATAAGGCTTCGGTTTTCATTTTGTTTATCGCATGCATCTTTATATCAAATGGCAAATTTGATTCTTTGAGCCACCATGCACCATTGATGGTTCAAAGATCGAAGGGCATGCTTCCTTGAGTTCAAAACATGATAGGAAGCATAACCATGCTCACATGTACCTGAAAACCCCATGCCATGCACTGTCTGTTCTCTGTTTGCTGTCAATTTGTCTTCTGCAGGAGGTTTCTGCCGACCGGCAGAATTTAGTGCCGACCGGAAATCTCTGGAGTGCCGATGAATCCAATAAATGCCGATGGAAATTCTGGAGTGCCGGTGGGAATTCTGTCTGGCCGGTGGTGCTCTGTAGCATGTAAGGAACCTGCTCCAGGACTTGGGCAATTTTCAGAGAGACAAGGCAGTACAAACAGAGGTGGCAGGGGTACGGTACGGGTTTTTCGGGCGAGTCAAGTTCTGAGCATGCATCATCTGCGCATCCCGAGGCAGAGGCTGCGACCACCCTCTTTTTTTTTTCTTTTGCATCTTTTCTTTTGATTAATTAGAATTTTTTTTGTAATAATTCTGTTTGTTTATTATTTGGGACTGTAATATTTTATTTGCTTTTTTTATTTTGGGACTGTAATATTCATTTGGACCCTCTGAGTGAGGGTAAATCTGTAATAAGTGTGGGTGAGTGTGTGTATGTTTTCCAACCCCCACTTCTTTCTCCATTTTATTTACCCGCTTATGATGGTAGACTAGGGCATATTTAAATTAGCATAACAGTATGATAGCATGCGTGCATCCATACATTTGTCTTACATGCACCGGGCTCGGCACATCATGCTAACTGCACTTGTATTTCAATCCCAAGTTGAGTACTTGTTAGTTGCAGCATTTCACATGCCATCTTTAGGATAGCCGAGCCTGTTTAGATTGCATCTTTGCATGTGTTGCATTAGCCATTTTTAACATGAACTAGGATCATGCATATGATTACTAACTAGTTTCTGTTTTGGCTCGGAGTACTAGGTAAGCTTTTATGCTTTAGCATAGCGCATGCGTGTGAATGTTGCCATGATAGCATGATTACCATGAGGCTAGCTGCTTATGTGATATAACTGCTTGAATGCCTGTGGATGGAGGTTGAATTACCTAAATTGGAATAATGCATTAAAACTGTGAGTTTTAAGCCCACTAGATAGCGGCAAAATCATCTTTTCTAAAAGCCCACTTGAGGGTGGCAAAATCTGCATTTTAGCCTACTCGCGAGTAGCAAACCATTTTCAAAACAAACATGAAATGTTTTGTTCCAATTTGGGCGATTTGGTCTATACTTGTTTGCTGCGCGCATAACATAGTAATTCTAGGCTAACAATTGGTTTAAGAACACATAAAGTTTTCAAAAACGGATATCACGGTTAGTAGAGGCCGATCTTCGGACCGGGCGAAAGGGAGTGCTCATAGCTAACCTTCCCCGATCATACCCAAGCTCCCGAGCCGAGACAACTCCGGTGATGACGGACATGTGGCCTTCGGCACCGAGTCAGGGTTTCCTAAATTCTCCCATAAAAAATATTTAGGTGGCGACTCTGTATCTGGCAAAGCAGTCCATGTTTGGCACTACTTTTTCAAAAATCCGTTTCTCAAAACGATTTGCCAGATTTGGACTCTTTGGTTCAGATTAAGAACCGTGACACAAATCGAGTCCGAACTGTAGCGAGGGTCCCACGCGAGTGCTGTTACATGCAGCACTACAAATTATTTGCATAACGAACACATTTTGTGTATACACTCCTTTTCACAGGAAAATTAAATATAGCAAAATGCAGAGAGTAATTACAGAGGGAAGAACAAATTTTTTGAATGATAAAAATCAATAGAAGGTCTATCTATTTATAGGAGAAAATGTAGCTGTTTGGTTTGAATTAAACAGGTGCAAACCTGTTTGATTTGAATGAATAGGTAAGGAACCTGTTGGGTTTAAATTTCAAACAGATATGAATCTGTTTGGTTTAAATTCAAACAGATATTCATCTGTTCGAGTGGGGGAAAAATCAAAGCCAATTTTGAAATTAATTTTCGAAATTCAAATTTCAAAAAATTAGAATTTAATTTTAGAAAAATAAAATTCAAAAGTTTTTAGCCCAAAAAATAATTAGTATTGGGCTGGACAAGCCCAACCCAACCTCACACCCGCGCCCAAGCCTAGGCCAACCCAGCCCGCCCGGCGGCGACGCGCATGTGTTTATTTTTTGGTCCAATGGGTCTAGCCCACTTTGCTCACAACCTCTTCCTTCCACAAAACTTGGGTGTATCCCTTGGGGCCCTCCACATGTTACAAACCCAAGCTTTATAAACCCACAAAAGTTTGCCCACCAAATCAATGTGGGACAAGCCTTAAACCAAACCTTAAGGAATTTCCACCAAAAACTTCATTTTCATAGAGCTCACTTTGGTTTCAATTTCCCATTCACTCGGTAATGGTTTTGAGCAACCAAATATACTACGTGAATCATAACGCGGTATAGAACGCGTTACCACTTAGACCCGCCAACTTTGGCGCATGGGTCCCACCTAAAAAATAGACCAAAGTTGAGGAAAAATTTGTTTTTCCAAAACTTCCAAAACCCATTTCTAATAGGAATTTGATTCAAGCTCGGGAGCTAAGCCTTAAAAACATGGAATGAATTAAATAAAGAAAGCATAATTCATAAGATTTGGAGAAGAAAATACCGGATTTGTTACAATCCTGTTAAACGAGACACTCTGTATAGCTTTTACTATTTTGGATTGAAGTAATTCAAGCGGCATTAGAATTAAGACTTAAAGGGCTATAATTTTGTATGAAATATGATTTTTTTTTTTATTTTGAACATTTACTAAGTAAAAATTGACCTAGTATCCGAGCCTAACAATCTGTGGTGTTTTATATGTAAGATTTTACTTTAATTTTGGATTTCTCTAAGGAGTGTAGGATAAAAAAATAAAAAATAAAAAAAGAAGAGAGAACATGGAAAATAGTGGAGAAACATATAGAAGGATTCCAAACACTTTGAGAAAGGAAGTTTTTTTTTTACAAAAAAAAAAAAACTTCGAAAGGTTTGAAGATGGAATCAACCACTATACTGGCGATTCTCTCCTCAACCACTGCTAGAAAAAGGACATACAGTGACGTTTTTTCTATGACGTTTTTCAAAAGCGTCGTAAAATTTGTCCAGATTTTTCAAATTCCAAAAAAATTAAACTAAACCATCTCTCGTTTTGTGCCCGGTTATTTCTTTTAAACAGTGGCTCAACTCAAGGCTATGACATTCTTTTATTCAGATTAAACAGAGGTGTGACTTCGGGAAGAGAGAGAAATTCAGGCATCGGATCTTCGAGGCGCCGGATCTTCGATCTCCATCAATTCTTCAGTTGTTTGATCTGAAAAATCTTGTTCTACTCGTGATTTGAGCGTTTATCTCCGTGATTGTTTGAATCCCTATGATCTAAATCGATCTAGGGCTCAAGGTTAGGGTTTTCTGATATAGATTTGCTACATTCACACAAGATCTATAAAATTTCATGGCTAAACCTAACGATTTGGAATTGCTTTCTCTCAATTTAGTTGATTTCCAGCTTTTTTTTGCTTTTGTTGTGTTTTCTCCTTTTGTTTTTGTTCCTTTATTTCTAGTCCTTGTGTGGAAAACTCTCCTCTTCCATCAGATTGAGCAGCAGCAATGGTGAATCGATTTATCTAGGGTTTCGAGTGCGGTGTTAGTGTCTCTAATCATGTACGGGACAAGCAGGTGGCGGTGGATGTGGATCGTTGGTAACAATGAGTAGAAGCTCAACGATGAAGAGATGCAGATCTGCTCTCTCTAAGATCAGATCTGTTCTCTCTCTCTCTCTCCGATCTGCTAACATGGTAATATCATATCTGCTTTGTCTCTCTTTAGTCCATTATTTTTCCTTTTTTTGGAATCTCATCTGGCAGTTCTTGCTTTCTAACTCTCCTAATAATCATTTCGGTGTAGTTCCCATGTAAATTGATAAACTTTCATCTTGGTATGTTCTCCGAGTTTCCTTTTTTTTCAAGCCGCTACACATGGGTGGTCCTGTTATTGACTACTTGTGCAGATAGCCAAGAAAAGAAAGGCATTTTCTTGATTCATATCTTTAACTATTTTCTCCCTCTGGATATTGATAATATAATAAATTTGTTTGGCTTTGTTGCAATTATATGTTAATTGAATATGAATTGTTGAACTTGTTGGGTATGTTTTTTTTTCCCCCTCGCTATTTCAAAGAGGAAAAAGAAGGGAGGAAAAATAGTATGTTTTAAGTTGTAGATTTATATGCATTAAGATGTTGGGTAATTGTCTAATTGATGATGTTTTATTGATTGGGTAAACAAGTACAATAAGTTTGAAGCCTAAACAAAGCTGTGGGAAGGACAACAACTAAGGAGCTTTTTTGATATGACTCGTGCCCGTATTTATCTTGATTATAAGTTAGTGTGATGTTGGTCACTAACAATTCTATTTTATTTTTGCCACTGAACCTGTAGAATCCTATGATGTAGTGGTTGTTGGTGTTGGGCTTGCAAGTATGTATTGTTAGACTTTCTTTGATAGTTGATTGTCCAATTTGTCATAACTGTTTTGATATTTGTAAAATATAATATTCTCTTCCCAATAGACCCAAAAAAAAAAAAAAAAAAACACTATAAAATCAAATCACTTGCGCTGCCTAAAAGGGGGGCATTTATACAATTTTTATGATTGAAGGATCAAAGTTTAGGGTTTTTCAGTTGAGGGTCAAGTGATGTTGAATGATAATTGAGACGGTGTCCTTATAATTAACCCCTCTAGATAATAGAAAATATCTCCTTATGGTTTTCTGATGGTAAATTTGAGAATGAAGTTTTGAGACTTGATCTCTCAACTGCAAGCTGTAAAAATTGCACTCAAATTTGTTTGGCGACTTGTTCTCAAACACTCCATCACTGCTATCTACAAGCAATCCTATAGGATTTGGTCAAACAACTGTAAGTCACTCTTAAAACTCATAATTAAGTTTCTCTGTGTGGCAATGTTTAAGTAGTCGATATTTTAGGGGTGAGAGTTGGAACCTAGGTTGCTTGCATGGGCATGACGTATGATGTATTGGATTCAGAAAATTGATAAGTTTTGATATGTGGACATGTTGGTATTTCCAACTAATGTAGTGTCTAAGTACAGTATCTATAAAATGTTTTAGCGCATATTTTTGCACTCCACATATGCCAATATGCACCATGTGGGAAAAATGGATTTCCATCTTCATTGATTTTCATTTAAAAATTTCTTAGAAATTGTACCGTGTACTTCGTAGATGAGAATTGTTAATCTTCATGCAAAGGAAACTTCTTACATGAAGATGTAGAGTGACACTTGCCTGAACATGTCTGATATTGTTACATTATAATTTATAGGCATCTCATTGTTGTTTGTTCTTAAGAATCTGATTTCTTATTTGTATAGTAAACAATTGTCTATCACTGAACTATACATGCCCCAAAAACAAATCTCTATGACTGAACTTCACTTTCTCTGCTAAAACGCTCAAACTTCTAATGCAGCTTAACAAAGCTGAGCAGAAGCAGATGTCACGAAGCCTTTCTAGCAACTCAGGAGATACCATGAATTCCAATAGACTAGTTATTAAAGTTGATGTCCCAGACATAGTCTCTGTTTCAGCATGTGTCGATCTGACCTTACCACGAGGTGCAGGACTCTGCATTGATACAATTCATAGACCAGTTTTCTTGGTAAGTGTCCTCTTCCCCTTTCCATGTTGTTTTCTTTTCCCCCTCTACAAACATTGTTTTAGTTGTTGAACTTTTGCCCTTGCTCACCACAAAAGGGGCTTTTGAGCACGACCTTTTATTGTGTAAATGCCGCTAAAACCCTCATTTCCAGCAGTGAACTATGAAGCGGTTAATCTTTTCTTAAGGTTTGGATGAAAACTTTAGTCAACTAATTTTGTATATATTTTTTGGGATGGATTATATAGTCATGACAAATGTGTAATTTAGAGATTTATTTTATTAAAGGTTATACAATAGTAATCTCTGTATATGTCATCAAGAATAAAGACAATCTATACTTAGAAAAGAGGGCCATTTCCCTAAATAAGCCAAATTATCAATTCAATTCCCAAACTAAGCCTAGTTTTGAAAGATTTCCCAAAATAGGCTAAAACGTGGTTCACAACCACGCTTTCAACTTCTGTGTGCCTGTCCCGGGTGAAATTGGAAAGTCTTAAAAGCGTGGTTACAAAACGCACTTTTAATTAATAAAGCGCGGTTACAAAAGGCGCTTTTAATTAAAAAAAATTTCTTCTGAAATCGTTGTTCTGAACCACGCTTTTAACTTAAATTTTTTTTCTTCTGAAAGCGCGGTTGTGAACCAAGCTTTTAACCAAAACAAAATTTTCTTCAAAAATTGTGGTTATGAACCACGCTTTTTGGCAAAAAAAATTTTCTTCTGAAAGCGTGTTTGTGAACCACGCTTTTTACATAAATACACTAATTATTTAGTTTCAGTTTAACTGAACTCTGAAGAAGAAATTTTTTTTTTTTGGTTTTTTTTTTTTGTTTCTGTTGTCATTGTTTTGGTGATAATGTATTTCAGAATAATTTTTTGGGTTAAAATTGTTTTACTAAAACCGTTCTCATGTTAATTTTTTTTTCTTTTCTTTTGTCTTTATTTTGGGTTAGAATGTGTAATTCAAAATTCTTTTTTCGCTTTAGTAAAGTAAATTTATTTTGTTTTTTCTTGTGTTTGTTTTGGGTTAGAAGGTGATAATCTAATTCATAAATTTTTTGAGCTTTAGTAAAGCCGTTTTGATGTAAATTTTTTTTTATTTTATTTTCTCTTTGTTTTGGGTTAGAAGGTGTTATTCAGTAATTTGTTTGGGCTTTAATAAAGCCGTTTTCATTTAAATATATATATTTTTTCTTTTGTCTTTGTTTTGGATTAGAAGGTGATAATGTAATTTAAAAATTTCTTTTCGCTTTACTAAAGCCGTTTTCATGTAAAGTTTTTTATTTTTTATTTTTTTCTCTTGTCTTTGTTTTGGGTTAGAAGGTGTTATTCAGAAATTTGTTTTGGCTTTACTAAAGCCGTTTTCATTTAAATAATTTTTTTTCTGTTATCTTTGTTTTGGGTTAGAAGGTGATAATGTAATTCAGAAAACCTTGAGGAAAAAACACATAAGTCTCCCACAAAAATACATAGGTAATACAGACATAAGTCTCTGACAACAATACATTCTGGACACCATGAACTGAACACACAATACATACATAAACATAACAGTTAGACAGACAAATATTAGCTAGACAATCTGACAAACTCATTACGGAAACACTTAGTCTAACACAGACATTACATATTAATGCATGACCTAATATTGCCGAAGTGTAGACATTAACACCTAATTCGCGCTTAAATCGGTAGGTGGCTCAGAGTCTGAATAATCCGAAAGCTCAGCATCAGAGACAAGCTCAGGATCCTCCATGATACCCTTGATAGCCGCAACATTTGGTTCTGTTCTGTTCTTCTGGGCATCCTTCTTAACTATGTATAGCTGCATATCGCGGGCTAACCTACGGCGCATTTGAGAAATCTCACATTGTAGTCTTTCACATAGTCGATCAACATTATCAGGATCTTCCTTTTGGATCTCAACAGAATGTGCTTTTGGCACCTTCAGTCGATTTTCCCAACATAATCTTTCCATTTGCACTCGCTCTATAAATAGTGCGGGCCACTTCAGAAGCCTAGCGTCTGCTAAACCATATCCTGTTTGATTATCTGATGGATCCATACATGAACCTCCTTGAACTGGATAAAACTTGGGCATCAAAAAATGTTGCTTCCCAAACCTATCACAATAACCACAAGCATAATCTAAAATAGGTATTCCCACTCCCTCCCATGAATCGTCTTCAGCATTGCCACATCCCATTCCCCCTCCTCATCATGAACTGTCACCCCTTTACAAGTTCCTACCACCTCTGCGATTCCCACTCCTTCTCATGAACCATGTAGCCATGCTAATTTTTTAAAACAAATGAATGATAATTTCGTAGGGCGAAATGAGTTGTAAGGTTGTGTCTTCACCTTTAGTCGTTTATATAGTTGGTTATGAACAGCTTTAGAAAGATGCCCCTGCATGACAATCCCACATATACGAACAAGGTATGAGTTGTCACTAGAATAAAAAACAGAGAAAAGCAAATGCTGTGTACCAAGTCACGTGACTTGACAATCCATCTGCATATACCGACAAAGTAAGGGCATGCTCATTGTAAGGTAAATAAGTTAATTCACTGTTGGCATGTGACTTTCTGAATTGAGAATCACTGTAATAAAAAAATCGAGCAAAAAATCGATAAAACCAAAGCATGTGCACCAAGTCACATGACTTGACAATCCATCTGCATATACCGACAAAATAAGGGCATGCTCACTGTAAGGTAAATCAGTGAATTCACTGTTGCCATGTGACTTTATGAACTGAGAATCCTACATATATCAATAAGAGATGAGTTGTCACTCTAATAAAAAAATCGAGCAAAAAATCGAGAAAATCAAAGCCTGTGTACCAAGTCACATGACTTGACAATCCATCTGCATATACCGAGAAAATAAGGGCATGCTCACTGTAAGGTAAATCAGTGAATTCACTGTTGCCATGTGACTTTATGAATTGAGAATCCCACATATATCGAATTGGTGTTGAGTTGTCACTGTAATAAAAAAATCAAGAAAACCAAAGCCTATGCACCAAGTCACATGAGTTGACAATCCATCTGCATATACCGAGAAAATAAGGGCATGCTCACTGTAAGGTAAATCAGTGAATTCACTGTTGCCATGTGACTTTCTGAATTGAGAATCCCACATATATTAATAAGAAATGAGTTGTCACTGTAATAAAAAAATCGAGCAAAAAATCGAGAAAACCAAAGCATGTGCACCAAGTCACATGACTTGACAATCCATCTGCATATACGGACAAAATAGTGGCATGCTCACTGTAAGGTAAATCAGTGAATTCACTATTGCCATGTGACTTTCTGAATTGAGACTGTAATAAAAAATGAAGCTTATGTAGGCAATGTTGTGTTTCACTTAGCTATGCATCATTCGTTGTTACGATCAAACGTTCGTGTATTTCATTGAAAAGTATGACTATTTGGATTATTTGTTGTCATTTGGGTACAAGTCAAGTTTCTTACATTTTTGGCCTTGCGTTGATTGCTATTCTATACTAAGAGAATCGTCAATTTCTTGAAAAAGGCGCAGAAAACAATCTGTTTGTGTATAATTAATTGTAAATAGTGATTTTGACAAGCAAATCAAGTAAAACCAATTGGGTTTTAAATTTAGTTCCCCAACTGGACCAACCACTTGGCTTTGAGCTTGTTTGTCCAGCCCCCCAAGTTTAGTTATCTGTCAACCCCCCATTCCTTACCAGAGTCATTATTTTGACTGGACTTCCAAGAATTGGAAGGCGACTCTTTCTTCTTTTCTGATGGAGATTGAAATTCTTTACATACAGGATCCCTATTTCACGAGCCCCAGTTAAGGGAAGCTTTTCACCGAGCTACCTGTTTTGCTTTATGTGTTGTTGAAGGCGGTAGTTTGTTTGTATGAACTTTATTAGTCCCCCAACTGGACCAACCACTTGGCTTTGAGCTTGTTTGTCCAGCCCCCCAAGTTTAGTTATCTATCAACCCCTCATTCCTTACCAGAGTCATCATTTTGACTGGACTTCCAGGAATTGGAAGGCGACTCTTTCTTCTTTTCTGATGGAGATTGAAATTCTTTACGTACAGGATCCCTATTTCACTAGCCCCAGTTAAGGTGGTTCACGACTCTTTCCCTATTTTAGGATCCCTATTCTTTACGTATAAAAAGCGTGGTTCACAAACACGCTTTCAGAAGAAATTTTTTTTTGCCAAAAAGTGTGGTTCATAACCATGTTTTCAGAAGAAAAAAATTTAAGCTAAAAGCGTGGTTCGTAACCACGATTTTAGAAGAAATTTTTTTTGGTTAAAAGTGTGGTTCACAACCGCGCTTTCAGAAGAAAAAAATGTAAGTTAAAAGCGTGGTTCGGAACAGCGATTTCAGAAGAAAAAAAATTTACTTAAAAGCACCTTTTGTAACCGCACTTTCTTAATTAAAAGCGCGTTTTGTAATCACGTTTTTAAGACTTTCCAATTTTCACGCGGGACAGGCACACAGACGTGAAAGCGTGGTTGTGAACCATGTTTTAGCCTATTTTGGGAAATCTTTCAAAACTAGGCTTAGTTTGGGAATTGAATTGATAATTTGGCTTATTTAGGGAAATGGCCCTAGAAAAGACGAGTTGTGTATATGGCTTGTAACCATAATGAATCATAATCATGATACTAAATTGATTTCTAAAATCGATACAAAAACTCATGTTACGAAGCTTGCGGTAGATTAGAAATCCTAAGTTTTTTCTTTACTTGAACTCTGATTTATTTTCTTTTCTTTTCTTTTCACATTTCTTGCTAATTAAATTCAATTTGAAAATCGAACTCTTTTGCTGAATTAATTAAGAATTAACTTCCAAAATTTAAACAACTTAACATTTTAGTCCATGTGGTTCGATACTTCTATTCTATAAATTTGAGGTTTAAGGGATCTGTTTAAGAGAATATCATCCTCACTAGCCAAATGTATCTAACCATTGTTCACTAACCAAATCATAAAAAAATAAGTTTTTTTTTATCACACTCTTTCTCTGCTTGTAATCTGTAACTGTAACGACCCAGACATGTATTTGATTAAGGCAGTGGCTTCCTTCCAGTCTCATCAAACTGGAGGGTGTTGTTAGGCCCGTGGGGGGCCATCATGGGTCCCATTTCGATAATCCGAACCATTCAATATGTGAAACTTGTTGAGTACGATATGCTTGTAAAAAACCACGTTGATCGGATATCGATAGCAATGTAATCAAATCAGTTTTCTATCAACCATTTATTTTTTCACCGTCCATTTTTTTTTATACAAAACTGATTTGATCACGCAATTATTGATATCCGATCAATGTGATTTTTTACAGGCTTATAGTACTTGACAAATTCTACACATTAACGGTTCGGATTATCGAAACAGGACCCATGGTGGGCCCCAACGGGTCCAATAGTACCCTCCAGTCTGATCAAGGACTGGAGGGAAGCCCAGCCCTTTGATTAATTAGTCCCAAAGAGAAAACAAAACTGAGAAATTGCTCTAAAAACCACACGTGCGAAGGCCCTGGCTGCTCGTGCGGCGCCAAAGTAGAATGCATTTTGGTGCAGGGGAAGTTTGGCCGCTCGTGAGGGGCCTCATTCAGCACGAGTGGTTTGGGTGCAATGCAGGTCAAAAATCTAATATGTATTTGAAACCCAAGCTTTTCAAACACCAACTCCATTTTCATGTATTTCAAGCCCCAAAATTCACAAAACAACCTGACTTTGGCAAATCTAACTTCAAATAAAAATCATAAGTTCAAATCAAAATCCAAGGTTCCAAATAAAATATCAAAATCTAAAATAAAAATGGTAAAATCATAATACATGTAAATTTGAGTTCCAAACCTTCAAAATTCATGGAACTTCCTTCTCATTTCAAAATCCATGAAAGAAACAAGTGATTGAACATGAAGAATGCCTTGTATGTCAAAATCTTAAGCTATTTCCTTACAATTCCTTAACATCAACTTACACTACCCAATTCCTTAATTCAACTTAGATTCTATGATTTCATGGATAATACAACTTAGATTCAAGAAATTAGAGGAGGATTCACAACCCGAACCCCGCCTCGTAAGGGTCGGTGAGGTGATCAACAAGTAATCCAAGATTACCAAAGGCCTTCTTGTAGAAATCAAAATTAATCGGGACTAGCAGAAGCTTAATACAAAATTAAAACAAGTAGTCCATTGAGTTGTGCTAACTATATGAACAAACACATAATTATGTTAATATAGCCACCCCGTAATACATACACACCAACATGTACAAAAACATTTATACGCCATATACAAAACCTTTCATATACAACGTGTGAGTGATTTTCCGACCACACTGCCAACTCAGTATTCAGCTGGAGAGCACTGCCAAAATAGATGGCACCTGTCTGACCTACAACAGAAAGAGAAGATTTCGGCGGTGGTTCGTCCACCCGGGGGCACTCCGACGATCAAGTCAGTATATCTCTCAAAGATAATCAATAGTGCTAAACTCACTGTTCAGAATATAAATTGCGTACCTTAGACCCACCGGGGGTGCCTTTCTTTTATAGTTAACTCAATCCTTGTCCTAACAGAAGCCTAGCTTCAATGGACTTTAACTCAGTACTTATCCAGGACTCTTTAATAGATAGAGATAACCTCCCTAAGAGCTTTATCCTTATCCAAGCTGAGTCCCCTCATCATTCTAGGACTCTTGTGCCCTATTCGCTTATCTCGGATTCTGACATCTTCGGAGATAACCTTGGCCTTGCCGAGATCATCTCGGCGTTATGACCAGGACACGTGGCACCTCGGCTGGCACCTCGGCGTCACCTTGGCCACATGTTGGTACTTAGAAAATATATCCCCACAACTGCCCCCTAGGTTCTATTACCTCGGCATTCTGAGGTAATGGAACCTACATCGGTACTTCCTGCCAGTACATCGGTTTAAGTCGAGATCATCATTATAGGCCGACATGTCTTCTTAAAGATCAAAAATTACAAGAGCTTTTTCACACGTATGAGCTGTTATACATAATTACTCAACCGTTTAAGCCACGTGCCTTCCCCATACTGGATCGTACTTGTTACGTGCTTGTAAGTCGAATTCTGCTTGCGTGCACCGTCTGACAGATCTGTCGTTCTAGGTTCATTAATTCTATTTTGCCGCCGTTTCAAGTTTTAACAAAACTTTTCCCCCTTTCCTTATTTTTTCACTTTTCTCCATCGTTTCTGAGGCTTTCTCTCTCTAGCTTTTTCTTCCAAAACCTCCATTGTTCAAGCTTCTAAAGCTCTGTAACTTGCTCCGTCTACCTCCTCCGGCGAGGTTCTTGCTAATCTTTTCTGCAGCTGCCGTTCGTCTGACTTCGGCGAACTTAACACCGGCTTCTTTTCTTCGGTGAGTTTACTGTTTCTCCTAATTTTAGTTTTTGATGCTCTTCATTATTCGTTGCCTTTACTGCTTTGTTCAAACATTCGATTTGCGAATCATATATCTGAATGTGATTATTTCACGACTTTGCTCTTGCTCATGTCTTGAATATATGTACTGCTCACAATTTTTCTGCACTTTTGCTACTGTTCTTGGCCTATTACACCTGTCTTGTGTTTCTTGATGATCCTTCACTATTCTTGACTCTGAATCGCATTTCCTATTTCTGTTTTCCAGATTCATGCCTCCAATCTTCATCCCCATAGTTTTAGGTTTGGGACTTGTTTGTAGAACCTATTTTAGAAAAAACTGAAACGATTCCCCACAGATTCTGTGTATTCTTAGGCTTTAGCCGAGGTTCCTAAAACCCTCCAAAAACTCCTTCCTTCTGAAATCCAACTCCTCTAAGTGAAGTCGACGTTATGCGTATGTGGAAGCATAGGGTAGACACCCCGACCAAGTTAGATCATTTTAGGCGTGAGTTTGACATCCAGGTCGACGTCCATCTGAGGTTGGCTGGGGAGGATGACTCTATCATGCCCACAGCTGATTCCATGCCCCTCCCAGTTGTAGCTTTCATCGAGTGCGGACTTCGACTCCCACTCAATATCCTTTTTCGTGAGATCATTCATTATTATAAGTTAAACCCAATGCAGCTTGCCATCAACTCCTACCAAGTCATTAACGACATCATAGCCTTAGCCAAACAAGAAAACGCTAGGATTACCTTAGCTGATATCCAATACTGCTACACCATGTGTGGCCTCAAAAAAGATATGGGCTACGTTTACTACCTTAAGCCGAGGTCCACAGAGTACAAAATTGTCGCCGACCTCCCTGACTCCAATAAGGGAGTTGGGGATGACTATTTCATTACCTCGGGGCGCTGGGAGTTCGCTCCAGACGAGGACCTCCATCTTTACCCTCTTCCTCGATCAGTTTTTGTAGAGGGCAATGGTAAGAGTCATGTGTTCATACTAACTTGTTTTTAAAGTATTCAACACTTTATTTGTTTCTAATGTCTGCTTTTCTTGCAGCTCTCCCTCAGCCACCAAAGGGCTTCCGTCAATCTTTCTTTCCCAACAAAGACTTGAGGAAACTTTTGGATATGCCAGTCCACAAACGGAAGGCCCCTCTTCTACTTAACTTCATTCCTACGTACAAGTCAACTCTTCCCGACGTCCCCAAGAAAAAGAAGAAGAAGAGTCTGTCTCCTCCTTCCGCCACAACTCCTCAAGCTGCCTCCACATCTCGGCAAGATCAAGGATCGACTTCTGATTCAGCTGAGCAGCCGTCAATCTCAGGTCCTTATCTGGTCCCAATATCCCAGCGCCGATGCCGGCGACGAACTATTTTTCCTGCCGTGATGGGTCGCCAAAAAGTAGTTACCAAAGATCTCTTGGCCAGCATCCCATCAACCATTGACGCTCCACCAGCGCAATCTCAGCTCCCTATGAAGTCGAAAAGAATAAAGAAGACTCAGCCAAAAGCAAAGGTGACTCAGGTTGACACTGAAGATACTTTGCCAATTTCAAAATTGGCTGAGAGTGAGAAGACCACATCTGCTGCCGAAAAGAGGTCTGCCGAGGCCCAACCATCCGAGTCTATCCGATCAAAAAAGCCGAGGTCATCTGCTACAACCACCTCGGGGTCTCGAAAGCACAATTCCCCCTAGGCCTCCCAAATCACTCTAGAAGATAAGCCAGTTATGGCCAACAATAGAGCCGATGATATTAATGTCGACGTTGCCCTTAGCACCGCTCTGCTTCTTCCCGGCGATCTCGACAGAAACGCCGAGTTGAGTGAATATAAGAACTATGCTCTGATGCTTAAGCGCTCCGCTCAAGTGAGTGTCTTTATTTGGTCGTTTTTCTTTCTTTCTTTTTTATACTTTAGAAAATTTTGAAATAACTTCTGCTCTGTTTTATTTTTTCTCAGGTGATCCAGCATGTCCATTCTTTCTCATTACAATCTTTCGAGAACTGGGAGAAGCCGAAGATGAAGACCTTGGAGGATCAAGCCGAGGCTGCTATTAAAGCTAAGGATGTAGCCGAAGAAAAAGCGGAATCCGTTGAGGCCATCAAAAAGGTCCTTGAGGCTGAAAAGAAAGAGGCCGAGGAGAAAACGGCCCAGGCCCAAAAAGAATTACAAGAGGCCTTGGCCACGAAGGACGCTGAGCTCAAGGCAGCCGATGAGAAGGGCTATAATAAGGGGGTGGCCGATGTCATGGCGGACTATGAAAAGCAAGTGAAGCAGGCATGTAACAAGGGTTTCACCCTTGGTTGGATGTCTTTTCTAAAAAAGCTTGAAGTCCCCGAGGACTTGCCCCTCAGGAACGCTGATGTCATTCCCATTCCATTCCCTCCAACTCCAAGTCAATCCGACGACGAATCTGAGTCTGAGGATGAGACCTTGGTGAGGAAATCAAAGGAGGCTGCTGGGACCAAGTCCCCTTCTCTGAATGAGCAAGTCCTGGACTTGACTCAAGATGAGGAAGGTGAGGAGGTTCCCAAAGATGCTACAACTAAGAAGGCATCAGCCGACGTGATTCTTGCCGACAAGAGCCTTGATGAAACCCTTCAAGAAATTGATGCCGAACTTGCGGCGGAAAAGGCTGCCGAGGTGTCTTCCTAGCAGTCGTCCGAACTTCTGACCCAACCATTTATTGTTGCCGAAGGGTCTTTACTTTGATGTGTTTTTCCTTTGTATTGTGTACTTTTGTTCTTCTCTTTTTTTTTTTTTTTGGAACAATTAGTAAGTTTTGGCCGACGTGCCTTCTTTTGAATGTTAATACAACTTTCCTTCTCTGAATGCTTGTATCTTTGTCTTCTCTTTACTTCTTCTGCATGATTCTATACTTAGAATGTTTTGCATATCTTTAATATATACTTCAATCCTTGTGCAACCTTCTCGGGGTGACACACCTCGGTTATAAAAACTGATGATTTACCTCGGCAAGTACAAAAGTACCTTTCTTGGCATAACCTTGGTTTCACCTTTGTAAATTTTTTCATGAATTTTCAACAAGTGTTTAACCTTAGTCTTCAACTTGTAAACTTTTCTCAAGTTTCAACAAGTGTTAAACATGATCTCGGTTTAACTTCAACTTGTAAACTTTTCTCAAGTTTCAACAAGTGTTAAATATCATCTCGGTTTAACTTCAACTTGTAAACGTTTTTCAAGTTTCAACAAGTGTTAAATATCATCTCGGTCTAACTTCAACTGGTAAACTTTTCTCAAGTTTCAACAAGTGTTAAACATCATCTCGGCTTAACTTCAACTTGTAAACTTTTCTCAAGTTTCAACACGTGTTAAACATGATCTCGGTTTAACTTCAACTTGTAAACTTTCTCAAGTTTTAACAAGTGTTAAACATCATCTCGGTTTAACTTCAACTTGTAAACTTTTCTCAAGTTTCAACAAGTGTTAAAACCATTTTTCTTCTCTCTGCCCCCTAATGTGAACCTAAGTTCCACTTGGGTTCTCATTATACATGTATTCCAGAAATAACGTTATGTATCTTTATTAGTCACAAGTGTATAAACATATAAACAAGCGAAAACTTTATTTATGTACTTCGGCAAATGACAAAAGAACAAAAAATTTAATGATAGAAAAATTTCAAATTGCAAGTGTTCCAAGGTCTTGGCAACTCTTTGCCCTCATTATCTTCAAGCCGATATGCCCCATTGCCCAATACCAAAGTGATTTTGTAGGTCCTTCCCAGTTTGGGCCAAGCTTGCCCTCCTTGGGATCCTTCTTGTTGCCGACGACTTTTCTCAAGACTAGGTCGCCGACTTAGAACTCCCTTGGGTTAACTTTTTTATTGTAAACCCTAGCAAGTTGCTGCTGGTATGCTGCTAACTAAATTGCAGCTCTTTCCCTTCTTTCTTCTAGTAGATCCAGGTCTCGGGCTAAGAGTACATCATTAGTCCCATTCTCTACTCCCTGGGTTCAGATCCCTGGTATGCCGACCTCCAGCGGAATGACAGCTTTTGTGCCATAGGCCATGGCAAAGGGAGATTCCCCTGTTGATCTTCTCGGCGTAGTCCGATATGCCCAAAGTACATTTGGCAGTTCATCCACCTATTTTCCCTTTGCTGCTTGCAACCTCTTCTTAATCACATCCAAGATGACTTTGTTGGATGCTTCTGCTTGTCCATTGCTCTGAGGAAAACTCGGGGTAGAAAAGTAATTCTTGATTTTGAACTTTGCACAGAAGCTCTTGATTAGCTTACTGTCAAATTGTGTTCCATTGTCGGCAACTATTGCTCTTGGAATCCCAAATCTGGTGATGATGTTCCTCCATATGAAGTTCTTCACATCGAAATCTCGGATTTTAGCAAGGGGTTCAGCTTCTATCTACTTGGTGAAGTAGTCTATTGCCACCAGCAGGTATTTTCTTTGTCCAGTTGCTTGGGGCAGTTTCCCAACGAGATCCATGCCCATTGGGAAAATGGCCAAGGACTGGATACTGGGTTCAGGTCTGCTGCTGGTTGGTGTATCAGAGGTGCAAATCTTTGGCATTTTTCACACTTCTTTACATAGGCTTCTGCATCTTTCTGCATGTAGGGCCACCAATACCCTTGGGTAATGGCCCTATGGGCAAGTGATCTGCCCCCAGCGTGGCTTTCACAATTTTCTTCATGAATTTCATATAAAAAATCTTCAACTTGTGAAGGATGTACACACCTTAAAAAGGGTCTAGCGAAGGACCTTCTGTAGAGATGTCCTTCCGCTGTCAGACTGAATCTTGCTGACTTCAATCTGATCTTGTGTGCCTCTTTGTGGTCATCTGGCAGCTTCCCTTCCTTTAAGAATGCTACAATTGCATCCATCCAGCTTGGTCCCATATCCACACACATTGCTTCGTGCTCTGTGATCGGTGGTTCAATGGTCGGGCCCGACAAGTATTCGACCATTATCGTCCTTGCTTTTTCAGGTTGTATTGCACTAGCTAGATTAGCCAGTGCATTGGTGTGACTATTATCATCTCGGCTAACCTGATGTAGTCGGCAATTCTGAAACAAGGCCACTAACCTGTTGACTTCCTTTGCGTAGGCTGACATCTTTTCATCTCGGGCTGCAAACTCGCCCGTTGTCTAGTTGACTATAAGCTGGGAGTCACAGAAGACTATCACTTCATCTGCTTCTACTGCTACCGCCAGCTTTAGTCCTGCAATCAATGCTTTATACTCTGCTTCATTGTTTAAGGCCTTGAACCCCATTCGAATGGACTGTTCCAATATCTCTCCATCTGGAGATACCAGTACTACTCCTGCCCCCGCTCCTTGCCGGTTTGAGCTCCCATCGACAAACAGTCGAAATGAGTCACCGATGTAAATGCTGCAGGGTCTGAGTTTTTCCTTTTTCCTTTGTTTTGTTGCGTTCGGCTGGGCTTTTCCTTGCTTGCTTGGACATCGTTCACCTCGGCTTAACGGAGCCCGATGTACGATGGATTCTGGTGTGAACTCGGCTATGAAGTCAGCCAAAACTTGGCCTTTGATTGCTGTTCTGGGTCTGTACTCCAAGTCATACTGTCCTAAGGCCAGTGCTCATCTGGCTATTCTTCCTGTCAAGTCTCCTTGTTGCAGCAAGGACTTCAAGGGGTGTTCTATTAGCACCACAATTTTATGGACCTGGAAGTAATGGTTCAGTTTCTTTGAAGCCATTACTAAAGCCAGTGCCAATTTCTCTAAGGGTAGATACCTTGTTTCTGCGCCGGATTACCACTGCGCTTACTGCGTGTTCTAAGACTGCTAAGTACAAAAACAACTCCTCCCCAGGTTCTAGATTTGAAAGAACTGGAGCTGTGGTCAAATACTTTTTCAAGTCGGCTAGCGTGACCTCACATTCTTCTGTCCATAAAAAATCTGTGGCTTTCTTCACTAAGTTGAAGAAAGGTTTGCACTTGTCTGAACTTCTGCTTATGAACCTATTCAGGGCTGCGGCCCTTCCAGTCAACATTTGTATCTATTTTGCTGACATTGGGCTCTTCAATTCCAGGATGGCCTTAATCTGATCTGGGCTGGCCTCAATGCCCCTTTTAGTCACCAGGTATCCTAAAAACTTACCAGATCCCACTCCAAATGCACACTTCGCTGTATTGAGTCGGAGCCGATATATTTTAAGGATGTCAAAGACTGCTTTCAGGTCGGCCAAATGACCTTTAGGTTCCTTGGTCTTTACAATCATGTCATTGATGTAAACTTCCACCGTTCTGCCAATCAGGTATTTGAACATCTTGGTTACCAGTCTTTGGTAAATTGCTCCTGCGTTTTTCAACCCAAAAGGCATCACTCTGTAGCAGTACAGACCTTTTGGGGTGATAAACGCAGTCTTCTCCTCATCTGGGGGATGCATGGCTATCTGATGGTATCTCCTGTAGGCATCCAGGAAGCTCATCCTTCCATGCCCCGAAGTGGCGTCTACCAGCTGGTCAATCTTGGGTAGAGGAAAACTGTCTTTGGGACAGGCCTTGTTCAGGCTGGTAAAGTCCACGCAGACCCTCTATTTACCATTTTTTTTCTTCACCACCACTATGTTTGATAACCATGTCGGGTAATTTACCTTTCGAATGGCCTTGGCCTCCAGAAGTCTGTCTACTTCCTCTTCCACTGCTTCGACGTGTATCAACGTCGGTCTTCTTACTCGTTAGATTACGGGTTTTGCCGACCTATCGACATTCAGTTTATGGCAACTGACCTCGGGGTCAATGCTAGGCATTTCGTAAGGCATCCAAGCAAACACCTCAATATTTGCTCTAAAAAAAGCTTCCAATTCTTTTTCCTCTTCTTCAGCTAAGCCTGAGCCGAGAAGAAAGAAGCGTTCTTCATCCCCCTCATGGACGAGGATTTCCTTCAGTGTTTCTTCACTCTTCTCGGCTGGCTCCTTGCCGACATCCTCTAGGACCTCCACGTCCTTGCCTTCGATCTCTGCCTTCTCTGGTTCTCGTATGCTGCAGGTGGATTTCATTGCTGCCATGGAGCAATTCTTTGCCTGAAGTTGATCTCCTCTGATCTCCTCTATCCCATGTTCTGTTGGGAATCGCAATAGTTGATGTAATGTTGAGGGAACAGCCCCCATCGCATGCAACCATGGCCTTCCCAAGATGATATTGTAAGGGGAGGGTGTATCGATTACAGTGAACTCTGTCTTTATCTTCTTGGTGCCAGCCTGCACCTCCAAGCTCGTCGTTCCCAGTGGCCATGTCGGTGTTCCATTGAACCCAACCATTGGGCTATTGGATAGCTCCATATCGTCTAGGTGAAGGCCAAGCTCCTTGTAACATCTGACGTACATGATGTCACAAGAGCTGCCTTGGTCGATTAAGATGCGTTTCACTTGGCATTCCCCAACCTGGTGGGATACTACCAAGGCATCGTTATGTGGATGCTGCACCATCTCAAGGTCGGCTTCAGTAAAGGACACTACTGGTCCTTGGCACTCTTCTGCCCGATGTCTCTTCTCCCCGACTTGGTAGACATGCTGTAGGTGTTTTACCTTCTGGGTCTCGCCCCAAATCTCATTTTCGTTGACCTTCAAGTGAATTACATTAATTACTCGAGGTCCTCCTACTTGAGGTTGCTGTGCTGGGGGAGGTGGAGCTGCTGTCGCCTGAGGCAATCTTGTCTGTTCTTCCTTTGTCCTGGACTCATCGACAAGGTCACTTAGATGGCCTTGCCTCACCAAGTCTTCTAAGTGTGTTTTCAGGGCTCTACAACCCTGAGTCATGTGCCCATCTTCATTGTGGTAAGCACAATTTCTGCCAAGGTTTCTTCCCATAAACTCTCCTGGTGCCCTTGCTGGTGCTCTGAAATAGGGTTGGTTCTGAATTTTGTCCAGGACTTTGTGGATTGGGATTCGAAACACAGTCGTAACTGCCTGTGTAGCCCTCAGTCCTATCTCTTGCTTGCTGGATCCGTTGTTACCTCGGCCTCGCTTCGGCGAGCCGTTTCCTTTTTCTTGCTTTGTCTCCTTAGTCCCCGATGTATCTTCCTTAGCTCTGGCATACTTCTCGATTCTAGCCATGAGCTCTTCCATGCTTTTTGGCAATGTCTTTGCCAAAGATTTTCGTAGTGGATAGTCGTCTTTTAGGCCGTTCTTGAAATATACGACCGCCACCTCTTGATTACACTCGGATATTCGGTTGAACACCTCATAGTACCTTTTTGCATAGGCCCTAAGGCCTTCATCCTAACTAATCTTCAGAGCCATCAATGCATCCACCCTTATTGGCTGCAGCTTGTTTGTCACGAACCTGGCCACAAACATCTCGGCCAGGCCTTCCCAGGTCTCCACGCTTCCCTTTGGTAGTTTGTGAAACCAATCTGATGCAATATCCCCGAATGATGAGGGGAACACTTTGCAGAGCAACGACTCGTTCCCACTATACAATGCCATTGAGTTCAAGTATAATTCAACGTGGAAGTTGGGGTCTGACTTACCATCGTATAATTGGAACCTCGGCATACTGAATCTCTTTGGCACCTCAAATTTGTCCAATTCTACCGAGAATGGTGTTCTCGGCTTAATAGCTGAAGTTACTTCAGCATCGACATTATGTTGTTTCCTCTTGAGGTAATCTCTCAGGTCTTCCTTGCTCCGCCCAGGAGCTCAGCTATCTCCCGACTTCAGTCTTTTCGGCATACTGCTCTCAGCTTCGTTGTGGGCCCTTTTCGACCTTTCTCCATGAGTTGTGTCGAAGCATAGCTCCTGCCTTTGAACATGCCAATGTTCTTTGGGGTCTGTTTCTTTAGTTCGATGTGTCCTCCGTGACTCTTCTTTCCTCGACTTTCCTCGCCCGACCTCCCTGGAAGGCCGGTGAGAGTGTTTTTCGTTTCTGGTGTGCTGAGGGGCTATTGGGATTGGCTTCTGCCCTCCCTTCTGGGCATTGGCCGCTGGAATCGGCGTGTCCTGCAGCGGGTATGGTGGCTGCATGACATTACTTTGCATCATAAAATTGACGACCGATTGCAGGTCTGCCAACTTGTTTGCCATCTCTTTCACCTCTTCGTCCCTCCTCAGGCATCTATCCTTCCATACTTGGAGGTCGTCCTCGTTGTAGTATCCGCTTCGATCTGGTTTCTTTGGCACGTCGCCATCCTGGCCGACGTCTTTCTTGCCGTGATTCTGGTTCTGAGTCTCCTCATTGCGACCATCTTCTTCCACGTTTGGGTCAACGTGTTTTCCACTCCCAGCAGGGATATCGTCCCCAACCTTATCCTTCTGTCCGTCGCTGGTCATCTATTCTCCTTTCTTTCCCACAGACGGCACCAAATTGTGTGAGTGATTTTTCGACCACACTGCCAACTCAGTATTCAGCTGGAGAGCACTGGCAGAATTGATGGCACTTGTCTGACCTGCAACAGAAAGAGAAGATTCCGGCGGTGGTTCGTCCACCCGGGAGCACTCCGACGATCAAATCAGTATATCTCTCAAAGATAATCAATAGTGCTAAACTCACTGTTCAGAATATAAATTGTGTACCTTAGACTCACCGGGAGTGCCTTTCTTTTATAGTTAACTCAATCATTGTCCCAATAGAAGCCTAGCTTCAATAGACTTTAACTCAGTACTTATCCAGGACTCTTTAATAGATAGAGATAAACTCCCTAAGAGCTTTATCCTTATCCAGGCTGAGTCCCCTCATCATTCTAGGACTCTTGTGCCCTATCCGCTTATCTCGGATTTCGACATCTTCGGAGATAACCTCGGCCTTGCCGAGATCATCTCAGCGTCATGACCAGGACACGTGGCACCTCGGCTGGCACCTCGGCGTCACCTTGGCCACGTGTTGGTACTCAGAAAATATATCCCCACATACAAATATACATATTACCAATATATATATATATATATATATATATAAATAGTGAGCTAAAACCCAATGCATAACATTAAGGTAAAGAGGTTAGTAAACAAATTCCGAACATATCATAATCATAAAACATATCATAATATAATCATACTCATATCTGAACATAATAATGGTACATCCAATAGAACATATCATAACGTCTTGCCACTAGAGTAATCGGTCCTGGACACCGATTATCAAACATATCACTACTTCATTAAGTGGCTAACGAGATCTCGTAATCAGATATATGTCATGGACCCGCATTAATATGTCGTCCCCCATGACTTGGGACTTTCTTTGGAGGCTATAATAAATTCAAAATAGGACATTTGTTCACGTTAAGAAAATCACATTTCAGAAATCATAATTTGTCGTGTAACATTCCAAACATAAATCGTTTGAACATATCTTTACAATAACATTACTCACAGTGGGCTTCCAGAAACGGTTGATCAGTCTTCGAATCTTAACCTACAAACACAAACATTCATAGCACAATGCTTCAAAACATATTCATTTCATTCAGTCGGTTCGTAAACCTATTTGGTTTATTCGTTATTAATCCGTTAAGTCATTTTTACTCGTTCTCGCATTTCCTCTGCAAGCATGATATGTGTCACGACCCAAACCCACCCCTATAGGTTTCTGGCCTTTTTATAGTCAGTATCTACCATATGCAATGCATACTAAGCGAGCTCCGTGAATTTGGCTTCATATTCAGCCACAGACAGCACCCTGCCTTAGCTGTTCAAATTCAAACACCTTGCGATCCCGAACACACTAGGGAAAATATTTGTCATAAAATGCTTCATTGAATTGAGCCCATGTCTTAGAGCCAGTACTATCTCGGATAAGCATCCACCACCGTCTCACTTCCTCTTGTAAAATGAAAGTTGCCAACAACACTATTTGTGCCTCAGTACACGGGAAAACCTCAAACAATTTTTCAGTCTGTAAAATCCACGCCTCGGCTTTCAATAATACAACTTAGATTCAAGAAATTAGAGGAGGATTCTTACCTTAGATGATTAATGTGGTGAAGAGTTGCTTAATTTCCCTTCTTTCTCTTGAGTTCTATCTTTCTCTCTTTCTGGAACTCTCTCTCTCTCTCTCTCAAGTTATATTCATTGAACTGTGTAGACTTATATGAAATAGAAAATCTTTAAACTTATATATATATGCACATCCCATGACGTCATCTTTACATCATCATATAATACAAAAAAGTCAAAAGGGACTCAGCCTTATACATAGAATAAACAAAAGCTCGTTCAAACATGGCAAAAGAAAACAAAACCTAGATTCTTAATCACCTAGCCTTAACCACTTGACGTATCCGGAAGGTTTAGTATCATGACCGGCCAGTAATCCTACGATTACCGAAGGCCTCTTAACAGAATCACAAAATAAGGGGCTGCGGAAGCAAAATAAAAACATACATCGTCCATTGAGCTATGCAGACTTATATGAAACAGAAAATATTTAAACTTATATATATACACATATTAAGCTCATGCACATTACATTATAATTATTCAGTCATGTTTAAATTACTGAATTAAAAATTGATAGACATATAGTTTTTTGCAATTAAATATAAAATAATCATTCACATATAAATATCATGCATATATATATATATATATTAATCTCATATATGTCAAATTGACTTTCTGAATTCTTATATTAACTATTTTGTTTCAAAATTAAATCACTTTATCAAATAATTCACATCATTAGACATACAATTTCACAACAAACACATAATCAATTAGTATATAAAGATGACAGTAACTCTCTATAATCATCATGTAATTTAAGAAAAGAAATAACGGCCTCATTTAGAAAGTTGGTTATTTTAGTAGGTTATTTTAGTTTTTGACTATTTTAGTAAGCTAAAACATTAATATTTGGGAAGAGAGATGATTTTTTTGGTAAGTAGATATGATACTTGTAAGAGAAAAAGTGAAATGATTATGGATTTGATATGATAATTTATCTTATTATCTATTTTAATTTATTTTATCTTTTTATGAATTTTAATTTAAAAAAAAAGAAACTAATTTTTGGCTTCTCAAACACCCCCAACAAAAGAACACAGAGAATTACTGAAGCATATATTGAGAAGATTGCATAACAAAAATCAATTAGCCCTATGTTAACTAGAACGTCAATAGAAACATGATGACCTTATTTGATTTGTTTTTTGTGATATTATTTTAAAAATAATTTTTTTAAGAGAGTTTAGAAATTTTGAAAATTTATTTGGTTGTATATTTTGAAAATAGTTTTGAAATTTTGGAGTTTAGGATGATTTCATATTTTTTTGTGATTGAATAGATGGGTGTAAGAGAAAAAGTAATTGAAAATAAGAGAGGAGAGAAAAAAAAATAATTAATTGATGTGTAGTAAAAAGAAAAGTGATTTTGAAAATCTTTTTTTAAATTTTCAACCAAACATATTTTTCGAATTTTTTCTCCAAAAACATGTTTTGAGAGACAAGCCAAACATTTCAAATATGTCATATGTTCTAAAATATTGCAGTGCAAGAGTAGCTTTGTAGAGTACTCTTAAAGTAATTTTCTTTTAACAATTAGACATTTCATAAAATGTAGATTTTACTATCCAAATTAGTTATGTAACAACACATCTTTATGAGTATTATAACTTGTTTTTTTATGTTTGTTCTATCAAAATTTCACTCACATTAAACTTTAATTTATTATATTTGATTATTTTATTTAATTTTTAAAAATATATTGAGAACAAAAAACTTTTAGGATTACTGTAGATCTAAGTTTATCATCATTTTCAGATAACACTAGACTAAACATTATCTAAGGCCTAGTTTGGAAAATATAATTTTTAGCATTTTTGCCCTTTTTTACTTTAGGGAATTTTTTGTCATTTTTTGGGGGGAATTCTTCTAGACTAAATGTCCCTAAAAATTTTAAATTACATTTAAATTTAGAAAAAAATACTAAAAAATTTATTTTCTTTTTTGTTTTCAAAATTTTTAATTTTTTTCTTTAGCTGATTTTTGTCCTTATATTTTATCCATTTATAAAATTTTGAAGGCCTTACAGTCTAAAACTACCTTGAGAATAAAATTAAAAATATATATATTTTTCTTAAAATGCTCTATAAAATAAATAAATAAATAAATAAAATAAAATAAAATAAATAGTCTCTAAATTAGGCTAGCTAAAATAGCTAGTAGTGTTAGAGCATCTCCAATGCACTAGGCATATAATACTTGTTAGTTAAAATGCCTAGTGTGATTCACTTTTTTCAATTCCAATGCACTAGGCATATGATTAGGCATTTTGCCTCAACTCATATTCACTAGCTACATGTAGCTAGCCTTCAATACTAGGCAAAATGTATTCAGTCATTAGGATCATTTCCCTCCATCTTTGTTGTTGACGTGGCATTCTATAAAATTAATAGTATTTGGATAAATAGTTAAAATAAAGAGCATGGTTAGAGTAAAAACATAAAACAGTCGATAGGCAAAATAAAATATATACTTTATAGTAATATTTAGATAGGTAAAATGCCTACTACCGTTGGAGATGCTCTTAGAGATGTTTTAAGAGCATCAGCATGAACCTCACTAAAATTTGGAGTTCAAATCGTTTAGAGTGATTTTTTTAGAATAATCGTAGAGTGTTTTTTTTTTTTTTTTTTTTTGTATGATATAAAGTGGTCATCAATGATGAGCTGAGTCGTCGGGTATAAAGTGGTCCACATCAATGATGGGCTCCTACAAACTTAGGCTAAGGCTTGGTTTGGCATAACTAAAAAAAGTTAAAAAGTCAAAAAGTCACTATTCTATTTAAGTCACATCATCTTATTTAAGTCATATAATCTCTCTATCATATCAATTCAAACCCAATCCATACACAACTCATATTTCATAAAAAGTCAAAAAGTACATTTATTTAGGACACTCCAAACAACCCCTAAGTTTGGCATCTACTAAATCATACAAAAAGTCATTATCCTATTTAAGTCACATCATCTTATTTAAATCACATCACATCTCTAACACATCATATCAAACCCAACCCAAACCCAACCCATATAAGCTAATAAGTCAAAAAGTGCACTTTTTTAGAACATCCCATCAAAGTGTCGTGGTTCGAGACTGTTTGGGTTTGAAGCTATTTGGGATGAATAATACTATATGTATCAATTAATGTATTAACTAATATATTAATAAATGATGTGGCATAATTTTAGAAGTTTTGAGTATTTATAATTTATATAATAAGTGAGTCAGTAATAATATAATACTAATTGGTATATTAGCATGTACATTAATTGATACATGTACACTACCGGTTTGGAACAGGTAATTGCCTCGTCAGAACAAGTGGGGTTAATTTCTGATGTTGATTTTTTGGAAGCAACCGCTGCTCTTAAGGCGGTTCACTTTGCTCGGGATATTGGTCTGTTAGATGTTCATTTGGAAGGGGGCTCGTTGACAATGGTAAATGCGATCTTGGGTACTGATTTTGAGTTGGCTTCTTTCGGCCATTTAGTTACAAAAATTTGCCAATTCCTTCAATCCTTTCGCACTTTCAAGGATTCTCATGTTCATCGAGTTGGAAACGAGGTGGTTCATATGTTGGCCAAGCTGGCGATCTCTCCAATTGGGCATGCAGATTTGGATGGAAGATGTTCTGCCATTTGTCTCTCGGTTTGTCTTGCTTGATGTTGTGTCTATTTGACCATTTCGTTTTTTTGCTTTCAAGTTTATTGATTATCCCATCTAAAAAGAAATTTCATGTTTCTATTTTAGCCAACTTTTTTTTACTATACACACTCCATATTTAAAAATTCTATTTCAATCAAATATTCTTTTGGGTAATTTTATTTCTACACACCAATTCTCCTTAGTTCACACATTTAATGAAAGTTTTCATTAATATAATTTTTTCCTAAAATAAAAATATTATAATACCCTCATCTTCTTCTACCCAAATCTTAATTTTAAAACCTCATAACTATTTTCTATCGTCAGCGCCACCTCTCTCATCCGTCATTCCCTTCCATCGCCTCTTTTCCTCTTTGTTTGCAATCATTTTCTGCCATGAATCATATACTCCCACAAGTCTTCCACCACGAATCACTCAAGGTTGACTGTGGAGGTCTAGGTTGGAAGGGAAAGAGCTATAAGTGGTGGCGGTGGTGGCAGCGGGAGATTGAAAGTGGCGGCAACGACAATAAAAGAGGAGTGAGTGAATAAAAAAAATGGAATTTTTATTGATAAATCCATTCTAGAGTTGTTATAACCCATTAGGTCCACTAAGAAATATTATAACCTGATTAGTCCCATAAAATTTTCTTTTTATTCCATAAGGTCCATTTTTCTAATTTAATATGCTTTCTTAGACTATTTTGCCCCCGTATATATATATGTACAGTGTTAATACGTATTACGTGTCTGTTTCTTCGCTGATTCAATTTGGCAGTTTCTATTTTACACTTTTCATCATCAATCCAATTCTGAGAGATACGTTTATGTTTTGCATGCTCGTTCCAAGGATTGGTTGTGCTAGGGTTTCATTCTTGCTGTTGTAGTCTGGTTCTGTGGTTTGCGAGTGAAGACGACGAAGAGGAAGGTGTTCGGTTGTTATATTTTCCGGACTATAACTAGTTCAAATCAGTTTTTTTTGACTTTCTGGACGATTGTAGGATTGCATGATTAAGGTTAGTATCAATTTGGTTATGAATACATGTTCAGTTTATGGTTTCATTCATATAATGGATCAGATGCTCTGTTTTTGGATTGATATGGATTGGATGCTCTATTTTTTCAATTATATGCATTTTACGTGGTCCTGTGGAGGGGAGTTCATTCATATTATGTAAAGAATGTGTAGTTCTCATTTTACTTTGATGTATGCGTAATGAGGCTCTTTGTGGATGATTTGATTATCAGTATATATATCAATGTGAATGTTCACATTTTGTTAATGTGGAATATGTGAAGAATGTGGATGTTCTCATTTTAAATTGATGTTTGCTTAATGAGGCTTTGTGTGTGTGATATAATTCAAAATGTATGTGTCAATGTAAATGTTGACATCTTGTTTATATTATGTGAAGATTGTTGATGTTCTCATTTTACTTTGATGTTTGCTTAATGTTGACATCTTGTTAATATCAATGTGAATGTTCACATCTTTGTATTGTGAATTATGGATTTAGCACTTGAACTGTACACGTAGTCATCTATTTTTTGCACAATGTGAATTTTCATATCGATTTTGATTACTGTTCATTGTTGTGTTTTTGTGTTTTTATAGGAGATGGATACCTTTATGTTGTTGGTGTGTACATATGGTTGTAGTACAACTGTAATAAATGTTGCCCGCGCAATGTGTTATTCTCGTTTGGTGGAGTGTTTGTGTGAGAAATGAGATGAGTTGTCTGCTGGTTCTATTTCATTGTTCTGTAAACTACCTGGGATTAATAAGTGTGATTTGGACAATGAGGAAGAATTTTAGAACATGTTACTGCTTGCTAAATCAATGGGGGTACAACATGTAGAAGTTGTGGTTGAGTTGAAAAGTGATATTGGTCAGTCAAGTAGTTTGGGATTGCTGCGTGTGGGGGTTGAGGAAGAAATTGATGCACTACAGAGATTTTGCCACCATAAGGAGAAGGTGTTGTTGTCAGCCCCTTGGGCAAATGGTATTACACATGTGGGACAATGGTTTGTTGGAGGTGCACAAGAATTTCATGACGTTTTATGTAAGTATGCCATCCAATGTGGGTTTAAGTTTACATACGTGAAGAACGAAACAACAAGAGTTACTGTTGTATGTGCGATGCGGGAGGAGAGGGGCTGCTTGTGGGCTATACATTGTAGAGCACAACGAGCAAATGATTTTTTCTACATCAAGAGGTTTAGTGATGTGCATACTTGTGGTACGGATGTCCGAACATCGAAGAATCCGCGAGTTAGTTCGGATTTGGTGTCGAGTACCATATCTGAAATTGTGAGGGACAAGCCGTTGACTCGGTCGTGTGAGGTGGTGACTATTTTGAAGAGGGATTATGGGCTAGATGTGAGTTACCATGTCGTATGGTTGGGTGTGGAGAAAGCAAAGGCTGGTATTCATAGAGATCACTCGTTATCGTTTGACCAGCTGCGGTGGTATTCGGATGCCGTGATGCGGTACAATCCGAGGAGTTATGTCAATATTGACTATGATGCGAGTAGTCAACAGTTTTGTCGCTTCTTTGTGTCATTCGCTGCGTGTATTTCTGGGTTCAATGCTTGTCGGCCTTTATTATTCTTGGATGGAACATTCCTCAAAGAAAAGTACAAAGGTCAGCTACTTGCGGCAACGGCGAAAGACGGAAACAATGATTAGTAGTTTTTTTTAGCTGTCTATTCATGTCAATATTCACTCTGAGCAGCATAGTCTGGACAAAAGAGTGATTGGTAAATTATAAGTAATGTGAACATTGACATTAGTATGCACTGATGTGAATGTTCACATCTGTGTATGCCAATGACAGTAATGTGAACATTCACATTATTACACACTGATGTGAATGTTCACATCAGTGTATACTAATGTTAGTTGATCCATTAATGAACAATACTGTGAATGTTAACATTGTCAGTGACTCTACAATCAACAATGAATTATTAATGGTCGTTAATGTGAATGTTCACATCGTTGATGTTTACAAACCTGAATCCAAAAATAACAATAGTAAATAGGGCAATATAGATATGAACATTCACATGACCTGTTTCGTTTATACTGTTTTCTATTCACTTTGGAATATTGTGAACAGTTGTGTATTGGTGTTGTGTTGTAGGTCTGTTTCCTGTTGCATTTGCGATTGTTGATTCACAGACCACAGCCAATTGGTCGTGGTTCTTGCATGAACTTGAGAAGGTTGTTGATGGGAAACGCCATATTTCTTTTATTTCGGATCGTAATCTTGGTCTGTTAGAAGCTATGCCAAAGGTGTTCCCATCGGCTCATCACGGTTATTGCTTACAACACTTGAAGAGCAATTTAAAAGACCGGATGAAAGGAATTGATAATGGATTCAAGGATCACCTAGTAAGTAGTTTGGGTGACTGTGCCTACGAGCCAACTGTGGTAGGGTTCCATGAAAAGCTTGCAAAATTAAAAGAGGAGGGTAAACAACGAGCTCATAATTTTTTCAAGGACTTGACACCTGAGCACTGGGCAAATTCATACTTCAGGTAATAATAGTTTCCTAAGGTGTTCCATTTGTGAAGTTTAGAATGGTAGCGATGTGAATTTTCAGTTTAGAATGATAACAATCTTCGAATTGTGTTTCATGTTCAATGTAAATGATGTGAATGTTTACATTTGCTAATGATGACTGATGTGAATGTCCACATCTGTTAATTTGTCAAATAGTCATGCAATGTATTACAGATTTGAATGTTGACACGTGTCATATTTTGTTGTTATTGTTAACATTCACATCTGTCTATCATTTAAGTTGACAACATAATAAGCATATAATGTGAACATTCACATTATTATAAACTAGTAGCAGACGTGAACATTCACATTATTATACCCTGATGTAAATGTTCACATCAGTGCATACTAATGTCAGTACTGTGAATGTTCACATCTGTCAACGTGAATGATCAGACCTGTTAAATTCCGTATTGTACAATGTTTGTGATATTGTGCAGGGGCATGCGTTATGGGGAGATGACATCCAATGTGGCGGAGTCATTTAATAACTGGATTAAAGAAGCATGTAATCTTCCTATCACTCAAATGGTAGACACAATTCGTACTCAGTTGATGCGGCAAATGTCTGCACGGCGTGACCAAGCAAACAAATGGAATGAGCTTATTTGTCCGACATTCGAAACAAGGCTTATGGATTTGTTCAATGACAGCAGGTCTTGGCAAGTTAGCAAAGCCAACGAGGATGTGTTTGAAGTTCATTCGATACCATCTGTTACAGTTGATGTTACGAGGCGTACACGTTCTTGCTTCAAATGGCAAATCAACAGATTCCCATGTGACCATGCTGTTATTGCCATTCAGAAGAGCCGCTACAATCTCAATGATTGTGTAGAACATTACTTTCATGTAGAGACATATCGTGCAGCTTATTCGGGAGCCATATTCCCTATACCATCGGTGGAGAAACCGACTTTTGATCCCACGGACTTCACTACATACCCGCCAACTGTGACAAGACCACCCGGAAGGCCGAAGAAGAATAGGATCACATCAAGAGGTGAGAAACTGAAGCAAATAAGGTGCGAGAGATGTGATAAGTTGGGGAGCCACAATCGGAAATCATGCACGGAGCCGATATAGGATGTGCCTTTTTTCATTTCAACATTGTATTTTACATTGGATTCTTATATTCATTTTTGAAATAAGATCGTGTTGTGTTGGCAAACATTGGGTTGCAATAAGATTACGTTGCGTTGGCCAACATAATAATGCATTAGTATTTAATTTGTGTTTTATTTTCACTTTTTTAAGGTACCAATCTGACATTTATGTTGGTTCTGTTTTGGATGAATGCATGATGTTAACATTCACACTTGTGTAATATAATCACATTATGTGAATGTTCACATTGTTGAACTTTCAAACATTTCTGTGGTGGGAATGTTCACATTGTTGTTACTGTTAACAGCATCAAAGTAGATGACATGAATGTTTACATCAATGTAACCATTCACATCATCAACTCATAAGATGTGAATATTCATGACATCATCGTTGCCATTCGCATAATCAGAAGTTATGATGTGAATATTCACATCATCAAATTATTAGATGTGAATATTGACTTGTGTTAAGAAATATCATACTCACATCTGTCATATTGTGTTACATGAACACTTTAAGCAATATTCACATCCATGTAGTATGGTTTAAAACAGAAGAAAGTGTATGATCATTCTGTGATGTGAACAGTCACATCATGTCATGTGTATCCAAAAAAAAAATACAATCTCAATGTGCATAACCAATGCAAAATAGGCCTGAAAATGCATATACATATATTGATTGAAAAATATCTGTACAAGCAGTGATATAGACTTGATTTACAATTAAGCTAGTCTGCTCCAATATGAAAAATCTATTGACACTAAATTGTCTTAAATGTGGATAACAGATTTGGGTAACAGTGATAGGTGGACAACCCCCACCTATAGGTTTTCACATTGCATTTTCTTTTTGTGGTTCAGGAAAAGGTGTACTAATGAGTCTCTTATTTGGCACCATTCATAGCGAGCTAGGCTGGCAACAATGTCTTCACGGTATACATGCACTCTCATGATGTAACAAACAGCAGGCCTGCAATCCACCCTGAAAATGCAAACTTGTTGTTAGATTTTGAAATTTAGGTGGGTAATGGTTATGGAACATGTGTAGAAATCGATTTTAGGCTTACAAATTTGATACTTGCTGAGGACAGATGTCCACTGATATGATTGTTTTCGAAGTATTTTGGCTTGATAAGTTGGTCCATAATGGTGATGATGGTCCAATGTTGTGCACCAAAACTGTGATGTAGTCCCTCTGCCAACAATGAAATTTCATATTAGGCACCAACCAACATAGGACGTACGTCCAAATTCAAATATTACACATCACGACAAGTATTATTTTTGTCAGCCACTTACCAGTATTTGTGCTTTGTCAATATGTGGGTCATGTATACCTTCTCTTGGGCGCGGTGAGTTATAATGCCTTCATACATTCTCTTTCACGTCGTACACAACAATTGTCCAGTGGAAGTTGTCGTGTATTGGGAAGATTAAGAATCTCTAGCCTTGATACTCCTTGATGTGTACATCAATCAGTTTATTCCTCTTGTGGGGGGGGTACTCTTGCATGATTTTTTGCACACAAAGGGCATACGATAATGTACCAAGTATTTATATCAATGTTTGATGTTACTGATGTGAATGTTCACATCTGCTAATGAGGAGTCATGTTACTGATGTGAATGTTCACATTTCGTAATAGTGAGTGATACTACTGATGTGAATGTTCACATATGTTAATATGAGTGATACTACTGATGTGAATGTTCACATTTCGTAATGGTGAGTGATACTACTGATGTGAATGTTCACATTTCCTACTGGTGAGTGATACTACTGATGTGAATGTTCACATCTGTTAATGTCAGTGCTATTACTGATGTGAATGTTCCCATTTGCTAATGGTGAGTGATGTTACTGATGTGAATGTTCACATTTGTTAATGTGAGTGATACTACTGATGTGAATGTTCACATCTGTTAATGTGAGTTATATTACTGATATGAATGTTCACATGTGTGTATCATTTAAGTTTAACAACGTAATAAGCATAATCTTCAGTGCGAATGATGTTAATGTTCATATCTGTCAATGTGAATCTTCTCAAAGGTCATTTTATATTGTTGTTAACATTCACATCTGCCTATTATTTAAGTTAACAATATAAGCATATAATGCTGAGATGAACATTCACATCTATTGAAACATAATCAAAATTAAAGTCTAGTGGTTACCAAACATGTGCTTGTAAAGATAAACGATGAATCCTCCAAACTTGGGTTGACTAGCCCTTGTAGTTCAAGTAGAATTTCGCCATAAGCATCTATCACCTGCAGAACCAGAGGGGTGACAGTACATTATTTGCAGTGTCTTTACTCTGTGTGTGTGTGTGTGTGTGTGTGTTTTGTACACATTTACAGTTGCCATACGTTGTTGGTTATTGATTCTTCCTTGATGATGTGTATGATGTCATCAAAATACACGTCTTTAGTCTTTGAGTCCCCTCGCCACACTAGCAACCTGTGCATTGTGATTACAGAAAACGTTAATGTCAACATTGCACATTTATGAAATGATCTAATTTATTAAGTATGTATGTGAACTGAACATGAGTAAAAAAAAAAAAAAACTGTTGGGGATATGTAAGATCACTTACTCATCACCGTCGTTCTTGTGCAAATTTTGGACTTTTTGCTTGTTGAGTTTGTTCATGTTAGCCCAGACCTTCAGTTTGTTGTTCAAGGTTAACTTCTTGGACTTTGTTGGCTGCTCTTTTGGTGGTTGCTTGTCTAAATCTTGGGCAATTTGGATTGCATGTGCTTGCTCTTCGGCTCCCTCTTTCCCTTTCTTCTGACCAGGCAGGTTGGGGTATTCAAACTCGTCCAACCTGTGTTATTTCCTTACCTTCTACTTTATGCGCTTTACCCTTGATGGGGGGCTAATAATGTGTTCCAATGCTGCAATGGGATGCTTGTTAAGGCTGTCATGAGCCTTTTGTGCTTCAACTTGAGTGATGATGTGGACGGACTAATCGTCAAAAAGGTCTTGAAGTATTGTTTTTTTACATTCCAAGTTGATGACCAACTTTGTCAGCCGCTGAATTTCTATGTCTTTCCACTCCATGCAAGTCTTCATGTCCATGTCCACATTGGATGGGCCCGATTGGTCAAATAGTTTGGCTTCAAGGGCAGCAATCACCCTTTCCCTCAACTCCCATGATTCTTCCAACTGTTTGTATTTCGATTCCCATTGTCGTACAAGACCCCAGGCTTTTTGGTTTTCTTTTATGAGTACTTCCACAATGTCGGGCTCAGTTGGTTGTGCTATGATGATTCTTTTCTCAGCATTGGGGGTGCTACAGCTGGGGTTGATATAATGTCCAACATCATTCAGGTCCATTGCATCGACAGAAAATGCATCCCTGTCATCACTGCATTGACTGTCTTTGCTTTGATCCTCATTGCTTTCATATTTCTTTGCTACTGCACTTGACAAAATCTCAGGTTTGGGCTCCACATTCAATTTTGTATGACGGTACATCTTCACTTCAATTGGTGATGCCATTAGCTCGCCGCCATATACCTGCATTTGGAGACAGTATGTTAGTTAGATAGTTCCTCGTGTCACTATGTGAATAGGCACAATATATTTGGTTGTACTTCTACCTCATTTAAACCCAGCTTAGCCAAAGATATGGACTTCATGTTGCTATATAAGGTTGTGAAGTTCCACTTTACGCATCGCGGAATGGCATTGGGGTTGCGGGGTTGTAAGATTGTTGTATGCTCACACAGCCAGTACTGAAACAAGTAACAAATATCAGTAATTTGAATGTTCACATCAATTAACACTTATGTGAATGTTTACACCACTGGGCAGTAATGTGAATGTTCACATTACACGACTGGGGCAGTAATGTGAATGTTTACATCAATTAACACTGATGTGAATGTTCACATCTGCTAATGGGGAGTCATGTTACTAATGTGAATGTTCACATTTCCTAATGGTGAGTGATACTACTGATGTGAATGTTCACATCTGTTAATGTGAGTGATATTACTGATGTGAATGTTCACAACTGTTAATGTCAGTGCTATTACTGATGTGAATGTTCACATTTGCTAATGGTGAGTGATGTTACTGATGTGAATGTTCACATCTGTTAATGTGAGTGATACTACTGATGTGAATGTTCACATCTGTTAATTTCAGTGCTATTACTGATGTGAATGCTCACATTTTGCTAATGGTGAGTGATGTTACTGATGTGAATATTCACATCTGTTAATGTGAGTGGTACTACTGATGTGAATGTTCACATCTGTTAATGTGAATGTTTACACCAGCATCTACTAATGTGTGTTTGTACATTACTGAAACAGTAATGTGAATGTTTACATCAATGTTGTCAACTTCCACACCAATGCTAAGAAATGTGAACATTCACATCAAAGTGTCCAAAGCCCGTAAATGTTCATATTAAACATAGAATAAGTTTTATGAGGTTTACCATTAACAACATCACACATCCGGTGACTCGTCCTGGTTTTCCACAGTTTTGGCCTAATGAACCCATCAAGGTTGCCCGGATGCTCTCAGCCCAATCATACTCGATCATCTTGTCTAATGGGTCCATGTATGAGTAGAAAGCCCATCCAATTGTTTCTCCGGATGTAGAAACGAATAGCTTGACGCATGCATACGTGCAAGCTAATCTTGCGACCTCCTCATTGTCATGTTTTTTTGTGCCCTTCAATGCTTCGCTCAGAATTTCTCATATTTTGGCAGCACTTAACCGACTAACATCCTTACACATTCGGTGTATGATGCCGGTTGTTGGTTTTGCACCATAAGAGAGGTCCATCGACTTGGTGCCGCAGTTCACCCCAAAAATCAGTGATACGTCGCTTTTAAAAATCTGGATGTTCTTATCCCCAATGTAAAACCTCCCACTAGATTGCTTGAATGTCTGTACTATACATACAATGACATCATCATATTTCATGCAGTGGTTGAGGTCGATTTCGTTACTGATCAAGCAATCAAATAATGGCCAGAACGGTGTTTTTCTAAGGCACTTCAATTGGCCACTTGTAAATTTTGTATCCTTTAACAGTTTGACCAATCCAGTTATATTTGACCTGTAGTTAACTTTTTTCATGTTCACTTCTTCAGGAACAGCTGTTTGATCAGGCTTGGTTTTGGCACAGGATTCCCCTCGCTTTCGCTTGCCATCAACTTTATGGGGAAGACCTGTGCATTCAAATAAGCACATATAATTGGCTGAAACACAGAGGATGGAACCAGAAGCACCAAACAACATTCAACAACCAGCATTGACAGTAATGTGAACATTCACATCATTGTACACTGATGTGAATGTTCACATCAGTGTATACTACTGTAAGTTTACCTAGTAATCAACACTAATGTAAATGTTCATATCATCCATGTTTGCAAAATAAATTCCGAAAACGACAATAGTTACAAGGCAATGTAAATGTTTACATGGGTGATCACATTTTGTTATAATTTGCTAAAAATCAAAGGGGGGCACCAACAGCGCCAAACAACACCCAATAACACAAACAACTTGGACATTGATGTCACAATGTGAATATTTACATCATATTCCATCACAGTGTTGAGTGAAGTTTGGGGGTTCTGACATTAATGTGAACATTCACATGATGTGAATGTTGAATGTTCACATCAGTGTCTACTACTGTAAGTTTCAACACTAATGTGAATGTTCACATCATCCATGTTTGCAAAATAAATTTCGAAAACGACAACAATTACTGGGCAATGTGAATGTTTACATAGGTGATCACATTATGTTATAATTTGCTAAAAATCAAAGGAGGGAACCAACAGCGCCAAACAACACCCAATAACACAAACAACTTGGACATTGATGTCACAATGTGAATATTGATATCATATTCCATCATAGTGTTGAGTGAAGTTAGGGGGTTCTGACATTAATGTGAACATTCACATGAGTGTCTACTACTGTAAGTTTACCTAGTAATCAACACTAATGTGAATGTTCACATCATCCATGTTTGCAAAATAAATTCCGAAAACGACAACAGTTACTAGGCAATGTGAATGTTTACATGGGTGATCATATTATGTTATAATTTGCTAAAAATCAAAGGGGGGAACCAACAGCACCAAACTACACCCAATAACACAAACAAGTTGGACATTGATGTCGCAATGTGAATATTTACGTCATATTGCATCACAGTGTTGAGTGAAGTTTGGGGGTTCTAACATTAATGTGAACATTCACATGATGTGAATGTTCACATCAATGTCTACTACTGTAAGTTTACCCAGTAATGAACACTAATGTAAATGTTCACATCATCCATGTGTGCAAAATAAATTCCGAAAACTACAACAGTTACAGGGCAATGTGAATGTTTACATGGGTAATCACATTATGTTATAATTTGCTAAAAATCATAGGGGGGAACCAACAACACCAAATAACACCCAACAACACAAACAAGTCCAACATTGATGTCACAATGTGAATATTTACATCACATTCCATCACATTGTTGAGTGAAGTTTGGGGGTTCTGTGGACATCAAAAATGAACAATATCAATAGTGACAGTAATGTGAACATTCACATCATTATACACTGCTGTGAATATTCACATCAGTGTCTACTACTGTAAGTTTAGCCAGTAATCAACACTAATGTGAATGTTCACATCATCTATTTTTACAAAATCAATTCCGAAAACATCTATGTTTACAAATTCAAATCCGAAAACTAGAAGGTGGATGTATACATCGGTGATGACATTGTGATTGAAAAGCAGAAGGTGGAATGGTATTCCTTACTTTTGTTCGTCATGGTTGGTGGGTATGGATCACACTCAGTGGATGAAATAAACTCAATGGGACGACAGGAATTTTTGAACGACGAAGCACCCTCCTTCCGATGTGAACCTTCGCAGTGGTGAGATGAAGAGGAATCTAGGGTCAATGGTCGACGGTGGACGACGAGGACGTATAGACACCTCATTTTTGACCGCCCTTAAGACTTAGGCGTTACTGATGGTTTACTTGGTGAAGAAAGGTGTGCAGGGCAAAGATCCAGTTTCTTCGGCAAGGAGAGAGGCAAGTCTCAAATTCACACCCCGTTTTGGACCAAAGCTATTTTGGATGGTTTTTAGACCTTAAAACCCTCTCTTTCAAAACTTTTTTGAAATAAAGTTTCTACGATGTTCCGAGGCTCGCATTTTGTCAAACGTTGCGCTTTTCGGTAAACCGAGCAGGGACGAAGTGGAAATGAATGAAAGAGAGATGAAATATTTGAAAAATCTTTCAAAACACCTTGCTTAAGGGTTTGAAGTTGAAGAAAGGAGGGGAAGAGAGAAGAAACCAAGTTGGAGGAGAAGACAGGCATGAATTCGGGTAGAAGCGAGTCGAGCAGGCCTCACTGAATCAGGCTTATCTATCTGTACACTTGGAGTTTAGCTATGGGGCCACCACCGTCGGAAAGCTTACTTCCGGGGCTTCATTTTTCACTCAAGAATCTCTTAAAGCCAAGTCCGGGTGGGGGAGATATGATCAACTGAAGTTGGGCATCATCCCGGTTGGATCGAATCTGCGCGGCTTCACCAAAATGGGCATAACTTTTTCCACAGGAGGAATTTTAATGCAAGGTTTGCGCCATTGGAAAGCTAACTTCCGGGGCTTCAATCTGGACATCCACCGGCACTTTTTAACCTCATCAGCCACCCATCGGCACTCTATTTATCCGACCGGCAATTTATTGTGCCGACCGGCCATTTATTTTAGCCGACCGACCATTTTTCTGGCCGACAACCTTCCGGAGTATTCTACAGATTGAGTGGATGCCAGCTGTGCCAGCTAGAGGGCACAGACTGGATCCTCCATACACGTGTATGGAGGATCTTTGCTCTTGGTTTGAAGCTTCTAAGAGAAGCTTTAGTCTCTTGGCTCTATAAAGGAAGCTCTCCTCTTCCTTATACTAGGTTAGAAAACCAGCTGGAGCATTACATACAATCCTCCATATATCTATCTCATCCAAGCCTCCAAACCCTAAAATCCTTGCTCCATTTGCACTACACCCTATAGCACCACACCACCACTCCATTCCAGCAGCTTGGAAGGCCTTCTCAGAGCTTTGGAGGCACCTTTTCTCAAGCCAAAAGGCTGCTAAAGTTTGGTCTTCAAGGGTGAGTACCATTCCCCCTCTTTTGAGCTTATTCTTGTATCATTTCTAAGCCATACATGCTTGCTGTTTTGAGCTCCGGCCTTAACTGGAACTAGGATTATTTTGAGCTCCTTTTCACTTTTTCTTAAGGGTCTCTCACTGTTTGAGGCCTCCTTGTTGCACTTTCTTCATTATCTCCCTTGTATGCCATTATCTTGCGTAGTATTTTTGGCCTATGTATAATCTGTTTTGAGGCATGTCATAAACTGTAAATGGGCTTATTTTGAGTCCTTCTTCAATGTTGTTGAAGGGCTCAATGATTTTTGAGGCTTCTATCTTCCACTTGCCTTTATATCCCTTTTTTGGCTCCATTTTTGCATGATTTGTTAGCCTATTGTGCTTCTATTTTTGGGCTCTTTTCAGAACTGTAAAAGGTAATATTTTGGGTCCCTCTTCAACATTGTTGAAGGACCCTCAGCTGTTTGGGGCCAGCAGCTGTGACTTGCTTCATAACCTCACATTTAGGGCCATTTTTGCATGCTAGTTTTGCCCTATTTGTGTTTGCTGTTTGGCCCTTCTTAAAACTGAAAACATGCTTGTTTTGGGGCTGCCTCGAATCTGTCTTCACATGTCATGATCAAATAATGGATGCTTTGTATAGCTGTAGGCCATTGCGTATGCCTAATTTTACATTTCGGGATCATTCCATGCTTCGGGTGCCATGCTTTTATGATTCGGGGCTGTTTCGGGTCATATTTTAGCGCTGAAATTTGCATTCTCGTATGCCATATTCCATGCCTTGCCATGTCTTGTTAGAGTGGCATTTGGCGCCTTAGGGCCGGTCCTCGGTTTGCGTGCATGCGTGCACGTATTTCGAGTTGTCTCATTTTCATCTAATGGCCACTGATGTGGGTGTGGTTGAGGTCCACTCACATTGGTGTAAATCCATTTTGCATTGTGTATGCCATGTTTCAATGCGTTGTGCATGTTATGTTGTTAGCATTGTGTGTGCCATGTAGTTATATTGCATGTTTGTATGTTTGCTTGCATGCTTAGGTCGCTTGTGCATTGTTGTGCATTGCCTCGCCTCTTGACCAACCATGATTGAGGTTGGGTCTCTTGTATGTTTTGTGTGCATTGCATTTGACATTGAAATGCATACTTGACTCTTTGGCCATCATGCATCGAAATGCGTGATTGGTGGCCCGAGGGTCGAGGGCCATGCTCCCTTGAGTCCATTACATGATAGGGAGTGTGTCCATGCATACATTTGCCTAAAAATTCCATGCCATACACTGCTTGCCCTCTGCTGCTGCCAATTGCAGGTTCTGCAGGAAGCTTTGGCCGGTCGGTTAGATACAGTGCCGACCGATAATCCATCAATGGCCGATAACTTCATCAGCGCCCGGTGACCATTTCCCATGGCCGGTGTCCATCCCTCCCAGCCGGTGGTATTCCCCAACATCCAGAGAGCATGTCCTTAGACTTTGGCAGTCCTCAGAGGAGCAGGGCAGTGAAAAACAGAGGCAACAGTGCTATGGCAGCGAGTTTCCGGGCGATATGGGTCAAGCATGCATCATTCGCGCATCCCACGGCGGGGGCCGTGGCCACCTTCCCTTTGCCTTTAATTTGTTAGTTAAATAGGAATTCTGTAATAATTAATTAAGTAGTTAGTTATTTATTCGGGCTGTAATATTTATTCGGTCCCTCCGAGCGAGGGCGAATTTGTAATAAGTGTGGGTGCGTGTGTGTGCATGTCTTCCAATCCCCACTTCTTTCTTCCCTTTTACTTACCTGCTTATGATGGTAGACTAGGGCATATTTAAAATTAGCATACCTTATGCTATGCATGCGTACATTCATGCATCTGTATTGCATGCATCGGGCTCGGTACATCATGCTAACTGCATTTGTACTTTCAATTCCGAATTGAATACGTGCATCAATTGATTGCATTTCACATGCCATGTTTAGGTTAGCCGAGCCTACCCTAATTGCATCCTGCATGTGTTGCATTAGTCAATTTGACATGAACTAGGATCACGCATGTTTGCTAACTAGTTTATCGTTTTGGCAGGGAGTACGATGTAAGTATTTTCTTGCTTTAGCACATCGCATGCGTGTGAATGCCATCATGACAGCATGTTTACCATGTGGCTAGATGCTTATGTGATAAACTGTTGGAATGCCTGTGGGTGAAGGTTGGATTGTTTGAGTTGGAAAAACTCGTTGAAATCCGTATTTTAGCCTACTTGCGAGTAGCAAATTCCAATTTATTTTTCAAGACAAACGGATATGCAATGTTTATTTCCAAATTAGACAATCTAGTCTATACTTGTGTGCTGTGCGCATAACATAGTAATGTTAGGCTAATAATTGGAATAAAAACACATAACGTTTTTAAAAACGAATATCACGGTTAGTAGAGGCCGATCTTCGAATCGGGCGAGAGGGGGTGCTCATAGCTGACCTTCCCCGATCGTACCCAAGTTCCCGAGCCGAGGCAACTTTGGCAATGACGGACACATGGCCTTTGGCACCGAGTCAGGGTTTCCTAAATTCTCCCATTTTAAAATATTTAGGTGGCGACTCTTTATCTGGCAAAGCAGTCCATGTTTGGCACTCCTTTTCAAAAATCTGATTCTCAAAACGATTTGCCGGATTTGGACTCTTTGGTTCAGATTAAGAACCGTGACACAAATCGAGTCCGAACTGTAGCGAGGTCCCCTGCGGACGTGTTACAGTTTCTGGCGACTCTGCTGGGGAATTTAGAGAGCTTGACTCGAACTCGTGATATCCTGTTTTGATTCCATTTATGTGTTTCTTTGCATTGCATGTGCATTGGTGCGCCTAGGAACACAGTGTTTGCCATCTGCCATTCCTGAACGGTTTGATGGAGGCTTGTCTTGTCAAGGCATGACCATAAGGCTGACCGGTTATGGGCTCTGACAGTATGGGAACACAAACCCCGGTTTTTACTGGGGCACCCTTTTGACCATTCGACCTAGTGCATATTCGGAATCCATAGTGACCATTCCAAACTAGGACAGGTTGCTTACCCGTTAGGTTGTTTGAAAACCGCTACGTGCGTAGTGAAACCCTAGCTCCTGACAAAATAGGACAGGGAAACCCTACCCCAACATAGGAGTGTTTTGGCTCTCACTTATCTGCTATGTGCTTTAGAGTGCGTCTCTACAGGGAATGCGTGTATCAGTTTGAAAGTTTGGGCATCAGGCCTGCGGGCACCAGTTCAGTATTTTGGGATTCAGTTTACCTGAGGGTATCAGTTTACCGGCAGAATTTTGGGCAGAATTCAGTAGAGAGCACAGTCGTTCAGCTATGTGCATACCTGTTCTGGTGAAATCAAGCTGAGATACTGTCTGTTTTCTCTTTTGCAAGGTAGTCGTGGAACTATAGCTTCAGAGGGCTCCAATATCCCCCGAGGTTCATTGGATTTGTACTGATAGACTTTGTCAGGTCAGAGACTCAGTTCAAGGGTAATCAGGGCCAGAGAAGGCTAGTCAGGCGCAGACCACCTGTACAACAGCTACCAGATCAGTGATCTTTGAGCAGTCGGGCTGAGATTTCCAAGCCTACTACCGACATAGATATACCGGTTGCTCAGTTAGATTAGAACAATATGTCGAGTCTGGAAGAGATGGTGCGCCAACTCCAGGATAGTATGAAAGCCATGCAGCAAGACGCTGTCCGTCAAGCGGAATTCGCCAAACAACAGGCTGTGGCCATAACCCAACAGGCAGAGACAATTGCCAGATTGGAGCAGCAAACTGGAGTATCTACTTCGCACCAGGCTCCTCCCCCACCAAGAGTTCCCATACTCGGGGAGGCAACCCACGTCCAGGATGATACGGATATTCCAGTCGGGCCAGCTCCGCCCCCGGTTCTACCCCAGCTATCCAAGACACCTATCAACCTACCGGACTCCCCTTTTGAGTTAGAGACTGATCCAACGGCGCTAAAGATGAGCAAGCTTGAAAGGTTGTTCAAGAAGGCTCAAGGCATGAAATCTGTCCCGGACATCGAGGATGGGTAAACCGATACAGCTGTGACGCTGCCAGACAGATTCAAGATGCCACATATTGACCGTTTCGATGGGTCCGAGGATCCCATGGTGCACTTGCGGCTGTTTTCAGACATTCTAAGGCCGATGGGCCTCACTAGATTACAGAAGCTATCATTGTTTGGCCGGACCCTGTCTGGGATAGCCGCAATCTGGTATGCAAAATTGGAGAACTCTGTGAAACAGAATTGGGAAGAGATGGCTGAGGCCTTCAGTGATCAATACTCCTACAACACACAGATTGAGGTCACAACTCGTGATCTTGAAGTCACCCGCCAAGAGCCAAAGGAGGGTTTTTCAGAGTTTGCGGCGAGGTGGAGAGCAAAGGCCTCGATGATGGCTACAAGGCCTTCTGACAAAGACCAGATAAGGATGGTTGTGCGCAACCTCCAACCCAAACTAATGCAGAAAATGATCGTGCTCCCCTTTCCTACCTTTTCGGATCTGCATGAGATAGGGGTACAGATCGAAGATGCTATGAAGCAGGGCCTTATTGATCAGGAGAAGGAGCAGCCCAGGAGGGCGTTTACCCGTAGTTCGAATGCGACCACCAGCAGTGATGCAGCTGCTAGGACTTCGACGTGGGCATGGTCGCCACCACCACACCAAGAGCAGCCACCCCCTTTGTTGGTGCATCCACTTCAAACCCCCAAACTTCGGACTATCTACCCCGAGGCAAGAGGGTTTTCACCCCACTCTTTATGCCTTTGTCTAAAGCTCTGGGGGTTCTACTCAGGAAAGGACATCTGAAACCGTTGGAACAACGGCCTCTACCCGATCCTCTCCCTGCAAAGCATGACCCGGCTAAGTACTGTGCCTTCCATCAACAGACCGGTCATGACACCGACAGTTGCGTCCGTCTCCGCCACGAGATACAAAATTTGATTGACAACAAGGTCATCCCCGCACCAGGTCCTGTAAAGTCTATCGGCACTTGATCAGTGAACTTGTGGGGAATAATGCGATGTGATCAAGGGATGAACCACCTGCGGGCGGCACTCAGTTTACTCCAGATGTGGTGTATGGCACGCACTATTTTGAGCATTTGTGAATGCTAGTTTTGTACATTCTGACTTGGGTATTGGGTCAGTCTTGTTGTGATGTTTTGAGTCTGTCTCTTTGTTTTGAGTCAGTCCTTTCATACTGAGTCAGTCGGGTCTGTCTTATTGTATCGAGTCAGTCCCGTTTTGTTAGAGTCAGGTGATTTCGGGGGTGTTACCTTGGATATCACTTGCTTGTTTTGCGTTTGTCCTTTTTCTTTCTTTTGAGTCTGTTTCTGCCTTGGAGCCGGTTATGCCAACAGATTTGAATGGAACAGCAATGATTTTCACACTCTTGTGTTTGCTTCTGCCATGTGCCAGTTATGCCAGAAATTCTAAATGAGATGGCAGTATTTGGCTAGAAGCTGTGTCTTTTCTGTGCCTTGAATCCATTGCATCGACCTAAGTTTTCCAAAACTTTTTTCGAAACATTGTCAGAAAAACAAAGAGGAAGGCATTCCTCGGGTTTTGCAAAACTTGATCAATTGAGAGAAAGAGAGGCATGTTAAGCCCTTAATGATTGAGATCATGCTTGTTAATGTGAGTACTGAGAAGGACCCTGGCTTGATCCAGATTGGTTCTACACAGTCTTCAGCGCGAGCGATTTGTTGCTTTCTTAATAAATTTCAAAAAATATTTTGCGCGGTCCTGCGAAGACTTGTGTGGGATCGCTCTTGAGATTGTGCAGCTTAGGATCGCTCTCAGCCTCGAGATTCGACCCCTCACTTTCAAACCTTGAACCTGAGTTCAGAACGTTCAACGGTCAACCACAACGTGAGGCCTGTGTGGCCATTTTGAAGCAGCCCTCGAGCAAGAGGCACCAAAGTCAGATCAAGGAGATCAGATCAAAGGAAGCTTGCGAAGCTAGAACAAAAGCACCCCTCGAACTAGGGGCAAAAATGTCCGATATGCTCGAAGAGCCGAAGATGGATCCTTCAGTAAATCAATGCAACAGCCACTCTCCTGGATATGGATGGCTTCAAAACCCTAAAACCATTTGGCATGGACTTGTTACACTTTTATCCTTTGAGAGGCTAGCTGGGCCGAAAACCCGGAAGGGCGACCCAGGCAAAAGTTAGAGCAAGAGAAAAATACAAAAAAAAAAGTAAAAAAATGCAAAAGAAAAGAAAAAAGAAAGAAAAAAAAATGCAAAAAAAAAAGAAGAGAAAAAGAAATGAAAAAAGTTGAAAAAAAAAAAGAAAAAGAAGAACAAAGCTCGCAAGGTTGAAAACCCGCAACGGGCGCCTTGGCAAAAGTTAGAGCCTAAAAAGGAGAGGAAAATACCCGAGTGTACCTTACCCCGAACTACGTAAGGTTTGATTCCCATCTTTGGGATACGTAGGCAACTTCATTCTGAAGTCCAGCCGTAAAATACTTCAAATTTAACTATGTCCATGTGATGGTTCTAGTCATCTTTGTCTTTTCTGTATCCGGGAGTTCGGTTGCAATCATCGCTCTGAGGACTGATTACAATACACTACGGTGCCATTCAGACAAGGGGCAACTTTCCGTTGCCATTCAATGCACCGCGGTGTCATTCAAACAAGGGGCAACTTTCCGTTGCCATTCAATGCGCTGCGGTGCCATTCAAACAAGGGGCAACTTCCCGTTGCCATGCAGTGCCATCCACACAAGGGGCAATTTTCCATTGCCTCCGATCTGAGGTTGTGCATCTCGAGAGTAAGTTTCGTGCTCGTCGAGCATTGATCGTTTGCAAAAACAGTTTTTGAGAATTTTTACTGAGGTTGGCTAATTGTCTCGAAAATTATTCCATTTTTCCAAAAAATTGGACCTTTTTTTGGACCTAAAACAGGAAACTTTTCAGTGCTCATAGCCTGACTTGCATGATTTCAAATCAAAAATCGAACAAGTGTGTTAATCTAACTCTCATGTTGGTCAAAATTGTTTTAGTAGAAAACCAAAACAAAAAATGGTCAAAATAATGAACTAGGGGCACAGTTGAGTCAGGCTTCCTGTCTTTCCCCTGTTGTCAATGCATTTGCCAGAAAGGGCACTCTACTTGCCAGAAAGGGCACAACTGAAGTCAACAACAAAGGGCTGAAAGCTCTTTCATCCTCCAAGCAACGAGGTATCGAGTCAAGTGTGAAGCACGAATTGGAATGGATCAAGATGTTCCACTTCCTCATCTGGACAGATATAACCACGTCCAAACTCCCCAGCAGGGCATCATCAACCGATGTTGGCTGCAGATTTGCTACACACCCAGTTATAGCGCAACCCCTCTGTGGAAGAAACTCACTATTGTGAACAAGAAGAAGAGTCTGGTAGAATACCAGCGGCAAGAGCCCACAACTTCCTGCTTATCCATCAACCACCCAGGGGAGGGATAAAAAATGAGAGATTGAAGAATAGAGAGAAGTGCGATGAGGAAAAATGTGAGAAAAGGGCTTTTTTCAGAAAAAATAGAGCTTGAGGGCCGAGTGAGGTGAGAACCACAAGTGAGAAAAGGGTGGGAAACAATACCCAGAGAAACTGGCTCCTCGTGCGTTGAGAGGTCTCTCGTCTTTGTAACACGTCTGTGTGTCGTGTCTCTTGTTTTGTTTGTCTCGATTCTGGATTTGAGTCGTTCCGAGGGTGTCTCGATGTGTTTAGGTTGTTTACCTTTTGTTTTTTGTTGTTGAGTCTTTTTCACTGTGTTCAGTCGTAGGCTCAATACCTGGTCGAGAACTCATTTTCTCAATTTCAAAAAATGATTTGTTGTGTGCTCAGAGTGCTGTGCCATTCTCCACATTTGTGCAAAAAAGGAAATTTTTTCTTTCGAAAACTGCAGGGTTCAACCCAGGTCATGTGAGAACAGTAAAATCAGGATCTATCTGAAGCTATATAGGTTCCGGACTGCAAAGCAAAAGAAAAGATGAAAAATCGAAGCATCTGAGTGTGTTTCACCTTCAGCAAATTCCGTGATTGTACTCTGGATGTACCTCTTCAGGCCTTGTCACTACTCCGAAATATGGGCGTGCCTCTACCTCAAGCTCAAGATCAGGTCTGCTTCAAGCCAGAAGGGCAATCAAAGTGCTCCCTCAGAAAACCAGTCCTTGCCAGGAAAGAAAGGTAGTAACTGCGTTTTGGAAGTATAAGCAAGAGTAACCCACTTTCAGCTCAAATTGTTTCTGCGGAATTTTCAATTCATGTCTTCGATGCGTAGCTCATCGTCAGTCGGCATGCACGAGGTGTATCCTTTTGAAATATATATTGTGACCCTTCTGAGAGGTAAATCGGAGGTTGTGTTTGAATTGGTCTTGTTAAGGCTTGTATTCCCTTATTCGGCATTTTGTTTCAAATATGCGTTGTCACGCACGTTCCACTTGCATTGTGATGTACGTTCTAATTGCATTGTTATGCACCACTTCACTTGCATTGTGATGCGTATTCCAATTGCATTGTTATGCACCCACTTCACTTGCATTGTGATGCACATTCCAATTGTATTGTTATGCCCCTTTTCACTTGCAATTATCATTCTTTCTCCTCGCGCGTGCAACGGGTCAGACCTTCTCTGGTTAAGAGCATTTGGAATACCTTTCAATGCTCACACCATTCCGAAACACTGGGATACGTCCCTATGTTTCTCTCTCTTTTTGAAACACCGGGATACGTCCCTACGTTTCTCTCTTTCCGAAACACCGGGATACGTCCCTACGTTTCTCTCTTTCCGAAACACCGGGATACGTCCCTATGTTTCTTCTTCCATTCCGAAACACCGAGATACGTCCCTACGTTTCTCTCTTTTCGAAACAGCGGGATACGTCCCTACGTTTCCCTCTCTTTCCGAAACACCGGGATACGTCCTTATGTTTCTCCTACTTTTCCAAAGCGCCGGGATACGTCCCTATGTTTCTTCTTCCATTCCGAAATAACGGGATACGTCCCTATGTTTCTCTTTCCATTCCGAAACAACGGGATACGTCCCTATGTTTCTCTCACCATTCCGAAACACCGGGATACGTCCCTACGTTTCACTCCTCCTTTTCCGAGACACTGGGATACGTCCTTATGTTTCTCTCCCTTTTCTGAAACACCGGGATACGCCCCTACGTTTCTTTCTCCTTTTCTGAAACACCGGGATATGTCCCTATGTTTCTTCTCCTTTGTCGAAACCTTTGGGATACGTCCCTAATCTTTGGGATACGTCCCTAATCCTTGGGATACGTCCCTAATCTTTGGGATACGTCCCTAATCCTTGGGATACCTCCCTAACCTTTGGGATACCTCCCTAATCCTTGGGATACGTCCCTAATCCTTGGGATATGTCCCTAACCTTTGGGATACGTCCCTAATCCTTGGGATACGTCCCTAACCCTTGGGATGCGTCCCTAATCCTTGGGATATGTCCTAAACCTTTAGGATACGTCCCTAATCCTCGGGATACGTCCTATGTCTCTCCCTCTTCGGTTAAAAGCGTTCAGAATACGTTCCAAAGCTCACACCATTCCAAAACACCGGGATATGTCCCTGTGTTTCTCCCTGTCCCATTTCCCCACACGATTTCAGTGTGTTTGGAATTCATCTTAGGTTGCATTGTCATGTACACCTCTTCACTTACGTTATCACGCACATTCCACTTGCATTGTTTTATCAAACCGGCTTCGCAAAAGCATATAAGTCCAATTACAAGCCGGCTTCGCGTAGCGTATAAGTCCAATTATCAAAGTCTTCTTGCATATCATTTTCATCCTGCCCCTGACCTACGCTGGTTTGATTCCTTGCAAAGGGATACGTAGGCAGCCTGCGGGCACAACCATTCATTCATTTGTATTTTGTTTGTTTGTCCAAGTCTTCGGCCTCATAAAAAATGGGTCTTCTCTGGGCTTTGACATTCACTCACGTCATTTCATGACTCATGAGTTTTGTCAAAGAGGGGCAACTGTAGATACTCCATTTTTGACCGCCCTTAAGACTTGGGCGTTACTGATGGTTTACTTGGTAGAGAAAGGTGTGCAGGGCAAAGATCCAGTTTCTTCGGCAAGGAGAGAGGCAAGTCTCAAATTCACACCCCGTTTTGGACCAAAGCTATTTTGGATGGTTTTTAGACCTTAAAACCCTCTCTTTCAAAACTTTTTTGAAATAAAGTTTCTGCGATGTTCCGAGGCTCGCATTTTGTCAAACGTTGCCCTTTTCGGTAAACCGAGTAGGGACGAAGTGGAAATGAATGAAAGAGAGATGAAATCTTTGAAAAATCTTTCAAAACACCTTGCTTAAGGGTTTGAAGTTGAAGAAAGGAGGGGAGAGAAGAAACCAAGTTGGAGGAGAAGACAGGCATGAATCCGGGTAGAAGCGAGTCGAGCAGCCCTCGCTGAATCGGGCTTATCTGTCTGTACACTTGGAGTTTAGCTATGGGGCCACCACCGTCGGAAAGCTTACTTCTGGGGCTTCATTTTGCACTCAAGAATCTCTTAAAGCCAAGTCCGGGTGGGGGAGATATGATCAGCTGAAGTTGGGCATCATCCCGGTTGGATCGAATCTGCGCGGCTTCACCAAAATAGGCATAACTTTTTCCACAGGAGGAATTTTAATGCAAGGTTTGCGCCATTGGAAATCTAACTTCCGGGGCTTCAATCTGGACATCCACCGGCACTTTTTAACTTCATCGGCCACCCATCGGCACTCTATTTATCCGACCGGTAATTTATTGTGCCGACCGGCCATTTATTTTAGCCGACCGACCATTTTTCTGGCCGACGACCTTCCGGAGTATTCTACAGATTGAGTGGATGCCAGCTATGCCAGCTGGAGGACACAGACTGGATCCTCCATACACGTATATGGAGGATCTTTGCTCTTGGTTTGAAGCTTCTAAGAGAAGCTTTAGTCTCTTGGCTCTATAAAGGAAGCTCTCCTCTTCCTTATACTAGGTTAGAAAACCAGCTGGAGCATTACATACAATCCTCCATATATCTATCTCATCCAAGCCTCCAAACCCTAAAATCCTTGCTCCATTTGCACTACACCCTATAGCACCACACCACCACTCCATTCCAGCAGCTTGGAAGGCCTTCTCAGAGCTTTGGAGGCACCTTTTCTCAAGCCAAAAGGCTGCTAAAGTTTGGTCTTCAAGGGTGAGTACCATTCCCCCTCTTTTGAGCTTATTCTTGTATCATTTCTAAGCCATACATGCTTGCTATTTTGAGCTCCGGCCTTAACTGGAACTAGGATTATTTTGAGCTCCTTTTCACTTTTTCTTAAGGGTCTCTCACTGTTTGAGGCCTCCTTGTTGCACTTTCTTCATTATCTCCCTTGTATGCCATTATCTTGCGTAGTATTTTTGGCCTATGTATAATCTGTTTTGAGGCATGTCATAAACTGTAAATGGGCTTATTTTGAGTCCTTCTTCAATGTTGTTGAAGGGCTCAATGATTTTTGAGGCTTCTATCTTCCACTTGCCTTTATATCCCTTTTTTGGCTCCATTTTTGCATGATTTGTTAGCCTATTGTGCTTCTATTTTTGGGCTCTTTTCAGAACTGTAAAAGGTAATATTTTGGGTCCCTCTTCAACATTGTTGAAGGACCCTCAGCTGTTTGGGGCCAGCAGCTGTGACTTGCTTCATAACCTCACATTTAGGGCCATTTTTGCATGCTAGTTTTGCCCTATTTGTGTTTGCTGTTTGGCCCTGCTTAAAACTGAAAACATGCTTGTTTTGGGGCTGCCTCGAATCTGTCTTCACATGTCATGATCAAATAATGGATGCTTTGTATAGCTGTAGGCCATTGCGTATGCCTAATTTTACATTTCGGGATCATTCCATGCTTCGGGTGCCATGCTTTTATGATTCGGGGCTGTTTCGGGTCATATTTTAGCGCTGAAATTTGCATTCTCGTATGCCATATTCCATGCCTTGCCATGTCTTGTTAGAGTGGCATTTGGCGCCTTAGGGCCGGTCCTCGGTTTGCGTGCATGCGTGCACGTATTTCGAGTTGTCTCATTTTCATCTAATGGCCACTGATGTGGGTGTGGTTGAGGTCCACTCACATTGGTGTAAATCCATTTTGCATTGTGTATGCCATGTTTCAATGCGTTGTGCATGTTATGTTGTTAGCATTGTGTGTGCCATGTAGTTATATTGCATGTTTGTATGTTTGCTTGCATGCTTAGGTCGCTTGTGCATTGTTGTGCATTGCCTCGCCTCTTGACCAACCATGATTGAGGTTGGGTCTCTTGTATGTTTTGTGTGCATTGCATTTGACATTGAAATGCATACTTGACTCTTTGGCCATCATGCATCGAAATGCGTGATTGGTGGCCCGAGGGTCGAGGGCCATGCTCCCTTGAGTCCATTACATGATAGGGAGTGTGTCCATGCATACATTTGCCTAAAAATTCCATGCCATACACTGCTTGCCCTCTGCTGCTGCCAATTGCAGGTTCTGCAGGAAGCTTTGGCCGGTCGGTTAGATACAGTGCCGACCGATAATCCATCAATGGCCGATAACTTCATCAGCGCCCGGTGACCATTTCCCATGGCCGGTGTCCATCCCTCCCAGCCGGTGGTATTCCCCAACATCCAGAGAGCATGTCCTTAGACTTTGGCAGTCCTCAGAGGAGCAGGGCAGTGAAAAACAGAGGCAACAGTGCTATGGCAGCGAGTTTCCGGGCGATATGGGTCAAGCATGCATCATTCGCGCATCCTACGGCGGGGGCCGTGGCCACCTTCCCTTTGCCTTTAATTTGTTAGTTAAATAGGAATTCTGTAATAATTAATTAAGTAGTTAGTTATTTATTCGGGCTGTAATATTTATTCGGTCCCTCCGAGCGAGGGCGAATTTGTAATAAGTGTGGGTGCGTGTGTGTGCATGTCTTCCAATCCCCACTTCTTTCTTCCCTTTTACTTACCTGCTTATGATGGTAGACTAGGGCATATTTAAAATTAGCATACCTTATGCTATGCATGCGTACATTCATGCATCTGTATTGCATGCATCGGGCTCGGTACATCATGCTAACTGCATTTGTACTTTCAATTCCGAATTGAATACGTGCATCAATTGATTGCATTTCACATGCCATGTTTAGGTTAGCCGAGCCTACCCTAATTGCATCCTGCATGTGTTGCATTAGTCAATTTGACATGAACTAGGATCACGCATGTTTGCTAACTAGTTTATCGTTTTGGCAGGGAGTACGATGTAAGTATTTTCTTGCTTTAGCACATCGCATGCGTGTGAATGCCATCATGACAGCATGTTTACCATGTGGCTAGATGCTTATGTGATAAACTGTTGGAATGCCTGTGGGTGAAGGTTGGATTGTTTGAGTTGGAAAAACTCGTTGAAATCCGTATTTTAGCCTACTTGCGAGTAGCAAATTCCAATTTATTTTTCAAGACAAACGGATATGCAATGTTTATTTCCAAATTAGACAATCTAGTCTATACTTGTGTGCTGTGCGCATAACATAGTAATGTTAGGCTAATAATTGGAATAAAAACACATAACGTTTTTAAAAACGAATATCACGGTTAGTAGAGGCCGATCTTCGAATCGGGCGAGAGGGGGTGCTCATAGCTGACCTTCCCCGATCGTACCCAAGTTCCCGAGCCGAGGCAACTTTGGCAATGACGGACACATGGCCTTTGGCACCGAGTCAGGGTTTCCTAAATTCTCCCATTTTAAAATATTTAGGTGGCGACTCTGTATCTGGCAAAGCAGTCCATGTTTGGCACTCCTTTTCAAAAATCTGATTCTCAAAACGATTTGCCGGATTTGGACTCTTTGGTTCAGATTAAGAACCGTGACACAAATCGAGTCCGAACTGTAGCGAGGTCCCCTGCGGACGTGTTACAGTTTCTGGCGACTCTGCTGGGGAATTTAGAGAGCTTGACTCGAACTCGTGATATCCTGTTTTGATTCCATTTATGTGTTTCTTTGCATTGCATGTGCATTGGTGCGCCTAGGAACACAGTGTTTGCCATCTGCCATTCCTGAACGGTTTGATGGAGGCTTGTCTTGTCAAGGCATGACCATAAGGCTGACCGGTTATGGGCTCTGACAGTATGGGAACACAAACCCCGGTTTTTACTGGGGCACCCTTTTGACCATTCGACCTAGTGCATATTCGGAATCCATAGTGACCATTCCAAACTAGGACAGGTTGCTTACCCGTTAGGTTGTTTGAAAACCGCTACGTGCGTAGTGAAACCCTAGCTCCTGACAAAATAGGACAGGGAAACCCTACCCCAACATAGGAGTGTTTTGGCTCTCACTTATCTGCTATGTGCTTTAGAGTGCGTCTCTACAGGGAATGCGTGTATCAGTTTGAAAGTTTGGGCATCAGGCCTGCGGGCACCAGTTCAGTATTTTGGGATTCAGTTTACCTGAGGGTATCAGTTTACCGGCAGAATTTTGGGCAGAATTCAGTAGAGAGCACAGTCGTTCAGCTATGTGCATACCTGTTCTGGTGAAATCAAGCTGAGATACTGTCTGTTTTCTCTTTTGCAAGGTAGTCGTGGAACTATAGCTTCAGAGGGCTCCAATATCCCCCGAGGTTCATTGGATTTGTACTGATAGACTTTGTCAGGTCAGAGACTCAGTTCAAGGGTAATCAGGGCCAGAGAAGGCTAGTCAGGCGCAGACCACCTGTACAACAGCTACCAGATCAGTGATCTTTGAGCAGTCGGGCTGAGATTTCCAAGCCTACTACCGACATAGATATACCGGTTGCTCAGTTAGATTAGAACAATATGTCGAGTCTGGAAGAGATGGTGCGCCAACTCCAGGATAGTATGAAAGCCATGCAGCAAGACGCTGTCCGTCAAGCGGAATTCGCCAAACAACAGGCTGTGGCCATAACCCAACAGGCAGAGACAATTGCCAGATTGGAGCAGCAAACTGGAGTATCTACTTCGCACCAGGCTCCTCCCCCACCAAGAGTTCCCATACTCGGGGAGGCAACCCACGTCCAGGATGATACGGATATTCCAGTCGGGCCAGCTCCGCCCCCGGTTCTACCCCAGCTATCCAAGACACCTATCAACCTACCGGACTCCCCTTTTGAGTTAGAGACTGATCCAACGGCGCTAAAGATGAGCAAGCTTGAAAGGTTGTTCAAGAAGGCTCAAGGCATGAAATCTGTCCCGGACATCGAGGATGGGTAAACCGATACAGCTGTGACGCTGCCAGACAGATTCAAGATGCCACATATTGACCGTTTCGATGGGTCCGAGGATCCCATGGTGCACTTGCGGCTGTTTTCAGACATTCTAAGGCCGATGGGCCTCACTAGATTACAGAAGCTATCATTGTTTGGCCGGACCCTGTCTGGGATAGCCGCAATCTGGTATGCAAAATTGGAGAACTCTGTGAAACAGAATTGGGAAGAGATGGCTGAGGCCTTCAGTGATCAATACTCCTACAACACACAGATTGAGGTCACAACTCGTGATCTTGAAGTCACCCGCCAAGAGCCAAAGGAGGGTTTTTCAGAGTTTGCGGCGAGGTGGAGAGCAAAGGCCTCGATGATGGCTACAAGGCCTTCTGACAAAGACCAGATAAGGATGGTTGTGCGCAACCTCCAACCCAAACTAATGCAGAAAATGATCGTGCTCCCCTTTCCTACCTTTTCGGATCTGCATGAGATAGGGGTACAGATCGAAGATGCTATGAAGCAGGGCCTTATTGATCAGGAGAAGGAGCAGCCCAGGAGGGCGTTTACCCGTAGTTCGAATGCGACCACCAGCAGTGATGCAGCTGCTAGGACTTCGACGTGGGCATGGTCGCCACCACCACACCAAGAGCAGCCACCCCCTTTGTTGGTGCATCCACTTCAAACCCCCAAACTTCGGACTATCTACCCCGAGGCAAGAGGGTTTTCACCCCACTCTTTATGCCTTTGTCTAAAGCTCTGGGGGTTCTACTCAGGAAAGGACATCTGAAACCGTTGGAACAACGGCCTCTACCCGATCCTCTCCCTGCAAAGCATGACCCGGCTAAGTACTGTGCCTTCCATCAACAGACCGGTCATGACACCGACAGTTGCGTCCGTCTCCGCCACGAGATACAAAATTTGATTGACAACAAGGTCATCCCCGCACCAGGTCCTGTAAAGTCTATCGGCACTTGATCAGTGAACTTGTGGGGAATAATGCGATGTGATCAAGGGATGAACCACCTGCGGGCGGCACTCAGTTTACTCCAGATGTGGTGTATGGCACGCACTATTTTGAGCATTTGTGAATGCTAGTTTTGTACATTCTGACTTGGGTATTGGGTCAGTCTTGTTGTGATGTTTTGAGTCTGTCTCTTTGTTTTGAGTCAGTCCTTTCATACTGAGTCAGTCGGGTCTGTCTTATTGTATCGAGTCAGTCCCGTTTTGTTAGAGTCAGGTGATTTCGGGGGTGTTACCTTGGATATCACTTGCTTGTTTTGCGTTTGTCCTTTTTCTTTCTTTTGAGTCTGTTTCTGCCTTGGAGCCGGTTATGCCAACAGATTTGAATGGAACAGCAATGATTTTCACACTCTTGTGTTTGCTTCTGCCATGTGCCAGTTATGCCAGAAATTCTAAATGAGATGGCAGTATTTGGCTAGAAGCTGTGTCTTTTCTGTGCCTTGAATCCATTGCATCGACCTAAGTTTTCCAAAACTTTTTTCGAAACATTGTCAGAAAAACAAAGAGGAAGGCATTCCTCGGGTTTTGCAAAACTTGATCAATTGAGAGAAAGAGAGGCATGTTAAGCCCTTAATGATTGAGATCATGCTTGTTAATGTGAGTACTGAGAAGGACCCTGGCTTGATCCAGATTGGTTCTACACAGTCTTCAGCGCGAGCGATTTGTTGCTTTCTTAATAAATTTCAAAAAATATTTTGCGCGGTCCTGCGAAGACTTGTGTGGGATCGCTCTTGAGATTGTGCAGCTTAGGATCGCTCTCAGCCTCGAGATTCGACCCCTCACTTTCAAACCTTGAACCTGAGTTCAGAACGTTCAACGGTCAACCACAACGTGAGGCCTGTGTGGCCATTTTGAAGCAGCCCTCGAGCAAGAGGCACCAAAGTCAGATCAAGGAGATCAGATCAAAGGAAGCTTGCGAAGCTAGAACAAAAGCACCCCTCGAACTAGGGGCAAAAATGTCCGATATGCTCGAAGAGCCGAAGATGGATCCTTCAGTAAATCAATGCAACAGCCACTCTCCTGGATATGGATGGCTTCAAAACCCTAAAACCATTTGGCATGGACTTGTTACACTTTTATCCTTTGAGAGGCTAGCTGGGCCGAAAACCCGGAAGGGCGACCCAGGCAAAAGTTAGAGCAAGAGAAAAATACAAAAAAAAAAGTAAAAAAATGCAAAAGAAAAGAAAAAAGAAAGAAAAAAAAATGCAAAAAAAAAAGAAGAGAAAAAGAAATGAAAAAAGTTGAAAAAAAAAAAGAAAAAGAAGAACAAAGCTCGCAAGGTTGAAAACCCGCAACGGGCGCCTTGGCAAAAGTTAGAGCCTAAAAAGGAGAGGAAAATACCCGAGTGTACCTTACCCCGAACTACGTAAGGTTTGATTCCCATCTTTGGGATACGTAGGCAACTTCATTCTGAAGTCCAGCCGTAAAATACTTCAAATTTAACTATGTCCATGTGATGGTTCTAGTCATCTTTGTCTTTTCTGTATCCGGGAGTTCGGTTGCAATCATCGCTCTGAGGACTGATTACAATACACTACGGTGCCATTCAGACAAGGGGCAACTTTCCGTTGCCATTCAATGCACCGCGGTGTCATTCAAACAAGGGGCAACTTTCCGTTGCCATTCAATGCGCTGCGGTGCCATTCAAACAAGGGGCAACTTCCCGTTGCCATGCAGTGCCATCCACACAAGGGGCAATTTTCCATTGCCTCCGATCTGAGGTTGTGCATCTCGAGAGTAAGTTTCGTGCTCGTCGAGCATTGATCGTTTGCAAAAACAGTTTTTGAGAATTTTTACTGAGGTTGGCTAATTGTCTCGAAAATTATTCCATTTTTCCAAAAAATTGGACCTTTTTTTGGACCTAAAACAGGAAACTTTTCAGTGCTCATAGCCTGACTTGCATGATTTCAAATCAAAAATCGAACAAGTGTGTTAATCTAACTCTCATGTTGGTCAAAATTGTTTTAGTAGAAAACCAAAACAAAAAATGGTCAAAATAATGAACTAGGGGCACAGTTGAGTCAGGCTTCCTGTCTTTCCCCTGTTGTCAATGCATTTGCCAGAAAGGGCACTCTACTTGCCAGAAAGGGCACAACTGAAGTCAACAACAAAGGGCTGAAAGCTCTTTCATCCTCCAAGCAACGAGGTATCGAGTCAAGTGTGAAGCACGAATTGGAATGGATCAAGATGTTCCACTTCCTCATCTGGACAGATATAACCACGTCCAAACTCCCCAGCAGGGCATCATCAACCGATGTTGGCTGCAGATTTGCTACACACCCAGTTATAGCGCAACCCCTCTGTGGAAGAAACTCACTATTGTGAACAAGAAGAAGAGTCTGGTAGAATACCAGCGGCAAGAGCCCACAACTTCCTGCTTATCCATCAACCACCCAGGGGAGGGATAAAAAATGAGAGATTGAAGAATAGAGAGAAGTGCGATGAGGAAAAATGTGAGAAAAGGGCTTTTTTCAGAAAAAATAGAGCTTGAGGGCCGAGTGAGGTGAGAACCACAAGTGAGAAAAGGGTGGGAAACAATACCCAGAGAAACTGGCTCCTCGTGCGTTGAGAGGTCTCTCGTCTTTGTAACACGTCTGTGTGTCGTGTCTCTTGTTTTGTTTGTCTCGATTCTGGATTTGAGTCGTTCCGAGGGTGTCTCGATGTGTTTAGGTTGTTTACCTTTTGTTTTTTGTTGTTGAGTCTTTTTCACTGTGTTCAGTCGTAGGCTCAATACCTGGTCGAGAACTCATTTTCTCAATTTCAAAAAATGATTTGTTGTGTGCTCAGAGTGCTGTGCCATTCTCCACATTTGTGCAAAAAAGGAAATTTTTTCTTTCGAAAACTGCAGGGTTCAACCCAGGTCATGTGAGAACAGTAAAATCAGGATCTATCTGAAGCTATATAGGTTCCAGACTGCAAAGCAAAAGAAAAGATGAAAAATCGAAGCATCTGAGTGTGTTTCACCTTCAGCAAATTCCGTGATTGTACTCTGGATGTACCTCTTCAGGCCTTGTCACTACTCCGAAATATGGGCGTGCCTCTACCTCAAGCTCAAGATCAGGTCTGCTTCAAGCCAGAAGGGCAATCAAAGTGCTCCCTCAGAAAACCAGTCCTTGCCAGGAAAGAAAGGTAGTAACTGCGTTTTGGAAGTATAAGCAAGAGTAACCCACTTTCAGCTCAAATTGTTTCTGCGGAATTTTCAATTCATGTCTTCGATGCGTAGCTCATCGTCAGTCGGCATGCACGAGGTGTATCCTTTTGAAATATATATTGTGACCCTTCTGAGAGGTAAATCGGAGGTTGTGTTTGAATTGGTCTTGTTAAGGCTTGTATTCCCTTATTCGGCATTTTGTTTCAAATATGCGTTGTCACGCACGTTCCACTTGCATTGTGATGTACGTTCTAATTGCATTGTTATGCACCACTTCACTTGCATTGTGATGCGTATTCCAATTGCATTGTTATGCACCCACTTCACTTGCATTGTGATGCACATTCCAATTGTATTGTTATGCCCCTTTTCACTTGCAATTATCATTCTTTCTCCTCGCGCGTGCAACGGGTCAGACCTTCTCTGGTTAAGAGCATTTGGAATACCTTTCAATGCTCACACCATTCCGAAACACTGGGATACGTCCCTATGTTTCTCTCTCTTTTTGAAACACCGGGATACGTCCCTACGTTTCTCTCTTTCCGAAACACCGGGATACGTCCCTACGTTTCTCTCTTTCCGAAACACCGGGATACGTCCCTATGTTTCTTCTTCCATTCCGAAACACCGAGATACGTCCCTACGTTTCTCTCTTTTCGAAACAGCGGGATACGTCCCTACGTTTCCCTCTCTTTCCGAAACACCGGGATACGTCCTTATGTTTCTCCTACTTTTCCAAAGCGCCGGGATACGTCCCTATGTTTCTTCTTCCATTCCGAAATAACGGGATACGTCCCTATGTTTCTCTTTCCATTCCGAAACAACGGGATACGTCCCTATGTTTCTCTCACCATTCCGAAACACCGGGATACGTCCCTACGTTTCACTCCTCCTTTTCCGAGACACTGGGATACGTCCTTATGTTTCTCTCCCTTTTCTGAAACACCGGGATACGCCCCTACGTTTCTTTCTCCTTTTCTGAAACACCGGGATATGTCCCTATGTTTCTTCTCCTTTGTCGAAACCTTTGGGATACGTCCCTAATCTTTGGGATACGTCCCTAATCCTTGGGATACGTCCCTAATCTTTGGGATACGTCCCTAATCCTTGGGATACCTCCCTAACCTTTGGGATACCTCCCTAATCCTTGGGATACGTCCCTAATCCTTGGGATATGTCCCTAACCTTTGGGATACGTCCCTAATCCTTGGGATACGTCCCTAACCCTTGGGATGCGTCCCTAATCCTTGGGATATGTCCCAAACCTTTAGGATACGTCCCTAATCCTCGGGATACGTCCTATGTCTCTCCCTCTTCGGTTAAAAGCGTTCAGAATACGTTCCAAAGCTCACACCATTCCAAAACACCGGGATATGTCCCTGTGTTTCTCCCTGTCCCATTTCCCCACACGATTTCAGTGTGTTTGGAATTCATCTTAGGTTGCATTGTCATGTACACCTCTTCACTTACGTTATCACGCACATTCCACTTGCATTGTTTTATCAAACCGGCTTCGCAAAAGCATATAAGTCCAATTACAAGCCGGCTTCGCGTAGCGTATAAGTCCAATTATCAAAGTCTTCTTGCATATCATTTTCATCCTGCCCCTGACCTACGCTGGTTTGATTCCTTGCAAAGGGATACGTAGGCAGCCTGCAGGCACAACCATTCATTCATTTGTATTTTGTTTGTTTGTCCAAGTCTTCGGCCTCATAAAAAATGGGTCTTCTCTGGGCTTTGACATTCACTCACGTCATTTCATGACTCATGAGTTCTGTCAAAGAGGGGCAACTGTAGATACTCCATTTTTGACCGCCCTTAAGACTTGGGCGTTACTGATGGTTTACTTGGTAGAGAAAGGTGTGCAGGGCAAAGATCCAGTTTCTTCGGCAAGGAGAGAGGCAAGTCTCAAATTCACACCCCGTTTTGGACCAAAGCTATTTTGGATGGTTTTTAGACCTTAAAACCCTCTCTTTCAAAACTTTTTTGAAATAAAGTTTCTGCGATGTTCCGAGGCTCGCATTTTGTCAAACGTTGCCCTTTTCGGTAAACCGAGTAGGGACGAAGTGGAAATGAATGAAAGAGAGATGAAATCTTTGAAAAATCTTTCAAAACACCTTGCTTAAGGGTTTGAAGTTGAAGAAAGGAGGGGAGAGAAGAAACCAAGTTGGAGGAGAAGACAGGCATGAATCCGGGTAGAAGCGAGTCGAGCAGCCCTCGCTGAATCGGGCTTATCTGTCTGTACACTTGGATTTTAGCTATGGGGCCACCACCGTCGGAAAGCTTACTTCTGGGGCTTCATTTTGCACTCAAGAATCTCTTAAAGCCAAGTCCGGGTGGGGGAGATATGATCAGCTGAAGTTGGGCATCATCCCGGTTGGATCGAATCTGCGCGGCTTCACCAAAATAGGCATAACGTTTTCCACAGGAGGAATTTTAATGCAAGGTTTGCGCCATTGGAAAGCTAACTTCCGGGGCTTCAATCTGGACATCCACCGGCACTTTTTAACTTCATCGGCCACCCATCGGCACTCTATTTATCCGACCGGTAATTTATTGTGCCGACCGGCCATTTATTTTAGCCGACCGACCATTTTTCTGGCCGACGACCTTCCGGAGTATTCTACAGATTGAGTGGATGCCAGCTATGCCAGCTGGAGGGCACAGACTGGATCCTCCATACACGTATATGGAGGATCTTTGCTCTTGGTTTGAAGCTTCTAAGAGAAGCTTTAGTCTCTTGGCTCTATAAAGGAAGCTCTCCTCTTCCTTATACTAGGTTAGAAAACCAGCTGGAGCATTACATACAATCCTCCATATATCTATCTCATCCAAGCCTCCAAACCCTAAAATCCTTGCTCCATTTGCACTACACCCTATAGCACCACACCACCACTCCATTCCAGCAGCTTGGAGGGCCTTCTCAGAGCTTTGGAGGCACCTTTTCTCAAGCCAAAAGGCTGCTAAAGTTTGGTCTTCAAGGGTGAGTACCATTCCCCCTCTTTTGAGCTTATTCTTGTATCATTTCTAAGCCATACATGCTTGCTGTTTTGAGCTTCGGCCTTAACTCCTTTTCACTTTTTCTTAAGGGCCTCTCACTGTTTGAGGCCTCCTTGTTGCACTTGCTTCATTATCTCCCTTGTATGCTATTATCTTGCATAGTATTTTTGGCCTATGTATAATCTGTTTTGAGGCATGTCATAAACTGTAAAGGAGCTTATTTTGAGCCCTTCTTCAATGTTGTTGAAGGGCTCAATGATTTTTGAGGCTTCTATCTTCCACTTGCCTTTATATCCCTTTTTTGGCTCCATTTTTGCATGATTTGTTAGCCTATTGTGCTTCTGTTTTTGGGCTCTTTTCAGAACTGTAAAAGGTAATATTTCGGGTCCCTCTTCAACATTGTTGAAGGACCCTCAGCTGTTTGGGGCCAGCAGCTGTGACTTGCTTCATAACCTCACATTTAGGGCCATTTTTGCATGCTAGTTTTTCCCTATTTGTGTTTGTTGTTTGGCCCTGCTTAAAACTGAAAACATGCTTGTTTTGGGGCTGCCTCGAATCTGTCTTCACATGTCATGATCAAATAATGCATGCTTTGTATAGCTGTAGGCCATTGCGTATGCCTAATTTTACATTTCGGGATCATTCCATGCTTCGGGTGCCATGCTTTTATGATTCGGGGCTGTTTCGGGTCATATTTTAGCGCTGAAATTTGCATTCTCGTATGCCATATTCCATGCCTTGCCATGTCTTGTTAGAGTGGCATTTGGCGCCTTAGGGCCGGTCCTCGGTTTGCGTGCATGCGTGCACGTATTTCGAGTTGTCTCATTTTCATCTAATGGCCACTGATGTGGGTGTGGCTGAGGTCCACTCACATTGGTGTAAGTCCATTTTGCATTGTGTATGCCATGTTTCAATGCGTTGTGCATGTTATGTTGTTAGCATTGTGTGTGCCATGTAGTTATATTGCATGTTTGTATGTTTGCTTGCATGCTTAGGTCGCTTGTGCATTGTTGTGCATTGCCTCGCCTCTTGACCAACCATGATTGAGGTTGGGTCTCTTGTATGTTTTGTGTGCATTGCATTTGACATTGAAATGCATACTTGACTCTTTGGCCATCATGCATCGAAATGCGTGATTGGTGGCCCGAGGGTCGAGGGCCATGCTCCCTTGAGTCCATTACATGATAGGGAGTGTGTCCATGCATACATTTGCCTAAAAATTCTATGCCATACACTGCTTCCCCTCTGCTGCTGCCAATTGCAGGTTCTGCAGGAAGCTTTGGCCAGTCGGTTAGATACAGTGTCGACCGACAATCCATCAATGGCCGATAACTTCATCAGCGCCCGGTGACCATTTCCCATGGCCGGTGTCCATCCCTCCCAGCCGGTGGTATTCCCCAACATCCAGAGAGCATGTCCTTAGACTTTGGCAGTCCTCAGAGGAGCAGGGCAGTGAAAAACAGAGGCAACAGTGCTATGGCAGCGAGTTTCCGGGCGATATGGGTCAAGCATGCATCATTCGCGCATCCCACGGCGGGGCCGTGGCCACCTTCCCTTTGCCTTTAATTTGTTAATTAAATAGGAATTCTGTAATAATTAATTAAGTAGTTAGTTATTTATTCGGGCTGTAATATTTATTCGGTCCCTCCGAGCGAGGGCGAATTTGTAATAAGTGTGGGTGCGTGTGTGTGCATGTCTTCCAATCCCTACTTCTTTCTTCCCTTTTACTTACCTGCTTATGATGGTAGACTAGGGCATATTTAAAATTAGCATACCTTATGCTATGCATGCGTACATTCATGCATCTGTATTGCATGCATCGGGCTCGGTACATCATGCTAACTGCATTTGTACTTTCAATTCCGAATTGAATACGTGCATCAATTGATTGCATTTCACATGCCATGTTTAGGTTAGCCGAGCCTACCCTAATTGCATCCTGCATGTGTTGCATTAGTCCATTTGACATGAACTAGGACCACGCATGTTTGCTAACTAGTTTATCGTTTTGGCAGGGAGTACGATGTAAGTATTTTCTTGCTTTAGCACATCGCATGCGTGTGAATGCCATCATGACAGCATGTTTACCATGTGGCTAGATGCTTATGTGATAAACTGTTGGAATGCCTATGGGTGAAGGTTGGATTGTTTGAGTTGGAAAAACTCGTTGAAATCCGTATTTTAGCCTACTTGCGAGTAGCAAATTCCAAATTGTTTTTCAAGACAAACGAATATGCAATGTTTATTTTCAAATTAGACAATCTAGTCTATACTTGTGTGCTGTGCGCATAACATAGTAATGCTAGGCTAATAATTGGAATAAGAACACATAACGTTTTTAAAAACGAATATCACGGTTAGTAGAGACCAATCTTCGGATCGGGCGAGAGGGGGTGCTCATAGCTGACCTTCCCCGATCGTACCCAAGTTCCCGAGCCGAGGCAACTTTGGCAATGACGGACACGTGGCCTTTGGCACCGAGTCAGGGTTTCCTAAATTCTCCCATTTTAAAATATTTAGGTGGCGACTCTGTATCTGGCAAAGCAGTCCATGTTTGGCACTCCTTTTCAAAAATCTGATTCTCAAAACGATTTACCGGATTTGGACTCTTTGGTTCAGATTAAGAACCGTGACACAAATCGAGTCCGAACTGTAGCGAGGTCCCCTGCGGACGTGTTACAGGACATTGGTGAGGCGATGTGAATCTAGGGTTACTGGAGGCGATGTGAGTATCGTTTCGTGGATTGAGTTTTTGTTTTGGAAATTTTGTGGATTGAATAGTTGGAATAGGAATGGGTTTTGCAGAATCGGTTACACGCGGGAGAGGCGGACAGGATTATTTCGTCCTTTTACAATTAATGGACCTAATGGAATATTCAGAAATAGTTTGAGTTTTATGGAACAAAACAGTTATAAATGGGATTTATCAAAAAAAAAAAGCCCAAAAAAAATAGGCTATATTTAATCTAGTTTTAGAATATGTTTTCAAAAACAAATAAATAAAAACTTCTCATTTTAATATAGTTTTATCTTTCTACGGGTAAAAAAATTTAAAAATATTTTTTTGATATTTGTTTTAATCAAATTAATTTATAATTTTCTCAAAAAAAAAAATCAAAAAATTGATTCAAACATTGAACCCAAACATTTAAAATTGAAAATGAGGGTAATATTGGAATATAGAGATGTGTACTAAGAATTTATATTTTTATAATGTGTGTATTGAGAAGGTGTTTATTAAGTGTGTGTACTAAGAAAAATTGGTGTGTGGAAATAGAATTACCCTATTCTTTTGGATGAATGGCACTTTTAGTTCCTAAAGTATGTGTTTTTTTGTCATTTTAGTCCCTTAAGTTTTAATTTTGTCATTTTAGTCCTTAAAATTGTCAATTTAAGTCAATTTGGTCTTTATCTCTAATGTCCATTTAAATTGATAACGGGAAAAGTATTTTATCTTTGGTAAAAAGACGGTTTTGGTCCTTAAAGTAGGTGTACTTAATCATTTTAGTCCTTTAAATTTCAATTTTGTCATTTTGATCCTCAAAGTTGTCAATTTGAGTTAGGATCAAATTGACAATTTTGATGACCAAAATGACAAAAATTGAAACTTAAAGAACTAAAATTATACGGAATGCATACTTTAGAGACTAAACTGTCTTTTATCCATATTCTCGTTTGCAATATAGACGGACGTTCAAATTGACTCAAATTACCAATTTTAAGGATTAAAATGACAAAATTAAATTTAAGGAACTAAAATGACAAATAACACATACCTTAAGGACTAAAAGTGTCTTTTATATTATTTTCCTTTTTCTATAGTTTTTCTTTTTCTTATGTTTATTTATAATCTCATGTGTTAGATTGTCTCCAACAATGATTAGTCAAAATGACTAGAAAAATATATTTTTGCTATTGTAGCTTGTTACTTTTCAATACAGACTCCAATAATACTCTCTACTTTCGCTGTTGTTTTTTTAAAGGGAGGTTTTTTTAGTAAATCTCATTCCTAACATTTATGTTTTATCTAACTCATATTCTTTTTTAGTATTTCATTAAGTCATATTTGGTGTAATATGATCAAATTACCCTTCCAACTTTCTGCGCTTATTTCTATTTTGAAAATAATACACAATAAAAAATAACAACAATTTCATATTTGATGGAGAAAATCCGTATTTCATGGAAAAAGTCTCTCATCATTCTAGGAAAAATCTCCTCATTTTAGGGAGAAAATCTCTTTTATTCCATGAAAAAAAACTCTCCCTCATTTTAGAAAAAAAAATCTCTCCCTTATTCCACAGAAAAAATCTCACATTCTCAAAATCCTAATTTGTCTACATTCTAAAAATCTCTCACTAAATATTGATGTGAACTTTCATGTTACAAATGTATGCTGATAAATAACATATTCTCATGGAACCATACACACACTCAATGTTATATGAGTGCATGAACATTAATATTAGGTGCGACTACCTATTTGTATTACAGAATTAATGTGAACAATCACATCTCTATGTACACACTATGTTTATGCTAGTATAACTATTAATATGTAACTAACCGTCGAAAAAACAAAATACATACCCAAGTACAATGTGAATGTTCACAATAAATAATAAATATAAAACTACCTTCAGAAAAATAAAATTTATATCAAAATACAATGTGAATATTTACAGTTTACTATTAATATACAACTATTCTTAAAAAACTACATTCATACCAATGTGAACGTGAAAACATAAAACAAAAGTAAAAATCTACTATTTTAATTGTTTAATGGTAACAAAAATGATTGTTCAACCAACAAGTATAGTAACAAAAACAACAAACATACAACTAACTTTCGAAAAAATAAAATTCATATCAAAATACAATGTGAATATTAATAGTTTACAATTAACATACAATTAGCCTTAAAAAAAACTGCAATGTGAAAATATGAAACAAAATAAAAAAAGTTAAAATCGATTATTTCGATTGTTCAATGGAAATAAAAATGATTACTCAACCAAAAATATAGTAACAATCAATATACAACAAATCATAAAACAATATATAAAAAAATAATTAAATAGTTCATATATATTGATATAGCTTTTTAGAAAATCTGTATATAATCAACTTCGGCATAATATCAGCAAAAAAATTACACAATAACGATAACTACACAAACCGATGAAGAGACTACAGTTATGTATAACAATGGCAAAAAAAATGATTGTTCATGGATAATTTACCATCATCGCCGTTACATCATCATCTCTATTATTGGTCTACATGTATAACTAACTTTCTCTTCCAAATATTCTTCTACCGCAGGACCTTATTGTAAAATAATGGTGAAGAAAGACCTTTGATTAAGTGAATCTCTCACATTGAGGCAAATAAAATACTAAAAATAATAATCTTCTATATTTATATAAAGTATTTTATATATATCATAAATGAAATATATCTAATAATAATTTTATCTCTCCTAGATATATGAAATATATATATATATATATTATAATAAAAATTTATAAGGATAAAATAGTCCGCATAATACTTTTAATATAGGAAAAATGACCTATTGGAAGTTCAAATGTATAGGATTAGGTGAAACACAAGAATACTTTGTGAACTTATTATCTATAAGTTCTTTAAATGGGATTTATAAATAAATCTCTTTTTTTTTAATATATATTTTTAAATATAAGTATATTTTATTGGATGATCATATTTTTTTAACTGTGATTTTTTTTTTTAATAGAAAAAGACGAGAATAAAAAAAATGCAAAATTTTGTGATGCTGTGAGCCACAAGTACAATGAATTTGGTCCACTCATTTTTTTTTTTTTTTTTGTCAGGGATCATATTTTTTTTTCAATAGTCATAATTAAAAAATATTTTTTGATTAATGATGTTACATTTATCATATATTTTTAATGTATTTATTTATGATATACACATATAAAATTTATACATAGTTTTCCTACATAATAATATAATTCAATGTGGAACTATTACTTTAAATAAAAAATACCTATAAAAATGAATTCTACTTACAAAAATAATATTGCTAGGAAATTATTGTAAAATATTTTTATATAAATTTTATGTATAAATAGAATTTTTATTTATTTATTATTATTGAATTTGACATGATTGACTAATCCAACTAACAAGGAAACTTTTGAGAATAAATTAACAAAATAATGAATGTCTAAGCTACGGTTCCTGGCCACACACAACGAGCAACTATAGCTTTGAACTAAAGTCGCAAGGCTCCTGCGAGACAGTTGTGCGCTGTTTTTCTTGTTTTGCGGTGGTCCAAAGTGGGATACAACAAGGCTGGTGTGGATGCTTTAAGAGACTCAGTTTAAGATAATACAATTCATGAGTTCGAGTAATTTTATTGTATATTTCGTTGCTCTTCATTATAATAGACTTCAATTTTAGTGATTAGAGAAAGCAATATCTTTATTTCAATTCACGTCAGCATCATAGAGAATAAATTATGATGTAGTTGTAAAGAATGACATTTCAATCCTTCAGAATTTCACATGAATTTTCTTGTTGACAATTTGTTGTAACCAATCAGCATGCATATACCACTGGGGGTAGTGGTAAGGTGGAAAGGTGTCTTCGTTCTGTTGGAAAATTTGATTTTTTATAAGCTTATTTTGAACCTATTTTGAATCTAATTTTGAGTGGGTCTCAAACATCTTTTGGTGTGGGTCCAAAGAGGTGACGTGTTCCTTACCGCATGGTAAGTCACACGGTGAAGATGGTTCATCAAAACCATTTATGAGTGAATGGGAACTTGATATCGTTTTCAGATTCATGGAATCAACATTAAAAAAAGTAAAATGTAGGTTTCCTTGTAAGGCTTGTCCTACATTGGAAACTTAAGAGAACTTATGTGTGTATATAAGTTCTAGGTGGCAACACTTGGGTTGGGCCCCATGGGTCACCCCAAGTTTGTAGAATGAAGGAGTTATGGACAAAGTGAACCTTATCCCAAACCACCACACACCCGCGCCGCCGAGCCGCACGTGGGTTCTAATATTAATTTTTTTGACAAAAATTTATTTGAATTTTTTCAGAAATTCTTAATGAAACTAAATTCTAATTTTTTGCCAAAATTGAATTTAATTTTCTGTCCAAATGTTACCTTGTCCAGTCTAATTTTTCCAAATAGATTAAACTGTCCAAACAGTTTTTCAAATCTGTTACACCCGGACAGATACAGTTTCTGCACAGAACAAATTTAAACTGCCCAAACAAATTCAAATCTGCCAGTAGTTTCCAACAGATAGAAACTACCCAGTAGTTATTTGTTTGCACCTGTTTTGTTTGAAAATAGATCTGTCCATTTGAAATTGAACCTGGTTGGACAGCCTCTATTTGCCTATAAATAGCAGCTATTTCCAGCAGTCTTTGGAATTCCGAAAATTCATTTTGTTGTCTTCCTTTTGCTCTCTTGCATCAATTATTCTTCATATTATTTTAGGGAAAAATTCAGAGAGTTTTGAACACAGGTTTTGTTCGCCAAACAAATTGTTTGGAGTGCTACTACAATTTGTGAAGATCATTGTATCCTACGAGATAAACGCCATTAGTCCGTAAGCACCGAAGCGGGGTGAATCTTAAGGACAGAGTGTCACACACTCGACTTGATCTTTATGTTACATTTCGATAAAATAAATTCTGTAAGTAATTTATTTTTATTTTTGTTTGATTTGTTTCATTATTTATCTTAAACGGAATATTGTTCCAACAATCTTAAGACAAATTCGAGTTATTTTGTTTGTACAGAATTTTTCGTTTGTTTCTTTTTCTTTTTCTTCTTCTTATAGAATTTTTTTTTCTGTGGTTTTACAAAGAAATGTTCTAGTTGGAAAAACAAATAGTAGTAATATACTGTTTATTTTCTTTGACAACTAGTAGTAATATACTGGTGTCATTAACAATTCAGAGTATTTATTTGTGAAATTTGTCAGAAATTAATTTTGATTTTCAGAAATAATTTTTGAGTTTTCATTAATTAAAATTTTGTTTCGGTATTTTAATTATTGAAATGTTACAGAAATTTAATTTTCTGTATGGAATTAATTTGTTTAAATAAAATTTTATTTTTTTTTCAAATTAATTAAAAATAAAAGTTACAATTTTTGTTTCTTCTATTTTTACAGAATTTAATTCTGTGGTTTTGGTTTAATTTTTTGTGTAGTATAAAATTCTAATTCTAATTTTGTTTTATAATTTAGAATTCATGGCTACTGAAACTAGTCAATCTAATACTCAAGCAAGTACTGATATGGTGGCTACAACTGCGCCAACCCCTCCTCATGTTGTGACTGTACTAGTCAATCACGGTGAGAAGCTATAGAAGTTCTCAGGAACTAATTTTAAAAGATGGCAGCAAAAAATATTATTCTATCTTACTACTCTCAAGCTGACTCGTTTTCTCCGTGAGGATGCTCATACTTTGAAAGAGGATGAAACTGACCGGTAAGTGGTTGCTGCGGTCGATGCCTGGAAACATGCTGATTTCCTTTACCGGAAATACATCTTGAACGGACTTTACAAAAAATTATGCAACGTCTATAGTCCTTTCAAGACAACAAAGGAACTTTGGGAGTCTTTGGAGAAAAAATACAAAACAGAAGATGTTGGCTCAAAAAAATTTGTGGATGACAAATTCCTGACCTTTGTGATGGTTGATTCTAAGACTGTGATCAGCCAAGTTCAAGATCTCCAACTCATTCTGTATAATATTCATGCAGAAAGCATGTCTCTCAGTGAATCCTGCCAAGTTGCTGCCTTAATTGAGAAATTTCCACAAGGTTTGGAAGGAATTCAAGAACTACCTCAAACACAAGCGCAAAGAAATGTCTTTGGAGGAATTAATTGTGCGTTTGAGGATTGAGGAGGACAACCGCAATTCAGAGAAGCGGGCTGGTAAGCATCTAATGGGGTCAAAGGCAAATGTGGTGGAACATGCTCCAAACGGAAGGTTTCTGGAGAAAATTCCTCACAAGGCTCTAAAGGATGGAAAACTAAAAAGTACAAGTTTAATGGCAAGTGTTACATCTGTGACAAAAGGGGACATCGGGCCAAAGATTGCCGTAGTAAAGGCAAAAGCAAAAGAAGAACAAGCAAAAAGCCTGTTCAAGCCAATATGACCGAAGTGGAAAAAATTTTCAATGGTGTAGATGACATAAATCTTTCTGCAGTTGCTTTCGAGGCAAGCCTTGTCGGAAATCCTAAAGAATGGTGGGTGGACACTGGTGCTACTCGCCACATCTATACCGACAAAAAGATGTTCACATTTTATTCTATAGTGGACAACAGTAAACAACTTTTTATGGGCAACTTCTCGACTTCTAAAGTTGAAGGACAAGGAAAAATTATTCTGAAGATGACATCTGGAAAGGAACTCACTCTTAACAATGTGTTGCATGTACTGGACATTCGCAAGAATCTTGTTTTTGAATCTTTATTGAGTAAAAATAAGTTTAGGCTAGTTTTTGAAAGTTACAAGTTTGTACTTATCAAAAACAGAATGTATATAGGAAAAAGTTACATATTTGATGGCTTTTTCAAAATGAATGTAATAACTATTGTACCCTCTGTTATTAATAAAAATACATCTTCTTCTTACTTGCTTAAGTCTTCAAATTTGTGGCATGGTAGACTAGGACATGTTAATTATGGATCTTTGCGTAGATTAATTAATATGGAATATTTACCTAAATTTGACATTGATTTAAATGATAAATGTGAAATTTGAGTTGAGGCAAGATTATCCAAAACTCATTTTCATTCAATTGAAAGAAGTACAAAACCACTTGAATTAATTCATAGTGACATTTGTGATTTTAAATCAATTCAAACTAGAGGTAGGAAAAAATATTTTATCACTTTCATAGATAATGTAACAACCCCGATCCATGATTAACGTTAATCCATGATTAATTATGCCTAATCAGTAATTAAGGAGAAATTATGAATTAAATTGCATGTGTGTTACATTATTTGTGTCTATATCTGTTTAACGTGGAAAAGATCTGTTCATGTTTTCTTTCGGTTGCGAATTGAAGGCCTTATCAGTATCCAATTCAGAAATTGACTTGATTTATATGTTAATTAGGATTTATAAGATTTTATGGTAGGTTTAATTAAAATTTAGTTTGGAACAATTAATTTAGATTAATTAATAATACTTAGCTTAATTTAGACCAATTACATAAATGCCACTAAGTGGGCTTATGCAAGACCACTTCTACACCTTATTACATGTTTTGACACTCTTGTTTTTCCTCATTCTTGAACCAAACTCTTGAACCAAACGTGAGGGAGAGGGAGAGGGAGAGGAGAGAGATTGAACTCAAACCAAGAGAATTGCTTGAGATCTAGAGGAAATTGAAGAGGGTTTGGAGGATTAAACCACCACACTTGAGAATTCAAGACTTAAGGTAAGAATCCACCCTTTTAATTGTGAAATAGGCGAATTCATGAAAATTCATGCATGCATGTCCATATCATGGAGTTTGAGGTTGATTTCATGAGAATTCTCACATGCATGTTCATTTCTTCACAAATTGAGCATGATTTCAAAGGATTCTTTCATGCATGTGTCCATCTCACTTATATTTTGGGAATTCATCATGTTTTCTATCAATTTGCCAAATTTGATCATGTTTTGAAGTGAGTGAGTACAAGAGAATTCATGCATGTTATGTTCTTGAACATTCATAAAGTTTAAGTTGAAATTTTGTACAATTAGCATGCCCTTGGGCCATGATTTCATGAAATGATCTTCAAGCCATGATGTTTTGTGAGTTTCTAAATGTTTTCCAGAATTTTGGCCCAAAATATTGAGTTTTGAAGTGTTTGGTTTGGGTTTGAAGCATGATGATCAAATCTGGAAATTCCAGATTTTGCATTCATGTTCGAACGTAGTAGCTCACACTCGAGCAAGCACTCTGAGTGCGTGCACTTCCGCTCGAGCGACCTGAGGTACGCTCGAGCGTGAAATGCATGTACCCAAAAGTTCATGTGTTTTGCAGCACGCTCGTGCGACAGAAGTCACGCTCGAGCGAGGATTTGAGTCTCACCCTCGAGCGGAGATCGAGCGTCCGTCGAGCGTGAAATTCAAACAACTAGTACTTTTTCAAAATTTGCAGTCCGCTCGGGCGAGGGGAGTCACGCTCAAGCGAAGCCTCACTTTTTGCATGTCTGCTCGAGCGAGGAAAGCCACGCTTGAGCGTAGACCCTGTTTTCAGCAAGTTTTGGAAAATGTTTTCAAATGCATTTTTGCATCCTCATTCCATCCTAGGCATTCTTAGGCCATGATTAAGACACCATAATGGGGTTAAAGACTAGAAAAACATGATTAAGCTATGTACAACCGAGCGTGTGATTCAATGTATGAGTCTGCTATGTTATGTAGGTCACGCGCCTCAGGAAAGGTGAATTGCCCACTTTGCCATCTAATTGGAGCTACCAATTATCTGTGAGTAATAACTCTGTAAAGTTATGTTTAACTTTAATTATTTTCTGATGATATGAAATGATCAGTTTTCTGAAATGCTATATTTTGTATGAATGAATGATTGTCCAATTTTCTTTGAAACGTATTTGTGGTATCCTATATAGAAGCCCTTGCCTAGGGGACATAATACTGTGGCTTTTGGTCATGAGGACCTAACCCGGGGGATAATACCATGGCCTAGGCTCTCGCCCGGGAGAAATAATACCGTGACCCAGGCCCTCGCCCGGGGGAAACAATACCTTGGCCTATGTATGAGATATGTCACCCGGTACTGGAGGTTCCTTTATGGAACTTGATATGCTTGACCAAAAAGACATGATTATGCTAATGGATGTACCACACATGATTTGAATATGGATAAGATCATGATTTTGTTTCTGTCATCTGAATATGATTCTGATTTGCTATGAGGTTTGAAATATGTAATGGGCATCATTCATTAAAGTCTTTACTCTGTTATTATTCCCTGGGCTTTAGCTCACTATTTATATTATGTATGTAGGTGAGTAGGCACGTGACCAGGCCCAAAGTTGACGGCCTATGTTCAGTTTTTGTCAGCCAACCTTTATACCTCCCTAGGAGGTTTCGAATGAAGTCGAGATTTGTGGTTGTTTTTGTAATTATGTTAGAGTTTGTTTGTTTGTTAAGTTTTGAACAAGGTTTCTAACATTATGCTACTAGGGGTGATATGTAATGGCTGTCTCTCAACATCACTCATAAGTTTATAAAAGTTTTAAATTATGCGTCTCATGTATGTCTTCACAGCTCAATAGACTGCGTATATTATGTATATTTGCTTCCGCAGCTCCTAACTTTATGTTAATCCGTCAAGAGGCCTTTGGTAATCCAAGGATTACTGGCCAGTTACGATATTAAACCCATAGGGGCGGGTTTGGGTCGTGACAGAGTGGTATCAGAGCATGAGTTATACCCCACACACGAGTCCATATGAGCTTAGGATGTCCTAGTAAAAAGTAGGGGCATTCCAACTGCATGTCTAAGTGTGTTTGTTTGAAAGAGAAAACATAAATCCAATTATGATCATGTGATATGGGAACAAACAATCTAAATAATGTAAAAAGGACTATTTGCCTATGTTCATAATGTCCTGTTTACCTATAGCAAATGGACAATGTGAGAAATAGTGGAACAGCTGAATCATCTGAGGCTCGAATGAACAGAATGGAACAAATGCTTACAGCTCTAACTGACGTAGTAATGCAACAACAGAGGCAACAACCTTTACCTCCTCCACCTCCACCTCCGCCTCCGCCAACCCAAGTTGAACCGGACAACAACAATATTATCAGTCTGACTCAGAAGTTCATGAAAATGAAACCACCAACCTTTCTTAGTGGAATTGAACCGTTAAAGGCTGAAACATGGTTGTTGGAGATGGAGAAATTGTTTGAAGTATTTCCCTGTTCCGAGGTTCAGAAGTTTTATTGGCCACCTACACTCTGAAGGACGAAACTCGGAGATGGTGGTTGCTAGTTCGAAATGGCAATGAGAACATGACATGGGCTCAATTTAATACAATTTTCTATGACAAATACTTTCCCCAGTGCTTCCGAGACCGGAAGGTTTCAGAATTCTAGGAACTCAAACAAGGCAGAATGTCCGTAGCTGAATACGAGGCTAAATTTACTGAGTTAGCCAGGTTTGCTCCTCATATGGTGGACACGAACTATAAGAAGGCCCGCAAATTTGAAGATGGGCTGGATTTAGATATACTGGATCGGGTGGCAGTTCTTAACCTACCTACGTATGTGAATGTATTGGATAGAGCACTGATGGCAGAGGCCATTCTAGCGGCAAAGAAACAAACTACAACTCCACCAACTGAATGGAAAGGCAAGAGGGTCGAGTTTAATTTCAAAAAGGGCTGATCATTCTTGAAGAAGCAAAATATAGGATCCTCTAGTAGTTCTAGTCAGCGTAGTGGATCCATACTAAACTGTCCGGATTGTGGCAGGAGACATAGGGGAGTGTGCCATCGTGTATCTGGTGCTTGCTACCAGTGTGGCAAAGTTGGCCACATGATAAAAGATTGTCCATTAGGATCCGGGAATGCCAGTCACCTCATAGCAAGTTCAGCTGGGTCAGTTTCAATGACCAAATCAAATACCAGAACTAATGGCAGGGGCAACAACAGGACTGAAGCGAGGCAAAGGAGAGTATTTGCCTTGGTACCTAGGGATATACAAAACACTGAATCAATAGTGTCAGGTATCATTTCTATCTGTGCTCAGAATGCATATGTGCTGATTGATTCTGGTTTTACACATTCATTTTTGTTGCATGCTTTTTCTCAAAAATTAACTAGACCGTTAGAACCTATGAACTGTTTGTTATTTGCATCTACACCGTCTGGGGGTTCTATGATATGTGCTTATGTTTATTCGGCATGTGATCTTATGATTGGTGAAATGACATTGTATATTGATTTACCATCCCTGAACATTGATTATTTTGATTGTATTCTGGGTATGGATTGGTTGGCTAAGTACTGCACCACCATTGATTGTGTGAATAAATCTGTTGTATTTCGTCCACCCAGTATACCTAAGTTTACTTTTACTGGGAATGGGGTAGTTCCTTCGCCCTACGTGATTTCATTTTTGAAAGCTAAAAAGCTGTTAAGAAAGAGATGTCGGGTCTACTTGTGTAGCGTGCTGACTGTGTCTTCGAATAGTACTAATGTAGAAACTATTCCTGTGGTTTGTGATTTTCCTGATGTGTTTCCCAATGATCTACCCGGGAATTTAATCGATAAGGAAATTGAATTTACTATTGATGTAATACATGGAACACAACCCATCTCCAAGACTCCATATAGGATGTCGACTTCTGAATTGAAGGAATTAAAAGTCCAACTTCAAGAACTCTTAGACAAGAAATTCATTCGCCCGAGTACCTCACCTTGGGGTGCTCCAGTGTTATTTGTCAAAAAGAAAGATGGATCTTTGAGGCTATGTATTGACTATCGAGAATTGAACAAAGTGACCATTAAGAACAAATATCCATTACCCCGAATAGATGATTTGTTTGACCAACTCCAAGGAGCTCAAGTGTTCTCTAAAATCGACCTTAGATCTGGATATCATCAGTTAAAGGTCAAGGCAGAAGATGTTGAGAAAACTGTATTCAGGACTAGATATGGACACTATGAATTCTTGGTAATGCCATTTGGGGTAACAAATGCACCAGCAGCTTTTATGGACCTAATGACCAGGGTTTTCAAACAACACCTCGATGAATTTATTGTTGTGTTTATTAATGACATTTTGATTTATTCTAAAGACAGGGAAGAACAACCATCTGAGAACTACCTGCAGATTCTGAAAGAAAGGAAATTGTATGCAAAATTGTCCAAATGTGAGTTCTGGCTTGACAGTGTAGCATTTTTTGGGCATGTAATCAACAAGGATGGTGTCTCTGTTGACCCTCAGAAAATTGAAGCTATTGTGGATTGGCCTAGACCAACAAATATAACAGAAGTTAGAAGTTTTCTAGGACTTGCTGGTTATTACAGAAGATTTGTGAAAGACTTCTCAAAACTTGCAATGCCATTGACACAATTAACACAGAAGAATGTATAGTTTGATAGGGATGATCAGCGTGAATCAGCCTTTCAAGAGTTGAAAACCAGACTAGTGACTGCACCGATTTTGACTTTGCCCAATGGTTCAGATGGGTTTCAAATTTACAGTGATGCTTCCTACAAAGGTTTGGGTTATTTATTAATGCAAAATGGGAAGGTAATTGCTTATGCCTCTCGACAACTCCGTTCACATGAAAAGAATTACCCAACACATGATCTTGAACTAGCAGTTGTAGTGTTTGCCTTAAAGATTTGGCGACATTATCTGTATGGAGCGACTTGCGAGGTGTACACGAATCACAAAAGCCTCAAGTATTTCTTTACTCAGAAAGAACTGAATATGAGACCAAAGAGATGGTTGGAACTGATCAAGGGCTATGATTTGAAAATTCTGTATCATCTAGGTAAAGCTAATACTATAGCCGACGCTTTGAGCCGAAAGTCGATTGGGAATTTGTCATGTTTGTTGTCCAATCAAAAAGAATTGCTAGATGACCTAGAAAAAAAATAAGATTGAAATTATTTTGCGAGAGCAATGTGTGATTTTAGCTTCCATTTCTGCCCAACCTGCAATCATTGAAGAAATTAAACAGAAACAGCTTGAAGATGAGTACTTGAAAAAGATTGTGGAAGAATTTGATTCAAAACCAAAACCAGGGTTTGTGTTTGAGAATAATGTGTTGAAATTTCAGAGTAGACTTTGTGTACCAAATTCCTCTGATTTGAGAAAGCGTGTTATGTCCGAAGCTCACAGCACCAAATTTGCTATGCATCCAGGGAACACAAAAATGTATCATGATTTGAAACCAAATTTTTTGTGGCCTGGAATGAAAAAGTGCATTACAAATTTTGTGGCTAGATGTTTACATTGCCAACAAGTTAAAGCCGAACATCAATGACCCGCTGGTTTGTTACAACCGCTTCCAATACCGGAATGGAAATGAGAGCATATTACCATGGACTTTATTGTGGGATTGCCTCGCTCTACTCGAGGTATGGATTCTATCTGGGTTATAGTTGATCGTTTAACTAAGTCTGCCCATTTTCTACCTGTTAAATCTATTTACAATGCAGACAAATTGGCCAATATTTATATGAATGAGATTGTGAGGTTGCATGGAGTGCCAGTATCTATTGTATCTGACAGGGACTCAAAGTTTGTGTCAAGATTTTGGCAGAGTTTGCAACAGGCTTTGGGGACTAAACTAAGATTGAGTAGTGTTTATCACCCACAGACAGATGGTCAAACTGAACAAACTAACCAAACTTTGGAAGATATGCTCAGAATGTGTGTATTAGACTTCCAAGGGAATTGGGAGACCTGCTATTGGCTGAATTTGTGTACAACAACAACTACCATTCAAGCATTAGAATGGCTCCTTATGAAGCTTTGTATGGAAGGAAGTGCCGATCTCCGATATGTTGGGCTGAGGTAGGTGATAGACCTTTGTTGGGATTGGAACTTGTACAGGAAACAACAGAGAAAGTGAAACTGATCCAACAGCATCTGAAAACTGCACAGAGCTGGCAAAAGAGTTATGCTGATGTCCGAAGAAGAGATAGAGAATACGAAGTTGGGGACCACATGTTCATAAAAGTGACCCCTATGAAAGGTCAAACTCGGTTTGGTGTAAAAGGCAAGTTGGCACCACGTTATGTTGGGCCGCATGCGATTCTTGAGAAGATCAACTCCGTGACGTATCAAGTAGCCCTACCTCCAGTGATGGAGCATATGTACAATGTTTTTCACGTATCTACGCTTCGAGAATATTTGAGAGATCTGCTACATGTGATTGAGCCAACTCACGTGCTTTTGAAGGATGATTATACATACGAAGAACGACCAATTCAAATTGTTAACCGAAGAGTCAAAAGACTAAGGAACAAAGAAATCTCATTAGTGAAGGTTGATTGGCAGAATCATGAGGGAAGCTATGCAACCTGGGAAACGGAAGAAGACATGATGAAAAGATATCCTGAATTATTCCCTTTGAATTCGGTATTCTTCCAAAATGAAGGTAACTCAAGTTTGGAGGACCAAACTCTTTAAGGGGGGGAGACTGTAACAACCCCGATCCCTTACTAACGTTAATCCATGATTAGTTATACTTAATCAGTAATTAAGGAGAAATTCTAAATTAAATTGCATATGTGTTTTACATTATTTGTGTCTATATCTGATTAACGTGGAAAAGATCTGTTCATGTTTTCTTTCGGTTGCGAAATGAATGCCTTATCGGAATCCAATTCAAAAATTGACTTGATTTATATGTTAATTAGGATTTATAGGATTTTATAGTAGGTTTAATTAAAATTCAGTTTGGAATGATTAAATTAGATTAATTAATAATACTTAGCTTAATTTAGACCAATTACTTAAATGCCACTAAGTGGGCTTATGCAAGACCACTTCTACACCTTATTACATGTTTTGACACTCTTGTTTTTCCTCATTCTTGAACCAAATGTGAGAGAGAGGGAAAGGAGAGAGATTGAACTCAAACCAAGAGAATTGCTTGAGATCTAGAGGAAATTGAAGAGGGTTTGGAGGATTAAGCCACCACACTTGAGAATTCAAGACTTAAGGTAGGAATCCACCATTTTAATTGTGAAATAGGTGAATTCATGAGGGTTTTGGGCTAGAATTTAAGGAAGCTAAGTCAATTCATGCATGCATGTCCATATCATGGAGTTTGAGGTTGATTTCATGAGAATTCTCACATGCATGTTCATTTCTTCACAAATGGAGCATGATTTCAAAGGATTCTTTCATGCATGTGTTCATCTCACTTATATTTTGGGAATCCATCATGTTTTCTATCAATTTGCCAAATTTGATCATGTTTTGAAGTGAGTGAGTACAAGAGAATTCATGCATGTTATGTTCTTGAGCATTCATAAAGTTTAAGTTGAAATTTTGTACAATTGGCATGCCCTTGGGCCATGATTTCACGAAATGATCTTCAAGTCATGATGTTTTGTGAGTTTCTAAATGTTTTCTAGAATTTTGGCCCAAAATATTGAGTTTTGAAGTGTTTGGTTTGGGTTTGAAGCTTGGTGATCAAATCTGGAAATCTCAGATTTTGCATTTACGCTCGAGCGTAGTAGTTCACGCTCGAGCAAGCACTCTGAGTGCGTGCACTTCCGCTCGAGCGACCTGAGGTATGCTCGAGCGTAAAATGCATGTACCCAGAAGTTCATGTGTTTTGCAGTACGCTCGAGCGACAGAAGTCACGCTCGAGCGAGGATCTGAGTCTCACGCTCGAGCGGAGATCGAGCGTCCGTCGAGCGTGAAATTCAAGCAACTAGTACTTTTTCAAAGTTTGCAGTCCGCTCAGGCAAGGGGAGTCACGCTCGAGCAAAGCCTCACTTTTTGCATGTCCGCTCGAGTGAGGAAAGCCACGCTCGAGCGTGGACCCTGTTTTCAGCAAGTTTTGGAAAATGTTTTCAAATGCATTTTTGCATCCTCATTCCATCCTAGGCATTCCTAGGCCATGATTAAGACACCATAATGGGGTGAAAGGCTAGAAACACATGATTAAGCTATGTACAATAGAACGTGTGATTCAATGTATGAGTCTGCCATGTTATGTAGGTCACGCGCCTCATGAAAGGTGAATTGCCCACTTTGCCATCTAATTGGAGCTACTAAGTATCTGTGAGTAATAACTCTGTAAAGTTATGTTTAACTTTAATTACTTTCTGATGATATGAAATGATCAGTTTTCTGAAATGCTATGTTTTGTATGAATGAATGATTATCTAATTTTTTTTTGAAACGTATTTGTGGTATCCTTAGTAGAGGCCCTTGCCCAGGGGACATAATACTGTGGCTTATGGTCATGAGGCCCTAGCTCGGGGGATAATACTGTGGCCCAGGCCCTCGCCCGTGGGAAACAATACCGTGGCCTATGTATGAGATGTGTCACCCGGTACAGGAGGTTCCTTTATAGAACTTGATATGCTTGACCAAAGAGACATGATTATGCTAATGGATGTACCACACATGATTTGAATATGGATAAGATCATGATTTTGTTTCTGTCATCGGAATATGATTCTAATTTGCTATGAGGTTTGAAATATGTTAAAGGCATCATTCATTAAAGTCTTTACTCTGTTATTATTCACTGGGCTTTAGCTCACTATTTATATTATGTATATAGGTGAGCAGGCACGTGACCAGGCCTAGAGTTGACGGCCTATGTTCAGTTTTTGTCAGCCAACCTTTGTGCCTCCCAAGGAGGTTCCGAATGAAGTCGAGATTTGTGGTTGTTTTTGTAATCATGTTAGAGTTTGTTTGTTTGTTAAGTTTTGAACAAGGTTTCTGACATTATGCTACTAGGGGTGATATGTAATGGCTGTCTCTCAACATCACTCATAAGTTTATAAAAGTTTTAAATTATGCGTCTCATGTATGTTTTCACAGCTCAATGAACTGCGTATATTATGTATATTTGCTTCTACAGCCCCTAACTTTATGTTAATCTGTCAAGAGGCCTTTGGTAATCCAAGGATTACTGGTCGGTTATGATACTAAACCCATAGGGGTGGGTTTGGGTCGTGATAGATAACTATACTAGATATAGTTATGTTTATTTAATTTGAACCAATGATGAAACTTTGGAAACTTTCATTCAATATAAGAATGAAGTTGAAAATCAACTTAGTAAGAAAATTAAAAAAAAAAATTAGAAGTGATAGAGGTGGTGAATATGAATCACCTTTTAGTGAATTTTGTAAAGAACATGTAATAATTCATCAAACCATCGCTCCTTACTCACCTCAGCAAAATGGAATTGCTGGAAGGAAAAATAGGACTTTGAAAGAAATGATGAATGTCATGTTAATAAGTTCTAGTTTACCTCAGAACTTGTGGGGGGAAGCAATACTTTCTACTAATTATATACTTAATAAAGTACTCTGAAAGAAAGTGAATCAAACACCTTATGAAATGTGGCATGGGAGAGTACCATCCTACAAATACTTAAAAGTGTGGGAGTGTTTGGTTAAAGTGGCTATTCCTAGTCCTAAAAAGACTACGATAGGTCCTAAAACCGTTGATTGTATTTTCATTGGTTATGCCAAGAATAGTAGTGCATATCGGTTTTTGATTCATAAATCAGAACATTCTGAAATCCATGTAAATACTATTATTGAATCTCAGAATGCATCATTCTTTGAACATGTATTTCTAAATAAGACTGGACAAGAGACTAGTATTAATAAAAGATCTTATGATGCTATTACTAGTCATGATCAAGAACATGATCATGAACAAGAGCAAGAGATAGATCAAAATGAGGAAGAGAAACCTAGGCGTAGTAAACGTGTTAGAACAACGAAGTTGAATCCATCCTGCAAAATCACACTTGATAATTTGTGGATTTGCCACCAGGATGTAAACCTCTTGGATATAAGTGGATTTTCAAAAGAAAAATGAAAGCGGATGGATCAATTGGCAAATACAAGGCAAAACTTGTGATCAAAGGTTTTAGACAAAAAAGAAAGTCTTGATTAGTTTGATATATACTCATCGGTTACTAGAATAACATCCATTAGAATGCTAATTGCTATTACATCATTGTACAGTCTAGAAATTCATCAAATAGATGTGAAAATCGCTTTCTTAAATGGTGAGTTAGATGAAGAAATTTACATGGAACAACCAGAAGGATTTTCTGTCCTAGGAAAAGAAAAGAAAGTGTGTAAATTAGTTAAATCATTATATGGTTTAAAACAGGCGCCAAAGCAATGGCATGAGAAATTTGACAAGGCAATGATGTCAAATGGATTAAAAATTAATGAGTATGACAAATGTGTTTATATTAAAAATACAGACAAAGGTTATGTCATTGTATGTCATTATGTGGATGATATGCTCATCATAGGTAGTAATAATGATATGATTAAAACTACCAAGAAAATGTTGAATAAACATTTTGACATGAAGGACATGGGGATTGCTAATGTAATACTTGGTATGAAAATTACCAAAACATCAGAAGGATATGCTTTGTCACAATCACATTACATTGAGAAAATACTTGATTAGTTTAACAAAGATGATGATCATCTTGCTAGAACACTTGTGGATGTTGATTTGTTTCTTTCTAAGAATGTACAGGAAAGTATTTCTTAATTAGAGTGTGTCCAAATTATTGGAAGCTTAATGTACTTGATGAACTGACTCGCCCGGATATAGCTTATGCAATAAGTAAATTAAGTAGATAAACGAGTAATCTAAGAGTAGAACACTGGAAAGCAATTATAAGGGTTCTAAGATATCTCAGATTTACTCGTAACATTGGGCTGAATTATACTAGATATCCAGCAGTACTTGAAGGATACTGTGATGCAAACTAGATATCGGATACTAGAGACTCAAAGTCCAACAGTGGGTATGTCTTTACTCTTGGTGGTGCGGCTGTATCTTGGAAATCTTCTAAACAGACTTGCATTGCTAGGTCTACTGTGGAATCAGAATTCATAGCTTTAGATAAAGCTGGGAAAGAGGCAGAATGGCTTCGCCACTTCCTTGAAGATATTCCAATGTGGCCAAAACCAGTGCCTGCTATATGCATACATTGTGATAGTTAATCAGTAATTGGCAGAGCACAGAGGCATATGTATAACGGTAAGTCACGACACATTCGTCGTCGACATAACACCGTGAGACAACTACTCTCTAATGGAATTATTTCCATTGAATATGTGAAGTCTAAAGACAACATAGCGGATCCACTAACCAAAGGGTTAGCAAGAGAGTTAGTTGAAAATTCATAGAGGGGAATAGGACTTAAGCATATTAAATAAAAGTTACCACAACGGCAACCCAACCTAGTTGACTCGAGATCTCAAGATTTAGGTTCAAATAGACAACTGAGTTGTGTATGACTCATAAGGATCACTGGGGAGTCAAACTCCTACCAATTTCTATAATGAAATAGTGATGTCTGCAGCGGTTTAGATTAAGTAAAATTTTAATGATTCTTATATCTAGGTAAACCTAGTGGAGTATGGCAGAATACTCTTCATAAGAATCACATATGTGAGTGTGAACTGGGTCATCTCTATAAAATTTGTGAAGGGCTACAATTCTCTAGAGCACTCATGAAAGACCAAGTTGTTCAAGGCCAAAATGAACACAATAGTGAGAACTAAACTGTGTCTGGTGATATACTGCGTGAGTTCTATTGTCTTGGTTTACACAAATGGCTAAACAGTTCAAGACATCATATTCATTGATTAGCTAGTAAATCCGATAGTGTCTCACAAGGGAAGGTTCAAAGCCAAAAGCTACCTATCATTTGCAGAATATTCCCAATTTGTGTACTCTCTGTAATTAGATCATGTTGTTGCATTTTCTCTTTGTCAAATTCCATTCATGTGAGGGATTGTTGGAAACTTTGGTTTTTTAATAGGCTTATTTTCGGCCAACTTTGAGCCCAATTTTGAGTGGGTCCCAAACGTCTTTTGGGGTGGGTCCAAAGAGGTGACGTGTTCCTTAACGCATAGGAAGTCATACGGTGAAGACGGTTCTTCAAAATCATTTATGAGTAAATAAGAATTTGACGTCATTTTTGGGTTCGTGGAATGGACATTTAAAGAAATAAACTGTGGGTTTCCTTATAAGGCTTGTCTCACATTGGAAACTTAAGAGAACTATAGGTGTATATAAATTCTAGATGGCAACACTTGGGTTGGGCCCCAAGGGGCACCCCAAGTTTGTAGAAGGGAGGAGTTATGGACAAAGTGAACCTTAGCCCAAACCACCACACGCGCGCACCGCCGAACAGAGCCGGGTTGGGCACGACTGTGGATCGGGTCAGTTCTAATATTAATTTTTCGGACAAAAATTTATTTGAATTTTTCTAAAAATTCTTAATGAAATTAAATTCTAATTTTATACCAAAATTGAATTTAATATTCTGTCCAAATGTTACCTCATCCAATCTAATTTTTCCAAACAGATTAAACTGTCCAAACAATTTTTCAAATCTGGTACACCCGAACAGATACATTTTCTGCACAAAACAGATTTAAATTTCCCAGACAGATTTAAATCTACCAGCAGTTTTCAACAGATAGAAACTGCCCAGTAGTTATCTGTTTACACATGTTCTGTTTGAAAACAGATCTGTTCATTTGAAATTGAGCCTGTTGGGACAGCCTCTATTTGCCTATAAATAACAGCCATTTCCAGTAGTCTTTGGAATTCCGAAAATTCATTTTGTTGCCTTCATTTTGCTCTCTTGCATCAATTATTCTTCATATTATTTTAGGGAAAAATTCAAAGAGTTTTGAACACAGGTTTTGTTCATCGAAAAAATTTTTTGGAGCGCTACTACAATTTGTAAAGATCGTTGTATCCTGCGAGATAGACGCCATTAGTCCGTAAGCACCGAAGCGGGACGAATCTGTCTTAAGGACAGAGTGTCACACACTCGACTTGATCTTTTTGTATTTTTACATTTCGATAAAATAAATTCTGTAAGCAATTTATTTTTATTTTTATTTTTGTTTGATTTGTTTCATTATTTATTTTACACAGAAGATTGTTCCAACACCTTCTACATAGTTGAGTAGGGCTCGACTTTTGGGGGTGCAATTAGCGGCCCATTTTTTCAAACAGTGAAGTTAATTGTGTTGTACTATGATTGTGACTTTGCCTCCTATATTGGGGATTGGTGCATTCCTCTCTTACCTAGGTGGTGAGTCCCTTTCTTTGAATTAGGTTAAATCTAACCAACAACTGATTATCCCGAAGTCAAGACCCACGAATGCTATGATGCCTCCTCAGAACTTTTTTTTTTTTTATCAAAAAAACAAATATCAGCATGCGTATGACCTTAAAAAAATGAATAAAATTTATTACATACTATGAATTTGTGGCAATTTTTATTAAATCCATTTTTATTTAGATTTTTTTTTCAAATCATATTATATAGTCAAATCCAACCGTAATTAATATAGAAAACAATTGAAACTCTCTTTAGCTTGAATGAAGTTTTGGATATTTTTCTCAAAAGATAATTTTATTTTTTGAGATATGTGATTTGCTTATAACTACCTGATAGAAATTGAGAGGGACAACCTAATTTGAGGGGAGGTGATTTGCTTATAAATAACATGAGGAAAATTGATACCACATATTATATATCTATATAATAAAATAGAAAAGTTTTCAAAAATGTTTTAGGGGATGTTTGATAACTTGATTCAGCATTTAAAATTGAATATATTAAGTGATAATCAATTAAGCTCGTTTGATAACCACAACTGATATCACTTAAAAGTTTAAGTGCCTATCAAAATGTAGGTTAAAAATTAAGAAAATTTTAAGTCATAATAAACTGATTTACTTTTGACTGAATTTATAAAATAGTCAATATAATCATCGATATATACTATTATAAAGTTACTACCACCACCATCATCATCATGTCACCGCCACCGCCACCATGACCATCATGCCACCACCACCACAACTACCACCGCCTTCACTATTGCTACCGCTATTACTACCACCACCACCATCATTATTGCTACCGTCACCATCACCATCATGTCACCACAACCACCACCATCATGCCACCGTCACCACTACCACCACTACCATCATCATCATTGCCGCCACTACCATGCCATAGCGACCACTACCGTCGCTGCCGCCATCACCACCATCACGCCACCACTACTACCACCACCACCACCACCTTTGTCACTATTGTTATTGTTGCCATAAGCACCACCATCATTTTACTACCCTACCACCACCGCCACCATCAACACTACCGTTACTACCACCACCACGATGCCACCGCCACCACTACCACCACCACTGTCACCATCATTACAATATAAAAATTGAAATGTACAATTTGAAAATAATACATTTCAAATTTGATCTTATACATATGAAACAACTTACTTTTAGTTCAGCACTTAAATTTTTATCAAATAGTTTTTTAGCTTTAAAAATTCAACATTTAGCTTTCAATACTTAATTTTCAGTCTTTAATTTTTAATTTTCAGTTTTATCAAACACCACCTTAGAGATACAATTGGTTAGAATGGCTAGGATTAACTCATATACGATTAGATTTACTTGGATCAAAATAAATTTTCCACCTAAAGCAACTTTCTAGCACCTTCCTCCCATCATTCACTCCACATATCTCTTCCTCTCGAAGCTTAGCTTATTGGGCTCATTCCAGAGTCTATTTTAATGATCCAAACCATTCACTTTTTAGAATATATCTACTAAAATATATCTGCAAAAAACCAAATTAATCGGACATCGGTAACCCTTTCGTCAAAACACATTTGTATTTAGTTTTATATTTCAAATTACATTTATCATTCACTTTTTTAAATGCAAATACGATTTGATAAAAGGGATACGTATGTCTAATCTACTTAATTTTTTTTTTTTTTTTTTGCAGTTGTGGTCTACTTAATATACTCTAAAAAGTTAACAGTTTGAATTATCGAAATGGGCCCTAGAATGTGCCCAATAAATCGTGCAATAGTGGTTGCCGCACACTATGTGCAATAGCAACCCAAGTCCCTTTCTCTCTTATTTTACATTTATTGAATTCATTAATTGTTTTTCATTGCAATATAAAATACTAGCGAATGACCCATGCCTAAAGGCACTTCCAACCCAAACTAATGCAAATTAAATAATCTAATTTAAGGGCACCATTCCAATATAAAGTTTAGAGATTCATCACAAATTTAAGGACAATATTCCCCAAAAAGAAAAAATGTAAAATAGTAAAACCCAAACTACCAAATCAATTCGCATCCATCTGTTAATCCACAAGGCACGCTCAATCCGTATCTGCTAACTAAACTGATGATACAAATTGATTTTTTTCCAATTTGCATTGGTTTGGACGGATGACAGAAGAGAGGGCACCTAACCCAACCCGATCCGCAAGCACCCCTAGTCAGCTATAGAGGTGGAGAAACTTTAGGTAGGGCCGGGTTCGAGTCAGGCCGGCACTACATAATAAAGGATTTTGTGTTACCCAAGTCTAGCCCGACCCTACATCGGGTCTCTATATCTGCCCAAGCCCGATTCAAAAAATAATTATAAATCCCAAACCCACCTATTAGGCTATATGTTTAAAAAAATTAAATCATTCCATATTTAAATTCAATCACACATTATATTTCTTAAATAAATATATTGACATCATTATAAATTGAAAGATTTTGTGTATAAATTGAAGGATTGCTTAAATAAATTCAAACACACATCACTAGGGGTGCAACTCGGGCGGGTTCGGTTGGGTTGGGAGGTTATTCAAGCCCAGCCCAAGTTGTGCTGAAATCTACCCAGGCCCGCCCAAGCTCGAATTGTAACCCGAGGTTGCCTGCCCAAGCCGCTATAGTAGTTTTTACAATTTATGAGTGAAAATAAATAATAAAAAAAAATAAGATTTTATATTCTTTATATATATAATATATATTCAATATGATTTAATAATCTAAATTACTTTAATATCATGTAATGGCTAATAATTTATATACATATTTAATATTTTTATATATCTATATATGTATAATTCGGGTTTCAGGTTGCTCGGATTGTTTGATGTCTTTGTTCAAACCCGTCCAAATTTAATTCAGACTTCTGAATTTTTGCCCAAGCCCATACCGAATTTGAAAATATTTTAGCCAAGCCCTAAAAAAATTCAGGCTGGGTTCGGGTTGCTCAGGTTGAGCCCGCCCAAGTTGCACCCCTACACATCACCACAAATGTGTGTTTCAATAAAATCAACAAAGATAAAATCTAAATCCCAACAAAAATATATATTTTAATATGTTTTAAATAATTAATTAATTTAATAACAAGCCGGGCAAGGCTGGATTGAAAGTATAAATTCCAAGTCCAATCCATTAATATTTTAGGTTTAAAATGTTGGTCTAGCACAGCCTTATGAGTTTAAACAATCTTTTCAAATCTTAAAAAAATACAGTTGGGCCGGACGGGCCAGCGAGCCGATGTCTACTCCTCGTGGCCAAGTTGTACTAAAAAGTAATCATCAAGTTTAAGTTGATCGCACGGTACTGCCCCTTGTCAATGGTTCTTTTGGTGGTGGCCAACTTGCCCCAACCCTTAACCGTTGGATCTATGTAGATCGATTGGCTGCTATTATATTAGCTGATTTGTTTTGAACCGTATCTTGCTTCTCTTAGATATGCTATGTATCTAGCCCCTCATCAACCTTGGGCCGCATTTAACTTAGGCTTTTATTTGGGGATTCTATTTACATTCAAAAAAATTAATTAGTACGTTAAATTTCTTAGTACTCCATATTAAGGGGTTGTTTTGAATAATCTAAATAAGTGTATTTTTTGTCTTTTTATGAAAAGATGTGCAGAAAAGTAGAAAGGTGATGTGATAGAAAAAAGATAAAAAGATGAATTATTTTTGAATTGCCAAACTTAACCTAAATTATTTAAATATATAATTTACTCTCAATACATCCTATAATTTTCACAAATTATCCTTGAATAATTTAATATTTTAATTTTATGGTACACCTAAATAATAACTTTTAGACAAAATCAATTCCAAAAAACTCTCCCTCTTTTGTTTTCTTTTCTCTTCTCTTCTCTTCTCTTCTCAACTCAACCATTATTAGGCACGTCTCAGCCACTTCATCATATTCTCAATCTTTTTATTACCAATTATTGAAGAAGAAGCACATTTGATCCAAGTTAAAGTATGACAATGACGAAACGAAAATTGGGTCAAAGTCAACTTGTTCGGTCTTCCAGTATCGGACAAGACTATTTTGTTACAACATGAACAAATTCACTTTGTCCGGGAGTGAAAGTCCAAACAAAGTGAATTTGTTCGGATCTAAAAGTCCAAATAGTATTGATGTAAAACAGTAATATTTGTTTTTATGTTAAAAAAAAAACACCGAAATTAAGAATTGTACTTTGATATTTATGTGAATACTTACCTCCTCTTTGATATGTTGCTTCAAAAAATATTTTTGATTATTATTCTCATCCATTGTTTGATTTTATTCAAACTTTATTCTAATTGCAAGTAACAACACAATAAAAAACAATGATATTGATGATGAACAGGTGGATTAGAGTTTTTGAGTGGGGAAGAAGAATAAGAGAAAATAATTGAAATTTAGGAAAGAATATGAAGAGACTTGAATATGAGTAATATATATAAGTGATTAGATTTTTTAGGCTTAAACCAAGAATTGTTGGGGGGAAATCGACTCAAATTAGATTTTCTAAACTCATTTTTAATATTTAATCTAATATTAGAGTCACAAATTAACTCATACCGATCACGAAAGATAAAGACAATTTTAAATGATCAAGACAATTTTTAATGATTATGTGAAAGTCATATTGGCATAATATTAAGTTGACTAGCTTTTAGGTCACTTCTAATATTTGGTCCAAACACCACAAGTCAATCACGTAAGAGTTTTTTTTTTTTTTTTTTGGTAAGCAATCATATAAGAGTTATGACATAAGGCAATTTACAATTTGGAGTACACAAATTTTTAAGCTTTACAAAATAAGAAAAAATTAGTATATTAACAAATATAATTTACTACAATCATATGGTAAATAAAAATTATGAAACTATGAAAGTTATAAAACGAAATTTATTTACATTTTATCATAAATATAATTTTTGTAATTTTTTCTCTAATTTTTACCAATTAAATTATGGCATGCAATTTTTTATTAAAAACTTAGAACGCACAATTAATGACATCATAATAAAAACCTTCTATTATGTGTAACTTTGATAAAAAAATTAATAAAATTTAATTGATTATAAATTATTTTTACCACACATTTTAAATAAATTTTATATTATTATTTTAATTTAAAAAATAATTTTTAATTATTTATTTATATGCGTGCATAGCACAAGTAATATACTAATGTTATACTTTATTGAAATTTTAATATTGAAATAAATTTGAATTTTTTTTTTTTTTTATCAAAACAAAACTAAACCAAATTAAATATGATGTCCAAAGTAGAAACATACTATGTATACACCATTCAAAGAGTGTATGTCATAAAATTTTTCTACAAAATAATATTAGGGATCATGAAAAAAAAAATCATGAAATACATCATGAAAATTTCTTATCCTTTTATTAAAATGTAATATTTTATTGTATATATAATTTAAAAATAAAAAATCTTTCATAATTATCTTCATAATATTTTTTTCATTATTTCAAACATTACTCTTTCTCAAGATAACTCAACTCAATAATTTGCAACCTAACTCCTATAATACAAGTGACTTATTGTAAAGTGTTTTTTTTTTTTCGTGGTAGAATAATTATAAAGGTTGATTGACTGAAATTTGGCAGCGGTGATTGCGCTAAAAAAAATTTGTTGGTGCCATTCGGACGACGTTGTCGACTTTTGGTTGATATTCTAGCCACTACAAACATTAAGGGCTTGTTTGATTTGTTTTTGGGAGAATTGTTTTTGAAAAAATTTTTAAAAGGGAATTTAGAAATTTTTTTGATTTGTTTGGTTGTATATTTTGGGAGAGTTATTTTTTTGGGAGTTTGGGATGATTTGATATTTTGGGAGAATTTGAGTAGATGTATGTGAGAGAAAAAATGATTGAGATTGAGAGAGGAGAGAGAAAAAGTGATTGATTGATGTGTAAGAGAGAGAAAGTGATTTTGAAAATTTTTTGAAAAAAACTTAAACCAAATAATTTTTTAGAAATTTTTTTTTAAAACTCATCTCCCAAATGCAAACCAAACATACCCTACGTGCTCGTATGAAAATTATTTTTTTAATTTTTTATAAAATATATGTAAAAATATAAAAAAATATTGTAATAATTTATCAGAATTTTTTAATTATTTTAGTTACTCCCTAAAGAAGACTTTGTGAAGAGATATATATATATATATTTTTTTTTTTTTTGACAAATTACACAAACCTTTCTTAGATATTATTAAAATGATAGCTGGCCCCACGATTATGAGCAAATGACGCCAACCTCCCTTGATAAGTCTCAAAACTTAACTTCGTCATCAACGGAAGACATAAAATGACAAAAATATCATATATACCCTCTTTCTTCTCAACAACTCATTTTGTTTCTTTGAAACATTTCACCAAACAATTTATTTGCATATACCAAAAGCACATCTCCTCATCCATTATTTCTCAGAGTCTCCTCTCTTTCAATCATCTTTTAATGTAGTACCATTCACTACCATCATTCAGCCACCAAGACTCCGCCTAGCCATCATTGATGAATTGATGCCATGAATCCAAAACCTTTGTTATCTCACCTCTACTGCCATCCATCACCACTACAATCTATATAAAATAAATAAATAAAACCCTAACTGACATCAAAGCGAAAAATCAATTCAAAAAAGATTCAAAAAATAAAATCTTAGGGACGTCGAAGAGTGATGGAGGGATGGAATGGCACCAAAAGGTAAGGCAATTACGAGGGTGGAGGGTCGTGACTGTGAAAGAACTAAAGATGTGGGGGTCGCTGGAGAGGAGAGATGGACTAAGACAGGCTAGTGGCTAGAGATAACGGTCAAAGCTAAGGAGGTGCTAAAGCGTAATGGACAAAATTGAGAATGAGCAAGAGACGACAAAAAGGGGCTAGGGTGGAATGAGACCGAGGGATGTGGACTAATGATAATGGTGATGGTGGTGGCTGGGTGGTGAGAGTCTAGGATTAGCTAGGGGTAAGAGTAGAAATAAAATTTTATGATAAGATAGAATTGTAATAATAATTTTTTTTTTTAAAGTAAATTACATTGACCATCCTTATTGTTTAAAGAAAATATAATAAACCCATTGTTTTGGCATAGTTATATTGAATTCCTTTAAAATTTTAATTCACATACATAATACTTAATCCCATTTTCATTAATAATTTACTAATTATATAAATGAAAATATATGATATTATTATCTTTTTTATATGAAAATATATATTTGATTTATTTATCTTTATGGTTTCATATCATTTATATTAGTTTCGATTTATTTAATCATATACACTAAAAGAGATGTCAGTATAATTATATTAAAATTATAAAATTTATTGTATTTTTAAAAAATTTAGTGGAGGTTAGTATAATTTATTTATTTATTAAAAAATAATAATAATAAAATAAAAAGAAAGAAGAAGAAGAAGAAGAAGTAAAGATGCAAAGGAGAAAAAATTGGTGGGTTCTAGTAATAGCAACCTTCAATTTAACTAATAAATTAATAAGAAGAAAGCATGTGAATGAGACATAATTGGCCAAATTTGCCAAGTTGAAGACAACCCAAGTGAGGATGGGTCCACGCCGATAAATACGCTAAAGTTGACACTATTTAAAAATGTGACACAGATTCAGGTATGATTATGTACCATGTAATAATGTTCTTCTACTACTACTACTACTACTAATTGTTCCAAAGGCAAATAATACTAATAATAATAATAAGAAGAAGTCTGAAAGAAAACGCGTAACGTTCTCTCAAGTAGTGCTGCCCTTGCAGAGACCATCTATCTCATTTGAAAAGGTTTCTTAAAAGCAAAATGCTCAAGGCATCGAAATTTTTCGAATGTTTTGAAATTTTTCTTTTTTTGAGGGCTTGGTTTGATTTTTTTTTTTTTTTTTTTTTTTTGAAGGGTAGTTACGTGTAGGGGTGTGTTAAAAAATTAGACATCTCACACTGATTCAGTCTGTGTGGTTTGATAAGATGAGTGAATTGGGTTAGACTAGTTAGGTAATAAAATTGACTGATCAATTAGACTGCTAGTTAAAATTTGTTAATTTCATTCAATTTTCTACGAGTTTCTACTATATTTTTATTTCAAATCAAGAAAATTGAAATAAAATATAGTATGGACTCGTAGAAAACTGTATAGAATTAAGAAATTTTAACCAGCAGCCTAACTGATCAGTCAATTTTATTACCAAATCAGTCCAACTCAACTTACTCATCTTATCAAACCACACAGGCTGAGTCGGTGCGGGATGTTTAGTTTTTTAACACACCCCTACACATAACCACCCTTCCCAAAAAAAAAAAAAAACATGATTCGAGGCCTCTAGCATGACTATTCTTAAAACTAAGAGCAAATTCACCCGTATACTTTCACATGATTTCTAATGACACCACCAGACTTCGAATAATTTCAATTTTATCTCAAAATTTTTTGAAATCGTATCAATTTTGCCCTGTCATCGCATTTTGGCCCCAAATTTCAAATAATAGATGCAAACCCACCCCTTCCTACCCAAACTCACCCTATCTTCTTTCTGTACCTCTACAATTCTACCGACCACCACCGCCAGTGGCGGTGGCTAACCATCATCCTCCCTCTACCACTACAACATTTATGGACTGAAGATGAGAGTTGTCTAGCCCTCATTCATACCCTCCTTAGACCACCTAGACCCAATTTCACTACCCACTATTCCACATCCCTCTTCCTTTTTTCACAACAAGATCATCACCATCTTTTGAATACAAAGCACATTTCAATAGCACAAGTGTAAGTCTCTCTCTCTCTTTCTCTCTCTCTCTCCTTTCTCCTCTCTCTTTATATATACACACATATATTTATATATACATATATATATATATATATATATGTTAGGGGTGGGCGCGAGTCGGTTGCTGCCACAGAACCTCTAATTCGGAAATCAATCCGCATCCGTCCGCTAATCCGGCGGATGTGGATTGAGCAGATTGACGGATGGATGCGAATCAGTTTGGCGGTTTAAAATTTTATAAATTTTCAACATAATTCAACTTGTGCACTTCCTCAAAAAAAAAAAAAAAAAAAGTGTTACAGTCAATGACTTAAAACAATATTATAATCACTGCATGCCTCATCCACATACTACAATCACAACATGTCTCATTCATATAAAGTATTACAATCTGTGGTTCTTAAAATATAAAAGCAATTCAAACTACTAAAACCATGAACAGAGCAGTAGTAGAGATTGTATGTCTCTGTATTGCTACATCTATATCTGTTTTTGAAAACAAAAACCAACCAGCATGTATCATATTTTCTATTTATTATTTTTAGAGATAGATTTAAAAACCAAAAAATATAGATAAATAATACGTTATTTTTTTCAATTCAAAAAAGATATCCAAGTTGAAAATTTTTTTTCAACAGAATATTTAAACTCTTTTTTAATTGAAAACACAATCAAAATATTTAAATAAACTGGAAACACAAAGTCTTATAAATTACTAGGGGTGCTCGCGGTTTGGCGGTTCGGTTGCGGCCAAAAGAATCTCAAATCTACCATCCATCTGCCAGATTGGCGGATTAGAGAAAATCAATCCGCAACCGTCCGCTCGTCATCACGCATCCGTCCAAAATGCGGCAAATTAGTTCGGTTTGGTTCGGTCAGTTTTGGCGGATCAGTATATCCGCTACTCACCCCTAATATATGTATATTGTGGATTGCAGATAGAGTTCTTCATATGCTTGTAAAGAGATTTGCTACGTATCATCTTCAACAGTAAAGGCTTATTCAAATGGATCTTGCTCGCATAGATCGGCGAAGAAGAGAGATGAGTTTATGGTAGTGAAGGAGAATAAGAGCCCATATCAAGCTACATCTGATCGGAAAGCTTCCAGATCTAGATCTATTGGGTGTGAAAACATGAGCTTTTCCGAGGACTTTTTCGAGCGAATCTTAACTGGGCTTGGGGATTGTACTCTCAGGTAAGTCGAGTATCAGAGGGAATGCAAGCCTACGGTCACCCATCTCCACTGCCGTGGTGGTGGACAGGATTGTATGAAAGAGAAAGTCAAATGTGGTGGGATTTTTAGTGGGTTCATGATCACTTCTTCATCTTCTCACTAGATTTCATCTTCAGTTGAAGACAACAATCATATGAGTGGCAAGGTGGCGGTAATGGTGGCAGCAGTAGCAGAAACACCGGTGATGGTGAGGCATCTTTCTCATGGGATGAGTAAGAGTTGGGGATGGGCATTTGTGAGTCTAATTAACACTTTGAGTAAGCCTTTTTCAACTGGGAAAAGAAAGGGTTCCAATAAGAACAACACCAATAACAATAGCAACACCATTTCTTCTCTATTGGCTCTGGGAGGCTAAAGATATGCTTTTTGAGTTTGCTCATTAGCTTAAACCTTTAAAGTAAACATTACAACCTTGTTTTACTTGTGTATTTCTCTCTATATCACTCTTTTGTATTTGTCTGGGTTTTGTGTCTAACTCATTAGTTATTTGGGAAGTTAATTTGCGATTCAAATTCACTCTATGGTTACTGATAAAGAGATCTAATGGACCTAGACAGCTCTCACCTTCAGTCCATAAACATTGCAATGGTAGAGGGAGGAGGAGGCCTAGCCGCCGTCGCCGCAGCCGGTGGTGGCTAACAGAGTTGTAGAGGTGTAGAGAGGAGAGATGGTGAGTTTGGGTAGGAGAGGGTAGGTTTGCATTTATCAGTTAAAATTTGGGGCCAAAATATAATTTTTTTAACTTTTTCCGTTTCAAATTTGACGGCAAGGGCAAAATTGATACAATTTCAAAAACGTTGGGAGTAAAATTGAAATTATTCGAAGTCTGGTGGTGTCATTGAAAATCGTGTGAAAGTACAGGGATAAAAATGAAATTTGCTCTAAAAATAAATTTGTTCACATTCTGTCAAACTATCTCTCTCAATAAAAGAATACAATACAATACAATACAATAGTATAGTATAGTAGTTGTCCCATTTCTTCATGGCCTCCTCAACCCAGAATTGCTATGGATTGCCTTGGTTGCTATATCTATCTATTTATCTATATATATATATATATATATCAAGAGTGCTTTGTAATTTCCAACGTTTATTTTTCCCTCAATATCAGTTATTCTTGGTTTCTTCCTTGCTCCAAACTTATTACTAGGCTTCAGCTATTAGTTTGATTTAAGGGTGCTTGTGGATCGATTTTTGATGGTTCAGTTATTGGTTTGGACCCTCTCACATATTTGCGTTTTGAGAAAAATTGAACCCACAACTGCCTACAGTGCAGATTACAGTTTGTACATATAGGGTTTGCAAATGTATAGGCAGTTTGTGGATTGGATTTTTCCTTCAAAATTTTATTTTTTGGCTTGTTTTTTTCCCATTTTTTAATTATTCTTTTTGAGACTTTTCTCCCATTTTTGAAATATTATTTTAGACCATAAAATCACATATTTCTTATCAAATAAATTACAGCAAATCTATCCAACTTACTTCCAGAAGGAAACGAGCCATAAGCACAGGCCAGATTAGTCAATTGACTCATATTCACTTTGCAGAAAATGTATAAGCTAAACAATGTGCACATATGCGGGCGGGTGAGTGCAGGTCCAGGTAAAACTTGCGACCCACCCGCAACTAGCAAAACAGGAAAATCCTAACTCGCATCCAAGCTTAACAATTATGCGAAACTGTCCAAATAGGTGCGGGTGATTTGAGTTGGACAGTCTTCGGGGGTCGAATAACCCTATGCCTAGTTCTAGTTTGATTAATATTAATTTCAAATTGACTATATCATACAGTTTCTAATAGAAAATCCTATATATAAAACTATTATTCTATTAAGTCTCAAAAAATATTCTACAATCCTGAGAGGGTAATTTTTGTAGCCAAATTGGGCCGAGCTAGATGGAAGTGGCTTTAAGGCTTGGACCGTGTGATGCGCCGAGCTATGTCTTAGAGATAGCTTGGTTTTGGGCCAAGCAAAGGCTAGGTCGATTAAAGATGTTTGACCAAACTAATAAATACCCATATTCTTAGACCTAGCTACTTCCTAGAGGCAGTTAACGCTTTGACTGCGCTTCAAGGGAAGGCGGTCAAACGAAACTGAGAATGAAGCTTCAACCGAGCTAGGAAAAGAGCCATGTAGTGTCCGCATGGTGGCACACCGTGCAAATATTGCGAAGCATTGTGTGTTACACGGCTAAGTTAGTGGTGGACAGAACAAAGTTAGCTTGGCTGATCGGTAGGAAGCCGTACAAAGAGTTATGCCATCTCACTTGGCTTGCAGTGAAGAGGGTATTAATGGATAACCATTATCCTTTAGGAATGTGATTACTACGAGGACTCTACAAAGGAGAGTTAGAGTCCTACTAGGATTGTGCCATGCAAAACTTACAAAAGCTCAAACCAAACTCTAATCTCAAGTATTACAATTACTACCAAACCCTAATCTCAGGTATTGCAATTACTATTCCCGAATTCACAGAGTTTTTACCTCTTAAGTCTATTTGCTAACTTAGGCATCGGAGGGGTTTTCGGCACACACCCGCCGGCCAACTCACGTTTGTGATTTTAGGTGTTACGACGACGTTTGGAGGGACGCAAGCTTGATCAATAAGATTATACGAGTGAAGATTATTTCGTACTCGTACAAAACCCAAAAATATATTTTATACATATATATTGTACACAAAATGTATGCGTATATATATATATATATATATAAATATGTACCATCATGCTTTATATTTATTTATTTTTTTTTTTCATTTGGCATAAACCATAACAAGCTGACCTTTGTATAAATATGAATGATGTTTTCACATCATGAGGTTCAAAGGTTTTTATTTTATTTTTATTTTTTTTTTTGTAAATTGCACTTACCTTTCTTAAAGTTTGAGAAAAATATAGCGAGAGCTCTATACCTTTTGATATAATTATATTAGTTTCCCTTCTAATAAGGTTAAAACGACTAAAAATAATACAAATAATAAGTAGACACTAAAATAAACAAAGTTGAGTATACATTTTAGTAAAACAGGTATGACAATATTATTTTTCATTTATGGGGCTAACAAATTATTGATGAAAAATATATAACTGTTTTGAATTAAAACTTTATCTGAGATCAGTGTAATTATGTCAAAAGTATTAGACTAATTATATTTTTTTCAAATCCTAAGGGAGATAAGTGTAATTTACCCCTTTTTTTCAAAATACATAACTAAATATGTGATATAATTGTGTAAAATTTATTTTTGAAAAGAAAATTTGCATTCATTGGAAACAAAGTTTAATAAAATAGATTTGTCTCACATGTATTTAGTTTAACCAACTCATTTAAACTTATTTACAAAATGTAAAATGAAAAACTAATTTTTCTTAGTGATTAGAATTTATATTGAAAAAAAATAATAGTTAATTAATGATCTATGAAATGTGAACGCAAAAGAAAATTTAATACGATTTGCACGTTAATTATGTGGCTGCTTTAATATTATTATTATTATTATTATTATTAGAGAAAATTGGTGATAAATCTATATTACCACTCCTATAAATCTTTAAAGACAATGGTGAAACTATTAAGGCCATAAGGAAATTTGTTGGTCAAAAAAGGGACATTTGTTGGTCAAAAGTCCATTAACACTTATCTGTTGATTTTTTTTTTTTGTTAAACTATCTATTTAATTTTTTTATCTGTTCAATTGTTTGAACCTATCTGTTTAAATTTTATCGGTACAAATTTTTTGTTCAAATTTTCTGTCCAAGTTGAATCTATCCATTCAAAGAGAAAAAAACAAAAAAAATAAAACAAAAACAAAGAAGATGATGAAACAACAAAAGAAGAGATGGTGGTGTCTGTTCTTCACCTGTCATTCCTCGGCAAGGGCCAATTTCGACGAATATCTGATCTATCAGGAGTAGAGGCCCCGATTCACTCTGAGAGAGAGATAGAGCAACTCTGGCTAAAAAACAGAGCAATTTGACTCTTTTGTACACCTTATCTGTGGTTGCTATAACCACCACTGCGATCTCGATCATCTCTTCTTCGATCTCATTTTCTCTCTCACGACCCTCTCAAGCGCCTCCCATCTTCCTTTCATTTTTCCACCTCTGACGACAGCGCCGACGACTCGTACCTCAAGGCCATGTTTGTTTGGGTGGACATGAGCTTGGGATTGGACTAATAGTCCAATAAAATTATTAATTCGATGTTTGTTTAAACAATTGAAGTACGGATTAATTATTTTAAACTTGACTATTAGTTAAGATAGGATACATAATCCAACGGATTCGTAGTCTTAGGACTATTAGTCATGGGAATGCTAATCCAGTCCCCCCAAACAAACATGGCCCAAGGACCTTCGCTTGAAATACTAATCCTTATCACTCAATTCACAATCTACACCACCATCCTTTTTTGACACCGACGTTGACTTCTTGTAAGCTTCACGATAGCCATTAATGGCCTCAGAAGAGAGCTTTCGTCTCTTAGATCCTACTGGTTTTTCGGCCGTGAAGTTCATCCGAGAGAAGACCCTTGATTTCTGCTTGCTGTGTTGTTTTGCTACGGCGGCTGTGGATTTGGGCGATGGTGGTTCTAGGTTGAGCGATGGTGGCAACTGTGATAATCATCTCCTCAACGTCTTCGTCTAGTCCTAATTGCAAGTTACATACATATATATATATATATATATATATATATATACTAGTGGTTGGGCACGCGCGTTGCACGTGACATGTGATTTTTCATCAACTGTTAATACTGTAATTATGCGTGTCTCTTAAATTGATATGTGATATGTATACAAAGTATAGAGACTTGTATGGATAAATTGGTTTGTATCCAAAATACAACTAAGAAATGAATACATACTCAGCTAAATAATTTAAATGAGAAATTTTATAAATATAAACATTAATTTATAACTAAATTGTTAATATCACAATATTATCTTAAACAATAAACAACAAGTAGATCCTTTAAATATATAGTATTACACAAATCTTTTTCTATCAACTTCGCACTTCACAATTTCATAATCCGTACCTGTAATACAATTGAATGTATGAAATTAATTACAATTACATAATTGTATTTAACAGTTCATATTATAATGCAAATTCATTGAACTCACTATTGCATATTATTTGCATACTATTAGTGTAAAAATGCATTAATATCAATATGTAATATATTTTTATATATCAAGAATAGTTGAGTTTCGTTTCTTGTGTCACAAATATCTTGCATGATGAAAAATATAACACTAGTTATTAGTACATTTTTATTTGTGTAGAAAATGTGGGATAATTTTTTTAAGAAAATTGAATGATATTGTAACTTAATATTTAGATCAATATAGGAATTTTATAATTATTCTCACAATGTTTATAGATTCATACGTATAAGTATTTGCAGAGTCACTTTCATGAAACTATCAAGTTATATAATTTATTATGGCATCTCTAAGTAATCAACATATAACAAAAATTGATTGAAATTTTTTATTTGATGTACTTATTTTTTGTATCATTGAGTTGCTGCGATAATGTGTGGCATCATTTGACTTTTTTTTTTATAATTTGACTAAAATGTGTGCATGAGGTATATTATTTTTTCTTGAACTTCACAATAGATAGGGCAATTTCTATTTCAGCTCGTCTAATTTTGCTTAGAGAGCATGTTGCAATAGATTTTCTGTAATTTTTGTTTCATCATCTTCTTGTTTTTCTTCTTACTCACCATTACAACTCATTGTAATAAAAATATTTTGATGAGTAAGAGTTTAAGAAAATATCATATTGTTATCAAAATATATTTTCCCTTAATAATGTGATTTTTTCTGTGAGGGAAAAAAAATACAATTATTGTCGTGATAGAAGTGTTTTCCAAAGTTTTAGTTTGTTATTGAAAGTGTTTATTGTGGATACTTATTTGTATGACATGTATGTATATATGTATTGAACATAAGTTGATAAGAGAACAATACACAATTTCATAATTTTTTTCCCAAGAAATATAATTATATTACTAAAGCGATACATGTTATAAAATTCAAATATCCGATGGTAATATAACATTATAGATTGATAATGTATTAATATAGTAACATATATAAATTTATATTTATATTTTTTTTATATGTTTATACATATAAGCATTGACATATATAAGATATCACAAAAGTAATATGTGAAATCTTTTGTAACAATATAATACAGGTAACTATGAGAAGTTAATTATTCATAATTAAATAGTTGGTCATAATGTAGATGTTTAGTGTTACCTTTTTGTGTGTATACACCATTTTTTAATTAAATTATTAAATTCACATAAAAATTTAAAAGAATTTGTGAATAATTTATGTAAAATTAGAGATTAGTGAAGAAAGATTTAAATAAATAAATAAAATAAAATAAAATGAAAAGAGAGAGAGAAGTTTGTAGTGTTTGGTTTGGTTTGTTTTTTCAAAATTTTGTTTTGAATTTTTTATTTTTCATGTTTTTTTGTCTTTGACACTCTTTTTTTAATAACCTTTTTATTTTCTTTTTAGATTCACTTAATTTAATATATTTTTTAATTTTTAATTTTACTTTTAGATTTAGATTCACTTAATCTAAATACACTTAGAAAATAATTTGTTGTGTATTCTTTTCCCAAAAAAAAAAATTATTAATATCAAATAATAATAATAATAATAATAATAAATCAGTACATTTTTGAATTTATAAATCTTTTTACCTATATTTTACTTTTTTAATTCTATTCAGATTATTAGATATTAGATTTTCATACAAAAGTATAATTTAAATATAAAATATGAAGAAATTTCAATATCTTTAATCACCAAAACTGAGAAAATATGAAAAATCAAAAAGTTGAAAAAACATATTTTAAAAATAAAAATAACAAAAGTGGTTCTTATTTAGAATTTTGGCATCATACATTAGTTATTAAAGTACCATGTAAAATATTACAGTTTCTAAAATATAATTCAAACAAAAACAAAGTGTATGAAGATAACTTGTGAAATGCGCTTTCCTCTGTCTAGATTCAAACAAATCCAAATGAATGCATACAATTTTAAGATTTAACCAAAATTATTCACAGTGATTTGATGTATGATGGACAATTGTAAATATTATGTATATTAATATAGAAGTAGACACACAAGAAATAAGACATGATAATTATTTTTTATTCTTCAATCATCATGAATGTAAAAAAATAGGAATTTTTTTTTTTTTTTTCAAAAGAAAGGAAACCGTTTGTTTATATTTATATAAGACTCTAGAACGTAGATATATCGTTTTTGAGTATTCAACTCTAAAAATAAAGATATAGTTGGTTTATATAGGACTCTTCATTACTTTTAGAAAAATAATACATTTGAGAGATAAAATTGGGATTTAAAAAAAAAAAAAGTAGAAAACATGACATACTCTTGAGATAATTTTATTTCTACACACTTAATGAACACTTTCTCGATACACACATTATAAAAATATAAATTCTCAGTACACATCTCTAGATTCCAATATTACCCTCATTTCCAATTTTAAAACCCTAAGGCAATATTTGGTTTCAATTTTTTGAAATTTTTATGAGAAAAATATAAATTAATTTGACAAAAATAAATATCAAAAAAATATTTTTTAATGTTTTTGCCCCTAAAAAGATGAAACCATATTGAAATAAGAAATTTTTTTAATTTATTTTTGAAAACATATTCTAAAACTATACCAAACATAGTCTAATTTTTTTTTTCCCATTCATCCACTCATCTTTTACTGTCGTTGCTGCTACTTTCAACCCTCCATCGCTACCACCATCACCACTTCTAGCTCATTCCCCTCCATCCTAGACTTCCACAATCAACATTGAGTGATTCGTACTAAGAGACTTGTGAGAGTGTATGGTTCATGGCGGAAAGTGATCACAGGCGGATAAAAAAAGAGGCGACTGGAGGGGATGGCGGATGAGAGAGGTAGCGCTGGCAATAGAGAATGTTTTTGGCATTTTAGATATAGGGTTTGAGTAGAAGAAGATGAGGGTATTATGGTATTTTTATTTTAGGACAAAATTGTATTAATGAAAATTTTCTTTAAATGTGTGAATTGAGTAAAATTAGTGTGTAAAAATAGAATTAACCATGCTCTTTACACTTTCATAATAGTAATAAATAGTAGATATATTCTTAACCTCTGAGGCGAAAGGTTAGAGGAGAATCAAAGAGATTGAGAATTGGAAGAGACGCGGAGGGAGGAGACGCAGAGGTTTTAGAGAGAGAATCACAATATAGAGAATAGTTTTATATTGTACAGATAAGAAATAAACTGGCTATTAATTTTTTGGAAAGCTTGTCCTTATAGACTTTCTAATGTCTTTACAGACCTAATAATTTAGCGCCTGATCTTTTAGACAACAAATTCATAATTAGATTACTGGGTTGAGCGCTCTTATTATTGTCATATTATTTTTTGAAATAATTTGCCAAATGGGGCGTTTTGTAATTTCTAGAAAAAATTGAAAACAAAGCCGGAGCATCTCAACACATATATATTTAATCTAGCAAAAATATATTTTAAAAAGACATTTTATAAAATAAAAGGTCATTTATGTTTTTTTTCATGATCTACAACGCTACTCTCTATGCTGACTCCAAACTAACTTAACATCATATATTCTTTTGCACGACACGTTAGAAATTGAGAGAAACACAATAACAGTTTCTTGGAATTTTATTTTTTTTTTATTTTTTTTTCAAGAATAAAATGTTAGTTTGTTAATAAAATTAAGTTATAATTTAAACGGATCACCGTTGACCCATCAACTTAAATTCCAGACTTTTCACTCACCACACCGTAAGACATGACTACATATACCACTCAACCCTAAGGGCATAGCCTAATTTCTTGGAATTTGGAAAGTATGAAACCTCATTTAGAGAGCCTACTGGAATTGCTCTAATGCAATCATGATAAGATCCAATTACAACCCACACTAACCTGCTAAAACTAGCAGTCGTAAATTGATTACAACAAAACTTTTGAATGGATTGACAGTTTTTTCTTTTTATCTTTTTTTCACGTGGTTAATAAGTTAGTAATTAGATTATAATTAGATATTGTCATCATTAATTTTTAAAAATTACTCACTTATTAATATATTTGTAAACTATTATAAAAGTAAAAACGTTACGTTGTGATTAAAGTCAAAAGTCTAAATCTAATTTTTTAATAATTTTGAATTTTTCAAATATAATAATACATCAGTCTTCGCTACATTTCCTAATTGAGACTCTCCTAATTCTACCCCCAATGACTTAGCTAAGAAAAGTCTCATGCTCCTCCCTCTCTCATCTTTACCTCCCTAATTCCACGCCATTAAGGATAAAATTGAGGAGGCTAAATTAAAGGAATCAATCATTTTTTATAATCCATATGTCATGTTATATATTGGTCTTCCTATCTTACTATTATTTCCTCCCAAATTTAAGAAATATATACTCTAAATATGGCAAACTTTTCAAATTTTAAAATTGTCTTCAATTAAGATCCTTTCAAATTGATTATATTTTCTTATTCTTAAATAGAGAAAGGAGAACATCATACAATTTTACTATTTATTTACGGTGCAAAGAGATTATTATTATTATTATTATTATTATTATTATTATTATTTAAATCTGTTATTGCAAATACCTTTTTTGGGTCAAGACTTTTATTTCAAATACACATTTTACAAAATTATAAATTCTTTTCATTATTTTTTTGTTTTCAAATTTGCTGCATTCTGCATTGATTATTATTATTATTATTATTATTATTATTATTATTATTATTATTATTATTATTATTATTATTATTATTATTTAAATCTGTTATTGCAAATACCTTTTTTGGGTCAAGACTTTTATTTCAAATACACATTTTACAAAATTATAAATTCTTTTCAGTATTTTTTTGTTTTCAAATTTGCTGCATTCTGCATTGATTATTGGAATATTAATTTTTGACATGACTATATTGTATTATATTAAAATATATTGCGAACAAAAGTAAGTTAGATTTTAAATTTTTGGATTACATTACACTAGAGATAACATTTTCTATAGCCTAAAAATAAATTCTTTTCAGTATTGTTAGCCTATAAACCTCGATAAAACTAAGTTGATCACATTTCTTATTCTTTTATTTTTAATGAAACAATGGTTAATTTATTATTATTATTTTTTATAATTTGATTAAAATGATTATTCATGATACATCAAATTGAATTTACAATGAGAAAGAAATTGGCCCACGGTAATGGAATCAAACCTAAACATAAATTTAATCTTATGATACATTATATTCAATCAATCATTTTAAGTATATAAATGTAATAAAATGATTATTCATGATACATCAAATTGAATTTACAATGAGAAAGAAATTGACCCACAGTGATGGAATCAAACCTAAACATAAATTTAATCTTATGATACATTATATTCAATCAATCATTTTAAGTATATAAATGTAATGGGTCTAACTTAGGCAAATATAATGACACAAATTTTGTGCTGGCTCAATCAAACTAAGAACATTCATTCATTCCTTAATTGCACTGGCCAAAAAAATTGAATGATAATTTTTTTGATTAAAATGTAAATCATAATTAAACTTATAGCATGTTTGATGAATCTAAAATTAAAATACTAGATTATTTTTTTTTAAAAGTAAATTGATTTCAAAGTAAAAAATTAGGTAAACTTATTCATTAATTCTAAGATTAAATGTAAAAAAAAATCACATTGCAAATATCATTTAAGAGTCCAAAGAGAGGGTGAAAAACATTTACCTTCACCATATCACAAAAATTTATACTCCCATATATATTACATGATAGATTTTGTATGTTAATTCCTATACATTTGATAAGTCCAACAATTTAAAAGGATCTATTAAGTTTTATTACCTAATATACAAAGCATTTTTGTTTATTATAAAGTTTTTAGAATCTCAACCTCAATCATAATTGTTAAACTCAAAATAGATGATTGGAGATTCAGTTAAGAACACACATAGTTTTGAAAGGAAAAAATATGCTAGATAAGACAAAATTGGGTACACACAAGTGCACAAAGGGTGCACTTGGTAGCTCAGATTCATCACAGATGTGACGTGAGTGAAACTAAAAATAAATCAATAGAGAGATGTTGGTCAGATTCATCACAGAGTGACGTAAGTGAAACTTAAAATAAATAAATAGAGAGATGTTGGTCGAGTTGAGAAAACTTTAGTACCCAGAAGAAGATGAAGCAAATGCAAGCAAGTCCTTGCAATTTTCAAAGTTTGGGCATGTAATGTAATGTCATCTTCTCATATTAATCCACACCTGTGTATGCAATCATCACCTAATCTGGTGGCGAGCAAACTAACCAAATTTTTGTAAGGCCATGTTGTGTAGACAACCACCCTGCCCTCACACATTTTAGGTGCACAAGTCCTGAATCTGAGTAGTAGAAATAAACTAGAGGTACAAAATGCCAATGAATTATTTGATCGGCGCAGGTGCTGAGGTGTTAGACACAACACACATATGTATGCGCCGCTGAGGTGTTAGACACAACACACATATGTATATTAAGACTTATCATGACACATGATAAATCACATAAGAAATGAAGAATTTGATGAAATAATCTGATGACATATAGCAGCAGCACTCAGGGGGGAAATAAATCTTTAAAAAAATAAAAATAAAATAAATAAATAAATTCAGCTCTCAATAATACCTAAGAATCAACACATAATTTGGGAGAAGGAAGAAGACCAATAAATGCCATTATTATGACAACAAGTCCTCAACTTCACAATTGAGATACAACCATGCCTGTATTTCATCTACTACCAACTTTTCAATGTACACAGCTGCTAAAAGCTGTGTAACCTAATATTTTGTGTACTTCCTTGATTTTGCATCAACATGGAATGAATAACTAACTCAAAAACCTAAAATTTTCCCAATTATAAACCCCACACCAAAAAAAGAAAAAGTAGCCACTGATTTTATTTGTGACATTTCCAACTTTGAAGTCTGAAAGGTATGCTGCCATATTAAGGAGTTTCCAACTTCAACAAGCAACACGTACAGCGTGACATGCTTTATTAAAATATCATCTTGTTTGATACCAGTAGTAACAAACAGGAAAAAAGGACACAGCTCTTGACAGAGAGAATAAGCAAGCTAGTATGACAGCAAGGAATTTTCTCAACAGAAAGGCTCTCACCCCCTCCCGCTCCCCTTCCTCTTCCCTTCCCCTTCCCCTCTAAATGTCATTTTTCTCTCAATATGATACAAGCTTCTATCAACACCTTCCAAATAAGAAGTGGGTACCATTCTCCATTTGACTCAGTTCTCACCTAAGCTGATGGGAGGAACCATGTTTAAAGCCTTCATTATAAAAGCAAAGATGAAGGCATCTTCTTGGAGCTTCTCAAACCTGCACTCAACAAAAAGGTGAGTATTAATTAAAACAAGCATATATGTCAATAAATATCCTGGGATCTTTCCATTAAAAAGGCAAGAGTAAATTTGACACTTCACACCCTCAATCATGGAGTTCATTGTTAACATACTTGGTAGTGTGTTAGAAGGAGGCCATTACAAGTGTTGCTTGTGGTTTTGCAGGCAGGGGCTACGCAAAGCCCCCATCCAAAATAAATAAATAAATAAAATAAAAATTCTAATCCCTCTTTACCCTATACCAAAGTTAGTAAAATTCTAAAACACCCCCAAAACCTATCAGGCCATTTCATATTTCCATCATCTGAAACTCCTTCCTGACTACTATGGCCTACCTCTATTTACACCACAAAAAGATCTCACTCCACCCTTCATTTTTTTTAAATTAGAATTTCGTCCATATCCAAAATTACCATTAAGACTTAAAACCCTAAAAATTGAAAACACAAATTACTCACACCATCCATCCCTTCCCCACCACCTCCACCCATGCCTCACCTCTGCCACTGCCGCCTCTCCTCCACCTATGCCTCACCTCTGCCAGCCCCCAGCCCCAACACCCCCCCCTCCCCCTCCCCCTCCCCCGTCACCCCTTCCCCTACCCCTGCACACCACCCAACCCCTCCTCCGTATGAACCACGCCACCATGACCCCCACCTTATTCTCCTTCTTCTTCTTCAAACCTTAGATTTGAATCTCTCTCTCTCTCTCTCTCCACCCAACCCCTCTCCCACATGAACCACATCACCATGACCCCCCACCTTATTCTTCTCCTTCTACTTCGAACCTTAGATTTGAATCTCTCTCTCTCTCTTGCACGACAAAGGGTTGTGGGGGTGGCGGTTGCAGGCATTGTTGTCAAGGGGGTGGTCATGGGGGTGAGGGAAGGGGTTCACAGGGGTAGGAATAGGCATGGACATCGGCCCGTTGGCCCGCCCAACCCAGCCCAGCCCAGCCCAGCCCTATTTTTCTAGGGCTTTATTTTAGCTTATAGGGCCGTGTTGGGCCAACATTTTTAGCACGAAATATTAAGGGAGACTCAAGTATAAGTCCTATTAAGTAAACTTATTATCCAATAGGTCCTATGATAATTAAAAACCTTTTTCATCATACACTATTAAAAAACGTCACTAATTGTTTATTTTCAACGATACTTTGAAAATTGTCACAAATAATGTCACAAATTATAAGTTTTAGCGACAGTTTAAAAAAATCATCACAAAAAAATGTCACTAATTTTTAACTTTTAGCGACAATTTAAAAAATTCGTAACTAAAAAACATCACTAATTGTAAATTTTAGTGACAATTTATTAAAATCGTAAAAAAAAAAATCACTGTCAATTTTTAGCGACTTTTGTAAAAAATCGTCACAAAAATTATTTTTAGCGACGATTGTAATAAAACTTATTTTCAATAGGACTTAATTTGAATTAAGTCCAACTATTAGGAACTATTGGTAATATACCCAAATATTAATGGGTTCGGTTTGGAATTTATACTTTCAACCCAACCCGGTCCAACCCGACCCATTATTAAATTAATTATTTATTTATTTATTTACAATACATTAAAATATATATTTTTTGTTGGAATCTACACTTTATCTTTATTGATTTTATTAAAACTCACATTTGTGGTAATGTGTGATTGAATTTATTTAAGAAATCCTTCAATTTATACACAAAATATTTCAATTTATAATGATGTCAACAAATTTATTGTGATTAAATTTAATTATGAAATGTTTTAATTTTTCTTTTTTATATAACCTGATTGATGGACTTGGGATTTATAATTATTTTTTGGCCCGCGCTTGGGCAAATATAGAAACCTGATGTTAGGGCTAGGACGGGCTTAGGCAAACACAAAACCCCTTATGTAATTTTGACGTTTATCCACTCCTAGGTAGGAGATTGCAGAGGTAGGGGCTAAGAAGGTGCTAAGTTGCAACAAGTGGGCGAAGGTGGAGGTGGTGGTGATTGTGGCTATTAGAGGTGGTGGTTAGATAGGAGGGTTGCAAATTAATCGAGTTGTTCATAAACAGGTTGAGCTCGGCTTGTTTAAAACCAGTTTGCACTCGACTCGTTTACTAAATGATTGAGCTCAAACCCCATTTTTAGACTCATTTATTAATCAAGCCAAGCACGAGTAGCTCCGAGCTCGACTTCATAAGACTCGTGAACATAAAGAAAATAAATTAATATTTACTTTTAACAATATACCAAATAATTTTTTAATAATATATTTTATTTTTCTATTTGTGTTTGGTGTTTGTGTAAATTTAAATATTTGATTGATGACATTTATTATTAATATAAGCATTCTTGTATATTTTGCTTATAATTTTCTATTTTTTTTTATCTTAATAAGTACATTAATTTAAGTTTTTTTTTTTTCTTTTTTTGTCCAAAGCTTGGCTCGAGCCAAGCTCAAGTTTATCAAATATTTGATGAGTCAAGCTTGAGCTCGACTAATTCTTAAACTCAAGCTCGCCTCGGCCCATTTGCAGCCCTAGGCAGGAGTGGAGTTAGGGTTTGAAATGTTAAGGAGGTGTAAAGAGAAGATGAGTTGTTAGGGATGGGGATATATTGGGAATTATGTAATAAGATAGAAAAGAAAATTAAATATTGAAAGGTGGTGTTATTAGAAATGGGGTGCAATGAGCTAACTGTGGTGTAAATAGAATCACACAATGCTATTTAACCCCAAAAAAAACTCTTGCTTAAGATTGTCCATGACCATTCTAGATTTCCTTTTAAAGCTGAATAGCTACAACAGATTGGATCCTCCCTTGAAGTATTGAAACTTAAAATAAACATCTTGCTTGGATGCTTCTAACATAAGAATGAAATGAAATAAAATAGAATCTAGTAATTCTATACATCTTGAAAAAATTCGATACATTAAAGTTTAAAGAGTTACTTATTAAATCTTCTTTCTAGGGGGTATATTGAGAGGTTGTAGCTGTGAGAATACAATCATATATAGGCATGATTGTGTACATATTAGGGATGATTGTGTATATATATTAGGCATGATTGGGTATATATATATTAGGCATGATTGTGTATATATTAGGCATGGTTCTGTATTTCCTTTTTAGTTTAGGCATTAGGGTTATATAAACTACGGTCTTGATGTAATTGATACAAGTTGAATATACAGAAAACTTACATGGTATCAGAACAAGTTGAGAAACCCTAGCTCCACCGATCTCTCTCCTCTCAGACCTAGTTGTTGATCGAAGCTCTTTGTTTCATCTATCGTCAGTCGTAAGTCTTCTTCTTGGCTCTATCTGGTCCACAACCTCTCTCTTTCCCTCAAACCTGGTTGTCGGTCGAAGCTCCTTGCGTCATCGATCATCGTGGTTCGTCGGGTCTGTGGCCTTTGACTTGATTGCAAGGGCTTTTCGTCTCTCTCTCTCTCTCTCTCTCTCTCTCTCGGTGTTCATATATTTCTCTCTCAGTCTCTCTCTCTCTGTTCATTTATTTGTTTTCAGTCTTTCTCTTCTTATTACTCTCTGGCCTATTAATTCTCTCTTTAATCTATCCCTACTCCATTATAATGACGGACGCCAAAATCCAAGCCATCAGATGTAAACTTACTGGTGCCAATTATGCTTATTGGGCTAATGTCATGAAGAATTTTCTTCTTGATCAGAAAAAATGAGGCTATGTTTCTAATTCTATTCCTCGTCCAAACAAGAAGGATATTTGACTACCTGTGACACTTGGGATTGTGATAATGTCCAAGTTTTGACCTGGTTTCATAATTATGTGGATAACTGTATTGGAATGATGTTTTCCAAACACAGTACTGTTAAGGAGGTGTGGGACTATTTATTAGGTGTGTACCAGCAATCCAACTCTGCCAAACGGTATGAGTTGGAAACAGCTATTCAAAATGCTCGTCAACGGGATCAATCTATTCAGGACTTCTACATTGAAATGACAGGTCTCTGGGATCAATTGGCTCTCATGGAACCATCTAGCCTCAAGGCCCTAAACGCTTACGTTGAGTTTCGGGAGCAATGTCATTTAGTGCAGTTCTTAACGGCTCTCTCCCCTCAGTATGAGACTAGCCGTAGTGGCATCCTTCATCGGTCTCATCTCCCCTTTGTGGATGCTATTGTTCATGAGCTCCTCTCCAAGGAAACTCGTCTTAAGATGACCAGTCAGACTCTGTCTCCATCTGTTTTCTTGGCTCCTACTCAGCCTCCTCTATTATCGACCCAACCACCTCATTAGCTTCAGGGCAATGCGAAGCCCAAGAAGGGGCCACTAGCCTCTGATGAGTGTGCTTTTTGCCATCACAAGGGCCATTGGAAGTACAACTGTCCCAAGAAGGGACGTCAATCTGCTCAGTCTTCTTAGCCGCCTCAGACACAATTTTGACCTCCTGCTGCTTATATTGCATCTGCTCCGGCGTCTGATCCTGACTTGACTTCCTTGCGTGCCCAGATGGCTTAACTTCAACATCTCCTGTCCACCTCCCAGCCATCCTCATCTACCTCTGCTCTCGCCTCTCTTCAGTCAGGTTTGTTTGGGTCCTCTTCAAGCATCTCCTCTTTTGTCTGACTTTTTGACTCTAATACCTCTCATCATATGACTCCTCACCTGTCCTTACTTCAAAACTGTCCCCCCTTCTCCTCTTACTGTTAATACTGCTAATGGGTCTGGTATGCATGTTCTATCTGTTGGGTCTATCTTACCATCTACCATGTCTATTGTTGTTACTATTCCCTCTGTTCTTTATGTTCCTCATCTATCTGTCAATTTATTATCAATCAGTCAACTTGATACTTCTGGTTTTGATGTTATCTTTCCCTCTCTTGTCTATTGTGTGTAGGATCAAGTGTCCAAGAAGCAGATTGGGACCGGTCATAGAATTGGAGATCTCTATGTCGTAGAAAGCTTGCATCTCCCTCTATCTACCTCTCTAGTTGCTTTTTCCTTATTTCAGTTAAATTCTCAGTCGAGTCAGTTTTCTTATGGCATTCTCACCTAGGTCATTTGTCTGTTAACCGCTTACGGTCTTTGGCTCAGTCAGGATTATTGTGTAAAGTTTCTCGCAGTCAAATTGATGAATGTCGGGGGTATAAACTTACCAAAATGTCAACTTTACTTTTTAATAAAAGTACTTCAATTTCTGTTTCTCCATTTTCTCTTGTGCATACTGATGTCTAGGGACCCTCTCCTGTTCTCACTAAAGGGGGTTCCTTACTATGTGTCTTTTGTTGATGATTGCACCCGTTATACTTGGGTTTATCTTATGACTCATAAATCTGACTTCTACCAAATATATCATACATTTCAGTCTATGATCACTACACAGTTTGGGGCTACCATTAAATTGTTATGATCTGACTTGAGTGAGGAATATTTTAAAACTGAGTTCTATGAATATTTGGCCAACTTGGGTACCATTCACCAAACTTCTTGTACTGATACACCTGTCCAAAATGGTCGAGCCGACCGTAAACATCGTCATCTCCTTGAGGCAACTAGGTCTCTCTCTCTGCCTCAATTCCAGCTTCGTTTTGGGAAGAGGTAGTTCTTACTGTTGCTTTTCTTCTTAACCGTATGCCTACTCGCCTTCTTTCTGATCGGTCTCCTTGTGAGGCTCTGTTCTCTCAACTTCCCAATTACTCCCTCCTTCGTGTGTTTGGGTCTCCTTGTTTTGTCCTTCTTCCCCGTAAAGATCGAACCAAACTTAGTGTCCGATCTGTCCTACGTGTCTTTTTGAGTTATAGTGTTACTCAGTAAAGCTATCGGTGTTACGACCCTATTTCCCGTAGTCTTTACGTCTCCCCTCATGTTTCTTTTCTCAAACGTCTGCCTTACTTTCAGCTTCCTCCTATCACTGCTCTAGTTTCCAAAGAGAATTTGGTTCACATTAATCCATTTCCTTCTAAGGTCCTTCTTGATAAGTACATCTCTATTGTTCCCTATGACCTTACTCCCTTTTCTCCTCGTTCTCCCCAGCCTGCTCCTTCTCCTTCTCTTCCGTTGTTAGTTTATTCTCATCGCCAGGCTATTCCTCCACCAGTTGTCTCTACTCCTACTGCAGATCCTCCTGCTTCTGACGACTTTGATCCCGCTGCACACTGATATCCTACTCGAGCGCGTCATCCTCCAAACAGGTTGGGTTGGTCTAATACATGTTTTTCTACTTCCTATCATACTTTTTTGTCTACTATTCATTCTTTTTCAGAATCTCGATCTTACAAGGAGGCCTGTCAGGATCCCTATTGGATTCAAGCTATGAAGGATGAGTTATCTGCTTTACAGAAAATTAGTACTTGGGAGTTGGTTCCTTTGCCTATTGGTAAGAATCTGGTTGGGTTGCAAATGGATCTACAAAGTCAAGACTCACTCTGCTAGTTCTCTTGAGCACTACAAAGCTCGCTTGGTTGCCAAAGGTTTCTCACAGGAGTATGGTATTGATTATGAGGAGACCTTTGCCTCTGTAGCCAAGATGACCACTGTTCGTACTTTGATCTTTGTTGGTGTTGTTCGTCATTGGCCTCTTTATTAGATGGATGTTAAGAATGCTTTTCTTAATGGTCATCTCACTGAGGAGGTTTACATGCGTCCTCCCCCTGTCTTCCTTATTCATTTGGACTTGTTTGTCGCCTTCAGCGTGCTCTATATAGTTTGAAGCAATCTCCTCGTGCTTGGTATGATCGCTTTCAGGCAGCTATTACTGGGCTTGGGTTTCATCTATGTGACCAAGACTCTGCCTTGTTTCTCCTCCATACCTCTGCTGGTTTTGTTACCTTATTACTATATAGATGATATGATCATTACTGGCTCTGACACTTCTGCTATCTCTGAGATCAAGCAACATCTCTTCTGCACTTTCGAAATAAAGGATATGGGACCCTTGCGGCATTTTCTTGGTATTGAGGTAACTTCTTCTCCCAATGGTTACTTTCTGTCTAAAGCCAAGTATGCCAATGAGGTTATTCACCGTGCCAATCTTGCTGACACTAAAAGTTCTGATACCCCCATTGAGCATAATTTGAAGCTTAACACTACTGATAGTGTCCCACTGGATGATCCTACTTCGTATCGCAAGTTTATAGGCTGCTTAGTCTATCTGACCGTTACTCGCCCTGATCTTACCTATGTTGTTCATGTGGTTAGCCAGTTCGTTTCTGCTCCTTGCTCTCCGCATTGGGCTGCTTTGGTTTGGATTCTTCGCTATCTCCGCGATACTATCTTTCAAGACTTGTTGTTGTCTTCTACTTCTTCCTTGGATTTGGTGGCTTATGTTGATGCTGATTGGGCTGGCGATGTTATTGATCGTAAGTCCTCTTCTAGTTTCTGTCTGTTTCTTGGTGATTCCTTAATTTCTTAAAAAAGCAAGAAACAAACTGTTGTTCCCTGTTCTAGTGCCAAAGTTGATTACCGTGCTATGGCTCATGCTACTGCTGAGGTTGTCTGGCTTCAATGTCTCCTCTCTGCCTTAGGCGTTTCTCAGTCCTCTCCAAACTCTCTCTACTGTGACAACCACAGTGCTATTCAGATTGCCCATAACACTATTTTCCGTGAACGAACGAAGCACATTGAGATTGATTGTCACTTCGTCCGTCAGCACCTCCAGTCTGGCTCTGTCTTGTTTCCTTTTGTCCCTTCGACTCTACAGCTTGCTGACTTTTTCACCAAAACTCACACAACTGCTCATTTTCGGTTTCTTCTTGACAAACTCTCTGTGGTTTCAGCTAAAACACCTTGATTTTGAGCGGAGGTATGAGAATATTATTGTATATAAGTATGATTGTGTACATATAAGGGATGATTGTGTATATATATATTGGGCATGATTGGGTATATATATATATATTAGGCATGATTGTGTATATATTAGGCATGGTTCTGTATTTCCTTTTTGGTTTAGGCGTTAGGGTTATATAAACTACAGTCTTGATGTAATTGATATAAGTTGAATATACAAAAAACTTACAGTAGCCTGGGGGAGGGGAAAGTCTTGCCACAGGCAAGGCTTGAACCATTGACAAAAAAATTGGAAGTGTATAGTTGTTTTCATTGCAAGTGAGAGAGGTTTTTGTAAATATCAAACATTTCTTTTCTATGTTTTTTGTTAAGCAAAGGTCAAAGTAATGCAATAAAAAGCATGCTACTAGGGTGGCAAATCTTGTGTAGAAAAGGCAAGATAATTAGGTTGACAAATCATGCCATTCGCCCCTCATATTGTCCCATCAATTCAAAGTGAAGGAAAGGGTGGGTGTGAACTCATAAATGGCCTGGCCTCTAGCTTAATCCCTATAAAGTGGCTATCCTTGTTCCTAAGACACAAAATTGTGTTTATGTGCCTGCAAACCCGGGGTTTTACCATCGCTACCATTGCAACAAATAATGGCCCTATGTTTGGCAATATGATTGCATGTTTACAATATTATATTTCCTTCTATATCTCTTATCATCGTGAGAAGATACATGTAAATATCAATTCCAGCACTTGGTTTTGCACCATCTTCAGTTCTTTACCTTGACAAGTGCTCCTCTCATGTTGTGGATTCAATTACACATTGAACCCTTTTTAAAAAAGATTTTGAATATTCTTATTTTATATCTATTTTTCGATCTCAATTGGTATTTCATCCATTGTTGTCAAATCACGAATTAAATCATAAATAGTTTTGTTAAAAAAGTGAATCGTAAACCGTAAGATTCACTTTATTTACTATAATGTATAATTATATATACACATAAAAGTATACACAATGTTTAAAATGAAGTAAACATTAATAACTAAATTATATATATATAATCACGTATATCAATACAATGAATTGATCTCCTTTTTTTTTCTTTTTTTCCTTTTTTTTGTTGCAAAACAACGTTGTTTTAAGAATTATACAAACATAAATGAATTGTTGTGAGTCGCAATTGAATAAGATTCACTTAATTTAAGATTCAGCAGCACGGATCAAATCGTTTTGGCTGAAACTCATATCAAATTGTATGAATCGAATCATGAATCGTAAGATTCCAACAACCATGATTTCATAAAAAAATGACAATAAACTAACTGGGCCATCTCATACACTCATTCATTCATAGCTAAAAGCTAGATTGGTATTATTATGGTCACACCCTCCTCTCTGTTGGATATGTGAAGTGAACGAGTTAACAAATGAAACATGTTCAAGTACTTGTTCATGAGTAGTGAATAGTATTTTGATGTAAATAGCTCCACCATAGAAGCGACACAATGCAGAGCATGGAGAAGAAAAAAGGGTTAATTTAGAATTCCACATGCAACATATTTAGGGCATTACGACATGAAGCTTTTGATTGATTTGAGTCTCAATTTCATCCTTATTTTAAGTGTAGGTATTTGGTAATGAAGTGGTCGATCGTTAACCTCTGAGAACATAGTGGTCACTTCAATAGCTGGAAGTCACTAGAAACAGATGAGAGAACAAAGGCAACCTTACTTAATGGTCATCAAGACCATTGTTACTGAATTGATAAAGGTTGTGTTGTCAATGTGCATGGATACCCCTTATATATGCTTCAAGATGGTTGAAGACCAAGCTCATCCATGGACCGGTGGCTAGCTCTCCTTAGACCAACACGATGGAGCTATCAAGTCTTCTCTACATTCCATGATTCATATCTTGGAGTTTATATCATGGGAGTTCGAGAGTTAGTTATGATGCCTCAAAAGGTGTATCATGACACAATGTGGCTCGTGGGTACGATACCTTTCTCGAGGTATCCGTTGAGTCAACAACCCTCCCTCTAAGACCAGTCAAGGAGCAGTTGCTCCCTAAGGAGAAGCAAGCAAGGAAACCTCGATTGCCTCCAAACCACAATCCTCTAACGATCTTGAGCAACAAATGCCTAGTGTCACAGACTGGCTAATTTGGATGCTCACTCTAGAAGACACTAGAAGGCTCTAGAGGTTAATAGAACTTTCTAGAGTTTCCTAGAGCCTTGTTGAGAATGGTAGAATTTTATACATAATTCTATACATGTATATATTGTTCTTGTATACTCTGGAATGTTCTTTTGTGTCCTATAAAAAGGGGGAGGGCCTCATTTCCCCAAACCATCCAAGTGAATCCTTGAATCCAAGAGATCTAAGAAGAAACACAAGCTCTCTTGTTCTTGGATCCCATCAAGAGGAATCGTAGTGTGCAATCCAAAATCAAGAGAAGGTCGACGGTCGTCAGAGCCACCAGCAAGTGGTGATGGAACAGGGGGTATTGTGGGTCAATATATCAAGGGTTAAGTGTGTCCCAATTTGGTTGCAAGTCACTTAATATTTGAGTTTTGTATTTGAACTTTAGATACAATGAATTGTTTTGACTACTAAGATGCTCATGTTTTTTCCTCATGGGTCATTGTCTTCAAGGTTTTCACGTAAATTGCATGCAAGTATTGATCTATTTATGCTATTTATGCTATATGTGGGGTTGGTTACGGATTAATATATCTATATAATAAAGTAGGACAGTTTTTGAATTTGTCCTACGCACATTTGTCCTACTAGGATATTTGAACAGCTCAGATCTATTCAATTTATAAAACAATGGCTGATATACATTTTTCAAAAAATATCCTATATATACATTTTCTATTTTCCCGCTTCTCTCTCTTACTTTTTCCTTTTCTCACCCATCCTTTTATAATCTCATGATCCCACCTTCCTCTCTCTTTTCTTTTTATTTTCTTATTTTCTCCCATTTTTATTTCTCTCTATTTGTTTTTTTTTTTTTCTCATTTTTGTTCACTTATTTTTTATTCATATTATATGAAAAAGTCTGCGATTTCAGAATTAAGAGCCAGATTTTACTCTGTGTTGTGGAGATTAAATTAATGAATTTTACAGTCCAAAATTAAATGAATTTGAACAATTAATTATTATTTTTAAATATATTGAATACATAATAGACTTCATAAATTTAGATCTCATATGAATTTTAACATATTTTAATAAAGTAGGACGGTTTTTGAATCTTCAATATATTTTTGTCTTACTATGACATTTGGATGGCTCATATCTGTTTAAATTTTAAAACAATGGCTGATATATATTTTTCAAAAAATCTCCTACATGTACATTTTCTATTTTCCCTCTTCTCTCTTACTTTTTTATTTTCTCACCCATCCTTCCATGAGACCTTCCTCCCTCTTTTCATTTTATTTTTTTATTTTCTCCCATTTTTATTTTTTTCTCTATTTGTTTATTTTTCTATTTTCTCCTTTTTGTTCAATATATTTTATACATATTTCCATCCAATGTATGTATGCCCATAATACACTAGAACATTACAGGCATACATACAATTTTCATATAATTATATAAGCAAAAACATTATTGTATGTATACCCGTAAAAATTGTATGCATGCCAAGTACATCTATCTATCTTGCTATGTATTGTATAAACAAAAACGAGTTTTCGTAAAAAGTTTTATGAGGACTCCAAAATTTTATAATAAATTTGTAAATTTATCAAATTAAAAAATAAATTTAAATAGTATTAGAATTACAATTATATTCTAATCCTAACATTATTTATACCGTGCCTTCAAGCACGGGCATACGCTAGTATATATATATATTGTAGTTGCAATTAAAAACTTTAATTGCCTATACTTCCTAGGCCTCTTCACCCCTCTAGGCATGAATTAGGTCCACTTCCAATCTTTCAAAAACACTAACCCTAGAATCCACTCCTAACCCACATCAAACACACTTATTGGCGGCTTAGGCCAAGTTTCCTAAAGTTGTCATACATCATGCATAGACTCTGCTCTATGTACGTATGAACAAAAATAGAAACCCCTTTTAATATTGGTTAATTATGTGGAGAGAGGAACAAACTATTTGCTTCAAAAACTTGAAAAAATTGAACACATTAGACAACAAAATAAGAGCAGGACATCACGGCCTTAGTTATTTGCAAGTGCTTCATGTGACACTTAGCTACTTACAAACTTAGCTACTGATGCAAAGTCTGCCTAACCTTTAGTGAACAAGAGAGAAGATCAGCACACACAAGGGTTTGAGAGAATGCACTTGTATTGCTAGAGAGAATTTACACTCCAAATTGGATGGATGTGAACTGGGTTGAGAGGCAAATGAGCCTTCACCCCTTATATAGCTTTCCCTAGCCTTCTAGGAACCATCTAGAATATACAATTAATAGGCTGTGTAGAATCAATTAGAGTCCTCCACAATCTTCCAAAGAACTATTTAGAACCTACTCTAGAGTATTCTATACAAGTTGTAGAATTATGTACAACATTGCCACAATTCTCTCAAGTCTTCTCGGAGATTTTGGAATCTTCCATTAACCTCCATCCTTCTAGTCCACCTCAGCGAGGAAAATTGTGTGTAGACAACTCGGCAGGACGTGACAAGGAATTTTCTTTCAATATTATATTAATAACAGGGCAAACTTCACTTTACCACTTTGTGGTTTGGGCAATGTGCAATTTCCCCCTCTAACATTTGGAAATGACCATATAGCCCCCACGTGGTTTGTGGATTGAAGTGTACCGCTAAACATTCTGTCTAACTTAACAGCAAGTGTGAAACACGTCACAAACATAAGGGAGTTATATTCTCATTTTCAAATTTCAAGGGGGAAAATCGCATATGGAATAAGCTCAGGGGGTTAAAGTGCACTTTGCCTTCCAAACAAATGATGAAAATACAAAGCTATTTTAGTCTTTTTAATTAAATCGTTAACAAGTCTAACGGTGCACTTCAATCTACAAACCACAAGAGAGTTATGTGATTATTTTCAAACATTAGGCAGGTAAACCGCACATGACCAAAACTATAACGAGGTAAAGTGAAGTTTGCCCTTAATAATATGACACCAAATAATCAAGTTTCCATATCCAAAGGGTTCCATATGAGCAACTGTCCAGTCAGAAATTGGGCCTATTTGACAAAGCACGCGGCAATTTGTTGCAGCTTAAATGAGCCGATTATACCTTATTTTAATTTGGAAGACTATGCAGATTGTTTAGTGCAACTTTTACTTACAGCTTCAAAACATAATTGATTTTTTTAACAAAAGCAAGAATATTACCTTCCAGACTTTGAAGAGTGCCCAGCACCGAATTCGCATTTGAATAATAGCATGTTATCATCAGTCTTCATATCTCTCAACTTTGCCACAAACTTGGCAGGTTCTGAATACATAACACGTGTATCTGGAAAAAATATCGTAGTTCATATTAAAATACAATGAAAAGAAAATCTTGCAACAGATAATAGAAGAAAATGGCCATCCAATTCATTCCTAATGCAAGCAACATTGGCTGGGGGATCAGTTTCAGTACTCCCTGTCCAATTGATCCCACCAAGTCTACTTTTGAAAAAACATGGTTAAATTGAAACCATCTTTCAATCGCTAAGGTAAACATACATGCTGGAACTAGTTGCTTGCCTCAACAACATTCACCAGGTGAATCAAGCAACCCACAAATAGAAATATAGAAAATTACCAACCAGAGTTTCCAATTAAACTTTTTCACTGTATGAGGACTTCTTGTCCTCCACACTTTCTTTTTTAATAAACTTCATTGTTGATTTTCAAAAAAAAAAAAAAAAAAATTAAACTTTGTTAATTACAAGTTGCCCGTTTGGTAACCCTTTTGTATTATGTTTTCTGTTTTCGTGTCAAAAATTTTTGAAAACTGAAAACAAAAATTCATTTGGTACTGTTCTCTTTTCCAAAAGATTGGGAAGTTTCAATATTTTCAAATTTTAAGGAAACAAAAATGTGATTTCACCTGTTTTAAAAACATTGTTCATTCCCTCCAGGCACTCCCAAACCTCCGGTAACTCACCGAACATATTTTCTCGTTATTGTTTTTATGTCTTTTGAAAACATATGTACATACCAAACATATTATTTGTTATTATTTTTTCCACCCAAAAAATAAACTTTTCTTTGTTTTCTTACTGACAATGTTCCAAACGTTACAGAATTATATAATAGCAGTATGATGACAAATTAGGGACTTTTATTGAATGCTAGTTTGCGTTTATAAGAAAACAAAATACAGGACTAGTTTGAAGGATACAGGACAGGTTTTACAGCATGGAATATAAATTAGTGGAAAAGGTTTCACCTATTTTGTCACCATCAGTAAGAAATGAATGAGGATCAGGAATGAAATTCCATCACCATCAATAAGGTTTGCAGTAATGAGATTCCAATGTCATGTTCAAGTGTTCAGAGAAGCACTAGTTCTGCACTAGAAATAATATTTATTCCCATTTCAATAAAGTAATTATTACTAACAAAAAAGACAACTTCAATAGAGTTATCATCTATGAAAATATTGAATAATAAGATTGTTTAATCCACCAACATAAATTTGACACAAGTAACATCAAAAGTTACAATATCTACAATACTGGACTAATTAAATTATAAATCATTATATCTACAATACTGGACAAATTCAATTCGCAATTTATCAAAAATCGATATGAATCTATGGATGAATCTATTTTGGGATAAAATTTATGGTGAATCACACGATTTACAATTGATTTGCGATTCGATTTACTTTTTACAATTCAGGCAATTCTTGAAACAAACTTGTTCAACATATTTTGATCCTTTTTTTCCTAATTACTTTTAGTGTCAATGACACAATATAACTTCTAAAAGTGTTCAGTATGAAAATAACCAATACTTGTGCATGGTTTGCTGTTATTTTGGTGATCATGGAGTTTTTAATGGGATCCAATCAAATCCTTGAATTATCTATTGCTATTTTAGTGTCATAATACAAATGCTTAAGATTAAACTAACTTGATGTATAACATCTTCTCAGACAGATGCTCAAGTTTAAAGTAACCTACACCCATAAATTATCTATCATTGTTTTAGTGAAATACATATGATTTAACAGTACATGGGTCAGGTCAGCCAAACGCAATAATTCTGCAACTTTCTTTTGAACAATAACCATACATCACTTAAATTGTTTTAGGTTTTAAAATAAAATACCTCAATTGGTTCATTCTTCATAATATTCTCTATATATAGGTTCCTGGGTTTATTTTTTGAATTTCAAGAGAGATTATATAATAAATAAATAAAATAAAATAAAATAAAAAATGTTGCAGACCATGGAACTTGAATTGCGGCATGTTGTTTGTATAACAAATCCTAAAATCTGCACTTTTCTATCTAATTTTTTTGGTTCAGTCTGGCTATGCCAACACCACCCTTTTGGCAATGTATGGCTATGCCGATGCCATTTTTTTTTTTACCATTTTAAAATTTTATAATTATTATTAACTATCTCACATAACAAAAAATTGGCATGCATGCATCGTATTGCATCCTCTTTGTCTATTTACATAATATCATATTGCTTGCCGTTGCATGAAATTTTTCTTTTACTCTTGCAAACATTTTAATAAAAATAAAAAATAAAAAATCATTTTACTCAACCCAATTTTCACAATACACATTGTATGGGCTATATATATTATTGCATGATTTTCATTATATGAAACAAAAGTCAAGACAAATTCACTTGACTCAGAAATCAACAGATTTGGAAAAATAAAACTGAAATAGAGATGAAGAGTTCCTAACACCTCCCCTACTCATGACAGTTAACCCTCAAACCCATCTCTGATTTTCGAAGACTGAAATGGAAGTCAACAATAGGCCCAACCTTGCATTTTTCTAAAATATTTTTTTCAATGTTAAATAAAGCTTTTTTTTCTTAAAAATGGCTTTGGGTGACCTCACACACCCGAATTATATGTTAGATGGCGACTCCAAATTTTCAAACACTTATAGCCTGAGTTACAGATATCGGGATCGTATTTCTTTCAGCACATAAATTCTTGATTTATCGATCCTTGCATTGAGGATCAAAAATCCAGGTGCAAACATGCCTAAAATGAAATAAATATCAATATATCTAAATTCTGTATATATAATCATGTATATCAATATATTGAGTTAATCTTTTTTAATTTTGCGAAAATGACACTGTTCATGCATTATGCAAACACGCCCAAATCGCAATAAATCATAGTGAATCGTAAGATTCACTCAATTTAAGATTCAACTACACAAATCGAATCATTTTGTTTTTTTTTTTTTTTTTTTTTTTTTTGACAAATAAATCGAATCATTTTGTTTGAAACGCATATCGAATCGTATGAATCAAATCATGAATCGTAAGATTCTAACAACAATGCTTATAAATGAGAAACTCAAAGAAGGATTGGACCTTTACAACCTTTAACTTACCATGAAAACCAGCTGTCACGAGAATGGCTGGATAATTTTGTGCCTTAATCTGTGCAAAACAAGGCAATGGTTTCAGTCTGTAAGTTGTTAAAAATGTTCAGAACTGACTAACCAAGTCATTAATTCAGATGGTGCCAATTGCCAAGTGTTGGTCACTGTAGGCCAGGTTGTTTGTAGGGATCTTATAAGCTGGGAACAATAACATGACTAAATAAATAAAAGAGTCATTTGGTGCTCACATTATCAACAGGGGAATATGACTTCATGTAGAAATAAAACTCTTCTTTGCGAGGATCACCCCATTCCTACAGCAACAAAAGAAAATCCGTTGGATTGAACCTGTCTTATTTGGAATTTATCAACACCATAATCTCCAACTTCAAATAAAAAAAACAATAGGGCTGATCTACATCCACGAGATACTACAACTCAAATTATAAGATAGCAGGGCTGCAACTTGGGCTGTTAGAATAGCCCATTATACAGAATGGTAAAGGGGCCCAATCAAGGTTTGTTTCTCCAGAGTACCAAAGACAAGTTACAAACATAAAGTCCCAAGGTATGGAACCCCAGAAAGATGCTAACCCAACTTCAATGATATGATAGCTTATTTGGGTTAGGTTGAACGTTACCCTAAGACACAAGCAACCCAAATGGTTGGAGTGGATGCCCAAGCCTTGATCAAATCTCACCTAGTCTTTAGATTGGAACCAATCAAACCCAAAGTTGCTGGTTGAACCATTCGGACATAGATTTTCTTTTCCATTGCACACGTTAAATGCTTAATATTTATTTATTTATTTATTTATTTTGATAAATAATCAAACTTTATTAAGAAAGCATCAAGACGATGCAAATAATACAAAAGGAAAACCAACACCCCACACCAGGCACTAAACTAACTAATCAACTCTTCCACAAAATCAACAAAAGTCAAAACATCAGGATCCACCAAACCCTTCACCCAACTATACAAAATCAAAAGTAACCTACTTTCTAACCAAAGAGTCGAGTGACTAAAATCTTGAAAAACCCGCCTATTACACTCCAACCAGATCAACCAAAACAAACAATCTGAAACAAGTACCCAAGCCTTCCGACGCCTTTTGCCCACCCCAGTCCCACCCTAACTTTGTAGAACACCCAACATAGACCCCGGCTGCACCCAAACCAAACCAAATAAAACAACAATCAAATTCCAAAACCGAACCACAACCAGGCAATGGACAAACAAATGATCCACAGTTTCCGCATCCCTACAACACATACAACACCAATTTACCAACACATGCCATCACCGAATTAAGTTATCAATAGCCAGAATGTGACCCAAAGCAACTGTCCAAACAAAGAAAGCAACCTTGGACGGTGATCCCACCGCCCAAATGTGCTTCCAAGGGAACACCCCAACTCCACCCCCTTCAAGCATCCCATAAAACGACGACACCGAAAAACCCCTTTATCCCTTGTACCCTCCCATAATAAAGTATCATCCCCATCCCCTCCAAACTGCAACTCATACATAAAACCCAACAAACCCACCAATTGGTCCAACTCTCAATCTTGCACATTACGACGAAGAAGAAGATTCCACGTATATGAATGCCCTTGCCGCACCCGAACCGAAGCAACCAACTCCTCCACATCAACGGCAATAGCAAAAATCAGTGGAAACATGGCAGCCAAAGACAACTCGCCACACCACATATCTTCCCAAAAGCGAACCCGATCCCCAACCCCCACTTTGAATCGAACCCTATACCAAAAGGCCTTCCTCCCCAACCAAATCCCCTTCCACAAACTACACCCATATGATTGACTCACCCTATTTGAACACCACCCCCCTCTAACCATCCCATACTTGGCCACCACCAACCTCCTCCACAAGCGATCCCTTTCTGCCACAAAACGCCACAACCACTTCCCCAAAAGAGCTCGATTGAACACAGCCAACCACCTCACCCCGAGGCCCCCCCTTTCCTTAGGAGTACAAATCCTCGCCCAAGACACAAAATGATAATGAAAACCCTCCCCTCCACCATCCCATAAGAAATCCCTTTGTAGCTTCTCCAACCTCCTAGCCACCCCTGTTGGAATCACATGCACATACATGAAATACGTCGGAATACTCGATAGGACACTTTTGATCAAAGTGAGCCACCCACCTTTGGACAAGTATTGACGCTTCCACCCCGCCAACTGCCTTTGAACACGATCCACCACCCCATTCCATACCTTAGTCTCCTTAAAAAAAGCCCCCAACGGAAGACCCAAATAGAAAACCGGCAACGTGGACACCTTGCACCCCAATACAGCTACCAACACTGGAACGTGCGCCAACTCACCCACCGGAATCAATTCTAACTTTGCCAAATTAACCCGAAGCCTCGACACTGTCTCAAAACACAATAACACACATCTCAAATAACCAATCTGATCCACATCCGCCTCACATAAAATCAACGCATCAACAACACAGAAAAGATCAGAAACCAACAGAGAGGCAGACCCACTCCCCACCTCAAACCCTGATAACAAACCACCTTGGACCGCTCTGGAAATTAGACGACTCAAGGCCTCCATAACTAGGATGAACAATAAAGGAGACAAAGGCTCACCTTGCCGTAAACCTCTCCAAGTAGGAAAGAAACCCGCCGGCGTCCAATTCACCAAGACCGATATCCACACAGTGGAGATGCAAAATTGCGTCCATTTCCTCCACTTTTCTCCAAAAACTTCCAATTTACATTATCATATGCCTTCTCAATACTCAGTTTACAAATGATAACCCCTTTCCTTTGACTAAGCCGTGAATCCACACACTCATTGGCCGCTAGCACAGCATCCAGAATCCGACGACCACCCACAAAAGCATTCCGCGACTTTGACACCACCCCCTCCAAAACAGCACAAAGTCTATTAGCCAGGACTTTAGCTAATAACTTATAAACACTACCTAACAGACTAATCGGCCAAAAATCTCAAATATCCTCCACCCCCCTCTTCTTAGGGATCAATGTTACGAAAGTGGCATTAAGACTCTTCTCAAACTGCCCCGTTTGATAGAATTGCTCAAACGTAGCCATCACCTCCCCCTTCACCACCCCCCAATAATGCTGTAAAAAAACAATAGAAAAACCATCTGGTCCTGGCACCTTATCACTCGGCATACTCCTCAATGCGTCCAACACCTCCTCCTCAGTAAATAGACTCTCTAGCACATGCCATCCACCTGGGATATAGTAGCAAATCCAACACCATCGAAAGTCGGCCTCCACACCTCTCCCTCATCCTGATAAAGATGCTGATAAAAACCCACTATACCAGTCTTAACCTTCTCTTCTAAAGAGAACAACACCCCATTCACCCGCACCTTCCCTATTTTATTTGCCCGCCAATGAGCATTTGCCATTCGATGAGAAAATTTGGTATTGCGGTCCCCATCTTTCAGCCATAAACATCTAGATCTTTGACGATAACTGATTTCCTCTATCCAAGCAACCTACGCATACTCTTTCCTAGCCCCCTCCCAGCAAATCACATCCTCCGCAGAGAAACTCCCCTCAGTTTCCTTCTCATCCAGCCCCTGCAAGACTACTAAGATATTCACCTTCTAAACCTCCAAATGGTGAAACACCTCTACATTCCATCTCTTCATATTAGCCTTAAGGAATTTCAATTTCTGGGCCAATCTACAGCTAGGCATCCCGACCACCCTATAGCTCCTCCACCATCCACCCACCATCTCTGGGAACCCCTCTGCTCCTAACCACATATTCTCGAACCGAAAAAGCAAAGGACCACCCCGAGCTCCCCCGCTATCTAACAACACTAGCCAGTGATCAGAGATCAGACACTGCAACCTCAACTAAATCGACTGACAAAAATGCTCCTCTCAATCCCCAGATACCAAAAATCGATCAATCAGAGACATAACCCGACCTCCAAACCAAGTAAAGTCCCCACCATGCACCGGCAAATCAAGCAGCCCCATCGTATTAATAAGCGCAAAGAAAGCCCTCATAGGCCCTACCACCGAGCTCGCACTAAGCTTCTCCTCCAGACTCCTTACCACATTAAAATCACCCCCAACACACCAAGGGAGGCCCCCACCGAAATGTAGCATCCTGCAATTCCTTCCAAAAAGCATCTCTCTCTCCCCCCCTCACCGGCCCATACACTCCAATGAACACCCACTGAAAACCATCCTCCACACATCTAAATAAACAAGACAAAGAAAACCCCCCTACCTCTTCCCCCTCCTTCACCACAATAACCCAGTAAATATCTTTACCCTTTGAAAAATACAACAAATGTCGAATACACAAGAATAATAATAAAAAAAAAGTTAGGTACCAGCATTATAATTACACGAAATAAAGAGTCTTCTAAAATTGATGAGATATGTCCTTTTACATTTGTCATAACTGCTAAAAAATAGTAGAATAAAATGTAACACTAAATTCTATAAATTTTGTACTTTAGATATGTAAATACAATGTGTTGCACAAAAAATGTGTATAATAATCAACAAGAGAAACAAACCAAAAAAAGTACAGTGAACCAGGTTCAGCTTGGATTGAGTGCCGAAGTATTCACCGAACGCAGCCCAATCTTGGGTCTGGCCATTAAGTAAACTTTTCCTAAATATGCCTTTTAGTTGGGTTGGACTCTGGTTTAAACCACCCAATCACATCACTAGATAACATCACCAAGCCACTTGTCCAATTTTTTTATCCAATTTTGTCTTCTACATATAAACGTTTACTACTCTTTTAGCCCAAGGGAACAAGTGGGACCAATTAAGGGATAGATAAACCAAAGTAGATGTGCATATATGAAAGGATTTCCAGCCGAGAGATCTATCAAAGAATCAGTAATTCATGCATATATAAAATAGGAAAATTGACGATGAACAAAGAATCATTACGTGAAGTTGTCTGTCCATATCCCTTACAGTAGGTATTTAATCCTTTGTTCTTTTAATCAAAATATTATCAAATGCACAAAGTGGGTGCCACCCATAAACATTATAAAGCAGGTACAACAAAACTCCTAAACATCTTATATGTAAAACTTTACTAAAAAATCTCCAAAATGTCCAAAAGTTAGTTCAAGGATGGATCTATAATGCCTAAGAACCAACCGTTGAAAGGGGATAAGAATCTACTTTTCAATTTAAAAAGCTGTACTTCCTTTCCGTCAAAAGTCCTCTGGTTCCACTCCCCTAAACTATGGCGCGCACACTCTTCCAAGGTGGCATTGCATGTCAAACACCAAACACAAGATGACACTCATCAGACACTTCTCGACACTCAGTAGGCACACATCCAAACATGTTCCACTAAGGTTTAAAACTAAGAAGTACGGACACTTCTATGAAGGAAGCATGTCTCGTCCGACACCCGTGTCCGACACAACACTCTTTGGACACTCCTAAAAGTGTGTCCGACACTTCTTCAATATTCTCATTGGACACTTTAGCGACATTTTGCGGACACTTTGGTGACACTTCCTGAAAACTCTCCAAATACGTCCTATATGATGAATCCCTTCATTATAACAATATTGTCCATTCTTCATAACACAAGTAATGTATCCTATATATGTTTCGAAACTTTTATAATACAATGTTATATAATTGTTTTGCATTGTTTAGAATGTAATTGCTATGTAAATGATATCTTGGTGTTTAAGTTATGTAATATATAGCTTTTAAATGTAAATTTTGTGTTGTCTTACATTTTCTTATTATCTTTGAATAAATTATTCATATATATAACATATAATAGATATATAAAAATATAAAATTTTAATGTGTCCCTAGCACGTCATATCCTACATTTTTTTAAAATCGATGTGTTGGCATGTCGGTGCCGTGTCTATATCGTATCACGTGTTCGTATTTGTGCTACTTAGGTTTAAAATTTTCTTCACTCAGAGATGCTTCAAAAAATTGGAAAACATGTAACAAACGCATTACAAGACATTGTTTGGAGTCTTCAGACACACATCAAACACACTACAAGTTTCAATAAAATAACTTAGAATCTAATGACCCAAAAAAGGGGGAAAAAAGCCTAGATAAGACCAATTATGACATGCGGCAAAAGAAAATTGAATACCTACTTAATGAACAAGAAGTACTAGAAACAATGACCAATTTGAATATATATGATATATAATAAACATATAAAACTATATTTCATGTGTGTCTCACACGTCATGTCTTACATTTTTTTAATATTGTCATGCCGGTGTATTCGTGTCGTATCACATGTCCGTGTCTATGACTACGTCTGCCTTTGTCTACGTATGTGTCTGTATGTATTAGGGTGAAAGTGTTGATGATTTTTAGGACCTTAGGATTGGTGAAACTGTAGAACTAAATGATTGGTTATCACATTTTTATATTTCAAAATGTTAAAATGTTATTAGTGTTTGTTAGGTCTTGAGATTTCAATGGATATCGGAATTTGGATTGTTGGATTTGGTTGGATAGTTTATATTTTTTATGGATATTTTTTTTATTTTAAATTCCTTAGCATTCGCCTCTTTTGATGAAGCCATCCCCTCACCCCATTGCCTTGTGCTTAGGCCTCAAGAGGCCTCGTCACCTCGGTTTGCTTTTTGCTTTAAATAACAGACATTAGCCCATAACTATCTGGTCAGATTAATTCCATGTAGCCAATAGAATTGGAGAGATGATAGACAAAAGATATTATCATATGATAATCACCTTTTAGAATCAATCTCCAGGACCAATCTTCCAAATTGAAGATCAAATTCCAGTAAATGTAATGCCACTAACAGTTACTAAAGGATATTAAGGTTTAAGAGTTGATAATCTACAAAATGGAAAGAGCAGACCTCCCACTCTGACGTCGTAAGAGGAATAGTCGGATCAAGCATTGTTGTCAAAACATCCACAAAGGGTACTCCAGCTACAGCAACCTTGAATAAATCAGGCCGCATGTTAAGAGCAGCACCAACAAGCAATCCCCCTGCACTTCTTCCTTCAATACACAAGTTTTCTTTTGCACAGTACCTTTTCTCTATGAGATATTCTGCACAAGCAATAAAATCTGTGAAAGTATTTTGCTTCTTCAACAGTTTTCCGTCTTCATACCACTGCCTCCCCATTTCACCACCCCCACGAATGTGAGCAATTGCATAAATAAAACCCCGGTCCAACAAAGACAGTCTTGATGCCTTGAAACCAGGATCCAGACAATACTGTTGAAAACACGCCATTTGCAGCATCCACCAAGTAAAAGTTAGAATGAAAATCTTGAAATAAAAGCAGGACAAGAAGCATCATTTCATTTGCAAAGAATAATGGACCAGGAACTCTGCCTCCACATTTGCTTGTGCAGTAGTTTATGGGTATTACCCCTCCCAGGCTGGACTAAACTGGATATACTTTTTAAGATTACTCAAAAATCCATTTAAATACAAACTCTTAGTTTTAGAAAATAATCACTGGACAGGTGCTATTGATTTCGTGATTGTGAATAACCAAACTGATTGTGTGAATTATGACTAGCAAAGAAAGCATGGAAACTAGAAAGTTAAAGAAATGTGAATGTTCAAAATTTGTACAATATTTCCTTTTAAGACAATAATGATGCTGAAGAACAGAAGGTGAGAAGAAAATTCGTTAATGAATAGTATATTTCATAGTTATAAGCAGCCATTAGATGAAGCAATAATACAGAGCAGAACTTCAAAATCCAAATGGGCACCATAATGCAAACCAGAACTTATAGCAAAGAAGCCTAAATTTTATTTTTTCAAAAACATAGGCATCAGACATAAGACCATAAGTTTTCCCATTTCTAAAAAATGTAGTCTCTTAACAGAATAAAATTCCTGCCTGAATATATGACAGTAATTTGAACAATAAATCAGGTATTACCTCATAGGAACCATAACCATAAAGTAGTAACAGATCAGACCCATCAAGCTTCACAATATTTCTTTGATAAACAATTGATATAGGGATTTGAGTTCCATCTGGAGCAGTGGCCCATTGCCTTTCAGTTACATAATTTAAGGCATCAAAACCTCCCAAGACCTAGTCAAACAGTATAGAAACTATTACACGTGAGATTCATAATCTTCATATTTCACTTACAAAAGAATTTAATGGCAACAGTGAAATTTCTTAACCAGGAAAGAAGTAATATTTGTCGCACACAAAAAAGTCACAATCTTTAATCTATCTGCTTATTGCAGAATGTAAAATATGCGCACGGACATGCTATGCAGAAACTTTAAAAATAAATAAAGAGGAAAATCAAAATGTAAAAATCTTCAAAAAAAAAAAAAAATCCAAGATGAACCACTTGCGCCAAAGTACATACATCATTAAAAGTTAAAAGAAAGTACAAAATAAATCTAACATTCCCCAAAATTTCAACACATTTCCATAACCAAACAGACAAAAAGCAGCTTTGATGGAAGATCAAATACACTTAATGGGAAACAAAAAGGAAATTAAACACTTGAGAGACAATGTAACAGCCACAATATCCCAAATACACAAATGGGAACAAAAAAGAAAATTAAACAGTTTGAGACAGTGTTGCTGCCAGTGTGCCACAAATTAATATCCCACACCGGCCTTAAAATATACTAGAAAAAAAGAAAAATTCCATGAATCTCACAAATATAAATTTTGGGAATATACTAGGTGTTAGCAAAAACCTTATGCCAGGTGGTAAATTTAGCAGAAAAAACTACTTAAGATGTATCAGTGCAAAATGAATTATTTGAGCTCTTATAAGGGACAGAGGTTGCTGTATCGCAAGGACATCATGTTACAACAAGCCAATGGTAGGAGATTCTCAGCCAAATCTTCTCATCATTTTTTGCAAGGTGGGGCAGATAGCCCTCTCCTTTGGAAGAGTATTTTGGAAGGTGGGTGTCCCTCCCAAGTTCTCTTTCTTCATTTGGAATGCAGCTCTCGATTCTATTCTTAAAACTTAGAGAAAAGGGGGAAAATGCTCCGTGACTGATCTTACATCTGTTGTAAGGTGAAAGAGTTCATGAATCACTTTTTGCTTCACCATGATGCAGGAACAGAGTTAGCGAGCACATTATTCTTTGTGCTTGGTATCTCTTGGGTCATGTCAGATCAGTCATTCAATTCTAACCATGTAAAGAGGGTGAAAAACGGTTAGAAAGCAGTGCCTTTGTGTTTGATGCGTATATGGAGGGATAAGTGGCATACTTTTGATGACATGGTGCTGAGTTGCGTTAATTTATTCCTTTCATTTTTGGCTTACAGCTAAGTTTTTGAATCATCTTTCTCTTTTGCAGATTTTATAAGAGAGCACAATATTGTTGAAGGTCTTTAAGTTTGCTTTGAATAGATCTTGAACCTGTTTGGCACAGCTTTTTATAGTTGAAAGTCCTTTTGTAAGGACTTACAAGAGGATGCAATTTTGTTTGGTGAATGTTCATTTTGGAAATATTTTGACATGAGGAAATGTTTTTACACGCTTGGTGACAAACATTTCAAACATCTCAAGTAGCTTCTAATGGACAATATTGCCCATTAGCATTATTATTCACCTAGATCATTGTTAAAACCTATCACCTACTTCACCCACTTAAACCTACTCCACTAAACCTAACCCACTACACCACTACCACCTCCACTTCACCTACTCCTTACCTACTACACACTCACCCTCTTCTATATATAGAAATCATGAATCATTGTAATAAATATAACATTATATCAATCAATAATACAATTCTCTATTTTTCTTTATACATTAAATTTCTACATGGTATCAGAGCTATAAGATTTAGGCCTATACTCCTTTCTTTCCGGCGGGCAGCCGGCCGGCAACCTTGCCTTCGCTGCCCGCTGGAGTTTTTTCTACACATACATTCACTTTCCTACTGCTGCACCTCCACAACCGGCAGACACCACTGCTGCAACTCCACGACTGAGCTACCATACAGCCTCCAAACCGTGACCATGCACACATGCACAACTTCTCTCTCTCTCCAAGCCATTGCAGGATTGTAGAATTGCTGCAAAGCCAGCATCACTGATTTTAGAGAATCCACCGAATGTCACTGATTGTAGGCCTCCGCAACTCACAGAAAGGAGGAACATGCCCATATCATTTACTGATAGCATAATCTACGAAATCCTGGAAAAGGCAGATTTAGAGACGCTTTGCTCCGCAGCTTGTGTCTCCGACACCATTCGATCCTCTGTCTACCGTGTCCTTTCCTCTCTCCCCACTCTCGATCTCTCTTCGTTTTCTCCAGATGTGGAGACTCTGGATTGCATTCTGAATCGGTTTGGGGGAGGACTCAGAAGCGTCACCGTTGATTGCCTACGCCTCCATGATTCTTCTTTCGTCACCAATTTTCTTGGAGAACAAATCCAGGAATTGAATTTGTTCAAGGGTTCATGCTTATCGCATGAAGTTCTTGCTTCCATTGGACGAACATGCCCTAATTTACGGGTACTTGTGCTGGAATTGGCAGGAAGAGACTCACCAGAGATGTTCAAGAGGAACCTTACACATATGCTTCACAGTTGCTCATGCTTGGAGTCACTTTGTATAAAGATCCGAGGGACAGAACTTGATGCAAATGTTTTTCAGTCAATGGAACTGTCTCTTCCCAAAACTGTCAAAGTTTTAAAATTGCAGCCACTGCTTATACAAGATGCCATCCATTTCATACGTGAACTCAGAGATGACAAAATTTTTTTGCAGAACTCAACCAGACTCAGCATCCCTGTCTGTCCAGGGTCTCCTGGTTTCGCTTTGCAGAGTTTATCGCTTGTCTTAGATATTATATCTGATGAGCTTGTCATCTCCATCACTAAGTCTCTCCCATTTTTGGTCGAGCTCGATCTGGAAGACAGACCTATCGAGCAACCACAGCTGCCCTATGACTTGACAAATAGTGGCCTTCAGACCTTGGGGACTTGTCAGCATTTAACTGGTCTCTCTCTTGTACGAAATAGACAAAATCACCCAGTAAAGCTGCTTCAACAAAAGCAGACCCATCATCCACCACTTTTGCACAAACCCATATAACCACAGCAGAACTCATCATTCACCACTTTTGTCTCCCTCTTTTCGTTTCTTTTTCTTTTCCTATTATCCACCCACTCAACTTTCTTTTTCTTTTTTTATTATTTTACTCCATCTTTTGAAAAGCACACGAAACACAAATTGATTTGCACATGTATCTCTTTTCTTATTTATTTATCATCACACCCAGACACCAACTTTTGTCCCCCTCTTTTCATTTCTTTTTTTTTTTTCTTTTACTCACCCATGTGACCCACGATGTTCCAACCTATACTTTTTCTTTTCATTACACTCTTGTTCCCCACTTTCTTTATTATATATATATATATATATATATATATATCTCTTTTTATTATATTATATTAAAAAAAATAAATAAATAAATAAATCATCTCTCCTCCGTTTGATTTCCAACTCCATTATTTTTATTTATTTTCTCCAAACCACTTTCCGTCTTTCCCCCATCTTTCATTTTTTATTTTACATATATTTTTATTATTTTTTCTTTCACATTATTTTTAATCTTTCTCCAATTCCATTCATACCATATAGCTTTGCACACCAAACCATATTTTATTCATCTCAGGGATCCACCCCGATCACAATTTTACACAAAAAAAAAAAAAAAAAAAAAACAACAACAACAACAACAACAAACCACCACACAACACCAACAGCTTTGTTTTCTTTTCTGCAGCCGGCCATCAACCGACCTCACTTCTTCGCCTATTCCGCCGGTCTTTTCTTCTTGCCTCCGTCCTGGGCGGCCCTTGCCGGTGCTGCCTCCGTGTTTCCCATGCCACCGAGCACGTTCACTCCCTCCTGCTCTTCCACTACAGCATATGGCGGACCTCCAAATCGGAACATCACGGTGGCCTTCCGCTTCAGCTCCTTGTTTTCCGCTTTCAGCATACTTATCTCTGCTCGCGCATCCTTATACATGCGTTGGAGTAGAGCCAGTTGGGCGTTTAACTGTTGCACCTCATTTGTCCTACTCTGAAGCCGGTGCGACAAGTTTGTGACCGCCGTCATGGTCTCCACGCATGACTTCAATGTATACTGATTGGCTTCAATATCCGTTTGCACTGCCATTTTTTGCTCCACCGACCGCATCGGAAAGTTCAACGGAGCAAAACCAGAGGTGTTTGGTTGAGGTTCACGGGCCACCGCACCAGTTATCTCTCTTGTTGACTCGTTGATGTCGGGAAAGAGAGTGAGCAGACCACGGGAAGAAGAGGCCATGTTCTGGGTAGCTGAACGGGAAGAAGAGGCCATGTTTTTTGGGTTGCTGAGTGTTTCAGCGAAGCAGCGATTTCCGACTGGTACTTTCAGAGAAGGATTGGTTACAAAGTGTTATAGAGTATCTCTCTCAGCAAACGAACAGAGTATCTCTCTCAGCAAACGAAGAGTTTTTCAGAGGATTTTAACAGGTTTTTTTGTTTCAGCCTCTGCCTCAGACTCAGCCTTCGTCTTGGTTAAATAGCCAAGGCCGATACGCGCCTCGTGCGCCGCTCGGGGCTAGACGACAGCCTGGGCGCGCCTTTTGATGGCACGCCTTTTCATGGCACGCCTTTTTATGGATTGGGCACGCCTTTTGACAGATTGGGCACACCTTTTGAGGGTGCGACTTTTTAAGGGTCCGACAAGACTCTGTAAACTGTCCCGACATTGATTCCGGTTAGCTCCTTTATGGGTCCGACAAGACTCTGTAAACTGTCCCGACATTAATTCCGGTCAGCTCAGCCTATATACACCATCATACAGTGTATTTTTTAAGGGTCCGACAAGACTATAAACTGTCCCGACATTGATTCCGGTTAGCTCCTTTATGGGTCCGACAAGGCTCTATAAACTGTCCCGACATTGATTCCGGTTAGTTTCTACAAGGGTCCAGCAAGACTCCGTAAACTGTCACAACAACTGTCACAACATTATCTGCTACAACGGTCCGACATGACCCCATAAACTGTCTTCTACATCAGTCTGACACCGCCATCCAGTGTCCTCTACACCGTTATGACACCACCATACAGTGTCTTCACCAACGGTCTGACACGACCATACAGTGTCTCCTATCCTCTTTTATTTTATGTATTAATCTATTTTCTTGTTTTGTTACTCTCTCCAAACTCAAGTTGGCTAGTTCCTATCCCCCTTGAGTTTGCGGGGGGCTGTTAAAACCTATCACCTACTTCACCCACTTAAACCTACTCCACTAAACCTAACCCACTACACCACTACCACCTCACCTACTCCACTAAACCTAACCCACTACACCACTACCACCTCCACTTCACCTACTCCTTACCTACTACACACTCACCCTCTTCTATATATAGGAATCATGAATCATTGTAATAAATATAACATTATATCAATCAATAATACAATTCTCTATTTTTCTTTATACATTAAATTTCTACAATCATTTTCATATTAAAATTTAATAATAAAAAAAATAAAGAAATTAGAAATAGAAAGTAATTGTATGCAAATTTGACTCAAAAGAATATTAGGATAGGACTCAAACTCTAAGCTCTCAAACACTCAAACCAAAACATGAAAAAAGAAAATATACAGCTGAAATGTGCTTGTCGGTCGGGATTGCCAATCAAGGACCTAACACTTTGGATTATGAAAAATAAAAAGGAGTCAAGCATCACAGTACAGTTACATCATGCAATACCTCCATTCTTTTGGAAACATGGAATGAAAGAATAGTGTCATCCTAATATAGTTTCAAATGTTTTGAGTTAAACAATCTATGAAAGTATATAAGAAACAACATTAAGAAAAGCAGTCAGCACACTCACTAATGAATAAATACAGAAATGTGAAAAATTATATCCATTAACAACGAGCAGAGAGTAATCACATTGATTAAGCTAAATATGATATGACCTACAAGGTAGACATGTAATTTGAAATCCAATTTAACCCGCTAAAAGTTTGACAATCACTCATCAGTTGACTTACTGTTTCAATCTTCTTCAGTACCGAAACCCCTGTGTTCATATCGTAATCATAAACGGAGTGCGGTGTCCTCAATGAGCTATAAAAAAATCTTAAAATGCTGGAAGAAAATTGTGATTCTGATGGATCCACTGAATAAACAGGATCAATAAAGTCAACAGCCCGACCACCTTGAAGCCTTTCAAGTGGTTCTCCAATGGGTGGAAGGCCATATATAGTTACTTTGGGAAGGCCCTTTTCACGCTCATATACGACAAGATGATCATTAAAAAGTTGTATGTCCTGAATCTTTACACTGGACAAAAAGTAAAACAAGTTAAGCTCTGAAATGCCACAGCAAGAGAAGTACATGGAATGCTGACAGGGAAGAATTTAACATAACATCTACCACAGATATGCAAAGTCATCAGATCAATTTGCGGAATGACCATGTCACACATTAAATTTTAGAATTAACCAATGAATTCTGGGAAACTCCATACAGGGGTAGTGCTATAATCATTTCCTTCTCTTGCTCTGTGGGTGTGATAGGGATTGGAACCACAAAAACGGTAGATGACCGATTATATTTAGCTAATTAGCTCTAATAATAGGAAGCCCCTGATTAGCATGAAGACAGAAACAAAAAATACAAAAAAAATGCCTTAACATAGTGACAATCAAAAAAAAGCAACGCCCAATTAGTACACATTAATGTGTGTTTGGGAGGGGAAAGATTGAGTACACACCTAACCTTTAGCATAATGCACAAAGTGGTGGCCCCAAGACTTGAAACCATAACCTTAACATAGTGACAATCAGAATTGAATAAAATAAGTACAAGATTTAATAGAAAATTAAGGGAGGGAAAACACTCTCCAAATTTTCTTCTTGATATATCTGACTTTCTCATCAAGTGATTATGCTGTGTTGCCTGGAGTTTATAGCGAGCAAGTTGCAACTTAGGCTCAATTAGTGTATTGATATTTTCATTGTCATCCCATCTCAGGTTTTATTTTTCATTCCTAATATTATTTTCATTGTACCACTACAAAAGTTTGACAAGAACACAAAAAAAGAAAATTTGTGTAACAAAGTATATCATTTCATATGGCAATTCTTTTATAGGACTACACAATGTACTTTTAGTAGCTTCAATTGTAAAGGCAAGATAATAATTAATGAATGAAATTTGGGGCTGAAAAATAATATTATTTTGGATTAAAACATGGATGGTGTTTCACCAGATATAATTACCTCAAGATCATACATTTAGGATGGTTACAATCATCTACTATGAAGCACGAACACATATCGGACACGGACACGGACACGGACACGAGTCAGACACGCGGTGAACACATGTCAGACACTCTACCTAACGTGTCTCCTTTTTTTAAAAAAAAAAATTCGCAACTGGACACTCTTGACACGTTATGGACACATTGAAAATAGAGGGAAACCCTAACTTAGGAGACAGAGAGAAACCCTAACCCATTAAAGACACAGAGAGAGAGAGAGACAGAGAGAGAGAAAGACAAAGAGAAAGGGGAAGAACCTGTTGAAGACCTAGAACGAGGAGGCTAGATCAAGGTATGTTCTTCCAATCTGTGTGTTCGACTCTCTCTCTCTCCCTCTGTTCGGTGCTCTATGTTCATCATCGAACCTATTCATCTTCCTCGACTCTCTCTCCCTCTATTTAGTGCTGTTAGAATTTACCATCACCTACCACCACTACCACCTCACCTACTCCACTAAACCTAACCCACTACACCACTACCACCTCACCTACTCCACTAAACCTAACCCACTACACCACTATCACCATCCACTACACACCATCCACTACACCTACATCTATATAAGGAACCATTTGTAATAGACAGAAATGTAATCAATTCATCAATCAATATATCAAATACATCAATCAATAATACATTTATTTTTTACATGGTATCAGAGCAAGGTTGAGAAGCTAGTAATTCTGCTTCACCGGCGGGCGGCAGCCTCGCCTTGGCCGCCCGCCGGACCTCTACACATATCTTCATTCCGGACCTCAACCTATTCCATTTATTTTCTTCACATACCTTCCTATCATTGTCCAAATACTTTCAGACTATGTCTCCATTGTGAGTCTTGAGAGCCTTGACAGCTTTACCCCTTGATACACCTGCCTGTGTCATCACCAAATCAATGTCACGTGGCTCCACCCCAGTCTCGTCAATCTCTCCCTCTTCAATGTCAACTGGAACGCCCTTCTTCTGAGCTCTATCAACACAATCACTCTCTCTGCCGCGACCATGGCAGGACTTGCAGCAAGCAATACTATTACTGCCATTGGAGTGCCACTTTTTGCTTTTAAATTGTCATCAACACTCTTGTTTTGTGCAGCCACAGGGATGTTGATGGTGATGAACAAGCTCCAACCATCACAACTTGCTGAAGAACAGCTCAGCGCTGCCCGGTTGTTTAAGCAAAGCTATGAAAAAAATTGAAATCATTCTGGCTCTTCGCGACGTTAATCAAAATGATGTGAATGAGGCAATGGAGAAGGTTTTGGCACTTGACCAAGCATACCCACTTCCCTTACTTGGAGTCATGCTTGAAAAGTTTCCTTTAACATTTGAGCCTGCTGTTTGGTGGCCTTCAAAACTTGCCCAAAATGAAAGAAAAGTATATGAAGACAGAGAGGTTAATTTGAAGAAGAGGGAGAGGAAGGACAAGAGAAAGGCTGCAGATGCAGCTGCTGATAAGAAACAAAACGGTTCAAAGAAGCGATCTACTGCTCCTCTTTAGTCCTGTGTTTAAGCTCACCTCAGCTGGATCTTCTTGTTTCTCTTCTTTTTTCCGTCTCACTTTTCTTTGATAGAATGCGATGATTATTGTTCTCTCTCTCCTTGTTCTGTGGATAGCCTCAGGCACTCTCTCTCTCTCCACTCAAGGACACTCCCTAGCCTCAGGCTCTCTCTCTCTCTCCACTCAAGGACACCCACTCTTCTTTTCTTTAAACATAAAACCCTCTCTCATATCAGAGCCACTTTAATCATATCCACCACCATTCACCTATCTTTATCTCTTTTCTCTACAACTCTCACCCGCGCACATGCTTTCCTCCTTAATATATTATTATTATTATTATTATTATTATAAAACCAAAAAAAATAAAATAAAAAATAAAAAAATAAAATATATATATATATATATCTATTTTTATATACCGCACACCGTTGCGGCTTTCAATTATATTCTTATTATTTCTTTCTTTCTTTTTCTTTCACATTATTTTTAATCTTTTTCAAATTCCTTTCATACCATATAGCTTTGCACACCAAACTAAATTTTATTCATCTCAGGGCTCAACCCCGATCACAATTTTACAAAAAAAAAAAAAAAAAAAAAAAAAAAAAAAAAAACCAAAAACACAACAACCAAAGATTTGTTTTCTTTTCTGCAGGCGGCCACCCACCGACCTCACTTCTTCGCCTATTCCGCCGGTCTTTTCTTCTTGCCTCCGTCCTGGGCGGCCCTTGACGGTGTTGCCTCCGTGTTTCCCACTCCACTGGGCACGATCACTCCCCCCTGCTCCTCCACTACAGCATATGGCGGACCTCCAAATCGGAACATAACGGTGGCCTTCCGCTTCAGCTCCTTATTTTCCGCCTTTAGCATACTTATCTCTGCTCGCGCATCCTTATACATGCGCCGGAGCAGAGCCAGTTGGCCGTTTAAATGCTGCACCTCATTTGTCCTACTCTGCAGCCGGTGCGACAAGTTTGTGACTGCCGTCATCGTCTCCACACAGGACTTCAAAGTATACTGATTGGCTTCAATGTCAGTTTGCACTGCCATTTTTTGCTCCACCGACCGCATAGGAAAGTTCAACGGAGCAAACCCTGGGGCGCTTGGTTGAGGTTCACTGGCCCCCGCCCCAGTTATCTCTCTTGTTGACTCGTTAAGGTCTGGAAAGAGAGTGAGCAGACCACGGGAAGATGAAGCCATTTTCTGGACAACAGAGTGTTACAGAGTGTCTCTCTCAGGAATCTCTCTCAGAAAACAGAGTATTACAGAGTTTCTCTCTCAGCAAAGGAAGAATTTTTCAGAGGTTTCTCTCAGTTTTTCTGTCTCAGCTTCTGCCTCAGCCTCCGTCTTGGTTAAATAGCCGAGGCAGCCACGCGTATCGCGCGCCACTTGACGCCAGACGACAAACGGGCGCGCCAGCCAAGGCACTCACGTGCCTCGCCATCATATCTGGCACGCCTTTTTATGGATTGGGCACACCTTTTGATGGCACGCCTTTTGACAGATTGGGCACACCTTCTGAGGGTACGACTTTTTAGGGGTCCGACAAGACTCTGTAAACTGTCCCGACATTGATTCCGGTTAGTTTCTACAAGGGTCCGACAAGACTCTGTAAACTGTCCCGACATTGATTCCGGTTAGCTCCTTTATGGGTCCGGCAAGACTCTGTAAACTGTCCCGACATTGATTCCGGTTAGGTTCTACAAGGGTCCAGCAAGACTCTGTAAACTGTCACAACAACTGTCACAACATTGTCTGCTACAACGGTCCGACATGACCCCATAAACTGTCTTCTACAACGGTCCGACATGACCCCATAAACTGTCTTCTACAACAGTCCGACATGACCCCATAAACTGTCTTCTACATCGGTCTGACACCACCATCCAGTGTCTTCACCAATGGTCTGACACGACCATACAGTGTCTCCTATCCTTTTTTTATGTATTTTCTTGTTTTGTTCCTCTCTTCAAACTCAAGTTGGTTAGTTTCTATCCTCCTTGAGTTTGCGGGGGGCTGTTAGAATTTACCATCACCTACCACCACTACCACCTCACTTACTCCACTAAACCTAACCCACTACACCACTACCACCTCACCTACTCCACTAAACCTAACCCACTACACCACTATCACCATCCACTACACACCATCCACTACACCTACATCTATATAAGGAACCATTTGTAATAGACAGAAATGTAATCAATTCATCAATCAATATATCAAATACATCAATCAATAATACATTTATTTTTTACAAGTGCTCTATTCTTCGTTTCTTCCATCTCTCTCTCTCTCTCTCTGTGTTCGTCTCTCTTGTTTGCTCTCTCTCCTTTTTTGTTCGACTCTCTCTCTCTCCCCCTCTTCATGTTACTGTCTCTCTCCCTCTTTTATTCTTTATTTCTTTTTCTTTTTTTACCTTTTTTGTTTTTAGTAATAAAAAAAATAAAAAATAAAAAATAAAGAACTTTATTTTTCTCTATATTTTTTAATATTCTTGTTTGCTAAACATTAACATACAGAATAAATTATTTTTATTTGTTGAAAAAAATTGAAAATGATATTTGATATTAAAGTAAATAAATAAATAATATTTTTTTTTAATTTTACATATAATAAATATATAAAAATTATATATATTGAGCATCTCGTGTCCCTCATTTTTTAAAAATTTGTATGTCCACGTGTCCATGTCGTGTCCCGTGTCCGTGTTTGTGTCCATGTCTCATAGATCATCAAGTTGTACCTGCTAACAGACATAGGATGAAGTTTGGCTTTTTAGAAATAAAAAAGACAAGCACATCATGCAATCATTATTCATGACAAGCTCTCAATATCACTATCTGATCAGCATAGCATTACAGCTTAATATTTAGAAGTTTCGTAGATTTTCAGATACTAAACTTTCTTCTCACAAGTTCGTAGTCATCTATAGCGGAATGCCTCAATGCAAAATTCTTTTTCTGGGGGTAAACAGAGAAGACAAGTAGTCAGCACTCAGTAGCCAGTACTACTTTGGGTAGTCAGTATCTAAACCTTTCTGTGTCAGTGATCAAGTACATACTGAAAGTGTCCTAAACGGGATTGAACAGGACAATCATTATTTTTAGGGATAATTACCACAAAAAAAAAAAAAAAAAAAAAAAAGCTCTCAAGATTTGAGCCTTTTAACAAAATAAACCCTGAGTTTTCAATTTTGTGAATTTAAACCCTAATCTTTTGATTTGTTTTCAATCTAAACCATCCATCTATTTTCATTAAGTAAAACCGATGAAAAAATAGTATTTAAGTCATTAAACTCAATGTAGGTATACATAAAATGTCTAAAATACCATTTTCATTGAATTTAATGACTAAAATACCCTTTTCGGTCAATTTTACTTAAGGAAAATAGGCAAATGGTTTAGACTGAAAACAAATCAAAAGTTTAGGGATTAAATTGACAAAATTAAAAGTTCGGGGTTTATTTTGTTATAAGGATCAAACTTTGGGAGTTATTTTGTAATTGTCCCTTATTTTTAAGACATTGTCTAGTTTTAAGTCCTCTAACCCAATTTGGCATGTCAGTATTGTCTCTTTCAAATCTTTTTAGATATATTTCAAGTATTCATATGTTTAATAAAACCCTAAACCCCTAAAACAATTTAACTTATCTTCGACGACCAATTAGAGAGGGTTTGTGAGTTCACAACTAATTTCAATTTTTTAATCGATCAATTCTAGTAATCAATTAGTATAAACTCAACTACTCATTCACATACACAATTCAATGGTATTTGCTTTGGAACAAATTGATTATACATAGTTTACACAATCCTCAACTCTTCTTTCATGAACATAATTGAGTAATATAAAATGGAGGCACAACACAAGTTCACACTCATCTCATCAATTCAAAATTCAAATGTAAGTTTAAAGTGCCAAACATTAAAGCGAGATGAACACATGATTTAGAGTGGTTCGGCATAACACTCATGCCTACATACACAGACTCCCGTCAGATTTACGTATTTCATTTTCCCACTACAGACGGTTTTCAATAGATTGACACAAAAGTTCAATCCTATAGAATTTCCTACCTAGGTAATCTACCAACCTAACCTACTAGGACCTCCTAATAGAAATTCTGCAGGTTTTGTACCTAGGCAATCCTACAAAACTTCACTATCTCAACATCAGGTGTTACAACTTAGAAGGTCATCCACAACCTTTCAAATCCTTTAAAAATAGGTTTCCTAGCCTCACCCTTAGGCCTCGTTTGGCAAGTGGCTTTTTTAGCCAAAAAGCTAAAAAGTTACTAAAAAAATCAAAAAGCTAACAACCCATACCAAAAAGTCAAAGATTTCCTTTTCTCTCTACTTTTTGCACATCTTTTCGTAAAAAACCAAAAAATCATCCCAAACATACTAGTGTTTTTTACATCACATTTTAGCCAAAAAGCCAAAAAGTTACTAAAAAAACATGTTCCCAAACGAGACCTTAATCTACAACCACAACTTATCACAATCAAACAACTACATCAAGTTTACCAAAACTTATTGTCAACCTATTCAATACCAAGTCCAACACAAATGTGCATAGTAACATGTGTCTAAATATTGTATATTTTGCTTTTTCAAACTAGCTCCTTGATTCCAAGCTTATGTGAATGAGTGGGCTAATTCAACACTCTCTTGATAAATGTTCACTTCTGACAATATAGCCTCAAATATATCTCCCGCTAAACAGTTTTGACTGTTTGGAATGACAGGAATCAAACGGAACGACTAAGAATCTCATTACCAGGAATCCTATTACTACTACATTGTTCAAGTATTTGGCTTACTTAGGAATTCTCTATGGGAAAATGATGAAATTTTAAAAATTATAGGACTTTTTACGCTTAAATGGTTCACATTCCTCCATAAATGTGATCTTAACATAGTGTGAGAATCAGATTCCTGCTTAGTTTGGAAAAGTGATTCCAGCTTGAGTAGGTAATCAGGGATCACGTTCCCAATCCAATCCATTTCAAACAGTTGAACCATGACAACCTGGAATCTCATTCCCATTCCCCCCTCAAGAATCTTGCCGTCCATACTAAGCCTTATCATGTTGGTGAAGACATTTCTTCATGATTATCTCTTGGCTTCTTTGTATTTGAACTTTTAGTGTCTTTGAGCTCGTGTATGTGCTTTCAATATGTCTTCAATGAGTTTTCATTCTATACATTATATACATGGTCATAAAACTGTCGATCCTAAGTCACACTTTCAAAGATGGAAAATTAGAAGCACAACATCATGAATACATTCCCAATTCTCCACCAATAGAACATGAAAGCTAACAAAAAGCTGGACAACTTGTCAAAGCGAAAGACATCTAAATGTTTTGAGATAGCAATGAACTTAATACAAACCAAAAATCAGCATGACTTGTTTCAATGGAAGCACAATTGTCAAATAAATAAGCAACCGATTAATCACGAAATCAGAAAATCATCCTTTAATCCATCCTTCACTTTTATCAGAAATGGTTATACTACTTTCCATGCTTACTTTTAACAACATAATTTCATAAAGAATCACGTTCTATGAAGCACGGGTACGGGTACGAGTTCTGGTACTGGTACGATATGGGTACGTCGATACGGTAAATTCAAAAAAAGTAGGGTACAAGTACGGCTTGGTACGCTTGTAAAAAAATATTTATTTTTAATTTATAGTAATGTAAAATTAATTAAATGGTTTAATTTGTTAAGATTTAACCTATAATTAACATTTAATGCCAAAAGTAAATGTATAAATCAAAATTAAATGTCAATATATTTTACAAACCATAGTTTAATTTTAAAAACATGCTAAGTATAAAATTAAAAATTAAAAAGAAGTCTAGTTAAAGGGGTTTTATCTCTATAGTAGAAGAAAATACTATTTCAACTGAAATACAGTACGGCTTAAGTATATAGTAGGTATGTCTGGGTACGTCAAAAATTAAGAAGAAAAAATTTGGATACGTGTTTCGTGTTTCGTGTACCTGGTACATATGAAGAAGTACCATACGAGGTACCATACGCCGGTACATACCCGGTACGGGTACGGCTTGTTTTTTAAAGTACCCACGCTTCATAGATCACGTTCAATGGGAAATTTCCATAACCACTTTCCAAGCAAATATACTGAGCAAAAATATTATGACCCCCTTTGCTTTTTAGTAAAGAAACTACTTCTCCATTAATCTTCTGTAAGAATTTTAAACAAAGATAAACAATAAATAGGCACACTAGATAAACAAATTGGACCAAAGTATATCGCCCCCTCTTCCATTCATTCTAACCTTCCATCAATTTCCTCTACTACTGGAGCTCAAAATGTTTAAGACCTAGACTACCCCCCAAAGGAAGATTTGGGTACTTCAAAGGCAATGATTTAATGGACATCCCAAAAGTCCTACCAACCCTTAAAATCTAACTTGCAGGACATTGATCTCGCTAATGCACTATTACTCAAATTTACTCTTAACCCAAAAATCAACTCAAAAACCTTCAAAACCGAAAGCAAATATCATCTGCAATTTGTAAGTGAGACATAGAGATCTCATCCCTCCCTACCACAAAACTGTCCACTAACACGTCAACAACTAGAGATAATAGAAATGGAGACAAAGGTCATCCTGCCTAAGTGCACTAGAAGCCATAAAGGTGTCACTAGCCTTGCCAATAATTATAGCTGAAAAGCTAATAGAAAACAAACACCTCTTAATCCAATTCCTCCATCTAAGATCAAACCCTTTCACGTAAAAGTCCAAAAATCCCACTCCAAGTGATCATATGCTTTTATCAAAATCTACTTTAATGATAATTCCTTCTTTGTTTGTACTTTTGTACTCCACAAACCCACTAGCTATAAAAGCCACATCCAAAATCTGTCTCCCCTCCACAAAGGCACCCTGATCTTGTATCCTTCAAAACCACTATAAATCTACTTGAAAGAAGTTTTGCTACAAAGATGTAATCAAAGTAATTGGTTGAAAAATACAAATCTTCAAGGAATTCTCCTTTTTGGGAATCAAACAAATAAAAAGTAGCATTTGTGCAAGCATTCACAATTCAATGTCAAAAAATTCACCAAGAGATGGGCAATCTATCTTTTCAGAGATCACCCCAATAAAAAAATAACATAATTCACATGGATATAGTAAGTCTCGGTTTCAACAAAATCATGCTTAACCACATCCCATCAATCTTGAAATACAATCATAGAAAAACCATCCGGTCCTTGTACTTATCCATCTCCCATTCAAATATTGCATTTCTAATTTCCTCTAACTCAAAAATGCCGTTCCAATGAAGGAAGGAGTTTTATCCTCTTTTTGTGAAGAGGTTAATTCCTATAAAATGACCCCACACCAAAGCAGTGGGAATGGAAAGCACTCGTCATTGCTCTAGGTCACGACCTCAAACTGTACACACTATAAGAAAATCCAAACAAACATCTAACTCTTCTACACAAACCATTTGCAGCAAGAGATTAATGTTTTATATTTCTTTTGACACAGTTTTGAGCAGCGACACCCATTATGCTATCCTTATGTTCGAATAGCAGTTTCTTGACCAAGTTAAGATCAACCACTAATTTGGATCACATTTCTTAGGATTAGAAGTATCCACTGCATCTTTTGCTAGCACAAAAAAGTTACTTTGTGTATGGGTGCACAATATTCAATTCAAACCCTTTATGTTAATATCATTGTTGTAACTAGTAAGTTATAACTGTGAAGATTACACCATAATACGAACAAAATAAGAGCTAATTTAATGCTACCACCAAGTTGTAAGAAAGCAAAGATTTAATATTACCTTTCCCGATGAGGGAGAAGAACTGAGGTTGCAGATATATTGTCCAGTGGGCATGCTAGTAATTCTGAATTGAAAAACTGATCACTTCTCCTCTTGATGAAAAAATGATTTCCACGATGGCTAACTGAAGTGTCAATACCATCTAGCCGAGGTGTCAATTGCATAAGCCCGTTTTCAGGCTTTGAAATGTCAAAATAGAAGACAAAAGTTGTAGTTTTACTTTCAGATGCAATGAACAAAAATTTCTTGCTCTCAGAAGCCTCAACTCCGATAGAGAACATGTCATCTTTTTCATGATAAAGGCACAAGTCGTTTGATTGTTCCATCCCCAAGTTATGTAGCCACACCTACTTATAGTAAAAGAACCATTAGAAAAACATGCCAATTAGAAAAGTTCTAGCCGAAGTTTGCTTAGAATGGAAGTGGTGGAAAGTGAGGGAAATGAAAAAAAATAAAAATAAAAAATTATGAGAAGGTTTAGCATGAAAATGGTGGAAGTTACAAGATAGTTAATTTTCTTGTACAATCCATGACAGCATGGCAATTGAGCTTTTTGTTTCTTGCAGAAAACACAGAAAAATACAAGAAACTTTAAATTTGTTTATAAAAGTAGTTACTTATAATTAGAATTCTTAATTTCTCTCTTTTTCCTCGTAAAATTTTCATCCTAATCAAATTCATATAAGAAAATATGTTTTCTTTTCCTTTCTTTTCTTTCTCTTCACTTTCCACCATTTATTTCTTTCTAATCAAATGGACCCTAGAAAATTTTGTAAGCAAAAGTAAAATTTCTCCTTTTGCAAGTAAACTAAACAAAGAGCATTATTTCCTGGTTGAATTACATAAGTTGCAACAATCTAAAACTGAAATGTGGTACATGGAATTGCATGTGACTATAATTAAAAGTACACAAATATAAGGTCACAATACTAGAAGTAATGGTAAATAGATGGATATGTCTTCTTCCGAAGTAGCTCTATGGCACGGGTTGAAAAGCTTACCAACAATAAAGGTGTATTTCCTAAAGATTCAATGTAGGTGGTGGGTGGAAGAAAGAGGGCTAATATCATCATTTCATCTGGAGTTAAAGCTCAAGTTTGGCTAGAGAAGGCCAATTTACTTGATCAAGAGTAGTTTGGAGATTTGAAATTTATGACTGCAATGATGAAAGTGCAGAGAATAATGGAGTTTTTCATTCTAGAGGTGGCACTAATTTACAGAAAACAGAGGAGTTTGAGCGCCTCACATGGAAACTCTTGCTGTGAAAAAAGAGTTGCCCCCTAACAGTTGCCCCTCTGGTTGAAGAGTATTGCATGGGTCTCTCTTTGGGGGAAGGGGTAGCGTGCTACAATGTAAGGACAATAACAAGACTGTTGTTTGGTTTCTTGGTTCAGTGAGATGCTTTTAAGCTGCATTGGCTTGAGTTTCATTTGCAGTTGGTTTCAGGGTATCAGAATTCAATGAGCTATTATCATAGATGCCTTTATAGCAGCAAGTCATACTCAGGTTGTGTGATGAGCGACATTGTAGCCTATGGTCGCTTTTGTGTTAGATGGGTTGGTTTCCTTCCATTATGTAACCTTGGTCTTCGCATGTTCAACATTGGGGGCACTTTGTGGCTAGGGATGCTGCCTATGTGTTTGGATTGCTTCTCGACATGCATGGTTGAGCTGGATGACAAATAAAGTTCATTAAAAAGAAAATGAATTACTTGATCACCTTCGTGATAAAAATCTATATAATAAGGGAAGAAGGTTTTTGAATATTTGATGGGACTTTTGTTTATTTGTCAAAGTATGAACCGTTAGATTGGTTCAATCCCATGGTTGAAAATGTTTCCCTCACCTGGACATTTCAATGGTTCAGATTTTTTGGGTGAATATGAAGGGTTGAGATCAGTTTTCCGTTTAGCTTTTAGATTTTACACAGACATGTTGATTTTACACAAACATCAGTTTTCCATTTCAATGTTTCTCTCACACCTCTTCCTCTTCCCACCACATATCTTCCTCTTTCCACCAAGCTTTCTCTCTCCGGTGGTGATTAGCTCTGACAGAATATAGCCTCGGTGGTGATATCCGGAATCTCTGTCTCCTCTCTCCCTACACAGCTCCAAGGTAGAAAGCTATCCTCCATGTTATTTTTTGTTGTTTTTTTTTAGGTGGTGTAAGAATCTAGGGTTTCCCCCCTCTTCTATTTCCAGAATATTGCTCCATCTGCCTCAATACCTTCTTCTATTTCTTCCCCTTCTATTTGGGTTTTGAAAATAGGGGTGGAAGTTGTAGTGATTAACCCTAATGAAATCTAGAAAACCCAATATGTTGTTTTAGTGATTAACCCTAATAAAATCCATAATCAATATGTTGTTTTAGTGATTAACCCTAATGAAATCCATAATCAATATGTTGTAGAACAACAATTCTAGAACAACAAATTGATTATGGATTTGTTCATAAACCCAAATAGAATTGAGTACAGAGACATAAAATTGGGTATTATGAAATTTGTTCATAACCCTAACCATAAACAAATAGAATTGGGTATTATGAATTGGATCCACTGTAACATAAAATTGGTTTAAAGTTGTATGTAAATGCTAGGTTTTGAATTTCTAGAATTGGGTATTATGAATTTCTTTTGTATACATAAAATTGGTTTAAAGTTGTATGTAAATGCCAGGTTCTGTTTATGGTCAGTGATTGAGTTGCAAAAGAAGCACATTTTGCCCCTGTTTTTATGATTTAATGATTTAATTCATAACTAAAGTTCCAGAAGTTTTGAGGAGTCTATTATGTCTTCCATTTGAAGAGGGGGAAAAAGAAAGAAAGAATGTAAAGACTGAATGTAAAGAATGTAAAGATTTGATATTAATTCATAACTAAAGTTCCAGAAGTTTTTCTCTCACTTCCCCCTTCTCCCTCTTCTATTTGGGTTTTATTTATTTTTTCTTTCTTCCTGTTTGGTTGCCGAGAAAGTGGCGGCAGAAGTAGAGAAAATGAAATTTTCGTTACTGTCATTTCTGGGTTTGACTGAAAGGTTTGTTAATTTTTTTTTTTTTTTTTGGGTTTTGTACTCAAGAACAAGTGTTAATGTTCTTAATTGTTACAGTGGACCGGAGACAAATTCAACTCTATTTAAATTCTAAATATTTTTCTAAATAAATCATATTTATGAAGAAAGAAATACCAGCTTCTTTTTTAAGTGTAACACATTAACCCCAATCATCCATTCAGGAGGTGTGTCTCTTAGTCTTAGATATGGATATCTTAAGGAGATGAAAAGAGCTTGAATTTATTGACTTTGTTCTTGGCTTTAAACAAGGTCCTTTGAAACTTTCTCTAATTTCAACTTCAGCACCAAAGAAAGCAAAATGACTACTCCAACTTTCAAAAGTTGTAATGTAACAATCACTGATTTGATATAGAAAACAATAACCCTCACTAGCTGTTTCCAACCCCACTTCTTTATCCCTTCTTTTCATTGCAATTAGAATTGAAACTTTGTCCATTTATTTTATTTAATGTCATTCTATATTTACCTCTGTTTCACATGGCTCCATGTATTCCCTTGCACCAAACAATATCACTTCTTTTTTAATTGAAATCAGGAACTTGGAGTTAATCAATTTAATTTGTTTATATTAATGATGCCACAAGTCTTTAGGGAGGAAGGTTAGTAATTGTAGGAACTATAGAAAGGCACACTTGGTTATTTCGTTTCTAAATAGAAAATTATTAGATACTCTAGGAATACCATGTAATATAGTTTCTTTTTTGCTTTCTACTACATCTTTCTTATAGGTTGAGGCTTTTATTTATTTATTATATCTAATTTCCTTTTAATAAAAAGCTTTTCCTATAATTTACAGGTGGACGAGACTTAAACCCAGGTAAAACTCTATGCTTATTCATTTTCTCAAAATTTTCCCTTCGCATACTATTTTTGATTTGATTATATATAGGTTATAGTCAAACTCTTATGTTTTTGTGTGTCGCGATTATATAGCATATTCTGTAATTTTGCCAGTAGAATGTTTGATAAAATATCAAGTAGAAGCATAGGCTTGACTGCCTTCAGAGTTTTTGTGCTTTGAATTTGGTATGGTAACTCTCTCTATTTTATATCAAATAATACTTTCGTGAGATGCAGTCTGGCTTTGCAATATTTATGGCAAACGATGCCATGGCTTTGACCCATTTTCGTAATAGGATGGTGAAAGAACATATTGTGGATGACTTTGACCATTTTAATTTGATCTTAATTTTGTTTTCTCCAATTGAACCCGTTGCTCCATAAATGTTTTGGTTAGCAGATTGGTTTTCCATTGTATATGGAATTTTAATGAGAATGTTGTGAGTATGGGAAAAGGTCATTGGAGTTATTCCCTTCCCAAATTCGCATTTCATTTTTTATAATCTGTTTTCAGCAATGGGGTATCTTTATAATAATTCCATCCTTAAAGAAAAGGATGGTCGGGATAGCTAATAATGTTCTGTTACATATTTTTTGTATTCCTCCGATTGAAAGTTAGGTTGCAGTGTGTGCCTCTACAGCTTGCTTCTACTCTATGATAAGTTTTTGATCGGTCATGCTAATTTGGGTCTGATGAAAATGAGCAACCTTGGTTATGGTGATGAAGTTGATGTCATTACTAGGTTGTGAGCTACTTATCAATTATGACAGTTAGCAAAATTGGTGAGTACTCTATTGAATTTGGTAATTCTGTTAAACCCAGTGAAGGTTGACAAGTGCTACCGCTTGAGAAATCCCAATAAACAATGTTATCAGTTTTTTTTTTTTTTTGTTGGGATTGCCTTCAGGCACGAGTTATAGGCTAGGAGAGCTTAGGCATCATTAGCTTTACAGTTATTTTTGCCCTTTTGTTGATGAAGAAACTTATCTTCATTTGTTATTTTCAAGTGTATGGAACTATGCAGTTCATTTTCAAGTGTAAATTTAAAACTTTGTCATGTTTATATGTGAAAGTAATTTGTGAATATCCTAATACACTTTTTGAATATTTGTTTTGATAGTTAAAAGAAGTTTCTTTACCCATAAAGCGTCTTTTGACTATGTGTAGTAGTGTAAGCACATGCATTGCACGCCAATAAATTTATATTAGTGCAAAGCTAGGAGTTTGAGGGCAGAATTTATACTATTTTTGGTTTGATCATTGCCAAATTTTGAAAGTGATTGACATTGTATAAAGTTAAAGATTATTTAGAGGCAGATTGATGTTGTGTAAACTTATTTAGGTTTGGTTTGGTTTGGTTTGAGAGGTAGACATTTGGAGGTGTCTGCTTGGATTTTGATCAAGAACACCATTTTCGTATTGGCATGGGGTGCTCCAAAGGGAGAACACCATTTTGTTATTCTTCTTATTTTGAAGTTGTATCTATAATAAAGGGTATCCTCTTGCTCAAATGCATGCTATCTATTCATTTTGTGTGTCATGGGTAAACAGAGTTTTAGGTATATTTGATCGTCATTTTTCCTAACTTAAGAGAGAATGATAAATGAAAACTATTAAAAAAAAAAAAAAACATTATTTACACTGTGTCTTCAGGCACGGGCATACATTAGTTTATTAAGATTGCAGAGCACTTGCTGGTGTGTTTTATTTGGTGTCCAGTAAATTTTTTTTATTTTTTATTATTGAATGTTAGCAACTGTACAATAGCTTTGATTTGTATATTTTGTTTAGTGTTAATAATTTTTTTTTGGCTTACTCTTATATTTTGAACATTTTAAATCTTATATGTTTGTTTCTTAATTTGCATTAAGGTTAGTGGAGTTGTTATTTTATTTGAGTTCTGTAGAGCGTGTGATACAAGTAAAATTATTACAAGTTCTTTAAGAAAAATAGTATTTCTTTATATTTTTTCAATATTTTTATCAAAAAATACTAAAGATTCCATAACTTTTAACATGATACGTATGAATTATAATTATATTTTGATTACAATATTATTTACACCGTGCCTTTAGGTATGAGCATACGCTAGGTATTGTTCAATTTATTTTTGAAAATGTTATAAATAAAATATACTTTTTTTATTTAAATAATTTGTGTCAAATTTTTCCATTTTTTATTTTATTTTATTTAAGGGTCTTATATTTTATTTTGTTTTCCAATTTTTCTCTCCTTCATTTTTGAAGTGCATGATGGATCATACTATTTTATTTTATTTTTGTTTGTGTTTAATTTCCTTATATTGGGACTGAACAGTTTCTTTGCACATTGATATTCTGATTATTGGAATTGTTGGGCTTCAAGGTCGTTTCTTTGTTTCCGGAGTGGTATACTTCAATCACTAATTGTTATTTGTTATTTGTGTTCAAATGAGGTCTGATTTTCTCTCTATCGGGCTTTTCTGTGGTTGTGTCTGTTCAAACCCCAAAATAGAAGATTAATCCCAATGTTTTGCTGAATGTTTCTATAAATTTCAATGCTCTGACTTCTTAGTTGAAGGTTTATATAAATTTTCTGAATTTTCTATACCCTACTCTTTGAAAAGAAAAAATGTTTGTTCAAGGGCAGTTCATAATTTTTTGAATTTTCTATAAATTGGTGTATTCACTCCCTACTCTTTCAAAAGAAAAATAAATAAATAAATAAATATTCCTTTAACATAACCTATGACCACCAAAACTCTTAAAACAAAAAACAAAAAGCAAAGAAAAGGCAAAGAAAACTCTTCAACTTATATTCTCATAGGCATTTTCATTTTAGTAGAAATTAACTTGAAGTTCTTGATGCTTGCATTTCCAATAGTCTACATGGAAATTTAGTATTATCCGTGTATTGAGCATGACCATCTTGGTAGGTAATTATTCACCCAAAAAAATCTTGGCAGGTAGTTTCTTTCGTACCAGGGATTGCATCATTCTGCCATAGCATTCATTTCATTATTTCCATTGCATAATTTACTACAACATCACATTAAATAGATGCCACAACCAATGAAGGAAACTGTGGGTGCATAATATGATGAAAGAATCTGACACTGAGGCCCCTGAAAATTCCAGTGTCAAGTTCCAGCTTTCTCACTAAATTTTGATTTTATTAATTTTTTTTCCACTTCAGGTTCTTTTTCTTTTTCTTTTTTGATATGATTGTTTTGAATTTTTTTATATTTTGGTTCTTCTCTATATGCAGAAAAGCATTTGCTAATGCATTAGCAGCAGCGCCATCCATGTGGACTCTTGGCAATGCAGGCATGAGAGCATTGCAGGTTTTTAATTTCTTGAAACAAATGACCTTTTGGAGCCTTCTCATCTGTCCAAATTTGAAAAAAATTCATTGAAGATAAAAAAATATATATATATATAACTTATTTAGTTGTTGCCAAACAAAGGTTGGTTAACATTGCCTTTTTTTATTTTTTATGGCGTCTTGATTATCATACCCCCTCTCTCAACCCATTTGGCTTCACAGCTCCAATGGCTTCCTCCATGCCCAAACAACTTGGAGAGCTTCTCCAAGAGCAACAAGAGCCTTTCATCCTTGAGCTCTACCTGTTTGAGAAAGGGTATCTGAGAAACAACTTCAATTCAGAGACCAACTTTCATTGCTGCTTTGGCAATCCAAGCAGCTTCTTGAAGAGGTCAGCTAGCTGGGGTGGTCTAAGCAGAGAAGAAAAGCTATTCTAAGCTGTTCCAAGATTGTACAACTTCTGTGTTTAACCAGATTGTATCCATTACTAATGTGCTTTATTATATGGATTTAGTATTTTTTTTTCTTTTTATTATAGATTTAGTATACAATAACTTTAATTTATGTTTTTTGTTCAGTGTTTATAATTTTTTTTACTTGCTCTTATATTTTGATTTGTAATATTAGTGAACATTATAAATCTGATATGTGTTTATTAATTTGCATTAAGATTAGGGGAGTTGTTATTTTATTTGAATTTTGTAGAGCATGCAATACAACCAAAATTATTACAAGTTCTTTAAGAGGAAAAATATTTCAATATATTTTTATAACAACATTGTAATCTTAATATTATTTACATCGTGCCTTTAAGCACGAACATACACTAGTTAACTAACATAGAGTGTACAACTGGTATGGTAGCAAAAGCGCTTAATGAGTGCCATGTGTTACCTCCAGGACATGCTAATTAACAAATTCCTCAATGCCCATCAACCAACAGTCCTAAAGATGAATCGTCAATCTTGGTTGATTGCTTGAGGTTTCCAGAAGAGCTTTGACTTTACAATTTCACAAAACAAATTAACAAGCCAAAAAACAACATATCTGAACTTCTGGATATTTATAACTCAAATACAAGACAAGGACCGTTATGAAATGAAAATGTAAGTCATAAAAGGGGTCTCTAGCTCTCAAGTGCTTCACAAGACAAAATAGAACGAATAGAGATCCTTTCATTTCTTCTTGTTGAAAAAAGAAGAGGATTAGAGATTGTGCTGATTGTTACCAATGAGCTAGGCATTAGCTATTAAACCTTCAATGGTGCAACAAAGAGTATGAAAAAAAGATCTCAATCGCCCTAGCAAAACAACATTACACCAATTGAGCTAGATCTTGCTAGTTAGGCTATTAGAATCGTAAGGAAGAGGGAGAAGCAGATACCAACTATAAGCCAAGTCCACATCTCATAAAATAATTAAGCAAGATAAGAGAGAAAGGCTCAAGCAGTTGTGAGGCAATCAGAGTTCACTCAAACATAGTTCAAATTGAAAAATCATACCTTCTCTGGACGAAGGGTTGCATCCATTGTAACATAAAGTAAAGCATCATCACCAGCCCATTCAATATTTGATGTTACACCAACTAGAGGCTTCCCCAAACACGTTCCAGTCTCAGCATCAATGACGTAAACATGGTAGATCTCATCTCCTTTAGTGTCTTCTGCATATGCTACCAACTTATTATTTGGACTAACCTGGAGATTAAGAAAAATGACAGGAAATGACAGAAAAGTAAGAATTAAAATGGAGCTACTGATTGAAACAGAAAACCCAGAATATTTGAACACAAGGAATGCAAAAAAGAAGTTGTTCCATATTTGAACACAATGAATGCAAAAGAGAAGTTGCTCTTACTTTAAAAGCACCAATGCTATAAAATGCATGCCCTTGAGCCTTTACATTCTCATCGAGTATAACATGCTCAGGAGGAGCATCTGGTCCAGTTGGCAAAACATCATAAATAGAGGGTGGAGCCCCATTGTCAGATACTAGGCAGCGGCAATGCTGAATGTATTCCTTTCCCTCCAAGGTCCTTTCATAGTAGTGGTAAGGCCCCCTGCGTATTGGAGCAGAAATGTCATCCTCCTTGATTCGTCCCCTTATCTCAGCATATATCTGGTCTTCTAAGTGTTTGGTCCCTAAAAGAGCAATGGAACAATTACAAACTCACCCATTTCAAGGATAAGTTGACATAATAAATATTATAATCATGACTTGTTTAAGTGTTTTAATACAGGATCCAGAAATAATTCTTAAACCATATTGCACTCCTACTTCTTCCAGTACAAATTAATCTTTTTTAACTGTATCAGCACACATCACTTGTATGTGACGATTGTGTTGCATCTACTCTTTGGTGAGAGTGCTCAAGAACCAAGGTAAAACTGTGCATGCTTTCTCTTCTCTTCCCCCCACCATTTTCTTTTATGTTAGCCTTTTCCGCTTCTATTTTCTTTCTTTTCCCATTACGTTTTCCTTAACCTCAAGTTATTGATTCTCTGAAAACTGGATTGACTCAATTCACAATTTGAACCATGGTCCAAACTTCAAGCTCTATCCCCCTAACTAGGGCTGTTCACGGGTGGTCCAGTTCAGATTTGTTAGCCAACCATCACCCGAACCAACAACCTCGGATTGGAGACTTTGCCAACTGATTTGAACCCAATTATCATTCAAACCTGGCCACTTCAGGTGTAGAAAAATTGTTTCAGACATCAGTTGGTACTACAACAAACCACCATCAAGATCAATGGATATTTAGGAAAGGGGGGCTGGGGGAGTGAGGATGAGAGAGAGAGGGGAAAGACAGTTAGAGAAGGAGAGAGAATGAGAAGATCATGATCACTGCCACCATCAATATCACCATTTCACCGCTAGCACCATTATCACGATCTCAACACACATCTCCGCCAAGTATCTCAGCGTCACCACTACCAAATCCTTTCATGGCTTCAGCCCCCATGACAGATACATAGAAGCTCAGAGATATAGAAGAAGTGAGAGAAATGAGATTAGGGAGAGTAATTTTGATGAGAGGATACGAAGAGCGAGGAGACTAGGGGTAAATAGAACTTCAGAATAATGGAAGAGAGAGGGAGAGGATAAGAGTGATAAATGAGAGAGGGATAGGGAAGAGAGAAAAGAGGCTGTCAACCTTATGCATTGGAAATGATAAGGCTCTCTTAGCAAGAGAATAAAGTAATAAAGTAAAGGTCTCAGCTCTCTAATCTAGAAAAAAGAGCATTAATTTAAAATGAGACAATTGTATAACAAGTGATAAAGGACAAATTCTTCAACTAATATGAATGCACCACCTGTAAAAACATTCAGAGAACATATAATTCAGTCAGTCGGATTTTAGTCGGATGGAATGCTTCAAATCTGCAGACCGAACCAGCAATTGTTTTTTTTAGTTGGTATCATCTGCCACCGACTGTTTAACTTGGCAAAACTGACCATAGACTGTCGGATCAGTTCAATTCGGTTGGTTTGAATGGGTTAATTGGTTTTATAAACAGCCCTACCCCCAACTATAAGTCAAAACCAATCTGGCCTTAAAATTTGATGCATCAGAGTCATGACATCCCCCAAAATGTTCTCATAACGTAGAAGAACACATGCACACTTAGATTAACGGAATGGCATTTCTATTTTGCTCCAACAACAAAGATAATTTACTTATCCAGAATGTGCACCCACTGGACAACCTAAATAATCAATAAATTCTTGAGACAATCTGGAAAAAAAAATAAATTGCAACAAATATGTCTGCACCAAGCTAATTCCATACCATCAACAACTATACCATTAACATAACCATTTCCAATTCTAAATCAAAATTGTGTGTGATCAGAGTTGAAGAGGAAAGAAAATGAGGTCAATTCATGACAACAAACAACAAAGAACAAAGTTCTTTTCACTTTTCAAAGAGAACCATACTGGGTACATCCCAAATTGGAAATAAGGACAAACACTATTGGACGGAGGGAGTATATGGTTGCATTTATTTGCAAAGTGCTTTAGTGGTGCAGTTGTCAAAGTGTGAGATGTCTACATCTATGGTCGCGTGTCTGAACCACTAACACCACTTTGGTACATTGGAAGGTGTTTGGCAAAGTATTAAGTTTGATTGGTACATTGCAACTTGTCATTGAGTTAGTATTCAATTCACGGATTTTACCTGAATTTCCTATCGGTATGCCAATTTGTGTGTTAGAGCACAATTTGCCTAGTCACCTAGGTAGATCGGGTTTAGGCCTTACTCACAACACTAAAGTTGAAGATCAGTCCAGAAATGTCAATCCTAAATAGATAGATAAAGTTTGATGCTATATCAAGTGTGGATAAATTTTACACGACTTTTAACTATTTACTAACTTCAGCTTTGGGATGTAGCATGCTTTCTCAATTGTTTTCTTTGCTTTGTTTGGTTACTTGAGTGTGGGCCAGTTAAAATGAGAGGAATGTGATTTAAAAGGTCCAAACCTACATTTTAATTGGATCCAAAGCTTGAATCCTCCATCTAACTGGTCTTTTGACAATAAATGAATGAGCAAATTTGAGAAACCGCTTGAAGCTAATTACCAAGCATCCTCTCTTACATGTGATGTGAGTGAATAAGATCCTATAAGGCCTTTATTCTAGACCAAGCAATGTGAGTCTCCTCATTTAATAAAAGCCATGGTGCTTCGATTTCTGTCTTTGGTGTGCTCATTTTTCTTTAATTGTCTTTAGTTTATTGTGTTAGGAAATCGACTCTTCCTAACCAAAATGGGTGAGACACAAAATAGCAAACAATAAAGCTAAAACGAATCAAAGCAATCACACACAAGAAACATAAAAATTTACGTGATTCACCCCCATAATAGGGCTATGTCCACAGCTGCAACAGTTTTCACTCTAATCAGAAAACAATTACAACTCTCTACAGTACAAGATTTTGCCCCTTGTTCTATTTATAAAGGATAGAAATTAGGAGAACGCGGAAGCAACATAAAATTACCAAAGTAGCCCAAAAAAGGTTAACCCCTGGACCCCATCCCTTGGGGGGCCCCCAAAACCCCCCATTGGACCCAGGTTACTAGTCAGAGTACACAAGAACCAACACATTGATCATGGCCTCAGGCACGATGTCTTCAAAAAAAGGGGGAATGGCAACAAAGATCATGAAACATGAAATGACCTAAAGAAACAGGGGGTCAACGTAACAGGTGGAAATCTCCCACGAGGTCATCCATGATGATAATCAATCTTAATGATGACATCAGATACATTTACTTAGACTATCTCCAATGGTTCACCAAACCTGGCATCAAATTTGAAATTTGGTGAAAAAGACACTTTTTGAAGCTACAGCTACAACGGTTTCACCAAACTGATATCAAATTGAGAATTGAACAAAAATAGCAGGATACAGATTTCAGCAAATACTATTTGTGACCGTTGGAGGAGAGGAAGGCGGTTGACCAACTGGTCGACCACTAAAAATTCAAACAATTCAAATGGGTTGATTCAAACAATTCAAATATATATATATATATATATATTTTTACCTTACCGGTCGACCACTAAAAGGTTCAAACAGTCAACCACTTCAAATAGGTAGGTTCAAGCAATTAAAAAAATAAAAATAAAAAAAATTTGTCTTACCGGTCGACCAGCCTGTCAACCAATCGGTTATCCGTGAAACAGATTTGATCATGGTTGATTTGATGAAAATCAACCATTGTAGTATTCTGTATTAGATTGAGAAAGATTTGGTGAAAAATTAGGTTAATGCATAGGCATAGGCATAGGCATAGCCAGAGAGAGAGAGAGAGATAGAATGGATAGTACCAGACATGAGGAAGTCGGTGTAATCGTTTTCCTGTTGGAGATAAGAGAGGACATCGGGATCGGAACGAGAATCGTCGCGGAGCCAGTAGTAGGAGTCAACCCTCACATCGCCAAACATCTCGTCCATCTCGTGATTTACCTTCTTCGCCATCGGCGGATCCGAACTCCTCATGGCGGCTGCCGTTGCGATTGGTTGTCGGGCCTTCTTCTCTTTAGCAGTGCTGCTGCTCTGTGGATGTGGATAATGATGTGAAATCCAGACTAGAAAAGTTGTATGAGTATCTATACACTTGGATTTGGGAGCACAGATCCTCCCCTGCACTCCGTCGTCGGGTCATTTTAGGTCCAATTTTGGTAATTTAAGGTGAATATTTTAAATTTATTTAGTATATTATATTTGTAAAAAAATTAAATTAGTCGGATATCAAAATTAGGATTAAAAGTAGGCGCAAAGGCCCCGCAAGGAGAGAGTGCAAGGAAAGAGTGTAAGAGCATCTCCAACCACATCCTCTTCTCAAGACGATGAAAATAATATTTTTTATTTAAAAAGTAAATATAGAGGAGGTCACTATTCATTCAAACTCTAACCACAAACATTCATTTCCTTCATTCAAATTCTAATCAAAAAGTAATTTTTGTTCATTAATAAATATTTAATTTTAAAATTTTTGTAAAACATATTTAATATTATACTCATTTTAAATGTATGATTTTATACTTTTTATTGATGTCATTTTTATAAAAATTAAATTTACACATTAAAAGTTATTTCGAATATAATTAAGAAATATAGAGTGAATAGTGTTTTAGAGTTTCCTCTATTTTTTCATCCTCCCTCTATATTTGGAGGATCAATTCATCCTCCTCCCGAATGGAGGAGGATATAGAAGATGAGTTGGAATTGTTTTTAGGAGATGATCCTCCATATTTGAAGATATAAAGAATGGGTTGGAGATGCTCTAAAGAGAGGATCCCAATTCTGAATTTGGTCTCCTGAAGCGGCTGGCATGTGGAATTTAAGTGATTTTAATAAAATAAAATAAAAATACACCAACGTTTCCTCATTCTCCCAACTAGCACTCAGCCACGAAGAATTTTAAAAAAAAAATTGCCCATTTCATCCCCACGTTTCTTCCCACCCAAGCAACAATCAACTAACCATCTCTCCATCTCTCCATCTCTCTCTCAATCTCTCCGTTAATTTGATAAAAAAATAAAATTAAATTAAGGTAAGGTTCAGTAGAGTTTTAAATATAATTTAAGGATAAAGTTGTATTTTGAATTTATGAGTTTTTGAATTATGATTCGAGTGTAGAAAATTTAGAGTGAATTACATTAATAGTCCCTATAGTTTGAAACTTGTGTCACTTTGGTCCCTGACTTTTCAATTGTGACACATTTGACCCTAAAATTTGAATCTTGTTCCAAATAAGGACAATTAAAAATATCATTAGATTTTTCAATGATAAAATTGTCAATTGATAAAATATAAACTAATTTGACAAAAATAAATGTCAAACAAACATTTTTGAATTTTTAAAAATTATTTATATTCACTAAAAATGAAATTATGTAAATTGATAAATCTCTTAGACATTTATTTTTTTTTTTACCAAATTAATTTTTGTTATGTGTTTGGATGATGATCATATAAAATTAATTTTTAAAAATTAATCATGTAATTTTTATTAATTTTTATCAATTTTATATAATTTTATCATTGATGGATAAAAATAATTTTTAAAAAATTAAAAATATTTTTTTGACATTTATTTTTGTCAAATTAGTTTATATTTTATTAAATTGACGATTTTGCCCTTCAAATTAAACAATGGTATCTTTAATTGTCCTTATTTGGAACAAGATTCAAAATTCATGATCAAATGTGTCACAATTGAAAAGTTAGGGATCAAAGTGACACAAGTCCCAAACTATAGGGACTGTTAGTGTAATTTGCCTAAAAATTTATTTGGTTATGAATTTTGAATTGAGTTTTGAATTGACTGTTAAATTGAGTTTTTAATGTTTTATGTGACCTATGAAATAAGAAAATTTGTTTGGTTATGAATTTTAGAAAGAGTTTTCAAAATTTAATTCAAATTGTTATAACTCATAACCAAAAATACTACTCAAAACTCTATTGAAAATTCTGATCAATAAACAAACTCTTTTTAAAATTCAATTAAAAAATTTAATTATTAACGGCAAATAACATTAATCAATTTTTTTAATTGAAAATATTACAAAGGCAATAATTTTTTTTCAAAATAAATATTTTCAATTAAAACATTTTTATATTTTTAATAATTACTGTCACAAATTATTTATTATTTATTGTATTGTTATTTTCAAATAAATGGATAAAAAATTTATCTAGTATTACCTATGTGGGAGTCAAACAAAAATTAAAATATTATTCTGTTAGCATCTACACAACTTACCACACACGATTCAATTTTATTCAATTTTTTTTATTCGCTTTCAACAGAAAATTAGTCTAAGCACAAACACATGTATGTATGTATGAAAAAGTTAACCAAAAAAAAAAAACCACCATAGTGCTCAACCGGGCCGAGCATTCGAGGGGATGTCTGGAGGATGTCCCGTATATTCAAAAAATTCAAGAACTGTATGAAAAAGTGAGAGTTTTGCATTGGAAGTTTGTTTTAGAATGAGCTCTACCAAACGTGAAACAGAAACGTATTTTGAAATGTGTTGTGGAATTAATTTTTGAAAACCCCATCCAAACACTTTATTCGCGTGAAGAGATAGAATTATAATTAGAAAGTTGTACCAAACACAATCTATCTTTTTGATTTCTTCCTCTCTGCTTTTTGGTTTATTCTATCATTTTATAATGATTTTCTCTTTTAAAGAAACTACAAAATAAAATTGTTATATACAATTATGGCATACAAATAAGATTATCATTCATCTTTAAAGGTAAATGATCTAAGGCTCATTAATTTTTATATTCTCAGTAATTGAAATTTTTGTTTAGTTATTTTTTCATATAAGTTCTGTAAGTATTTAAGAGTTTTCAATTTATAATTTTTGGCATTGAAACTTTTGTAAAATGATAGGGTTTTGTTTATGTTTTAAATATTTTTTAATCTAAATTATAAACTATCCTTTTTATTAATCTTTTTAGGTATAAATTTTGTTCTAAAAAAATAACTACAATTAATAGGTTTGTTTATGTTTTAAATATTCTCAATTTTTTTGGGTATAAATTCTATTTTTCTTTTTGGTAATTCATGAACAGTATTGTATACAAGTTTATAAATTTTAATTAAACATATTTTAAAAATTAAAAAAAAAACAAACATCCTAAAAAATTTATATTTTGGTATATAAATTCTGTAATTTTTGAAAAAATGAAAATTTCAAATTTTTAATTTGTTGATTATGTTGACTGAAAAACAATAAATAAAAAATCGTATAACATGTATATATTATGATGTGAATTTTAGGCTTATATTTTTATGAAAATTTGTTTCATTTTTTTTTACCATATAAAAGTTTAATCTAAACTACAAATTTTTTTAAAAAATAAATAACTAGAATTAATAGGTTTGTTTATGTTTTAAAATATTCTCAATGATTGTTTATTTATTTATTTTTATAGTTTAATTTTGTTCATTATTATTCTAAACTATAAATTATGTTTTAAAAAAAATAACTAGAATTAATACGTTTGTTTATATTTTAAATATTCTCAATGATTGTTTATTATTTTTTTATTTTTTATTTTGGGTATAAATTTTGTTTTTTTTAAAAATAAATTCTGTAATTGTTTAAGAGTTTTGAATTTGTTTATTTTGTTTATTTTCTTTGGTATAAATTCTTTAGTTGTTTAAGAGTCTTGAATTTATTAAATTCTCAATTATAGAAATTTTTGTTTATTTATTTATTTATTTTACTATAAATTATGTTAAGTAATATCACTCTTCTTGGCCAATCTTTTCAAAATTTGAACTTTGAGAGCACATCTTAGTAATTGTTTAGTTATTTATATAAAACTACATCTCAGTGATTTTATTTTTTATTTTTATAATTTAATTTTATTCATTATTATTATAAATAAAAAAAATCAGTAAGCTTTGCCACATTGTGCTATTGGGGACAAATTGTTTTCAACTTGTTTTACCACATAATGTATATATATTTGTGAAAATTAGTAAATATTGTATATTTTGAAAGATTTATATATATATATATATATATATATCATATGTACATATTTTATTTATGAAATATATTAAAATCAAATGTTATATTACAATACATTATATTATACGCATGATACATATATACATTATTAAAAAATATTGTAACATAATATAATTTTTTTTTGAATTTGCACACGCATCGCATGTGCCCTCAGCCGCTAGTGTTTATGAGCAGGAGGATGAAGGAGCAACCATTGTCTGCGTACTTGTGAGAATCGGGAAATCCTCCTCGCCCTCTACCTCAATTGAAAACACTCACGAAGCATTTTATTTTGTTTTGTTTTATTTAAACTGGAAGGTTACGTTACGTATGCAATACATTATTATTTAAAATTGAAACTAAATCTGTAAATTTAATTTTTAAAATTTAAAATTGTTATAACGTGTGTAAGTGTAGGAAGAAAAGAAAAAAAAATTTATTCAATTTATACTTGGTAAAAGTTTTAGAAGATTAAATTTAGGCAATTTTACTTGAAATAAAAAAAGTTGATTATCCATTAAGAAATGAGTCAAGATATAATTTTGTTTTGTTTTTAATTTATTATTGCACGTGGATTACCAAAAAAAAAATATATATATATTATTAGTTTGAGGTTTTTTTAAATAGAGAATGTGAATAAAAATCATTATAGTAATTTTTAATTGTTTTTAAAGGGGTAAGCATAATTATGGCGATGGTTTAAGATTTTAAATTTTTTTTAGCTTCAAAACAGAACGTTTTGTACCATAAAATACTCTAGATTGGATTCTAAGTTTGTATTCCTCTTTTTTTTTTTTTTTTTTGGTACACGTTATGTAAATTAGAATAGTCATTCCTTTCAATCAAACAATTTGAATTATGTTTTGCTCTATAATTATAATAAGTTCACTTAAATTAAATAAATTTATATCATTTTTTTCATGTTAGTATGCCTTCCTCTTCTTTTAATATTTTTATTTATAGTGATCATGTAACACTTTCTTTCCATTACATTTATATCTCTCCATTATAAATAAATTTGTGCCTTCTCAACTTATTTTAAGTAGTATTGCTCATTTTTTTTCACTAATATTTAATATTAATTTGTAACTGCGTCTTTAGTCTTATCATGTATCCATGCAAACATTTCCATCCAAACTATACATTTTATGAATGCTTTGCTCTCATCTCATCAAGCAATGAGTATTGTTGATCTTTGTTTTGAAAAAGTTTCCTTTCAATGTGTTAGGTGTGCTGAGTCAACTTGGGATCCCATCACCTTCAATTTCTCCTTAGATAACAAAACATATTCGCTCTTTATTATTTTTTGTTTTGAATTTTTATTTCCATTATTACTTAAAATTCAATATACTAATTGAAAATCAGTTACATCTGTTTAATAAAAATAATTTATGTCACTTAAAAATTCAATTAGCTCTTAAAATGTTAGTTAAAAGTTAAGAAAATGTTAAGTAGCATAATTTTATACTAACTGAATTTATAAATATATATAAATATTAGTGTGCACCGACATGTCCTCGCTATCATCACCATAACCACCACCACTACACCGCCACACCTACCATCGTCAACGTCCCTCCACCACCACCACTACTACCACAATTATCATCGTTGTCGCATGCACTACTTTATTTCATTGTCGCCGCCGCCGCTACTGCCACTACCACCATCTCTCCACCACCACTACTACAACCACCCTCCATCTCCTTTACCATCACCACAACTACCATAATCACCACTATTATTACACCACCACCATCACTATCACTACACCATTGTTGCAGCTGCAACTGCCGCTACCCCTCTACCTCCACTACACCACCCTTTCCACCATCACGACAACCACTATACCACCACCTCAACCACTGGCACCATAGCCACCACAGCCCCCACATCTACCACCTCTATCACCACAACTACCATAATCGCCACTATTATTCCACCACTACCATCACTATCACTACACCATTGTCGCTGCCGCCACTACCCCTCTACCTCCACTACACCACCCTCTCCACCATCACCACAACCACTATCCCACCACTGGCACCATAGCCACCACCACTACCACATCTACCACCCCAACCTCAGCACAACACTATAAAAATTGAAAGATAAAATCTAAAAATAATAAAAAAAAATTATCTTATACTTCTCAAACTACTTATTTTAGTTCATCATCTAAATTTTTATCAAACATTTTTTCGACGTAAAAAATTAGCATTCAAATGAAATTTCACTCCAGCGGGATGGAAGTTCATTTCCTCCTATTAACACATAAATTCACAAAATCAAAATCATCTTGATATGTACACCAAAGGACATTATTAATAGAGAGGATGGATGGTTGGGTTGGGTTGGGTTGGGTTGCATGGAACGTTGTCTCACTTATTACTTATTTCCTTTTCTTGTCATCAGCTTTGATTAGAAGAACAGGCGCTGCCGGTATCCTGACCCACCATTCTCTTATCCGCCTCAGCCATCGGTCACTACTGGCTTTCCTCAATGGCATCTCCCTAGTGAAGGACTCAAGGAACACCAACAAGGTTAAGTGTCTTAAAGGTACAATTGCCAACAACACAGCCACAATAACTAACAAGAAAGCAATACGGTCTGTAGCCTGAAATGGAAATGAGAAGAAAGTTGAAAGCAGGAATCCAAGAAACATATCTTTTAGACAAGCATTTGGCATCGTTTTCAGTTTTCTATCTTAAGAAACAGAAAAATGCTGAAAACACATTTGGCAAACTGTTTTCGGGAACGTTTTCTGTAAACACTCCATTTTTTAGGAAACACCTATAGTTGTTTTTGTGAATTTTAGATAACTGTTTTTGTAACAACAAAAAAAATGAAAAAAATATAAAACGGATGGGTATTCTTCAATGTTTTATTATTTTGTTCCCAATGACGTGAAAACAAAAAACAAAAACAAAGAAGATGAACATGATACCAAACAGCCCCAACTTCGAAAAGAAAAGAAACATGGTACTCAACATGTTCGTGTAGCTTGTACTATAAATGATAACTAGTATCATCATGACAAAATTTGAGAGAACTAATATTTATCCACAAAAAAAAAATAAATAAATAAAAATAAATAAAATTTGTGATAACTTTCGTCATTACGACAAAATTTGTATCTAGATCTCACTTTACTAGCCAAGAGGAATGTACAGGTAATGTGACTGATTTGAGGAAGTCACCAGTGTCTCCAATGACAATTATTATGGGAGAGCAGCAGTAGCTATAGCAAAAAAAAAACATTTGATGAATTGGGCAGGAGTACAAAAACATTCATCTGGAATACAAATATCAGGTTTTATTTATTTTCTTTCTTATTCTCTCTCATCCCTTTTTACCCTTAATCTACCAGAACAGTTCAGGTAAAATCAGGTTGAATATCATACCTAGAAATTATCTGAACTACCAGCAAGAAAAAACTTGCAAAATCACACAACTGAGTGTATGCTGTCATAGCTTTAAATAATTGTATATAACATTGCGAATTGAGAGGCCAAATACCTGTGGAAGTGCAGCAAATAGGAGAGCTCTAACTTTCAGTAAAGTAATATTTCCAGCTTGTATTAGAGATTCAACTTGAGTGATGGCTTCTTGTAATGTCAGCAGCTGCTCTACTGCATTTTTATTTGGGGGAATGGTAATTTTAAATGCTTCCACTGGCCTCTCTTTCTTTATATGCCCATACCAGAGCATGAGAACTGCAAGAATTACAAAAATGGAGGGCAATATATACCTGATCCATCCCCTGCAAATCATAATGAGTCATTTTATTAAATTTCTTTCTTCAAGAAGTAATGAACGGACCAAAAAAACAGTCCACCAAAGGGATATTAAAAGGATGTCAAATCTACATCAGTAAAATCCCATCTCACAATTAGCATGAAAAAGGCCAATTTCTTTAAACTAACTTCCTTTTCATACTTTAAAATTAGAAGGAAAGGAAAAGAAGTTAAATTCTCAATTCCATCATTTTAAGGAACATTTTGGCCCGCAATCTGTTATCCACAAGCATTTACTGTAGAATTACAACACAAACGTTCAAAATATATTCTTTCACAAAAGCAAAAAAAATAAAATAAAATTGGGGCTTTCTGGGGAAGGCTTTCTGTTGACTCGAAAGATCTTTGATGAAAGTTAACCAAGATAAAATACAGAAGTACGATAGAATATCTATCATCCAAATAAATCATTTTTTGTACTTCAGAAAAGTCTTTAATCCAATTACAAAAGACTTCTCCATTCATAATAATGTCAATAGCAAGTGAAACACAATTGCTTAATCTTCCTATTCTAATTTAATTGATATCCATTTCCATTTATTGTGAACGAGAGAGAGAAAAGAGAACACTTCAAATAAAGCCCGAGGAAAGAAAGTTCCGTTTTACCAATTTTATCTTTATTCATCTACTATAAACTAAAATTCAATCTACCTGCAATGAACCTTAAAATTGTTGGCCTTATAGCTATTCTACAAATAATAAATATAGAATTCAATTTTGTTCTATAATATGCCACGCACTTCTCCACTTGAGCAAAGCCAACCTACTTTGATTCTATGAATCAAATCATCTCTAATCTCACCATCATTATTATTAATCAAACTTAAGTAAAGAAAATGTTCACTATATCTTATCTTATGGCTTTCAACCGTAACTTCTTCATTATTTCCAGTTCTATTGTTGCTGAAGTCACATTCCATATATTAAGTTTTGTTCTTACTAATTTTAAACCATTTTGACTTGAGTGCTTTGGACTAGGCCTGTCATTATTTGTTAGCTTTTTAGTTGGCTGATTTCCGGTTGACAAAACATCTGAGTCTGTATTTTTGGGTTTTTCTTGTTTTGGGGTTTGAGTCTTAGACTAGTTGAGCTCATTTTGTTGTGCTTGGGTTCTTGTTGGTGGAAGAATCTTCCAAGTCTCAAAGGTTTGTGACCCAGCCACACTTCACACACTGATTTTATGGTTTGCACTCGCTTTCCGCCCCCCTCAGTAGCTCAAGCTCTGGTTTTCGTGCAATACCCGCTCGATTCAAGCTTGACAGTCGCTCGAGCGCTACAACCCCTGAGTTGTTCACTTGCTTCGAGCTCGACAGTTACGCCAGTGCTGTCATTGCTGCATGTTCTGCTCGACACGCGCTCTATAGTTGCTCAAGCGCTGGAACTCCTGTATTTTGCGCTTGCTTCACTCTACAGGGGCTCAAGCGCTGGAATTCCTGTAAAGCGCGATCAATAGGTGCTCAACAGCCATTCAAGCACTAACGACTTGTAGCACGTGTGCTTTTGAGCTTTTTGTGACTCTTTTGCCCCTGAACTGTTTCTTGATCACATCTGATCTCATCTTTTTGGTAGAGATTCGAGAATACAAGCTTAGACACACTTTCTCTCTCTACTTGGTTGATTTAAGCTTGTGCTCCAAGAATCCATGGATAAGGGTTTCAATCTAGAGATGGGTTTAAGATTTCTATCTTTACTTCTCTCTAGATTGATTGTTTTACAACTCATTTTTCTTAAATCATACACGTACTCTTTTTATCCTTTAATCACCATGGTCAATTGAAGATCGAAGCCATTGATTTGGAGATTGGAGCTCAAAGCTTCATGGAGATTTGTGAATCAAAAGTGCCTGTGCTTGCAAGGCCGCTACGGAGCAGAGATCTAGCTCTTGAAGCTTGTGGTGAGGCTCAACTATAGGGAGGCTAGGGATTTAGCCTCCTTGTTGTCTCGCATTGATCATTTATCAATGGATTCATCCTCGAGTGATAAACTGGTTTGGCTCTTGCATATTTCCGGTATCTTTTCTTGCAAATCCTTTTTCGCAAAAATCATTGAGAAGCCAAGTATTCCGTTTTTTTCTCTGCACAAGAATCCGGAAATCTTGTGCGCCTCTCAAAGTGAAGTTTTTTATGTGGTCTTTGATTCATGGAAGCATTTTGACCAATGATGTCCTTCAAAAAAGGAGGCCTAATCGTTATCTTTTTCCTCAATGGTGCATTATGTGTAAGGAAGAGGGGGAGACTCTAGATGATCTTTTTTGTTTTGCATTGCCCAGTGGCAAGGAGTTTGTGGCAGCAGTATTTTTCATGGGGTGGCCTTGATTGGGTGGCACCTGAATCAAGTAGTTCAATGCTCTCCATTGATTTTTGATTTTTGGCTCAAATAAAAAAGCAAAGGTGTTGTTGGGGCTTTATGTGGCTTTTGCATTATTCCGGGTCATATGGTTGGAAAGGAATGCGAGAATCTTTGAGGATAAGTGTTGATGTCTTTTTGATGTGGGAGAAAATGAGATTCCTGGTAATTCCTATTTGAGTCTTGTAATTGGTCGATTCATTGATCTAGTAAAATTCGGTGTTGGGGTCACAGTTTTCATCCTGTGAGATGGTTGTCTCATAAGGTTTCCACATAAATTGTGCATCTCTTATATTGTTTCATTATTGTCTATTGAGAAATCATGTGGGGTTTTGGTTGATAATTGATGATTGTTCTTGATTTGATTTTTGGATATTGGAATCACTTAGAACAATCAGTGGGAAATCATTGGGAATTTCATTATTAATAAAATAAAATTTCAACAATGAACAATCATATGATGAATGTCATTAGGAGATTGTACATGAAGACCAAGCCTATTGAAGAGTCAAGCTGGGATGAAACGAAGCAGGCAGCCTGGCCACCACTATCTTCATGTAAAATTTATTTAAGATGGCATCACAACTACCCAATCCACTAGCCAACCTGGTCCGTCCGTCTTTGGACCAAAATATGAAGAGAATCCACGAAACTTGAGCTTAAAAATTCCTTTTGGGTTATTAAGCATTGCCTCCATTTTTCTTTCATATCAAGCAATCACATCCAATATCCACTGATTGATGAAGGCCTTTACTGCTGCTTCTCTCTTTGAAACATCAAGTCACCTAATATCCAAGAAAAGATGAGAAGCATAAAGTCAAAATTCAAGCCTGCTTACAACCTACTCCAATTATTTTAAGCCTTTACCGTTCAAAATGCTCTTCATGTTTTTCCATCATTGCTCATTCATTCCTGTTATGCTCAAAGAAATGAAAACCAAGTCCATAAATTTCTAACATTGAAAGTGCTGCCTTAAGTTCAAGTCTGACACAATAGGTTTCATAGTAGGAAGTAAATTTTTCATTCATCACAAAGTATAATGAATTGACTTATGTACATTCTTTCATTCTTTCTTTTTTTTGATAAGATATTTAGATTCCTTCAGAAGATACCAATAATATAAAATATTAATCTATGTTAAACAAACTTGGGATCAAGATTTTTTCCACCAGTGGAAACACGAAATTCAAGTTGAAAGTAAATTACCTAAAAATTGAATAGCTGATCATCACCAGAAACATTGTTGATTTCCAAGGGTCTTGCCATGTAGCCAAAACTTGAAGACAGTTGAATGATTCAAGAAGTGGGAAAAGCAACTCCTGCAAAGGAAAGTAGCTTGAACATGTCATCCTAAGGAATAATGCATCAAAATCGTACCAAGCTATCTTAAGACCATTAAGCTGTTGAGAATCAACAACCAAAATCATGATGGAGTTCTATGGAACCCAAAACACCAAGGAATCAAATCCTTGATGACTTGTGTCAACGTGTATGAGTGAGCCATAGAACCTGAGTAAATTGTAAGTTGGTAACCAGTCATATCTAATCTAAAAATTTAAATCTAATGGACCAGTTATATCAAGGTGAAGAATATATGGGAAAATATCAGATAGGTTTATCTAAAATGGAAAAATAGTTGCTTAACTTCTCCTCATTGTGTTCATAGTCTAATTGACTGGGACCCTTCAGTATTTTTAAAAGCTGCCATCTACCTAAAGGAGAATGAGGAAAAAGTCCCCCTTTTCTTCAAACACAAAGACTGAAAATAATAATACAATTTTTACACCTATCTAACTAAATGCAGATGATCTTAAAAATCAAAATAAAAAGTAAAAAACAATTCTTACTAAAAATTATTTTTCTGGCACAAGAAAGCCAAACAAATAGAAAATATTTTTATGAACCTTCATTACAGCTAGATTGGTATCAATGCCCTCCACTTTTACTTGGTCCACAGTTGCTTGCGCAGCTTCTGCCCTTCCCGTGTTCCGCTTGGACTGTTTCACTGCGTTTTCTAATGGATTTATTTCACCAATACAAACATCTACAGCTGCATCAAATGCTTCCCCATCAACATCTTCCCAGTGTTCTGATATAAGCCCAAATCTGTGTAGTGTCAAAACTGAAACTGGGAGTTTCAACCCTAGTTTTGCATTTAAAACCCCAACTGAATCGCGTTGGCAAGTGCTGGCATTCAAGAGCGCCAAACGAATTGATAGAGTTTCCAAGATCACATCTCCCCCCGGAAGACTTTCAGCCAAATTAAAACACAGTAAGGTTTTGTAATGGGATGAGAAGGTACGAAACGCTTCTCTCACCGCACGATATCGGAAAATACCTAGGATTGCCCTTGCAAGTGCTTCAGATTGTTGAATCCCTTTGAGATTATACTTCCTAATGAACCTGTGAGCACGGAGGATCTCAAGACAGACATCCAACCAGTAGTCCCGTCGTGAATTGCCTTTGAATTCAGGAAACTCCAAATAAACAGGCTCTGCTCTGTACAAAAATTTAGTCAAAATCTCAAGATTTGTACCAGTATGCAAGTTTCAAACAAATAAATGTAAGTAGAAAACATACATAGATGTTGATTTGTACATCACAGCTTTGTCAAAGAGACGAGCACCCAATGGTCCGGTTAATTCAGGCCTTATGACCTGCTTCATGTCCATTGCCAAATCATATCTGACAGCTTTGTCATATAAACCAACTCCCAAAGACTCAAAGTACAACGCATAATTGGTCAGTGTCAACCGCCCTGCCAAATAGATAAATTTTAAAAATAACGAACACATTCCAGAGAGGATATTAATGAAAACATACTGTCAGAGCCTGGCAACAAAGTTCAATACTTGAATCAGCCATTTACTAGGCTGTGTAGACTCAACAATTGTTTTGTGTAAATACTTTATGCTTCTGTATCGTAGATTAGATGTGCAGCATCGAACTACAATGAACACAAGAATTTAGGATGACAAGGTGTCACAGGCCGACTCTTTTGAATGTACAGCAGAACATATCTTTGCCAGTGATGTGCTTGAACTCCAACTTAGTCCAAGCCTGCCTAACTCTTTAAACCATCAAACATCAAGTGTTGAATTTTCACCCCACCCAATGCTTTGTCAAGTCCTGCACTTCAAATGCTGCCTTAAGACGGGCTTGCCCCAAGTGGCGCATCCATATGGCCAACCAGTCGCTTCACTGCACTGAGAGCAAGGCGCTTGCCCCATTGAAGCGTCCAATATCGCCAAGATGCCTCTTGCCACACAGCTGCACACCTTAATGTTATCAGCAGTGTTGCCCACAACTGAGCCACTTAAGGTTCCCAACTGTGCGCTAGCAAAGCCCTCGACCTAGCTAACAAGCTTCCAACGCATGTTAGGATCTCTTGTTGCGCACATCTCGAATAGTCACGAGGCTCTCCTGTACCCCACACATGACTATGGGTCACTTGCGCACCCACAACATAGTCCTCATGCACGCTTGACATGCTAACCGTCTACCAAGGGCCATTGCGCACCCAAGGCGTTGCATTAACGTGCTGCACGAGAAAGGCAACATTGGTATGTAGCCCACAAGTAGCATTACACCTTCCTGGAAGCTTAGCACAAGGTGCCTCGCATGACATAGAGCTTCATGCCTTTCAAATATTCCCATGAGTAGTGGCGTTGCCATCGAACAACTTACTTTAAGCCATGAGACCCCCACGAGCATGGCCAAATCCAAGCGTATGTCGTGCCTCGTGATTTGGCACACGAGGCTCTGGTGGCACCTCGATAGCCCATTCGGTCAAGGATGACAACCCAAGATGCTACAATAACGGGTGCGTGTCCCAAATCTTGCGCCAAGGAGGTGCGCGCAATGTCGGCACACATGCCCCTTGATGATACTGTCCACGGGGCTTCCAAAACCAAATGGAGACCAAAGACGCTGCTCTGGATGCCAAAGGCCGGCCCCCAAGTTGCCTTGAGGTTGCCCACTTCGAATAAGGAGACAAGTAGAAGCACACCTTACACCCTTATAATAGTATTTTGAGTCATTTGTTGACTAAGAAAAGGAAACACCACTCTTTGTTTGAGGAGTCATAAAGATTTTTCATTAATTTCACAGATTATGAAAAATCACAATTTTAAATTATAGAAATTACATAACTCCATGAATTCCCAATAAAAATCTTATCTCAAAACTCCATTGTTTGACCCCCAAAACCCTATGCCAAAGGTTTAGCCACAATGTCCCACCGAGTCGCCTGACATGCACCACATACAGATTGGATGGGCATGCACAGTGCTCGGCATGCAACTCAACATGCACACATTGGAATACTTGGGGCCTATGAAGCACTGACACTTCAAAATAAATGTCGTAGGGGTGTTGGACACGAGGACACATATGGGACACGCAGCATGTCACATTATTTAATTAATTTGCTTTCAAGAGACACGTTGGGAACACTCAACGAAACACCAACTAGTTCCCCCTTTTCCCCCACCCTTTTCTTAACTTTTTTGATGGATGTGAGATGTTGAATTTTATTACCTTTTGCTTAGATTTAAATACTTAATAAAACATCCACAAAAAAATATATATAAATGATAACTGTAAATTTGAAAGTGATTTTTTTTAATATCAAACAAACTAGTGTTAGTTTTTGTTAACTTCAATTGTTTATGGATATAATATTAATCTACATAAAAATATATGAAAAAATATATTTTATTGCCGTGTTCCTGTCGTGCCCGTGTCCCTATTTTTTTGAAATCACCATGTCCGTATCCGTGCCCATGCCTGTGTCCATATCCATGCTTCTTAGCTTAGGGCCATCCTTCCAAGACACATTAGGGCGTCAAACCATTTTGACTAGGAATCTCGATGCCACACGCATGGGCACTCCCAAAGACCTTGACGAAGCACTCCAAAGGTCACCACATATGCAAGCATCACGGGGTTGGACTTCAGAGGTCAACTGACACAAGGCCAAGCCATCTTAGGCAGACTGAACTCAATATTTGAATTGTTCCCTTAAACTCTGCCAAGGACAATTCTAATCAGCTCATTGTCACAATGGAACAGGATCATCTGGTATCAGTACAAAACTCATTGAGACAATGTCTCCATAATGAGCAATAATTATATTCATGAGCATATCAATGAGACTGATCTTCATAGCACAGAGTCAGAGTGGGATACAGAGTCACATTTGAATAGCTATATAACAATAGCCAAGTTAAATAAAACCAATCTCACAAAAAGTTTGATCAAATTACAATCATAAATGAAGGACTCACCAGGCCATGCTGATATTCCAATATGTTGCAGAACTGGTTGTGTGGGAACTGTACCGTCAACATCTAAAATGAACTCACCCTCAGCAAGCTGAAGGTTGGATGCAGATTGAGGTCCCAGTGTACTTTTCACAGCTTTAATTACCCTGCAATAAAAATAGGAGCAACGGACTTGAGTATTCAATCAGAATCGTTTTATTATCCTTTAACTCTTGTCCATCGCTTCTTCTCTCTTCCAGATTTAGTTTTTAGTACAACCAAGTATACAAAATAAATATTTGTTCCCAAGGATTAATTAAAAAGAAACAAACATGCCTTTAATATAGTCAATATGAAGATTGCTTAAGCAATTAATTTATACCAAACCTAAATTTATTTTATTTTGTAGATATACCAAACCTAAAATATGTAGTCCTCAAGGAACAAAATTTTCTATTGTTTCCATCGAAACAACAGACTCGTTTCCATTTCCTAAGAGACCAAAACCAAACACTATCAGATAACAATATTACAACGTTTCCACCGAAAGAAAGAACTCATCAAAAGACAATGAAACATAGTGAAACAATAAGTTGCGATGACACAAATTTAGAATCTTTCAGAGATGTTTTTACAGATTGTAAATTTTTAAGGGAAAAAAAAAGAGATGAAATGTCTTCTTTTACTATATTAATAAGAGTTATTATAATAATATTAGTATAGTAATAATATTTTACTTACAAAAAATATGAATATAGAAATACTATTATCATTACTATCTTAGTAAATTTGTTTAATCTTATTTTGTAGGAATCTCACACAGTAACAGAATTATATGTACTTGTATTTGATAAACTCAATATATTTGACAAAACTTCACCAAATTTTTGTTCATGGCAACATTTACTTTTTAATTTTACATTTGTTCCTTATGTGAATCTAAAAGTCTAAATATGTTTAATTAATCAATTATTAGGCTTTTATACATTTCGATAAGTTTTATTTTGTGTTCTAAATGTTTTCATGTATGTTCAATTTCTTTTCTTATTTTTCGAAACACTTCCAAAATGTTTCCATTTCTATGCTAACCGAAACAATACACTAAAACGAAATTTTGATCCTAGGTGGTCCTTGACGACTAAGAGGATTGAACAAAAAGTTTCTAGCCATGCATAAAAAATAATCAACCTCATCCAAACAAGAGAACTGAAAAGGTTCTTGAAGGCGCACCGTAAGATTCATTAACACCTGATGCATAAAAATTTTGATCCTGGATTATTAGAGTTACTACAAACGAATTAAGACATCCAAAGAAGACCCTGAAAGTATGGGGTTAAGGTGGCAAGTGTCAGTACAAGCTACACCCAAATAATTCACAAATTCCACTGAACCCCACTTCCGCATCCCCCCCACCCACCCTCCCAACCAAAAAAAAAAACTTGCACTTAAACAAGTGTTCTTAGCTCGAGGAGCTGACCATACTTCTCAAGTGTTCGAAGGTACTTGTCATATATGAGAAAATGAAGTCGATGACCAGAAGAACTAGTCAGTGCATCAAAAAGATTGTGGACAGTGATTATATCTGCAATAACAGCACAGGCAGGAGCTATCCGTGCAAAAGCCTCTGTCCCAACAGTCTTCTTGTTATCAACCTGATGAAAAGTGAAATGAATGAGCACACAAGACCGACACAACAGACTGCTAAGGATTTACCCTAAACCAACTTACCCAAAAGAAAGAGTTACCCTACACCAAATATTACCGTTAGTGAAAAAAGGCTCTATATTTTTAAAGCAACAAAATAAAAATGAGAAGACCACCTGAACAGCCATTTTTGTGGAACTAGAATAAAATAATGACCACCCATCCTCATCCTCCACTTCCTGGTTACTGCAAGAAGCAGTTTCCTGTCATTTGGAAAAGTTAAGGCTGCATTTACAATCCAGAAATGAAAAAACACTTTCATCCATACTCTGAAATTCCTAACAAACAATCAAGAAAAGGCACCACTAACAATATGAAACATTAAAAGTTCGCCAAAATATCCAGAGAAAATATGTTAGCTATCTTACTGTGTCTGGTGTCTGATTCTCAACACCAGGGGCCTCCCAAGCAAGCATCATGTCAAAAGTTAAACAACGGAACTCCTTGTCACTTAAATAATCTGGATGTGCAGTCACCAGATTGAGTGCTTGGTAAGAACAGAATTCTAAAAAATTCTTAGTATAGGTTGAAGGTTGCTTGACAGTATCAGGTAGCTCTGTCTCAAAACGATGCTGTAATTCTTCAGTAGGGATTAGAAGAATCCTGCAATTGCATAAAATATGCGTTAGGCAAGAAAAATCAATAAAAGGATAATTTCTTGCAACTGTAAAATTTTCTTATTTGTAACCAAAATTTAAACTATTTCTTAGCATCTAGATAATCCTTTGACAGATGGTCACATGGGAAACATTATTTCCCGATAGATGGAGAGAAGCATATGAGAAAGATAAGGGTTGTGAGTATCTTACAATTCACGATACGTCACTTACGATTTGATATGTTTAAAGGAAAATGAATACATATCACCAATATGTATCTTGGTTTAAATATATCTTACGATACATGTGACATGACCTACTACATATTATACATGAATACTTAAATTGTTTTTTAACATTATTTGAAAAAAAAAAGTAGCAGAACTTATTTTGTGGAAGTTAATATTATTAGAAAGGTTAATTAAATTATTAAAAATATATATTGTTAAAATAAAAAAGATACTTTTTCTTTTGCTATGTCTAACATTTCTACAAATATCTACTCATTGGTATCAAGTATCTTATGATATTGATTGATACCTGAAGTAAAGCTTAAAGTTTTCTATTATAGATAAACTATTTGAAAACATAAATGTTGTAAATTAAAAATTAAAGAGTTAATTACACAGGCACCCACTCAACTATCACTGAATATTAATTTACCCCCTAAACTTTAAAACTATATATTTAGAACCCTCGTCTATAAAAAAAAAATATATATATATATATATATGTACAAATAACCCTCCCTTCCAGAGGGGGTGAAAGTGATGCAATTGTATACTAAGGGATCCAAATGTACGATTTTGAAGTTGGGGGAAAGTGATAGTTGATGATGTGTCTATGTGATTAACCCAAAATTTTAAAACATCACTGATGATTTAAGACGATACGAAAAATATATTATACAATTACCAAGAATGAGAAAAATTTTGGGAGTAAATTTGATTCAAGGACATAATAATGTACTATAGTGCTATATCTTTTTTTATACTTATTTTTATCTCCGCTCTGCATTTTTTATGTATGAAGTATTGATGCATGCATATCTTTAATTCTAGGAACCTTGCTTTTGTAACGTTGATGATTATACATTGTTTAATGTTGTTCTTGCAAGATATTTGTTTTCTATAAAAATATTTATTTTTCTACCTATTTTAAAAGATGCTAAAAAATCTTAAGATGCATAATTCAAAAAAATACAAAAACGATTCACAATTCCTATCAATTGACAACTATAGAAAAAACATTATACTCCATCAAGATCCATTTATTATAATTTTGATGTAAGTATATAATTACAAGGAATTGAATAGCAACAAGAAGAAGAAAGAACCTTGAAATTCCAGTGACAAAACAAACAAAAAAATGCATTCCAAAATGAAAGCATTAATATGATTAAAAGATTGCTCCATGTCAATTGGTACCTATTTCCTGTGCATACAGAACTATAAGGTAGAAGGAATATGTAATCCATCAATTCCACTAAATAAATATGAATATGCTTTAGAAGATAAAGTACACCTCAAGAGCTTTGCTATTGAAACCAACCAAACAAACAAATAAATAGATTTTTCATATGGCATGCATATTTGGCATTAAAATCATAAGGAATTACATATGTTGTACCACATCATAAGATATTGGCACATAACCCCCCCGCAGCCCCTCACCTTGCGGTCCTGAACCCCCCGCAACTCTCTCTCTCTCTCTCTCTCTCTCTCTCTCTCGTGCACGCATGCACACAATCGAAACTCATTTCTCTTTTGCAACTGGGGTTTCGCATGGGATGGGAGCCATCGAAGGAGACGCATGGTGGCGATTTAGGGTTGTGACGTGATGAGAAGATAGTAGAGAAGGGTTACGGGTTGGGAAGGGGTTGGGGGGTGGCGGGTGTGAAGCAAAATCCCACATCACCCAAGTACTAAAATAATATTAAGCATATAAGTATGAGGGCATCCTCACCTTTTGAGCTAACTTTTGGGGTTGAGTTCTACCCAAGACCATGTAACATGGTATCAGAGCTGAAGTACCTCGGGATGGGTAGGGTGAGTGTCCTTGGCTTGCACGCCGCAGGAGCTGCCAAGTGAGCATGCTGGGAGTGAAGGAGGGTGAGAAGTGAAGTCCCACAACGCCCAAGTACTAAAATAATATTAAGCATATAAGCGTGAGGACACCCTCACCTCTTGAGCAGGTTTTTGGGGTTGAGTTCTACCCAAGACCGTGTAACAGCGAGAGAGAAAGGAGAGGATGGAAATAGGGTTTTTTGAGAAGGGAGGGAGGGTGGCAAATGGGTATGCCAAAAGTAAGGGATGGCAAGGCAGTTTGGCAAAGGAGGGTGGAGGGGTTTGCCGAAGAAGCTGATTCAAAATTTCCAAGCCACACTGATTCACTAATACCATGTGCTGCAAGGCTAATTTGAGCCCATGTTATCCCCATTGATTTTTATTTTTATTTTTTTGTTGGAAGGGGGGAGAGGAGTCTATTGCTAGCATTATTTCACCAACACACAAAGCTATGAGGGTGGATTGTATACAAACCTAACATTTGGCATTATTGCAAAAAGTGGTTGCCTTCGAACTCAAACTCACACTCACACCATTACATTCACAACCCAAGCAACTTGCACTTGTTGGACCTAGCAGAAAGTGGCATTAGTTGTTCAGTCCACACGAAGCTACAGACAAACTGGTCCTACTCTATGACACAAGGATCCTACCAATAAGTCTATGATAGCCAAAAGTAGTCTGCAGCCTAACACCAATCCAACCCACTAAAAATAAATATATGTACAGATAGATATATAAATAATGATAGATGATGCATTCCAGCTCAATATTCACCAATCCATGCTTTTATATCAAATAATCATGATTTGGGAATAGTAAACATCATCAATGCCATTATCTCAAATATAAACTCAAGATGTAAAAACATGTGGTGCATGCATCAACTGTCCCTCAAGAAATCTAGCATACACAATGTCTAGTGGAGAAACAATAACAATATCAACTTTCCAACTTATTTGTAGCAATCTTGAAGATATTAAACATCCTAATGTACCAAGTCTAATTACTGCAGTGTACTTACTAACTAGATTGGCTGACATGAATATCAAATTTAATAGACTTATGAAGTGATATTACATAAACATGTCGCAAATATTTCATAAATTTGTGGTGCCATAAGTAAATACATTTAAAGTATATAAATATGCCATAGTTTCTTAAAAAATTAAACCAAATATAATCTTAAGAAGGACCACTATCCAATTTTAGTTCACTAGGCAAAGAAGGGGGCATCATCAAATCATCTAACACACCCAGACTCTGTTGAGTTATCCTTAAAATTTAGGATTAGATTTTGGGACTTGGAGCATTTCTAGCACTAATAGATATTTTGCCTAACAAAAGTACAAAAAATAAAATAAAATAAAATAAATAGTACATTTTGTATTTTGCCTAACCACTTTGCCTAGTGTGTACTCCAACAACATTCTCTACTACTAAAATCGGTTTGCCTAGTCTCCAAGGCTCTCCAAATGTAGTTAGCCAAGAAAGAATGAGGCAAAATGCCTACCATGTTGCCCATCCTGTTGGAGTTTCATTTTGTGATGAGGCTAGACAAAAATCCTTGACGCTGTGTTTGGTTTAGTGATTTGGAAAGAGATTTAGAAAAGAAAATGAAAAAGGTATGTAAAATGTAAATAAAATATACTTATATTTCACCTAGTTTCACACACTTTTTTTTTTCCCTTTCTAAATTCCTTCTCAAATCATTCAACCAAACACAGCGTAAAATGCTCTAAATTCTTCTCCTGATGGAGATGCTTTTAGGCTGTGTTTGGTTGAGAGATTTAGGGAGAAATTTGAAAAGAGAAAGAGAAAATGTGTGTAAAATTAAGTAAAATCTAAGTATATTTTATCCGCATTTCACCTATCTTTTTCCCTCTTTCCAAATCCTTTCCCAAATCTCCCGACCAAACACTTAGAAAGATAGGATTAGACACCCACCAACGAGGTGGCCCAATGGTAAGGGCGAGCACGGGACTGTGTGGGTAAGGCGCACGGTCATGGGTTCGATTCTCCCCGGGGATTAAACTCGTGATTTAAGCGGGGCTGGGCCGGTGGGTTGCTGTGATTGCCCCCCGAGGGATTAGTCTTGCTGCCAGGTGAGGACACCCTCGTCATCAAGAAAGAAAAAAAAAGATAAAAAGAAAAAAAATATAGGATTAGACTCTATTTGGTTCATTGGAATGAGATGGAATGGAATGATTATTCCCATACAATAGTGAACGACGATTCTATTTCAAATGCATTTTCCATTGTTTTTTTTAGTCAAGTAAACATGAGAATGTATATTTTGATGGAATGACCATATTCCATTCCAGTGAACCAAACACTAGCTTAGGGAATCATTAGGGGTAGGAGTAGTGGCTTCCAAGGCAGCACGAGTCATTCTCTACTTGGAAGCAATTAAGTTTAATGTCAGTTCTTGATTAGTCTCTCTTTGTTCTCATTGCTTTATTTTCTTTGTTTTTCACTTGAAACACTTGGTGAGTTTGAGTTGATCGATTCAATTTTCACAAAAAGGTCTGGAAAATAGACTTTGAAGGACTTTAGGCATGGATTCGAATAAAAGAGTGTAAATGGAAACTAATTAATTGAAAAATATTGAAAAAGGAGATCATTAGATCAATAGTTGTAGTTGTTGTCATTTACTTGGAACAGCGATAGACTACGGAATTGGCGAGAGAAGAGAGGAGAGCAATGGGCCTGGGTGAATCGGCATCGCTGGACTTCTTCTTCTTCTTGTTGTTGTCGAAGAATAAGATCGACTTGAAGAAATGATTATCGTTCTTGTTGTTGCTTGCGTTTGTCATTTCGCCTTCTCCTCCTCCACTATTTTCTGTTGTCATTTCGCCTTGGATTTTTATTTTTTTGATCAGAATTTAGTTGGAGAAAACCCTCATTTCATAGATCGAATAACCTCGTTCGCCCCTCGTTTTTTATTCGCATAACAAAATTAACGAAAAAATAAGGCTATGTTTGGTAGACTTTGGAATGTTAATTCCGGCTTTGACACCAGTTGTCCCGCCGATTGTCCGAAATAGTGTAATTATTTTATTTTTTATTTTTTTTATGATTGATATGTGTTAATTTTTATATATTTAATAAAAAAAATTTTAAAATTTTTTATGAGTTTTGAATAAAATTTTGAGTTATGTGTTTGGTTATGAATTGTAAATTTTTGTATCAAATATCAAACGTCACATCAAAAATTTCTCATTCAATTCAAAACTCTTTTCAAAACTCATTTACCAAACAAATTTTCCACACTCAAATCATAATTTCAAAACTCACAAACTCAAAATACAACTCTATTCTCAAATCATATTTAGAAAACTCTACCAAACGCAACCTTACTTTTTCATTTTCTGTATTTTTTTTTGTTTTCACTGAATTTTAATATTTTAAGCATTTTTTAAAAAAATTTAGTTACACTTAACATAAATACACTTAAAAAGTATAATATCTGTGATTTTTTTTAAAAAAAAATCACTAAATACAAAAAATACAAAAAAAAAACGGAAATTGAGTACATTTTTCGTATTTTTTATATATTTATTATTTTTTTACAAATATTTTACTATTTGGATATATCTAAGTAAGGTGCATATAAAAATGTATAAAAAAAAATGCATAAAATTTAAAAAATATTCACTAAAAATATAAAATTAAAAAAACACAAAAAATAAAAAACTCAATTTCTAGAAAACTGAATTGAGAAAACTGAAACCAAACATACTGAATAAAAATTTATATTAATGGGAAACTGACCCATAAATCCCATAAGGTGGAATTATAAACTGATCAGTCCCATTTTTTATTTTGTACACATAGTGATCCCATTATGTGTTGGTTTACGTTGTTGCCCCTTATGGGCTGTGTATTAGGTTTGGGCTAATTTGTTTCCATTATTTGGATAAATGGCATGCTTTAAAAAAACGCACTATAGGGGCTTTTGGGATTGATAGTGTTTAGTTGGTAACCCACGTTTCATATATGAGCCACATTTAGTTATGGGTTACCCACATTGGTAGTGTCATATTTTGACATTTTGGTTAACGTGAGCAACTCTTTAGTTGCAGGTGGTGAATGTGGAACCAACGAAATATTCTGTGGGTTTGAAGGTTGCTAGGGTTTGTGATCGTGATCTGTGGCCGTCGGCGACGAAGTTTGCGTGAGCACTGTTTCAAGGAAATTTGTAAACGTTAACCTAACGGGGATGGTTTGTAGACGTTAGGCTGAAGTTGTAGTGGTTGCTGTGTGGGGATTGAGCAACGAGTTTGGCTGCTGACTTTACGGACTAAGTGTTGGATTACCTTTTCTGGGCCAAATCATTCCGAGATTTGGGACGTAAGTGTGGGGATTGGGTTAAGTTTGTTTTTGAATCGTGTGGTTAGCGGGATTGCATAACAGATTTGACGATGTAAATGTGGAATAACAATCACACAATTGTGAATGTTGTACAACATCAAAATAAACCTAAATCCCATTTGATTTCAATTTTTAAACGTGACGTAGTAGTGCAGTGGCGAGAGTTGTTGTTGTTGGTGATTTTGATACATATGTTGGGTATTCCGTTCAACGTTTGCAAATCCAAATACGATGACAACGCCTCGCCACAATAAGTGTCCACTTTTCACGTTTAGAATATGAGAAACAATGTTAACTGTGAATGTGTTGTTATTTTTTGTTTTACATGTTTAATGTATGGTATGCATAACTTGGTTGTGTTTGCCTCATTTGGTGTTTGAAATGTTGATGGACTGTTATGTAATAGTATGAAGAATGTTGCATTTGTTCATAATATTTGGGGTTTTTGAACTAGTGTGGGTGGTGTAAGTGTGGGTGTGTTGTTGGTGGGGGTTGGGCGAAACGGGTGTTTGATGGGGGGTATGAACAAGCTAGGGATGTGGTGGAGGGGGTAGTGGGTTGGTGTGCTTGTTTAGGTGGAGGTTTGGTTGGGTGACCTTTGTGGGGGAACACAATGACAGAACTGTGAGATGTGGGCTGGTGTGGATGGTGTAAGTGTGGGTGTGTTGTTGGTGGGGGTTGGGCGAAATGGGTGTTTGATGGGTGGGTATGAACATGCTAAGGATGTGGTGGAGGGGGTAGTAGGTTGGTGTGCTTGTTTGGGTGGAGGTTTGGTTGTGTGACCTTTGTGGGGGAACACAATGACAGAACTATGAATATGGCAATATATGATCTTCCATATAGTCTGTAACGAAATCAACGTAATAAATGAGATTCTTCTCAAACCCTTTAAAAATTGTTTTCAATCACCAAAATACAAAGGGCACAAACGTCATAAACACCAAACCTACAAAGCAACATGGGATCTTACGGAACACAAATCTACAAACAAAGGACTCTAAGGTGTATTATTTTAAAGTAGGACTTATTGGACTAAAACTCTCTCAAATGGGATTTGCCAATAATTTCCCCTATATTAATTCCATGATGGAATTGAATGGTTATTCATGTTTGGTACGATGAAATGAAATTAAGTGGGAATGGAATGAGAGTAAGAATGGAATACAAGGTTAAATGAAATGGAATGTCTATTCTCATTCCATTGTTTGGTTGCTAGTACGAAATGACATAGGAATAGGATGATAGTTCTTATTCTCATGTTTGGTTATACCTATTAAACTCATGAAATTGAATAAATTTTTATTACTTATTTATTTTTTTAACAAGTTAGTAACAAATAAATTAAAATTTTATATAGATCATGATAATATAAATAGTTGTGAAAGTGATGATGTGAGTCATAGTAGTGTGGTGGTGGTGGTGGTGGTAGCGGCGGCGGTGGCGCCATCAATGGTGGTGATATCAATGATAGTAGGATGGTGGTAGTAGATTGTTGTGGCTTTAGTGGTGGTGTTGTGGTTGCGGTGGTAGTGCTGGCAGCGGCGACGGCTGCTGTGGTGGCCAACGGTAGTGGCGGTGGCAGTAGTGGCGATATCGGTAGTATGGTGGTGTGGTGGTTGTGGCGGCGACCGTGGTAGTGGTGGTTATGGTGGCAATAGGGTGGCGGTGGCGATACGGTAGTAGGATAACGAAATGGTGGTAATAATAATATTTTTTTTAAATGCCAACAAAAAAAAAAATTATGGTAATTCCATGACGGAATGGAATGGTCATTCCTTAAGTTGGAGGAAGGTATAGGCATTCATACATTTTGTTGGAATAGCCATTTGTCACGACCCAAACCCGTTCCTAGGTTTAGCGTCGTAACCGGCCAGTAATCTTGGGATTACCAAAGGCCTCTGAACAAATTAACACATGATAAGGGGCTGCGGAAGCAAATAAATATCAAACATACATAGTCCATTGAGCTGTGTTGACGTACATGGGACATAATATTTAAAACTTATATACGCTCATACGTCACCAAAATCCACATATATAGAACTTACAAAACATGTTCGGACAAAACATAAGAAAAGATAAAAGTCTCAAACACTTGTTTCATATAAGCTTAATCAGGTCTCAAAAGGGAACCTCCTTGGGAGGCACAAAGGCTGGCTAACAAAACCAAAACTCCAAGTCATCAACTCTGAGCCTGGTCACACGCCTGGTCACCTACATACATAAATAATAGATTGAGTGGAAGCCTAATGAATAATAACAGAGTAAAGGGTTTAATGAATGACGTCTTATATCAGATTCGGAAAGTAGTGTTCAGATCAGAAACAGATTCATATTCATATTACTGTTCAAATCATATACATAAATCAAAGTTCATGCTAAATCATGCATGGTACATCCATTAGCGCTAACAGATCAGATACAGAGCATTAAAGGTTATACTTGACTAGTTTTATAAATGAACCTTCGGCACTGGGAACAGATAACATACTTAAGCCACGATATTGTTACCTCTGGACGAGGGCCATGAGACCACCGTATTATTACCCCTGGGCAAGGGCCTTGTTCTCATAGACTACGGTTTTGTTACCCCTGGGCAAGGGCCATGTGCTAAGGATGTCACGAATACTTTTCAATATATGGACAATTATTCATGGATACAAAACATAGTATTTGTAATAACCCCAACCTCTGATTAACGTTAATTCGCACTTAATTATGTCTAACAGTAGATTAGGAGAGATTTGGAGTTAATATGCACGTGTATTACGTTATTTACGTGTTTCTATCTGTTTGCGATAAAATGATCTGTTCATGTCTTTGACTTTAAATTGCGAATTGAAAGCCTTATCGGCGTCCGAATCAGAAATTTACTTGATTTATGTGCTAGCTAGAATTTATAGAATTTTATGGTAGGTTTAATTAAAATTCGGTTCGGAGCGATTAAATTAGATTAAATAACGTTAAATTACATTAGTCCAATTATTTACGAAATTTCCCTTGAGTGGGCCACTTTCTCATACAATGTTTAGACTGAATTCATACACCATTTTCAGCCACTTTCCTTGCTAGAAACCGTGAGAGAGAGGGAGTGAGGGAGGAATTGAATCCATCTAGAGATTAGCTTGGAGAACTTAGGAGAATTGAAGAAGGATTGCATGTTTAAGCTCCCACACTTGAAATTGAAGACCTAAAGGTAGTGAATTCATCCTTTTATTTATGAATGGGGGTTGTTCTTGCCAGGTTCTTGGTGAAATTAGTAGTTGAAGTCAAGATTTAGCTCAAAGTGTGGTTTTAAGAGTCCATTCATGCATGCATGCATAAATTTCCATGTTTTGAGTTTGAATTCTAAGATTTCTTCCATGCATATATTAATTTCACTCACATTGTGGCCATTTATCTCGTTGTCCATCAAATTATCAAGATTGATCATGTTTTGGAGGGTTTGGTTTCAAGGAGATTCTTGCATGTTATATTTAAGTTTTGTTCTTGAGATTTTATTTGAAATTGTGTTCAATTGACTCACCCTTGGGCTTTGATTTTACAAATTGATATTTGAAACACCTTATATTATGAGTTTACAAGTGTTTTCCAGAAAATGGGCCCAAGAGGTTGAGTTTTGAGGTGTTGAATACTTAGTTTGAGCTTGGGAGACAAATCTGGAAATTCTAGAATTTGGTTTATTCGCTCGAGCAAAGGATTCCACGCTCGAGCGACCATCGTTTGCTCAGAGCTACGATCGAGCGAAGGAATGGTGGCTCGAGCGTAAATTGCAAGCTCTCAGGTTTTTTGGTGCACGCGGACGCACGCTTGAGCGACGAGACCTACGCTCGAGCGAAGAGCTGTGTCTCACGCTCGAGCGAGCATGGAGCGGGCATGGAGCGTAAAATTTCAACAACCAGTACTTTTGCATTTTTACAGACCGCTCGAGCGAAGGAGTCTACGCTCGAGCGACCCCTCTGTTTTGACAAGCTCGCTCGAGCGAAGAAATCCACGCTCGAGCGAGACCTCTGTTTTCAGTAAGTTTTGAAAAATGTTTTCCAAGGCACCTTTGCATCCTCATTCCATCCTAGGCATTCCTAGGCCATGTTTTAGACCCCATAATGAGGATAGGAAATTAGAAACACACTAAAGGCCAATGAAATAAGTTTTGTGCAATTAGATCGTGTGTCTCAAGTGTGCATCTGTTATGTGTTATGTAGGTCACGTGCCACGTACTGTTTGACCAAGTTTACTCCGTCTGTCTGTCTCAAGGCCCACTGTGAGTAATAACTCTGTAAAGTTATGTTTAACCTATGTATTTTCTGACTGATATGGTATAATCTGTTTTTTTTTTTAAATGCTATCTTACGAATGATGAATGAATGTCCAATTTTCTGAAAAGTATTTGTGGCACCCTTAGTTCACGTGGCCCTCACCCGGGGGTAACAATACTGCGGCCAATCTGCATGTGGCCCTCGCCCGGGGGTAACAATATCACAGCCAATCTGCACGTGGCCCTTGCCTGGGGGTAACAATACCATGGCTACTTGCGCGCAAGATATGGACCTTTGTGGTCGTTGGTACCAACTATATATGTGGGTCTCTGGACCAATCTGATCTGATAGCTAATGGGTGTACTACGTATGATCTTATGCAAAATCAGAATATGAAAATGTATATGAATCTGTTTCTGTTTGAAGTCTGATTATGCTCTGATTTAAAGGCTGGATTCTAACTTGTGCTGGACATCATTCGTATAACCCCTTTACTCTGTTATTATTCACTGGGCTTTCGCTCACAGTTTATATTATGTATATAGGTGAGCCGGCACATGACCAGGGCCAGAGTTGACGGCCTTCTGTACTGTTTTGTCAGCCAACCTTTGTGCCTCCCGGGAGGTTCCGATCGAAGTTTAATGCCATGGCTATTTTTGTATTTCATGCTAGTCTTAGTGTTTGCACTGTATAGTCAGATCTTAAGAAGTTCACTTCTGTAATTATTTTGTAAATATTGGTGTCCTTGACTGGCATGTTTATGTATATATAAATAAGTTTTAAAATGTTATGTCTCATGTACGTTGTCACAGCTCATTGGACCTTGTCTATTTTGTATTATTGCTTCCACAGCCCCTTCTTACTTGATAATCTGTTAAGAGGCCTTTGGTAATTCACGGATTACTAGCCGGTTACGGTGCTAAACCTATAGGGGCGGGTTTGGGTCGTGACAGAGTGGTATTAGAGCACGTGTTCTACCGCACACGCAGGTCCGTATGAGCTTAGGATGTCCTAGTATGAGTTAGGGGCATTCCATCTGCATGTGTGAGTGTGTAGTAATGCAACTGAATATGAAAACTGAATGTACATTTGAATCAAATGAATTGAAGGAAACTAATAAGATTATGCCTATGTTTATTATCATTTGATGTCTGTATAATAAAATGGACAATGCAAGGGGAAGTGGTGAAAGTGAATCTTCAGAGGCTCGCATGGGCCGAATGGAATAGATGTTAGCAGCGTTGACTGAAGCCTGGACACAACAACAGAGACAACAACCTTTGCCCCCTCTGCCTCCACTGGTACAAGCCGAGGCAAATAATAATGACATCATCAATCTGACACAGAAATTCATGAAAATGAAACCGCCAATGTTCTATGGCGGAATTGAACCTTTGAAAGCTAAGACGTGGTTGCTTGAGATGGAAAAATTATATGAAGTATTTCTTTGTTCTGAGACTCAGAAAGTCCTCCTAGCCACCTACACTTTGAAAGATGAAGCCCGCAGGTGGTGGTTACTAATCCGAAATGGCAATGGGAATATGACATGGGCACAGTTTAATGCTATCTTCTACGACAAGTACTTTCCCCAATGTTTCAGGAATCAGAAAGTGTCGGAATTCCCAGAACTTAAACAGGGAAGAATGGCTGTAGCAGAGTATGAAGTTAAATTCACCGAACTGGCACGGTTTGCTCCACATATGGTGGATACTGATTACAAGAAAGCACGGAAGTTTGAGGGAGGGCTGGACCTAGAAATATTTGACCGAGTGGGTGTCCTAAAATTATCTACTTATGTGGAGGTACTTGATACGGCATTGATGGCAGAAGCCACAATAGCAGCTAAGAAACAAACTTCAACACCAACAACAGAATGGAGAGGAAAGAGGACTGGATTTAGTTTCAAGAAAGGCCGGTTGTTTTCGAAAAGGCAATATACAAGATCCTCCTGCAGCTCTAGCCAAAGTAGCGGATCTACTCCAAACTGCCCTGACTACGAAAAGAAGCACAGGGGTGCCTGTTATCGAGCATCAGGTGCGTGTTTTCGCTGTGGCAAGACTGGCCACATGGTGAGGGATTGCCCGATGAGATCCAATGAGGTTAACCGTCCTATGACAAGTTCCACCGGGTCTGTTTCTGCAGCAAGACCAAATGCAAGGGCCGATGTTAGAGGGAATGCAAACGATGAAACATTAAGGCAAGGGAGAGTGTTCGCCTTAGTGCCTGGTGACGTACCCAACACCTATACTGTGGTGTCAGGTACACTCTCTGTATGTTCTCAAAATGCATATGTACTGATAGATTCTGATTCTACACATTCCTTTGTATCGCATGCTTTCTCTCGAAAATTGACTAGACCACTAGAACAAATGACATATGTGTTATCTGTATCCACACCGTCTGGGGATTCTATTATGTGTACTCATGTTTATCCGGCGTGTGATATTATGATTGGTGATATGGTGTTATATGTGGATTTATTACCCTTGGATATTAGTCATTTTGGTTGTATTTTGGGGATGGATTGGTTGACTAAATACTGTGCTACCATTGACTGTGCAAATAAAACTGTTGTGTTTAGACCACCGGGAATGCCTGAATTTACTTTTATTGGGAATGGGGTAGTTCCTCCCCCATATTTGATTTCGGCTATGAAAGCTGTAAAACTCCTTAGGAAGGGATGTAAGGGTTACCTGTGTTGTATATTGACTGCTCCATCTAACAGTACTACTGTAGAAACAATCCCTATTGTTTGTGACTTTCCTGATGTGTTTCCGACTGACTTACCTGGGGACTTAGTTGATAGGGAGATTGAATTCACTGTCGAAGTGTTTCCGGGAACATAACCTATTTCCAAGACTCCCTATAGAATGTCTACCTCTGAATTGAAAGAATTGAAAACCCAATTGCAGGAACTGTTAGATAAGAAATTTATCCGTCCGAGTACTTCACCTTGGGGTGCTCCAGTCTTGTTTGTCAAAAAGAATGATGGATCTTTGAAATTGTGTATAGACTACCGAGAACTGAACAAAGTGACTATCAAGAATAAATACCCTCTACCCCGAATAGATGACTTGTTTGATCAACTTCAGGGTGCCCAAGTGTTTTCCAAAATTGACCTTAGGTCGGGGTATCATCAACTAAAGGTTAGAGCTGAGGACATAGAGAAAACTGCATTCCGAACTAGATATGGACATTATGAGCTTTTAGTAATGCCGTTTGGGATGACCAATGCACCTGCAGCTTTCATGGACCTAATGAATAGGGTGTTTAAATCATATCTGGATAATTTCATTGTTGTATTTATTGATGACATTTTGATTTATTCTAAAGACAGGGAAGAACATGAGAACCATCTAAGAACTACTTTACAGATTTTGAGGGAAAAGAAATTGTATGCTAAATTGTCCAAGTGTGAATTCTAGCTTGACAGTGTGGCATTTTTGGGACATATAATCAACAAGGATGGAGTTTCTGTCGACCCTCAGAAAACTGAAGCCGTCGTGGATTGGCCTAGACCGACAAATGTGACAGAAGTCCGAAGTTTTCTGGGACTTACAGGTTACTACAGGAGGTTTGTGAAAGACTTTTCTAAGCTTGCCCTGCCATTGACTCAATTAACTCAGAAAAATGTGCCATTTGACTAGAGCGAACAAAGAGAGGCAGCTTTCCAAGAGTTGAAAACCAGGTTAGTGACTGCACCAATCTTAACTTTGCCTAATGGTACTGATGGGTTTCAAGTGTACAGTGATGCTTCCTATAAAGGCTTGGGGTGTGTACTAATGCAAAATGGAAGGGTGATAGCCTATGCTTCTAGACAACTTCGACCTCATGAAAAGAATTACCCAACGCATGATTTTGAGTTAGCAGCTGTGGTGTTTGCTTTGAAAATATGGCGTCACTATTTGTATGGAGTAACTTGCGAGGTGTATACAGACCATAAAAGTTTGAAATATTTCTTCACCCAAAAGGAATTGAACATGAGACAGAGGCGATGGTTAGAACTAATCAAGGATTATGACTTGCAAATTTTGTATCATCCGGGAAAGGCTAATACTGTAGCAGATGCCTTGAACAGAAAATTCAGTGCGAATTTGTCATGTTTGCTATCCAACTGAAAAGAATTGTTGACTGACCTAGAACAAGATGGGCTGTTATCTGCTATTTCTGCTCAACCTGCTATTCTTGATGAGATCAAACAAAAACAATGTGAAGATGAACACTTGAAAAAGATCATTGTAGACGTCCCCGAACCCCCCCGGGAGGGTGAGTCCCCCCCGTTCCGTTCGATATTGGGGTCACTACAAGTTCGGACTCTCGAATTGTCACGGTTCTAAATCTGAACCAAAGAGTCCAAATCCGGCAAATCGTTTTGAGAAAACAGATTTTGAAAGAAGTGCCAAACATGGACTGTTTTGCCAGATACAGAGTCGCCACCTAAATGTTTTATTTTGGAGAAATTTAGGAAACCCTGACTCGTTTGCCTAAGGTCATGTGTCCGTCAACACCAAAATTGCCTCGGCTCGGGAACTTGGGTACGATTGGGGAAGGTCACTTCGTGAGCACCCCCGCTCGCCCGATCAAAGATCGGCCTCTACTAACCATGATATCTATTTTTGAAAACATTATGCGTTCTTATTCCGGTTATTAGCCTAGATTTACTATGTGATGCGCACAGCATACAAGTATAGACTGGATCGCCTGAATTGGAACAAAACATTTCATGTTTGTTTATTTTGAAAATGGTTTGATGGTGCTACCCGTAAGTAGGCTAAGACGTGGATTTGCCACCCTCAGGTGGGCTTAGAAAAACATGATTTTGTCACTATCTGTGGGCTTAAAACACACATTTGATGAATTTTTCCAATCCAAATAACCCAACCTTCACCCGCAGGCACTCAGGCAGTTATATCACATAAGCATATAGCCTCATGGTAAGCATGCTATTCATGGCAGTCACTCACACGCATGCAAGGATGCTAAAGCATAAAACTTACCGAGTACTCCAAGCCAAAACAGAAGCTAATTAGAAATCCATGCATGATCCTAACTATACAGAAATGCCTAACGCAACACATGCAAAAATGCAACTATAGCAGGCTCGGCTATTCTAGACATGGCATATGAAATGCTACAGCTAACATGTATTCAACTTGGAATTGAAAATACAATGCAGTTAGTATGATGCGCCGAGCCCGGTGCATGCAAGACAGATGAAATGAATACAAACATGCTATCATACTGTATGCTAATTGAAACATACCCTAATCTAACCATCATAAGCTGGTAAATAAAAGGGAGAAAGACGTGGGGTTGGAAGACATACATCACACACACGCACACTTATTACAGTTGTGCCATCACTCGGAGGGTCCGAATAAATAATATACAGTCCCAAATAATTACAGTCCAAATATGTACAAAACCCTAATTAATTAACAAATTAAATTAGGAAAGCAATAAATTGGCATGCAAGCCAGGGACTGCCTCAAATCTGCTCCGGATGATGAATGATGCATGCTCGGGTTGCCTTTGTCGAAAAATCCCTTGGGATGCCCCGATTTGCCTCTGTTTGCAATTGTTCTTGGAATGCGTGCCAAGCTCCGAAAGGCTGCTGATTCTTGATTTGCTGCAACAGAGAGCAACAAAGGGGCATGGCAAAGTATTTTCACATATGTATGCATGACTACTCTTCGGGGAGTGTAGTCCTCGATCCTCGTGCCACCAATCACGCATCTCAATGCATGATGGCCGAGGAGTCGAATTGCATGACTCAATATGAAATGAATGCACATGAAAACACAACAGGACCTAAACTCCATCATGGATAATCCGGAGTGTCGGTGACTGGGAGTTGAGACACGTTCCGTCACTCGAAGTACGAAACGTCCCTCGTTTCCCGTGCTCGGGCTAAATCCTATGCCAAGCACAATGCAATATGCATGACATGCATGAATACAACTAATATACAACCTAGCATGCACGATGCTATGAAACGGCATACACGATGCATGAGGTAACATGGCATACACAATGCGCTAACATACAACCTAGCATACACAATGCTATGAAATGAAATGGCATACACAATGCATGATGGACTTACACCAACATGAGTGGACCTCAGGCACACTCTCATCAGTAGCCATTAGATGAACAATGAGACTCTCGAGACGCGTGCACACATGCACGCAAACCGAGGACCAATCCTAAGGCACAAATGTCACTCTAACAAAGCATGGCAAGGCACGAAATATGGCATACAAACATGCAAGTTTTAGCACTGAAATGTGATGCAAAATGATCTCGAAACATGGAAACATGGCACCCGATGCATGGAATGGCCCCGAAACACAAAACTAGGTATACGCATTGGCCTATAGCTATACAAAGCATGCATTATTTTATCATGAAGCATGAAGAAAGATGCAAGAAAGTCCCAAAACATGCATATTTCCAGTTTATAACAAGTCCCAAAAATGAATACAAATAGGGCTAATCTATCATGCAAAAATGGCCCTAAAATAGAGATTAAACACAAAGGGACAACATATGGCCCCGAATGGAAAAGAGCCCTTTAAAAAAGTTGAATAGGGGCTCAAAACAAGGCACTTTACACTTTACATCAAGCCACGAAAATAATCAAAAATAAGGCCAAACTATCATGCAAGAAAAGGCCTAAAATAGGGATAAAAAGACAAGTGGCAGCTGCTGTTCTCAAACAGAGGAGAGCCCTTCAACAATCTTGAAGAGGGGATCAAAAAAAGAGGTTTTACAGTTTATGGAAAGATCCAAAACAACTCACAAATAGGCCTAAAGTACTATGCAAGAATTGGCCTAAAAGAGAGATAGAGAAGCAAGTGATAGCAGGAGATCTCAAACAGAGGAGATCCCTTCAACAATGTTGAAGAGGGGCTCAAAAAAAGATATTTTAAAGTTTATGGTAAAGTCCAAAACAACTCAGAAATAGGCCTAAAATACTATGCAAAAATACGGCCTAGAAGAGAGTTAAAGAAGCAAGTGCTAGCAGGAGGCCTCAAACAGAGAAACACCCTTAATCAAACATGAAAAGGGGCTCAAAATATGACTATTTACAGTTATGGTCGGAGCCCAAAAATTCAAGAAACTAAGGCTTATATACAAAGCAAAAAAAGACTAGGAAAGGGAAGAAAGTGACTCACCCTTGTAGACCAATGCTCCAACAACTTTTGAGCCAAATTTGGGAGTTCTTCACCTCTGGAAAGCAGCCTCAAGTTGCTGGAATGGAGGATGGAGGTGTGGTGCTATGAGGTGGTGTAGAAATGGTGTAGGAGCAAGGTGGTTTTGAGGGTTGGAATAGAGGGAGAGAGAGATTGAGTGCAAGGGCTCAAGACCAAATTTTTGTAACCCCTCAAAATGCAGCTGAGGGGCTGGTTATATAGGCAAAGGAGGGAAGGAAAATGGGGGAAAATGAATTCAAATTTGCCCCCAAAAGGCAGCCCCCCGGATACAAAATCTGGGGGGAAACAAAATACACAGCTGGGACCCACTTGGAGAGGGGAGTTTGGCCGGCCTGGTAAAAAAAGTTGAGGTGGTCGGCCGGCCACCCCCCATGGTCGGCCGACCAGGGGTCAAATCGGTCAAACAAAATTACTGGTCGGCCACCTCAAAAAGGTGGCCTTCCATGTGTGCACAACACAACTATGTGGTTGAAACCCCAAAAAAGTGAAACAGGAGAGAGAAAAGACCATTTTTTAGAGGGGGTCAAAAGGGTCAGCCACAATTACTGGTCGGCCACAAAATATTGGTGGCCTCCCAGGTGTGTACATCACAAATATGGGGTCTAGGGTTCAAGAAAGTGGCCCCGGGGTGGTCAACATTGGCTTTCAAGTGAGTAAAACGGGCGTTGGAGAGCGATGAAGAAATAAAACTGGTTTTTTTGGAACAATTGCTGGCCTCCCACCCTCCTACAAGCTTCCTAACTATGAAAATAAGGTCTCCACCAAAAATGAACCAAAACGGATGCAAAACGGAGGTTCGGGGACCGAAACGCGCGGCCCGAGGCCCCGAAAATGGGCTGTTAAGCACCGAAGGTGGCGTTTGACCACAAAGTTGGTCTCTCAAGCCACAGTGTTCCTCAAAAGGAAGGAAATGAGGTGTATACCAAAAATCGGAGCAAACAGAGGTGGTTAGGCGGTCCCGAACCAAGGCACACGGCCGTCGGCTCCGAAAAATCGAAAAACGGGCTCCAAACGGGAAAAATGGCCTACGACCACGAAACGTAGCCTACGGCCACTGAGAGATGATCTACGAGACCTCTCCCTCCCTTCAGGAAGAGCAAACAGAGAAAACAGAGCCTGGTTCGCAAACCGAGGCAAGGCACGAAAGAGTTCGGAAGTCCAGAGGCAAGGCTCGCAGTCGAGACTCTGAAACTTCTGAACGAGCACTATATGCAATATCACCGAGCACTCAACTGGTGACGTCTGAGTCTTAAGGTTGGTCAAAAATGGGGTGTCTACAGTTGCCCCTCTTTGACAGAACTCGGAAGTCATAAGTGACGAGAGTGAATGTCAAAGCCTAGAGACGACCGATTTTTGACAAGGCCGAAGACTTAGACAAACAGGCAAGACAAACAGAGATGTGCCCGCAGGCAGGGACAAAATGCAACCGACAATGCAAGAAGCTGAAGGTATCTCAATGATCATGCAAATGCAGCAAGCTGTAATGAAGCACATATTCACAATAGATGCAACAGTTTTAAGCAAGAATGCAAAGCAACAACTACATTTCATGCAGTTTAAGAATACGGAGAATTATTCAATTCTCGCCACGTCTCACACGGAGAAGATACAATACCTGCGCGGTTCGTCTGGTCACGCCAGCCTCAAATGAACCGTACATACAATATCGTGCCCTGAAAAGAGAGAGACTCAACAAGCACAACATCGTTAACAACATGTTTTTAAAACGCTATTGAATACAGACAATCGCGACGTTGATAGAAAAGTGCATCGCAATGCGAGGAGTAGCGCGTGACAACGTGGATTAAGCATGAGGGTATGATAACACCTGTGAAACGTGCCCAATAGTATGAGTGGTGTGCATGAGAATGCAAGTGACGTACATAACAGTGCAGAATAAATGTGAATTCGGATGCGAATCTGTCACAAAACAACAAGCAAAGAAACGCGATTTTTCGATGAGGGTGACTCAATTGCTACCTCCGGTTTATCTCCCGGAGGGGTCGCAACATGTTCAAAAAGGATACATCTCACTTTTGATGAGCAATGATGACAGACGCACTGAAAGTTGGAGTTGACGTTCCGGCGGCGCGATTTTGCGACGAAAAGTGTACTTTTCTTGTACTTTTTTAGGTCCTGGGGACTCCAATCCTTCCCAAAATTTGCAGAGAGCTTGGTGGGCACTTGGGGAACACCACCGACCAGGTCTTGTCCCTGGGAGAGGCCACCGACCAGTTTTTTGAAAAGGGGGTGGTCGGCCTACCACAAAAGGTGGTCGGTCGACCACTTAGCCCAAATCCGGGGCAGTTTGGTCTTTTCACTCTCTTTTCTTTAAATACACTCGGCCATACACGTTTTCCTCACAACTCCAACTCCGAAATCAGTCCCTCTCCCTTCCTAGAGCATTCTCTCTCTAAGACCTGCGCTCTATACGCGTTTTCCAACGCTCCACGCAAGTTGTTTTCGCGAAATCTTTCAGTTTTCATCATTTTGGATCGATTAAATTTTGATTTCAGTGCTTCTTTTCTCATTTTCACCACTTGAGGTAAGTTTGTCTCAACATTTAGAAGATTTCCTTGGGAGTTGACTTTTGTTGACTTTTTCATTTCCTGAGAGTTGACTTTTGTTGACTTTTTCCAATTTTGGCTCATTTTGTTCATTTTTGCTCCTTTTTGAAGATTTCTTGAAATGGCGGGTCACTTTCTCCACGGCGGAGGTTCTCCAGGCGCCGGAGGCGAGCCTGACATTATGTCTTTGCATCCGAGGGTTCGCCCCTTTATCCCCGAGAGGTACAATCCTTCGACTCATGTCCTCTCTCGGGCTATTTTTTATCACTTTACTGATTTTGATGATCGAGCGCCTGGGGACCTGCTTCTGCGAGAGCCAGAGTCTCACCTCTCTCATGAGGCACGAGAGGTATTTATTTCCCCTCCTTTTTTTTTTTACATTCCTACAACGTATTTCGCATTTTTTGAACGTTTCATGCCTCTTGCTATGCATATCTGCTCTTTTTAGCACGTAGCTTGTTCCGACGCTTAGCCCATGATGCCGTATTCTGTTTGCATTTTGAACGCTTGAATTTCTGATCACGTAGCCTATAACCTGATGGTGAACACACAGCACACACTTGTCGAGAGTAGAACACACAGTCCAAACCCTGAATTTCTGAACATGCAGCCCAAGTTGAAGGTGAATGCACAGCCCACTGATTTGTTGAGAGTAGAACACACAGCCCAAACTCTGAATTTCTGAACACGCAGCCTATTGATTTGTTGAGAGTAGAACACACAGCCCAAACTCTGAATTTCTGAACACGCAGCCCATTGATTTGTTGAGACTAGAACACATAGCTCAAACTCTGAATTTCTGAACACGCAGCCCAAGTTGAAGGTGAGCACACAGCACACACTGATTTGTTGAGAGTAGAACACACAGCCCACTGGTTTTGAAATCTGAACACACAGCCCAAACTCTGATGTTGAACACTCGGCTCGAATTTTGAGGTGAACACACAGTCCACTGGTTTTGAAATCTGAATACACAGCCCAAACTCTGATGTTGAACACTCGGCTCGAATTTTGAGGTGAACACACAGTCCACTGGTTTTGAAATCTGAACACACAGCCCAAATATTTGAATTCTGATGTGATCCTGCATATAGCTTATACATTTCATTTGCATGCAGCTTGTATATCTCATTTGCACGCAGCTTGTTTATTTCATTCTGAAACTGAATATACGTATTCACCGTGAATGCAGGTGTCCTCCCGTGTTACACGGGGATATGGCTCCATCGTTGCGATAGGGTGGTACACGGAGCTCCCAGAGGCCGTCCGCGATTGGGTTGATCTAGCCGGATTCGGGTCATTTTGTGCCGGGATATCTCGTCATCCAGCTAGCAGGACGTTGATGGGCGCCCTGGTGGAGAGGTGGTAGGACACCACCAACTCCTTTCATTTCTCATCCGCCGGGGATATGACCATGACCCCGTTTGACTTTGCCGTATTGACCGGCCTTGACGTGGGAGGCTGGGCGATCCCATATGATGAGGATATGGGCCAGTAGGAGGCCGCTTAGATCTTCTTACTAGGAGCTCGTCCACCGGTCGACCGATCCTCGGGCCGAGTCCGGTACACTTGATTTTCTTCCCATTTTAGGCATACTGAGCCCGAGACTCTGGAGGAGATTACACAGTACGGCCGCGGGTTTCTGATGTTCCTCTTCGGGACCACTCTGTTCTCCGACAGGGGGAACACCGTTGGGCTATATTTGCTGGGTGCCCTGGCAGACCTCACACAGGTTAGTCGGTATGATTGGGGTGGCGCCAGCTTGGCTACCCTCTATTGCTATATGAACGCGACCTCCCGCGGACGGGGGAACATAGTTGGCGGCTACTGGAGAGCTTGGGAGGTACCTTTTGCCCTCTTGATTTGCATTTCTGCTTTCCATCATCTGTATATTGCACACACGGTGCACCTTACATTCTGTACGTACATTCTGCCCTTAGCATTCTGTATTCAGATTCTGCACTTAGCATTCTGTATTTTGATGGCTTTTGTCCTGTTTTCCACCGTTATGGGTCTTCGCGTACTTTCCGACGCTAGCACCAGAGCTGGAGGTGGAGGTGCCCCTTGTGACCCCTTACTCACTTGTTTTCGAGGGTCAGTGCTGGCCACGGCCTCGGGAGACTCTTATCTTCCTACGGCAGTACTTTGACATGGTGCGGTCGTCAGAGGTAATCCAAGACTCCCAATTCCCAATGTTTTCATCTTTGGTTTATTCCGTACATCTACGATTTCTGATCAGCTTGTGCATTGGTTATCCGTAGATTACCTGGCAGCCCTGGTTGCCTTTGGGTGAGGACCTTCGATTTCAGTTTGCCGGAGGATGGGGCTCTTCCCGGTATAGGGTCTTGTTCGAGGGGCCAGTTGGTAGGGCTTGGTTCCTGGGGGAACGCTTCCTTCGTCAGACTATGGGCTTCCCTGAGCCGAGTGTTCCCTCAGCACCTCCGGACGGTATGCGGCTCGTTGATAGGCTTACTCCCCAGGGTGTCATTGACGCTAGGCTGGGCACTGATGCACTGCTGTATATAGAGGACGGGGAGTACGCGACCTACCATCACACCTACTTGATGCCTCCGTTGACAGGTGTCCGTGCTCCCTCGAGGAGGTCCACTGACATGCCGTCTTTGAGTCGGGCTCGGGTTGCAGGCGCCCCTTCTACTAGCAGGACTAGTACATCGAGAGGTGGGGCTGGATTGGTCCCTCCGATTCCTCTGACTTATCATCATGCCGGATGGCCAGACATGCCGACCGAGTTGACAGGATGGCGATACGGGACCTCCTACACAATTCCGATAGAGCCTCCCATGCCTGATCATCGATATGTCATTGATCCCGACTCACCGCCGGTATGCCCCACTGTTTTTCATCTATCATTCAAACACTTAGACATTCCTTTATTCACTGATGATTATGAGCTTGTATATGCAGCCATCCAGAGAGTACATGGAGGGGGTGATCGGATTGGTGGCCTCACTTGAGGGCATGGTCTTGCGGAGAGAGGCACAGCTGTCCGTCATGGGTTTCCAGGTACTCTTTAGTTTTCCCACATTTATCGTACTTCTGACGACATGTTGACCTTGAACATTTTACTGCTTTGATTGATTGTATGTGTAGAGCACATCTGACACATCACATTCATATACTGTATCTACATGCACCCTCATTTTTATGTAGTTTGCTTGCATCTGTATCTGATACACACATTTTGAGCTGATGTATTCAAAGTGCACTTTTTATTTTCAGATGCCTCCAGTATATCCGCCATAGACCGGGCCATCTCGACCTTCTCGGGGAGCCGGGCCATCTCGGCCTTCTTGCGGGGCCGGGAGAGGGGAGTCATCCCGCAGACGCAGGGCACATATCATAGAGGAGGAGCCCGATGAGGACGAGGAGGAGGAGGAGGCTACAGATCGTCAGTCAGAGACCTCTACCGACAGAGAGGAGGGTTCCGTCCCTGGTTCCGGCAGTGGAGAGGAGGCTGAGGAGGATCCTGAGGATGACAGCTCCGACTCAGATGGTGCTGGTGGTGCAGAGCCTGTTCCGTAGAAGAGGACGAAGAGGGCCTCTTATTCCTTCTCTTGAGAGCATTGATGCAGCTGTTTCCTGCTTTATTTTATCTTTTTTACTAGTAGTTGTAGCACATTTGTACATTATTAGGCAGTTTTATTTTCTGTAAAACTTGTACCTTTGCTGTAAAATGTTGTAACAAAGGAAGCATGATAGAATGGAACAACTTTTTGAAAAAGTGTTGTACTTTATGTTCTCAGCATCGCATCGCATCATTTTGCAAATAATGAGGTTTGAACGGTAAATGTGTATTGTGTATGTACCAAGTCAGGTAGCGAACCGACACGACAAACTAAACAACCTAATCTTACTGCGAAACAATCAAAAACCTCAGCAAGTTTACAACTTGATAAGTAAAACACAACAAAATTGATAAATAAAGAGTAACAACTCAAATGCACAAAACTTGGCGACTCGATTAAACAAGACTCGTTAAACGAAACAGCTCGACCAACAAAACAACAACTCGATAAGCAAAACAACAACTCGATAAGCAAGATATAACAATAACTCTATAAACAAAGTGTATTTCGGATGATTTGGGCGACGAAACGCATTCGAAGCAGAGAGAAATGGAGGCTTTCGACACTCCCGACGCATGGAAATGCTAGGAACTTTCTTCTGAAGGGTAGAACAGGACCAAATACGCAGATTGCAGCATGACCGGCCACTTTTGGGAGCTTGCCGACCAGCTTTTGCATTTGAGGGAAGGAGGGGTGGCCGACCTACCAGAGAAGGTGGTCGGCCGGCCACTTAGCTCAGCAACCACCAGTTTTTCGACACGTGTCCATCCGAACAGTGCTTTATCCCTTTTAAAAGCCTTAGCTTCGTGGCTCATTCATTTCATCTCAGTTTTGCACCAAAATGGAAGCGTTTCTCGTCGAAAATCTCTCAGCTTGGATTGTTTCTCTGGACGGCTCAAAAAGTTAAACTTCCGGGGCTTTGGCTTGAATGCACTATTCCCGCTGAGCCGCACTCCGCTACACCTTCCTTTCCTTCATGCCGCGGCAAGGTTTTGGAACCCGGTAACACACGTCTTTGGCTTCGGCGGGCAAGAGGTATGTCCAACTTTCGAAGATTTTCAAGCTTTGATGGAATCCGAAAGTTGTGAAGAGATCTTGCCTCAGTTTCGCTTTGGTCACGCCCAAGTTTTAGGGCGGATGTGTGGACTCACCACGCATGACGCTCGTTCTCTGACCTGTAATGGGGAACTGGACATCCTCGGATTGATTTATCGTTTTTCTGACGCCGGTGGCCGTGGCGATCATCATTGGCAAGGTTTCCGACAACATGCCCTTTGCTTGTGTATGCTATCTCACTTTCTACTTGCATCGGGCTTTGGTGGGTTTAGCATTCGCTTGATTGAAGTTGCTCAAGGCTTGAAGGATGGAAAGAGTTGTATTGCGATGACACTGGCTGAGATGCTGATGGGCTTGGATGCTTTCCATCGCCGGGAGACGACCAAATTTGCGGGGAGTCCACTACTGCTGCAGGTAATGTTTCCCACCCAATCTCACATATGTAATGCTCACATCACTCGGCCCTCAGGCTCGATTTTTTTCTCACAACACCATTATCTTACTTTTCTCTCATCGTACATCTCTCTATTCTTTATTCTCTCATTTTTCATCCCTCCCCAGGTATGGTTGATGGATAAATTGTAAGTTGTGGACTCTTGCCCAGCCTACTCAGCTCGCGGCTACTTCTTTCGACAACGCCTAGTCGATGCCTTTGATGAGGGATGGTGGTTCGACTGGATGTGCAACTTGTCTGCAGATCGCATCACCTGGCGTTGCCCTTGGCTCAATCTCCCGGCAATGAGCTATAGTATGTTCCGGCAGACCGGGATCCAGTTAGTTGGTCTGACTCACTGTGTATTCTACTTTCCGTTCCAGTTCCAACGCCAGTTTGGTCATGATCAGACTTGCCCGCCAGAGGGGATAGAGTATCCGGCTGCTTTCCCAGTTCGAGGTGCACAGCTTACCCGATATGCCACAGCATGGAGGATGAGAGAACTCCTGGCCCCCGCTCTCACTTTCAGTTGTACTTTGTTTGATGAGTGCTTGGATTGGCTTAATGAAGAGGCACAGGTCGGGCCCAGCTTGGCATCAGAAGCTTCGACCAGCTCTGGGAGGGGGCGTTAGGACACCTGACTTGACTATGCCCCGGATTTATTGCTTTATTAGTACTTTCAAGTTTTCTTTATGAATGTAATAAAAAGCAACTTCAATTGTATGCAAGAGCAGGAGAACTCTGTTTTGAAATCAATGAATTTGAAGGTTGTGGTACTGAAAATTTTCCACTTTGGTCCAAAAATGGTCTTAGTTGTAGAAAGATTAATTTGAACAAAGTCAACTTTTTTATCAAAACTTTTTAAAACCATTTTCGATATGGATCAGAACTGGACACGCCTGAGATCTGTCACTGAGATGCACAACCCCGGATCCCTGCAACTGGAAAGTTGCCCCTAGTCTGAAGAGCGCTGCGGCACTGCATGGCAACGGAAAGTTGCCCCTAGTCTGAATAGCACTGCACCGGAGATTCCAAAGGAAGCCCTTAAATGCTGATAGACAAAGATGACTGAGATGATCAAATGGACAAAGTTGATCGGGGAAAAGTTTATGGCTGAACTCCAAGATGAAGTTGCCTACGTATCTCGAAGATGGGAATCAAGCCTTACGTAGTTCCGGCTTAGGTTCACTTGAGTATTTTCACTCTCCTTTTACCCTCTAATTTTTGCCAAGGCCGCCCTTTGCGGGTTTTCAACCTTGCGAGCTCAGTTTTTATGTTTTCCAATTTTTCAATGCTCTAACTTTTGCCTAGGTCGCCCTTTCGGGTTTTCGGCCTAGCGAGCCTCTCAGGGGTAATATTTCTTCAACTTGTCCATGTTGATCGGTTGGGAGAACTTTAGGCCATCTAAATCCATCAGAACCACAGCTCCACCTGACCAGATAGCTTTAATGACGTAGGGACCAGTCCAATTGGGTTTGAACTTGCCCCTTGGGTCGTGGATGGGAGCTCGGTTATCCTTGAGCACCAAATCTCCTTCCTTTAGATTCCTAGACTTAACTTTCTTGTTGAAAGCCTGGGCAATTCTGCGCTGATAGCCTTGAACATGGTACAGTGCTTTCAGTCTTCTCTCATCAAAGAGCATGAGTTCCTCAAACCTGCTTTGCTGCCAATCTGCTTCGGCTATTTGACACTCAGCCAATACTCGTAATGACGGAACCTCAATCTCGATAGGTAGAACGGCCTCCATCCCATAAACTAAGGAATACGGAGTCGCTCCGGTAGAAGTTCTAATTGAAGTCCTGTAGCCCCACAGAGCAAATGGCAGCTTATCTGGCCAATCCCGGTAGGTTTCCACCATCTTCTGCAGTATGTGTTTGATATTCTTGTTGGCGGCCTCGACTGCTCCGTTGGTTTGCGGTCGGTATGTGGATGACTTATGAAAAGCCACATTGTATTTTTCAACAAGTCAATCACTTCCTTCTTGAAGTGGGAACCATTATCTGAAATGACCTCGTTTGGGACCCCGTAGCGGCAGATGATGTTGTTACTGATAAATTTTACAACGTGCGACGCCTTCAACACGGCATACGATTGGGCCTCGACCCACTTCGTGAAATAATCTATCGCGACCAAGATGAACTCATGCCCATTCGACCCCTTTGGAGTGATAGCCCCGATCACATCGATTTCCCAAACTGAAAATGGCCATAGTGAAGTCATGTTGTACAGCTTTGACGGTAAGATGTTCATGCGATTTCCGTGGATCTGACACTTGTGGCATCGCCGAACAAAACCGACACAATCCTCCTCCATGGTGGACCAGTAGTAACCCTGTCTGAGGATCTTCCGTGCTAGCATTACTCCGTTCATATGCGCACCGCATTCTCCTCCATGGATGGCCTCCATCAGGCGCTTCGATTCCTCGGCTTCACAACACAGTTTATGCATTCCCAGGTGACCTCTCTTATACAGCTTACCCCCACAGATGACGAACTGAACGACCATTCTTCTAATTGCCCTTTTATCCTTGGCATTTACCACTGGCGGATATGCTTCCTTCTCCAAGAAATTCCAAATGTCATAATACCAGGGGTTTTCGTCCTGAACCTCATCTATAGCAGCGATCGACTCATAGGCTGGCGCAAATTTCTGGTCAATGATGACTGGACACATCCGGATTCCGAACGGAATGTCTATCATGGAAGATAGAGTTGCTAAAGAATCTGTGAACCTGTTGTTCTCTCTCGGAAGATGAGCAAAGTTTAGCTTTTCAAACCGATGAATTAACAAGTCCAGGGTCTGGTGATACATCATCATCTTTTCTTCTTTGACTTTCTAGTCTCCTTTTGCTTGAGACACAACAAGGTTCGAGTCCCCGATGACGTCCAACCGTCTTGCTCCTAGTTCTAGGGCTGCTTCTAGACCGGCAATGCATGCCTCATATTCTGCTTCGTTGTTCGAGACTTTGAACCGGAGTTTGAAGGCTAGAGGGATATGAGAATTGTCGGGTGCTATCAGCAACACTCCTATCCCATACCCGTACTGATTTGACGCTCCGTCAAAGTACATCATCCAATACTCGTCGTCGATGTGCAAAAGGGCTTCATCCGGGAATAAATATTCAACTATTTCACCTCCTTCCACTGGGTGATCAGCTAAGAACTCTGCCACTGCTCCTGCCTTGACTGACTTGCGTGTCACATATTTCAGGTCGAATTCGGAGAGCAACAGCAACCAACGAGCTAGCCTACCCGTAAGTGCCGGTTTCTCGAAAAGATATTTGATGGGATCGAGTCGTGAAATCAACATTACGGAGTTAGCTAACAGGTAGTGCCACAGCTTCCTGGTAGCCCATACAAAAGCTAAGCAAGCCTTCTCCAACAGCGTATAGCGGGTCTCATACTCTAGCATCTTCTTACTCAGATAGTAGATGGCTCTCTCCACCTTGTCCTCTGATTCTTGTGCGAGCATACAGCCCATTGTGGTCTCGGTTACTGAAAGGTATAATATCAACGGCTTCCTCGGCTCTGACGGTGACAACACGGGCGGGTTCTGTAAATATTCCTTGATCTGTTCAAAAGCAGCTTGGCATCGGCCGTCCCATTGGAATTTATTGCCTTTCTTTAGGAGACCAAAAAGTGGTTCACAAGTCAAGGTTAATTTTGAGATAAACCGTCTTATGAATTGCACTTTACCCAGAAAGCCTCGCACTTCCTTTTCAGTCCTTGGTGGTGGCATTTCTAAGATGGCCTTGATTTTTGAAGGGTCAACCTCGATGCCCCTTTGTGTAATCAGAAATCTCAGCATTTTTCCCGTTGTAACACCGAACGTACACTTCTGAGGATTTAGCCGTAACCGAAACTCTCTGATCCTTTGAAAGAACTTTTGCAAGGCGGTGTAGTGGCCCACTCTTTCTTTGGACTTGACAATCATGTCGTCCACATACACCTCAACCTCTTTGTGGATCATATCATGCAATATTGTAGTCGCGGCCCGTTGATATGTAGCTCCAGTATTTTTTAACCCAAACGGCATCACTCTGTAGCAGTAAGTCCCCCACGGGGTGGTGAAAGCAGTCTTTTCCCTGTCTTCTGGTGCCATCACTATTTGATTATAGCCTGAGAAACCATCCATGAATGAGAGCAAAGCATGCCCTGCTGTGAAGTCCACTAACTCATCAATATGCGGCAAGGGAAAGTCGTCCTTCGGACTAGCTCTGTTCAAATCCCTGAAATCCACGCACACTCGGATCCTGCCATCCTTCTTTGGCACTGGGACGATATTGGCCAACCAAGTCGGGTATTCGGATACCAGCAGGAAGCCTGCGTCGATTTGCTTGGTGACTTCTTCCTTAATCTTGAGAGCCCAGTCGGGGCGGATCGTCCTGAGTTTCTGCTTGACAGGTCGGGCCTCGGGGTCAAGAGGGATCCGGTGCTGTACAATCTCAGGATCGATTCCAGGCATGTCTTCGTAGGACCACGCGAAAACGTCTTTGAAATCTTTTAATAAAGCGACTAAGCGCTCGCGTTCCTCTGAAGACAACGTGGACCCGATCTAGACTAGTCGCGGGTCCTTCTCAGTACCAATATTCACTGTAGTGATTTCATCAACTAGGGGTTTAACAAATCTTTTCTGCTCTTGTTCAATTAAGCGTTGCAAAACCGGAGGAACTTTGTCCTCGGCGTTTTCATCAAAATTTTGAAAGTCTGAGTTAATGCAATAAATCAAGGGCACAGAAAAGTACTCAGAAACCACAGCTACTTGATTCTCATTAAGCACATCCAAATCGTCCGATTCCTCGGTTACAATAGACTCAAAAGAGAAAGAAAAAGACGACCTAGACAAGACTGCGGCATCTGGGTTATCATCCCTAGGAATACCAGACTCAGACTCAGTCGAGCTGGAACCTAATTCTGACTCACAAGACTCGATGGAATCAGATTCCGGCTCACTACCTGACTCGGTACTGCTGGACAAAAATCCCTCTTCATACTGCCAAATGAGAGAGGGTGCAATCGATGCATCCAAAATAGTTACTGGCGGGCCCGCAGCCGTTCCATTCCCGATCACGCATATCGAGAAGTTATCCCCCAAGCACTCCTGGTCGATCAGAGGATCTGAAAGTAGATATGCCAGTGCTACCCCCATTTCAAGTTTGGTGTCCTCAGACTGCACTTTCTTACTTTGTTCAACCTCAGCTGATGGGTCTGTCTGCTCTTTGGCAACATCATCCCCGGATAATTGCAGGTCAAAGAAAATCTCAAACCCTGGCACGCGCTTCCTCTCCGCGTTCAGCCACGGCTCTGGGATGCCGCAAAATGGAAAGTCCTTCCCCTCCCGGACGAAGCGTCCGTTTAGGGTACCCTGAATGGGCCTATGCATCAGCTCAAAAGGCTTCCCGGCCTGCTTTACTCTGGCTCTTCCAGCCATTTCCTTTCCCTTCCTCATCCAGTCCTCTTTGGTGGGCAGATATCCCAAGCCAAAGGTATGAGGGTTGTGTGGCACTTCGGCCAATGCTGCGACGCCCTTCCGGCCGCTCCTTCCCAATCCCATCCCGGGGATGTGTTGAAACTTGTTCATGAGGTATACAGATTGAGCACTGACGTATACTCCCTCTTTAACGACCATAATATTCTGCACAACCCGGGCCTCAGCCAAAGTAAACCCTGATAAGAACAAATCCTCCGTGCCATGTTCAATTTCCAAGACTGGCGTGGACACTTCCGGCGGCAGGTGGATTGATGAATTCCCAAAAACAATAGCTACCCCCTTCCCGTGGGGGTACTTCAACATCTGATGCAAGGTAGAAGAGACTACCTTGACCTGGTGCAACCACGGTCGCCCCAAAAATAGGTTAAAGGTTGCGGGAACGTCCAAGACATGGAATTCAATGTTGTGTTGTCGTGGACCAACCTGAGTCTGAATTTTGACAGTCCCCATCACCTCCCTGCTTATATTATCATAGGCTCTGATCACTTGAGTAGTTGGCACGAAGTCCGTGGGCTTTAACCCGATCGCATATGTTGTCCTTGACGGGCATACATTAATGGCGGATCCCGTGTCGATAAGAACCACTGGCACTCACTTGCCTCTGCATTCCACGGAGATGTAAAGGGGTTTGTTATGATTTGCGCCCTCAGGCGGCAGTTCTTTATCTAAAAAGGTCAACGTCGGGGAACCTCCTCCCGGAAAAACCAATCCAACCAGCTGCTCTGGCGTGGTGTCTATAGAAAGGTTGGCTTTGTCCATGGCTGAAAGGACAGCCTGTCTGTGCACTCGTGAAGCCATAAGCAGTCCCCAGATGGAGATGTCTGCTTGTATCTTCTTTAACTGTTTGAGTACAGCCTCCTCTTCAAGCTGTTTCTCCTTCTATTTCTCAGCTTCTTTATCATTCCCAGATGCCTCTGGCTGGTCCAGGTGCGGGGGCTTGAAATACCGCCCACTTCTCGTCATATGGTCGACTTCTCCGACATACCAGGTGTCGTCTGGCTGATGGTTTTCCCAATCTTCATCTGTGTAGGCAAGACATAAATCATCGTCTTCCCACCATATTCCGTTAGCGGCCGACAGACACCTGTCCGGCCCCGGTATGATCGTACTCGCAGTACCTTCTGCCCGTATGCCTGCAGCATCTTCTGTTTTTGTGCACACAGCACCCTCGGCCCCTTCATGGGCTTTTGCCTTCCTGATTCTCTCGGAATCCCAAATCTTTTCTTGTTCTCCCTGTGTTGGCGTAGTTTGTTGTTCAACTTTCTGTGCATCCACAATGCTCAAGTCCCGAGCGAAATTCTTCATACTGGCGCTCTCCGGCAATGTAACTTGACTTCCGGCCCTTCCGGCCACAGTTGATACTCTCGCCCCTGCCGGGCCCTGTTCTGGTTGGGACTCTTCCACCATATCTGGTTGATCATCCAGCCATCTAGTGGCCTCTGCCAATTCATTATAATCAAACCAGTTAGCTGCCGCGCCCCCTGATTCTTGGTCATCGAAAAACTGTAGGTTGGCAAAGTTCTCCTCCACAGCCGTCAAATCATTAGCCCCTCGCTCAAATCCATCCCCCTGGATCACACACAGCTCTTCCTTCTCTGGTAATTCTATACCCAGCCCAATCTGGCCTGTTGACAAGATGTACTCACTCGGATCGTAGGCTTCCCTAGCAAAACTTTCAGACTATTCAATCCCAGACTCAACAATTCCATTCTTTTCTGAAGTCTGTCCTGCCCCATCTTCGATGGTCACCACCGTCGGCTCTGGTTGGGTTATGGAGATGTCCAACATGCACAAAGAGTCGGTGCAGTCAAGAAGGAGCACCTCCGGCTTGGGTAGGTGGGATGGGGTGATATAGATACTAGGATCGTAAGATGCGACCCCAGTTTGGATAAAATTGATTCTATTGGGAGGGGGAGCTTGGTTATGCGGTGGGAGAGGATTGGTTGTGACACTGGGTTTGTCGGGAGGCGCAATCACCTGCTTGTCAATAAGATCCTGGATCTCGTGACGCAATCTAAAACAACGGTCGGTGTCGTGACCGTGTTGTTGGTGATACGCACTGTATTTTGCTGGGTCATGAGAGGGAGGGAGTGGATTTGGTAGTGGCCTCGGCTCCAGGGGCTTCAAATTCTTTTTCCTGATTAATACCCCTAGAGCTTTGGACAGGGGCATGTACAAGGGTGTGAAGGTTCTTTGGCGTCTGGGTTGGTATTTGGTGGTCTGTGTGTTGCTTCCGGATGTACCGGAGAAGGAAGTGGCTTCCATGGGTCTTGGAAGGGGAGGGGAATGGTGGTGACCATGCTCACCTCTGAAGCTCTTGCAGTTGCAGTGCCATTCAGGCCTGCATTGTTGTTACGGTTGAAAGTCCTCCTTGGTTGCGCCTATCTTGGTCGATCAGACCCTGTTTCATTGCATCTTCAATCTGTACCCTCATCTCATGCAGATCTGAAAAAGTGAGGAAGGGGAGTACAATCATCTTTTGCATCAATTTTGGCTGGAGATTGCGCACAATCAATCCCCGAACGCCCCGGGAGGGTGAGTCCCCTCCGTTCCGTTCGATATTGGGGTCACTACAAGTTCGGACTCTTGAATTGTCACGGTTCTAAATCTGAACCAAAGAGTCCAAATTCGGCAAATCGTTTTGAGAAAACAGATTTTGAAAGAAGTGCCAAACATGGATTGCTTTGCCAGATAAAGAGTCGCCACCTAAATGTTTTATTTTGGAGAAATTTAGGAAACCCTGACTCGTTTGCCTAAGGCCACGTGTCCGTCAACACCAAAATTGCCTCGGCTCGGGAACTTGGGTACGATTGGGGAAGGTCACTTCATGAGCACCCCCGCTCGCCCGATCAAAGATCGACCTCTACTAACCATGATATTTATTTTTGAAAACATTATGCATTCTTATTCCGGTTATTAGCTTAGATTTACTATGTGATGCGCACAGCATACAAGTATAGACTGGATCGCCTGAATTGGAACAAAACATTTCATGTTTGTTTATTTTGAAAATGGTTTGATGGTGCTACCCGCAAGTAGGCTAAGACGTGGATTTGCCACCCTCAGGTGGGCTTAGAAAAACATGATTTTGTCACTATCTGTGGGCTTAAAACACACATTTGATGAATTGTTCCAATCCAAATAACCCAACCTTCACCCGCAGGCACTCAGGCAGTTATATCACATAAGCATATAGCCTCATGGTAAGCATGCTATTCATGGCAGTCACTCACACGCATGCAAGGATGCTAAAGCATAAAACTTACCGAGTACTCCAAGCCAAAACAGAAGCTAATTAGAAATCCATGCATGATCCTAACTATACAGAAATGCCTAATGCAACACATGCAAAAATGCAACTATAGCAGGCTCGGCTATTCTAGACATGGCATATGAAATGCTACAGCTAACATGTATTTAACTTGGAATTGAAAATACAATGCAGTTAGTATGATGCGCCGAACCCGGTGCATGCAAGACAGATGAAATGAATGCAAACATGCTATCATACTGTATGCTAATTGAAACATGCCCTAATCTAACCATCATAAGCGGGTAAATAAAAGGGAGAAAGACGTGGGGTTGGAAGATGTACATCACACACACGCACACTTATTACAGTTGTGCCATCACTCGGAGGGTCCGAATAAATAATATACAGTCCCAAATAATTACAGTCCAAATATGTACAAAACCCTAATTAATTAACAAATTAAATTAGGAAAGCAATAAATTGGCATGCAAGCCAGGGACTGCCTCAAATCTGCTCCGGATGATGAATGATGCATGCTCGGGTTGCCTTTGTCGAAAAATCCCTTGGGATGCCCCGGTTTGCCTCTATTTGCAATTGTTCTTGGAATGTGTGCCAAGCTCCGGATGGCTGTTGATTCTTGATTTGCTGCAACAGAGAGCAACAAAGGGGCATGGCAAAGTATTTTCACATATGTATGCGTGACTACTCTTCGGGGAGTGTAGTCCTCAATCCTCGTGTCACCAATCACGCATCTTGATGCATGATGGCTGAGGAGTCGAATTGCATGACTCAATATGAAATGAATGCACATGAAAACACAACAGGACCTAAGCTCCATCATGGATAATCCGGAGTGTCGGTGACTGGGAGTTGAGACACGTTCCGTCACTCGAAGTACGAAATGTCCCTTGTTTCCCGTGCTCGGGCTAACTCCTGTCCCAAGCACAATGCAATATGCATGACATGCATGAATGCAACTAATATACAACCTAGCATGCATGATGCTATGAAACAGCATACACGATGCACGAGGTAACATGGCATACACAATGCGCTAACATACAACCTAGCATACACAATGCTATGAAATGAAATGGCATACACAATGCATGATGGACTTACACCAACATGAGTGGACCTCAGCCACACTCTCATCAGTAGCCATTAGATGAACAATGAGACTCTCGAGATGCGTGCACACATGCACGCAAACTGAGGACTAATCCTAAGGCACAAATGTCACTCTAACAAAGCATGGCAAGGCACGAAATATGGCATACAAACATGCAAGTTTCAGCACTGAAATGTGATGCAAAATGATCCCAAACATGGAAACATGGCACCCGATGCATGGAATGGCCAAGAAACACAAAACTAGGTATACGCATTGGCCTATAGCTATATAAAGCATGCATTATTTTATCATGAAGTATGAAGAAAGATGCAAGACAGTCCCAAAACATGCATATTTCCAGTTTATAACAAGTCCCAAAAATGAATACAAATAGGGCTAATCTATCATGCAAAAATGGCCCTAAAATAGAGATTAAACACAAAGGGACAGCATATGGCCCCGAATGACAAAGATCCCTCAACAAAGTTTAAGAGGGGCTCAAAATAAGGCACTTTACAGTTTACATCAAGCCACGAAAATAATCAAAAATAAGGCCAAACTATCATGCAAGAAAAGGCCTAAAATAGGGATAAAAAGACAAGTGGCAGCTTCTGTTCTCAAACAGAGGAGAGCCCTTCAACAATGTTGAAGAGGGGCTCAAAACAAGAGGTTTTACAGTTTATGGAAAGATCCAAAAAAACTCACAAATAGGCCTAAAGTACTATGCAAAAATTGGCCTAAAAGAGAGATAGAGAAGCAAGTGATAAAAGGAGGCCTCAAACAGAGGATATCCCTTCAACAATGTTTAAGAGGGGCTCAAAACAAGCTATTTTACAGTTTATGGAAAAGTTCAAAACAACTCATAAATAGGCCTAAAATACTATGCAAAAATAAGGCCTAAAAGAGAGTTAAAGAAGAAAGTGATAGAAGGAGGTCTCAAACAGAGAAAGACCCTTAATCAAACATGAAAAGGGCCTCAAAATATGACTATTTACAGTTATGGTCGGATCCTAAAAATGCAATCAACTAAGGCTTATATACAAAGTAAAAAAAGACTAGGAAAGGGAAGAAAGTGACTCACCCTTGTAGACTAATGCTCCAATAACTTTTGAGCCACGTTTGGGAGTTCTTCACCTCTAGAAAACAGCCTCAAGTTTCTGGAATGGTGGATGGAGGTGTGGTGCTATGAGGTGGTGTAGAAATGGTGTAGGAGCAAGGTGGTTTTGAGGGTTGGAATAGAGGGAGAGAGAGATTGAGTGCAAGGGCTCAATACCAAATTTTTGTAACCCCTCAAAATGCAGCTGAGGGGCTGGTTATATAGGCAAAGGAGGGAAGGAAAAGGGGGGAAAATGAATTCAAATTTGCCCCCAAAAGGCAGCCCCCCCGAATACAAAATTTGGGGGGAAACAAAATACACAGCTGGGACCCACTTGGAGAGGGGAGTTTGGCCGGCCTGGTAAAAAAAGTTGAGGTGGTCGGCCAGCCACCCCCCATGGTCGGCCGACCAGGGGTCAAATCGGTCAAACAAAATTACTGGTCGGCCACCTCAAAAAGGTGGCCTCCCATGTGTGCACAACACAACTATGTGGTTGAAACCCCAAAAAAGTGAAACAGGAGAGAGAAAAGACCATTTTTTAGAGGGTGTCAAAAGGGTCAGCCATAATTACTGATCGGCCACCAAATATTGGTGGCCTCTCAGGTGTGTACATCACAAATATGGGGTCTAGGGTTCAAGAAAGTGGCCTCGGGGTGGTCAACATTGGCTTTTAAGTGAGGAAAACGGGCGTCGGAGAGCGATGAAGAAATAAAACTGGTTTTTTTGGAACAATTGTTGGCCTCCCACCCTCCTACAAGCTTCCTAACTATGAAAATAAGGTCTCCACCAAAAATGAACCAAAACGGATGCAAAACGGAGGTTCGGGGACCGAAACGCGCGGCCCGAGGCCCCGAAAATGGGCTGTTAAGCACCGGAGGTGGCGTTTGACCACGAAGTTGGTCTCTCAGGCCACAGTGTTCCTCAAAAGGGAGGAAATAAGGTGTATACCAAAAACTGGAGCAAACGGAGGTGGTTAGGCGGTCCCGAACCGAGGCACACGGCCGTCGGCTTTGAAAAACCGGAAAATGGGCTCCAAACGGGAAAACTGGCCTACGACCATGAAACGTAGCCTACGGCCACTGAGAGATGATCTACGAGACCTCTCCCTCCCTTCGGGAAGAGCAAACAGAGAAAACAGAGCCTGGTTCACAAACCGAGGCAAGGCACGAAAGAGTCCGGAAGTCCGGAGGCAAGGCTCGCAGCCGAGACTCTGAAACTTTTGAACGAGCACTATATGCAATATCACCGAGCGCTCAACTGGTGATGTCTGAGTCTTAAGGTTGGTCAAAATGGGGTGTCTACAATCATAGAGGAATTTGATTCGAAGCCAAGGCCAGGATTTGTGTTTGAGAGTGGTGTGCTGAAATTTCCGAACCGTCTTTGTGTACCCGATTGTGGTGATTTGAGAAAACGTGTTATAACCGAAGCTCACAGTAGTAAATTTTCTATGCATCCGGGGAACATGAAGATGTATCATAATTTGAAACAGAATTTTTTGTGGCTTGGAATGAAAAAGAGTATTACAGACTTTGTGGCTAGATGCCTACATTGCCAACAGGTTAAAGCTGAGCATCAACGACCCGTTGGTTTTCTACAACCACTCCCAATACTGGAATGGAAATGGGAGCACATTACCATGGACTTCATTGTGGGATTGACTCATTCTTCTCGAGGTATGGACTCTATCTGGGTTATAGTTGACCGTTTAACTAAGTCTGCCTATTTTCTGCCTGTCAAAACTATTTATAATTCTGATAAATTGGCCAATATCTATATGACTGAAATTATGAGATTGCATGAAATGCCAGTATCTATTGTGTTTGACAGGGACTCAAAGTTTGTATCGAGATTTTGGTAGAGTTTGCAACAGGCTTTAGGGACTGAATTGAGACTGAGCAGTGCCTATCACCCACAGACAGATGGCCAAACTGAACGAACGAACCAAACTCTAGAGGATATGCTCAAAATGTGTGTGTTGGACTTCCAAGGGAATTGGGAGACCTATTTGCCATTAACCGAATTTGTGTACAACAACAGTTACCATTCAAGCATTGGAATGGCTCCTTACGAAGCTTTGTATGGAAGACAATGTCGATCTCCGCTATGTTGGGCTGAAGTAGGTGATAGACCTTTGTTAGGACTAGAACTTGTGCAAGAAACAACCGAGAAAGTAAAACTGATCCAGCAACGCCTGAAAACTACACAGAGTCGGCAGAAAAGCTATGCCGATGTCCGAAGAAGAGATAGGGAATATGAAGTTGGGGACCATGTGTTCATAAAGGTGACCCCGATGAAGGGTCAAACTCGGTTTGGTGTTAAAGGAAAATTGGCGCCAAGATATGTTGGACCTTATGAAGTCCTTGAAAAGATCAATCTGGTATCGTATTGGGTAGCCTTGCCTCCAGTAATGGAACATATGCATAACGTCTTTCATGTATTGATGCTACAAGAATATTTGAGAGATCCACTCCACGTCATTGAACCGACACATGTACTTTTGAAAGATGATTACATCTACGAGGAAAGGCCTATCCAAATTGTGAATCGCCGGATCAAAAAGTTGAGAAATAAAGAAATACCGTAGGTGAAAGTTGATTGGCAAAACCACGGAGGAACTTATGCAACTTGGGAAACCGAGGAAGACATGTTGAAGAGATATCCGGATTTGTTTCCACTGGACCCAATGTTGATTACGACTGAAAGTAATTCGAGTTTGAAGGACCAAACTCTTTTAAGGGGGGAAGACTGTAATAACCCCAACCTTTGATTAACGTTAATTCGTACTTAATTATGTCTAACAGTAAATTATGAGAGATTTGGAATTAATATGCACGTGTATTGCGTTATTTACGTATTTCTATCTGTTTGCGATAAAATGATCTGTTCATGTCTTTGACTTTAAATTGCGAATTGAAAGCCTTATCAGCGTCCGAATCAGAAATTTACTTGATTTATGTGCTAGCTAGAATTTATAGAATTTTATGGTAGGTTTAATTAAAATTCGGTTCGGAGCGATTAAATTAGATTAAATAACGTTAAATTACATTAGTCCAATTATTTACGAAATTGCCCTTGAGTGGGCCACTTTCTCATACAATGTTTAGACTGAATTCATACACCATTTTCAGCCACTTTCCTTGCTAGAAACCGTGAGAGAGAGGGAGTGAGGGAGGAATTGAATTCATCTAGAGATTAGCTTGGAGAACTTAGGAGAATTGAAGGAGGATTGCATGTTTAAGCTCCCACACTTGAAATTGAAGACCTAAAGGTAGTGAATTCATCATTTTATTTGTGAATGGGGGTTGTTCTTGCTAGGTTCTTGGTGAAATTAGTAGTTGAAGTCAAGATTTAGCTCAAAGTGTGGTTTTGAGAGTCCATTCATGCATGCATGCATAAATTTCCATGTTTTGAGTTTGAATTCTAAGATTTCTTCCATGCATATATTAATTTCACTCACATTGTGGCCATTTATCTTGTTGTCCATCAAATTATCAAGATTGATCATGTTTTGGAGGGTTTGGTTTCAAGGAGATTCTTGCATGTTACATTCAAGTTTTGTTCTTGAGATTTTATTTGAAATTGTGTTTAATTGACTCACCCTTGGGCTTTGATTTTACAAATTGATCTTTGAAACACCTTATACTATGAGTTTACAAGTGTTTTCCAGAAAATGGGCCCAAGAGGTCGAGTTTTGAGGTGTTGAATACTTGGTTTGAGCTTGGAAGGCAAATCTGGAAATTCCAGAATTTGGCTTCTTCGCTCGAGCAAAGGATTCCACACTCGAGCGACCATCGTTTGTTCAGAGCTACGCTCGAGCGAAGGAATGGTGGCTTGAGCGTAAATAGCAAGCTCTCAGGTTTTTGGTGCACGCAGACGCACGCTCGAGCAACGAGACCTACGCTCGAGCGAAGAGCTGTGTCTCACGCTCGAGCGAGCATCGAGCGGGCATGGAGCGTAAAATTTCAACAACCAGTACTTTTGCATTTTTACGGACTGCTCGAGCGAAAGAGTCTACGCTCGAGCGACCCCTCTGTTTTGACAAGCTCGCTCGAGCGAAGAAAGCCACGCTCGAGCGAGACCCCTGTTTTCAGCAAGTTTTGAAAAATATTTTTCAAGGCACCTTTGCATCCTCATTCCATTCTAGGCATTCCTAGGCCATGTTTTAGACCCCATAATGAGGATAGGAAATTAGAAACACACTAAGGGCCAATGTAATAAGTTTTGTGCAATTAGATCGTGTGTCTCAAGTGTGCATTTGTTATGTGTTATGTAGGTCACGTGCCACGTACCGTTTGATCAAGTTTACTTCGTCTGTCTGTCTCGAGGCCCACTGTGAGTAATAACTTTGTAAAGTTATGTTTAACCTATATATTTTCTGACTGGTACGGTATAATTTTTTTTTTTTAAATGCTATCTTACGAACGACGAATGAATGTCCGATTTTCTAAAAAGTATTTGTGGCACCCTTAGTTCACGTGGCCCTCGCCCGGGGGTAACAATACTGTGGCCAATTTGCATGTGGCCCTCGCCCGGGGGTAACAATACCGTGGCCAATCTGCACGTGGCCCTTGCCTGGGGGTAACAATACCATGGCTACTTGCGCACAAGATATGGACCTTTGTGGTCGTTGGTACCAACTATATATGTGGGTCTCTGGACCAATCTGATCTGATAGCTAATGGGTGTACCACGTATGATCTTATGCAAAATCTGAATATGAAAATGTATATGAATCTGTTTCTGTTTCTGTTCCTGTTTGAAGTCTGATTATGCTCTGATTTAAAGGCTGGATTCTTACTTCTGCTGGACATCATTCTTATAACCCCTTTACTCTGTTATTATTCACTGGGTTTTCGCTCACAGTTTATATTATGTATATAGGTGAGCCGGCACATGACCAGGGCTAGAGTTGACGGCCTTCTGTACTGTTTTTTCAGCCAACCTTTGTGCCTTCCAGGGAGGTTCCGATCGAAGTTTAATGCCATGCCTGTTTTTGTATTTCATGCTAGTCTTTGTGTTTGCACTGTATAGTCAGATCTTGGGAAGTTCACTTCTGTAATTATTTTGTAAATATTGGTGTCCTTGACTGGCATGTTTATGTATATATAAATAAGTTTTAAAATGTTCTGTCCCATGTACATTGTCACAGCTCATTGGACCTTGTCTATTTTGTATTATTGCTTCCGCAACCCCTTATTACTTGATAATCTGTTCAGAGGCCTTTGGTAATTCACGGATTACTGGCCGGTTACGGTGCTAAACCTATAGGGGCGGGTTTGGGTCGTGACAGTATTTCAGAAAACAGATCATTTTTTGTCATATCCTAGAGGAAAATACTTAAATGTGAACATAGCTTTACAAAGTTATTACTCACAGTTGGCCCCAATAGCAGACAGACAAAGCAGATAAAGCAGACAGATAGAGCAGAGAACCAGGTAGCCTACAGCGTGTGACCTATACAAACAGAGAACAAATACACATATTGAAACACACACCCAGAATTTCTTTAACTTAGTTCTTTTTTACTTTGGTGTGTTTATAATCCTTACCCTCATTATTATATCTTAGTTAGGGCTTAAGAATGCCTAAGATGTAATGAGGATGCCAAAATGCACTTTGAAACACTTAGTTAAATTTGCTGCAAACTAGGTCTTCGCTCGAACGCAACTTCATTCGCTTAAGCGGGGGTTCAAAAATAAGGGTGGTTGCTCGAGCACAACTTCGGTCGCTCAAGCGGTCTGTAAACTCTGTAAAAGTACTGGTTGCATGAATGCTTCGCTTGATGGACACTTAACGGCTGCTCGAGCGGAAGACTGGGTAAAATGGAGTTCTCACTCGAGCACAACTATTGTAGCTCGAGCTGTCTGCAAACTTTGTGAAACTTCTAGGAGCATGAATTTTACGCTCGAGCCAACTTTTGGTCGCTCGAGCAGAAGTGCAAAACAAAGAGTGGTCGCTCGAGTGTAGGTTTTGTCAGTCATGTAACGATCCCAAAATGCGTATCAGAAATTGCCTTTATGTAATTATGGGTTTGAGAGGGAGATGTATGGTCTGGAACTGGGCCGAGGTAACGGCCGAGTAGGTTGAGAGCCCAATGGTGCATGGGGCCCAGATGACTGGCGATCCACCCATAGATGGGCTGCCAGGACTTGGGCCGGGCAGGAATTGGGCCGAGTATGTGCCGCTCAAGACTGTAAAGAAGCTGCTCGGCATGGCAGTGCTCGGTTGGACCGAGCTGCTTGATCAGGCGATGGTAGAGCCAGTCAAGCTGGGTGACCGGCGCCCGGAAAGGCGTGGTCAGCCGAGGTAATCGTTTGATCGGCAAGAAGGCCGACCACAGGAGGTGCCCCGGGCTAGGCTTTGCCGAAATGCCGCCTAGCCCGGTCCTCCTTGGGTTTAGCTAGTTAAGTGCTTGGGTATGAAGCACAGCACGGCCGTGGATAGAGCAGCTCGGCTGCCGAGCTCCAGCTGAGAAGGCAGGCAGTTGAGATTAGGTGATGTTCAGCAAGGTTTATGCTGACAGATGGGATAGCAGAGCCACGTGTCAGGAAATGACTGGGAGTGGATATGGGGCACAGAGGGTATATAAGCATGTCTGCGCCCCCCATACGCGACAAAGGAGTACGGGCTTGCCGGAATATTTGCTCCCCGTACAATTGGCACCGTCTGTGGGAATTTGACAGACAAAACCTTGTCTTCCAGGTTCATCTGATCGCTGTCCATGGCGAACAACGACGAGTTTCCGTTGTCTGCCATCGACGGAGCCACCCCGGAGTATACCCAAAGGAGAGAGGGACCTCCTGCCATCCATCCAATGGCGGACTTGGGGACGCCCACCGGAGGGCAGTCAGGAGACGCGCGGGATAAGCGCGGAAGAAGTCATGGTCATTCACGGAGTCCAGACGGTCACCGGCGGAGGAGAGACTCACACGCCAAACGTCTGGAAAATAAGTTGAGGGACCAAGACGCTGTCATCCGGCGAATGGCGGCGGAGATGGAGGACCTGAAGCGACATGTCAAAGGGAAAGGTGTAGCTGGAGTGAAAGACCACAGTGAGCGCACCCCATCCCGCCGTTCAGGCGGTCAAAGTCAGCGACGTAGTCAGTCCATATCTATTACCAGAAGTTACCAGGTTGATGATTCCGACGCGCATGCAGAAAAGTCTAGCGCGTAAGACAGCACCTACAAACCCTCACGTCCGGTGACGACATCGAGGTACTCTTACTCTGCTCAGTCAGAGGATCTACGGGCGGTCTTAAAAGAGCGGGCTCGCCGGCGCGAAGCTCAGAGAATACCGGCTTTCCAGCGGCTCTCCTACGGGGTTCACGCCAGCGAGGAGGTCGGAATGCCTCCACCCCGCCAAGCAGTGCCAATCTTTGAAGATACAGACTTGGCCAGACTGAGTGCCACCCCTTTTTCCTTGGAAATAGAAACAACACTGCTTCCGGCAGGCTTCCACCAGCCTAAGTTCACACTCTACGACGGAAAAACCGATCCTTACATGCATGTGAGCCACTTCCGACAGGTTATGGCCGGACATAGGCGAAACGACGGACTTATGTGCCTAATCTTCTCGTCAAGTTTAGGCGAGCTGGGCTTAAAATGGTTCGAGAGGTTGCCGGAAGGGAGCATACAACGGTGGCATCAGTTGGCCGAGGCGTTTGTTACACGCTTCAAAACCAACAAAAAAACACCAAAGGAAGTCGATCACTTGCCAAGTGTCAAAATGGAACCGAGCGACACACTGAAGGCATACAACTCAAGGTACTGGGAAACCTTCAACGAGATCTTGGATTGCCCGGCCAACCTCGCAATCACGCAATATAAGCGTGGTCTCCCGGTCGGCCATAGATTGCGGGACTCGCTTACCATGCACCAACCAACCTCCATGGGCCAGCTCATGCAGCGCATCAATGAGCACATCCGAGTAGAGGATGACGCGTCAGCTTCTACTGTAAAGGCAACTCCGGTAGCAACAGACAAGAAGACAGCGGGCAAAGTGCACGCAGTTGGGCAAGAGTCCAGCCACTCAAGTGACCGAGCAGAGGAATCGGACCGTAGCTCGAACAGGAAAAACCGGGGTAGAGGACGTCGTAATGACCGGGATGACTACCCCCGAGATGACGTAGCGGATGCAAACAGAAGGTTGAAGGCAAGGACTGACATAACCACGGTCTTCAAGATTCCAATCTATCGCATATTTAGTGAAATCCGAGACGAGGAGTATGTCCGGTTTCCTGCTAAGTTGGGCGATGGACAAAAAGGCTACAATCTGCGGTATCGTTATACATTCCACCGGGAGAGAGGCCACCGGACTGAGGATTGTTTGCCTTTGAGGCAGCACTTAGAAGAGCTGGTCGCGGCCGAGCACCTAGACCTTTACATTGATGGCGGCGTGAAGCCGAATCAGGCTCCGGTCGATCCCAGGAGACAGGATGACCGAGATGCACCACCACAGGGAGTTATTAATGTCATCCACGGTATCGTGGAACCGGAGCGTGTTTGCGAACTCTGGGGCATGATAAAAAAGACAGAACATATGAGGGAGGTTTTGTCGGTTCAGCCAGCCATCAAAAAGGGAAAGACCGAAGAAAAAGACGTGATTAGATTCACCTCAAGGGATCTAGAGCGTATCCAGACGCCGCACAACGATGCCCTAGTAGTAACACTACGCGTTAAAGAATTTGATGTTAGACGGATCTTGATCGATCAGGGAAGCTCGGTCGAGATCATATATTATGATGCGTTCAAGCAGCTCAAACTCCGAGAGACAGACTTGGCTCCGGCGACTTTGCCACTGGTTGGATTCAACTCACAACCGGAGTGGCCCTTGGGAAAGATTATCCTGCCGGTCAAAGCGGGATCCGTGGTCAAGCAAGTGGAGTTTTGGGTGCTACAAGTGCCTTCGACGTACAACCTTATCCTTGGAAGGGGATGGCTTCACGCTATGCAAGCTATAGCGTTGACCTACCACCAGGTGATGAGATTCCCCTCGGCTATGGGGGCAATCGAGGAGATTTGGGGCGATCAGGTAATGTCCAAGCAGTGCTTCGTGGCAGTCAACGGGAGCCAGGCTGCCAAAGGATTCGTTCAAATGATTGAGGGACCGGAGGACCAGGGTGTCTTGGATGATGTGGGCACCAAGGCCGAAGATAAGGCTGTTGAGGAATTGGTTGAGGTGCGAATCGACACAGAACGGCCGGATAAGTTCTTCTTGCTCGGCTCCAGTCTCACGGCCATAGAGAGGACCGAGATGGTTGAGTTTTTGATGGCCAACATCGAAGTCTTCGCGTGGTCACCTTACGATATGCCTGGCCTCGACCCAAGTTTTATCTGCCATCACCTCAATGTCTTCCCTGGAGCAAAGCCAGTCATCCAACGAACAAGGAGATCGGCACTGCATCACGCCGAGGTAGTTGCAGAGGAGGTGAAGAACCTTCTTGAGACACGAGCAATACAGGAAGTGCACTACCCTCGGTGGATTTCCAACACAGTAGTGGTGCCCAAGAAGAATGGAAAGTGGCGAGTTTGTGTCGACTATAAGACAGTCAACCGAGCTTGTCCCAAAGATAGCTTCCCTTTGCCGCGAATTGACCAGCTTGTGGACTTGACGGCTGGACATAATAGGTTCAGTTTCTTGGATGCCTACCGCGGCTACCATCAGATCGCCATGCATGGGCCTGACCGAGAGATCACCTCTTTCATGACTCCAAGGGGACTCTTCTGCTACCGAGTCATGCCTTTTGGTTTGAAGAACGCCGGGGCAACCTTTCAGAGGATGGTGACCAAAATGTTTGCTCATTTGCTTGGCCGGACAATAGAGGCTTACATCGATGATATGGTGGTAAAGAGCCGACATGAGGCAAACCATTTGTCTGACTTAGCCAAGATGTTTGTCATTCTAAAGAAGCACAAGTTGCGCTTGAATGCGTCAAAGTGTGCCTTTGGCGTGGGATTCGAAAAATTTTTGGGGTTCCTAGTCACGAACCGAGGCATCGAAGCAGACCCTACTCAGATCAGAGCCGTGCAAGAGTTGAAGCAGCCCAGCTCGGCTAAAGACGTGCAGCATCTGGCCGGGATGGCCGCCGCGCTTAATCACTTTATAAGCCGGTCATCAGATCGCCGCCGCCCTTTCTTTCAAGCATTGAAGTCAAAGTTCTCGTGGGACGAAGAGTGTGACCGAGCTTTGGCCGAGCTCAAAGAATATTTGTCCTCTCCGCCACTATTGGTTACACCAAAGCCGGGTAAGGAACTTTACCTTTACCTTGCCGTCTCTCCGCACGCAGTCAGTGCGGTGCTAGTCCGCGCTGAAGGAATCAAGCACCTCCCAATTTTTTATGTCAGCAAGACCTTGCTGCCGGCTGAGACGAGATATTTGCCGCTGGAAAAGCTGGCGTTGGCAATGATGATGGCTTCGAGGAAGTTGGCGCATTATTTTCACGCCCATGCCATCGTCGTACTGATCGAGTTTCCCCTCAAGGCCTTGTTTGAACGGACGGACTTTTCAGGCCGAATTCTTAAGTGGGCGGTCGAGCTGGGACAGTTTGATGTGAAGTTCCAGCCGCGCACCGCTATCAAAGCCCAGACCTTAGTAGATTTCGTCGCCGAGTTCTCACCTGACACTCATCCAGTGTGCCCGGTCGATATTACCGTGGCAGATGATGAGATGCACGCAAGACCACCTGAGATACAACGAGTTGGTGGAGGTAGCGACGCAGAAGTGAAACACCCTTAGTTTGCATGGTTATACCACCCCGTGATGCGATGACGGAGTTGAGTATCACCGACCCATCCGCTCTGTCCGGTCTCGCATCACCAAGGGGGGAAGGAATGGACCCACACAGCTCAGAACCTGCGGCCGGCTTAACACCACAACCTGATGATTCGCCCACGGACTTGAGCATTACAGAACAACTTGCTGAGTCCGTTGCCGAATCACCAAGGGGGACTGAATTGGAACCGGTCAACACAGAACTTGAAACCGCATAGCCGAGCAGTTGTGATCCCATTGCCCTTCGCAACTCTCAGGACCCATCCGACTGCTGGAAGCTTTTTGTGGGGGAAATGTGGAAGCTTTTTGTTGATGGAGCGTCCAACTGTCATGGTGCCGGCCTAGGTATCGTTCTTATCTCCCCGGATGGCCTAACAATCAGAGTCCAACAGATTGGCCGTGAGGCAAATAGCCGAGCTGATGAGATGGCCGGCCTCGCTTCCATGGTAGATAGTACGTCTCCAAACCCCCTGTTAATTGACTTTCTTCCGCGGCCAAGCATTGAGGACGCCGGGAAGACGGATGTACTCTGCGCCGCACTAGGTCTTTCCTGGATGGACCCCTTGATCTTATTTCTCAGAGACCGGACTCTACCAACTGACAAGAAAGAAGCCCACAAAATCCGGGTGAAGTCGGAGCGGTTTTGGCTCTCTCCATCTGGCGCGCTGTATAAGAAGTCCTTCACTGGTCCTTATCTAAAGTGCGTGCACCCGAATAGTGTGGAGGCTTTGTTGTGCGAAATTCACGAAGGCATTTGTGGCAGCCACATAGGGGGCAGGTCATTGGCCTACCGAGCTATTTCGCAGGGATACTGGTGGCCGTACATGCAGGCCGACGCACAAAAGTACTTCCGCAAGTGCGAAAAATGCTAGAAATTTGCCCATCAGATCCATCAGCCTGCTAGGGAACTTCTTCCCCTCACCAGTCCTTGGCCCTTCGCCATGTGGGGGCTAGATATAGTGGGGCCACTGCCAACAGCACCGGGCAACCGGAAATTCTTCATTGCGGCCACAGATTACTTCACGAAATGGGTTGAAGCTGAGCCCCTGGCAATCATCAAAGAGAAAGACGTGAAGCGGTTTGTCTGGCAGAACGTGGTCACGCGGTTTGGCGTCCCCAAGATCTTGATCTCTGACAACGACACCCAATTTGACGGTCGCCTATTCAGAGGATTTTGTGAAGATTTGAAGATAGAATTCCACAACTCCATCCCGGCTTACCCGCAGTCCAATGGTCAAGCCGAGGCATCGAACAAGACTATACTGGCTGGGTTAAAGAAACGGCTGGAGAAGGCAAAGGGAAAATGGGCTGAGGAATTACCCAGCGTCCTTTGGGCATACCGAACAACCCCGCGGCGATCTACCGGGGAAACTCCATTTGCTTTGGCTTATGGCATGGAGGCGGTCATACCTTTGGAAGTTGGAATGCCCACCCTTAGAAGCGAGAGTTTTGAGCCCGAGCTGAACGCCGAGGCTATTGCCTTGGAGCTGGACCTAGTGGAAGAACGTCGGGAGAAGGCCCTCATCCATGTGGCCGCCTACCAACAAGAGCTCTCAAAGAAGTATAACAAGACGGTGCACCCCAGACCGTTCAAAGTTGGTGATTGGGTTTTGAGGAAAGTTATGGGCAACACCCTGGTGCCAGGAGAAGACAAACTAGGGGCAAATTGGGAAGGACCCTACAAGATCACCGGTCTGGCGGGCAAGGGGGCTTACCACTTGGAGGACCTAGAGGGAAGAGCAATACCCCGGCCATGGAATGCGGCCAACTTGAAACTGTATTATTTTTAAGCTTTTGCTTTCTTTTCTTGTGCAAAGGGATTTTTGGGCATTGCACTCCAAAATGTAATTCTTTTTGTCAATATATTGAAGTAATTTTGCTTTAGCATTTGGACTATTGTTTTAATGTAAAAATCAAGATGGTTTACTCCGGTTGGAAGAGTTGGTGTTTTGTTCAACTTCGGATTCCCAACTGAGATGGTTTACTCCGGTTGGAAGAGTTGGTGTTTTGTCCAACTTCGGATTCCCAACCGAGATGGTTTACTCCGGTTGGAAGAGTTGGTATTTTGTCCAACTTCGGACTCCCAACCGAGATGGTTTACTCCGGTTGGAAGAGTTGGTGTTTTGTCCAACTTCGGACTCCCAACCGAGATGGTTTACTCCGGTTGGAAGAGTTGGTGTTTTGTCCAACTGCGGATTCCCAACCGAGATGGTTTACTCCGGTTAGAAGAGTTGGTGTTTAGTCTAACTCAGGATTCCCAACCGAGATGATATACTCCGGTTGGAAGAGTTGGTGATTTGTTCAACTTTGTTATTACCAACCGAGATGGTCATTTCAGTTTAAGAATTCGTTTTGTTCTAAGTATTTCAACCGAGTTATGAATTCCGGTTGACAAGGTGTTCAATCTATGATTTAATACCGAGATGATTTGTCGAAGATGGAATTGATAACAACCGTGCAAACACTTGGCGAAATTTGAGTTTTTCATTGATGAGAAAGTAAATACAAAAGGTGGGGACAGAGCCCGGTTACATCAAAAGAGCGAAAGCAAAAATACAAAAATAGAAGAAAACTAAACTAAGGGGGAGAGACTGGTAAACTCGTCCTCGGCGGCTTCAAGGTTGATGGTTGGACTTTTGTCTTGCGCACCGGGCTTGTCATGGCCGGGCTGCTCCTACACCTCGGCATCCTCCCCCTCTGAATCTGTCTCGGCGTCTCCCTCTTCAAGCCCTTCCTCGGCCTCAGCTTGCAAAGCGCTGAATACGTCGTTTGCGTATGGCACGAGGTAGACCGGTAGCGAAGCAGGAGGAGGATTGGCAAATACGTCGGTGTCAGAGCCCTGGCCGAGATGCTCACAGGCGGTCTTCCAGCCAGCTTTGAAGTAAATGTCTTGTGTTGCAAAGACTTGTTTTTTATAGCTCTGCTCGGCTTCGTTGAAGCCGGCGTTGTTAGCAGCCCGGCAGTCTTTCTTCTTAGACCTTTTGGGCGTGCGCACCTCGGTCTGGAGCTCATCCCGTTTTTTCTCGGCCTCTTCCAGCCGACCGAGCAGTCTGTTGTTATCTGCATTTGCCATCTCAAGCGAAGACTTTGCCCGGCCGAGCTTGGCTTGGAGGCTCTCGACTTGGCTGGCGGTATCACTCGCCTTCTGCCGAAGTCTGTGGATGCGCTCCATGACCAAGTGCTGCTTTTGGATGGCCTGCAAAATGAGAATTTGATCAGAGAAGAAACCGTGCAAACACTTGAGAAAATTGAAACATAAGATTGAACTTCTTACCCTGGTCATGGACTTCACGGCGGATTTGACCAGCCGGGTGTCAGGAACGTGGTCGCTTCTAACCACGTCGCTGGGCAGCAGCAAAGCCTTTGATAGGTCGAAGGCAAGCAAGTGCTCCTTGTCGCCTTTGACCGAAGCATTTGCCAGGATCTCTTTTCCCCGGTGCTTCAGCTACGGCCGCCATGCTGGGATGGAGCTGACCCTGTCGGCAGGTTGCTCGGTCGCCAGTTCGGTGATGAGCTCGGCGGAGGGATCGGCCCGTGGTCTTTTGCCAGCCCGGCGTGTTTCTTGGCTAGACTGCCCGGTGGCTGGAGAAGCTAAGGCGACCACGGCGGCGCTCGATTGACCGGCAGCCAGGGAGCGGGCGATGATGCTTGGTATCTCGGCCGAGGTTGCGGTGAGAAGGTTTTTGATTCGACTTCTTTTGGCCATTTCTTGTTCGTCTGTTAACCGGATTAAGGGGACGTCAGGAAGGGTAGGGTCTGGAGGTGGCGAAGGAGCGCGGAGGAAGTCTGTTACTCTACTCCGGCGCGGAGCAGAATACCTGTAGGTCGGGGTGTAACCGAGTAAATCGTTGCAATCTCGGTGGGAATATCGAAGCACGGTCTGAATTGCCTCGACGTTGGGAAATTGATAGTTGGCTTGCAAGGCTTGGATTGCTGCAAAAGAAACAGGAAAATCGATTAGTTACAGAGTAAAGAGGTAGGCTAACCGAGCAAGTTTGAGCAGCTTACATGAGGAACCGAAGTCCTTGTTTATAAACCAGCCCGGCACCTCGGCTGTTTCGTAATTGCCTGACACCAGAAAAAATCGTCGTCGTGCAGATCTTTATCCGGGGTGCCAGTTACAATTTTTTCCTTGCCCGGTCTGATTGTCAAGTAATAAGCTAGGCCGTCACCGGTGTGACCCATTGTGTATTGCCTCAATATCTCGGCTAGAACTAAGTTGGTGCCTAGCCGATTGTTCAATTCATGAGTGCCGTTGATAATTCTATAAGTGTTGGTGGACACTTGTATGGGTGCCAGCTCGGTGCGGCGGAGGAACTCGGTGATAAGTGGATTTAGTGGGAAACGGAGGCCTCCTTCGACAATTGACAGCACGGTAAAGGGGCATTGGTCTAGTCTGCCCCAGGGTGTTGTCTTCTCTTCAGCCAGTTCGAGATGGACGTCGGCCGGGATGCCGTACTCCTCTCTGAATGCAGCTAGCGCGGCCGGAGTATCCACTAGGAAGCGGGATTTCCCCATTTGTGGCCGGACTGAGGTGGCTCGGCTGAGGTGTTTGGCACAGTGGCAATTGGTAATTGCTCGGTCTTGAGATCCTGAGGAATGGACAGTGGTCCCCTTGGACTCTGCAGGAAAAGGATGGCAAGTGTAAGTGTGAGCGCGGTCGCGCGGAAGGAGCTGGACTTTAGCTCGGTCATTGAGGGTGCCAAACCACCTCGGCCTTCTAAGCTAACTAAAGAGCTCGGTCGCCCAAGTAGGCCAGTTGTTAGCCCGGTTAAGCGACCATTTCCTTTTGTTATCTCGGTTTTTGCTGGGGTTAAGACAAACATGTTATTTGCTCGGTTAGATTGGTTTTTTGGATCAAATGAAGACGAGGAGCCCGGTCCGCCCAGTTCTTCAGTGTTCTTCAGGAAAATAAAGAACACCAAGAACAGTGGGAGGTTTGGGACGGTTTCTATGGCCTATGCCTTAAGAGCTACGTTTTAGTGCCCTAATGTGTGTAATATTAAAGAAAATAGCAACAAAAGAGGGATCGAAGGTCTTACCAATGAGGGGCAACTGCTTTTCCTTCGAGCACAAATGCAAAGAACGGCAAACGAGGCCTGGACAAGGATGTTAGAGCTCTGGAGTCGAATAACAGAATGTCAGTAGGAGGAAATTGAGTTTGGGGGCTCTTATATGTATAGACAAGGGAGAGACCGCCCAAATTCAAATTCTGGCAAAAACGGCGGGTTGGCTGCTCGAGAACCAATGGCAGCCCGCCACGTGTCCCCATTTATTGTGACGTCAGAACTGAAGAGACGGGTTGAAGAGTCGAAGAGCCAACCGGGCTACTTTCGAAGAAGAGGACGTCAGCCGAGGAGTATAACCGGGCAAATTTGCAAACAGTTATGTTAACTAGCCCGGTCGCCCTTTGTCATCTTGAAGACCGAAGAATTGTTACCCCGGTCGAAGTATAGGTAATCCCGGTCACGCTCTCGCGGACGGAATTAAGGGGCAATTGAGAGGGAGATGTATGGTCTGGAACTGGGTCGAGGTAACGGCCGAGCAGGTTGAGAGCCCAATGGTGCATGGGGCCGAGATGACTGGCGATTCGCCCATAGATGGGCTGCCAGGACTTAGGTCGGGCAGGAATTGGGTCGAGTATGTGCCGCTCAAGACCGTAAAGAAGCTGCTCGGCATGGCAGTGCTCGGTTGGACCGAGCTGCTTGATCAGGCGATGGTATAGCCAGTCAAGCTGGGTGACCGGCGCCCGGAAAGGCGTGGTCAGCCGAGGTAATCATTTGATCGGCAGGAAGGCCGACCATAGGAGGTGCCCCGGGCTAGGCTTTGCCGAGATGCCGCCTAGCCCGGTCCTCCTTGGGTTTAGCCAGTTAAGTGCTTGGGTATGAAGCACAGCACGGCCGTGGATAGAGCAGCTCGGCTGCCGAGCTCCAGCTGAGAAGGCAGGCAGTTGAGATTAGGTGATGTTCAGCAAGGTTTATGCTGACAGATGGGATAGCAGAGCCACGTGTCAGGAAATGACTGGGAGTGGATATGGGGCACAGAGGGTATATAAGCATGTCTGCGCCCCCCATACGTGACACAGGAACACTTTGTAAGGAATTCTTACACTCAAACACCCCTCTCTCTCTATCTCTCTATCCTAAGGTGTGTGCTAACTTGATCGTCGAAGGGTTTTTCCGGCCACACACCGCCGGGTAGCTCACCGTTATTTGCTCGTAGGTGATCGGACATAAACGGAGCTCGGAAGAAAGGAGTACGGGCTTTCCGAAATATTTGCTCCCCGTACAGGGTTAATGTGCTTTAATTTAATTATGTCTGTTCGAATTGAAGGATTATCTGTTGAGTTACAACTTTAAAACTGCAATTGATGATCTTTATGGGTTTAGGAATCGAAATTGAGTACATAGATATGTTAATGGGAATTTTTAGAGCCATTTGGGAAAATTAATTGAAAATTTATTTTGTCTAATTCGTTAAGGTGTGTTTGGGTGGTTAACTTTGCACTGCAAATTGAAGGCCTTAGAGGCTTCAGAAACCAAAACGGAGTACATAGTTATGATCAGCATAATTTTTAAAGTCATCTAGAAAGTTTAATTGAAATTTGATTTTGTACAATTCGTAAGGACGCATTTGGCTCTCCCTACTTGTGATAAGCTTTTATATATATACATATGATATGAGTTGTGGAACTCATCAATTGGAGTCCAAAAATATCTAAGGGAGAGGGAGAAAACCGTGAGAGAGAGAGAGAGAGAATGAGAGACAAGCTTCTCTAAGAGAGAACTCAACATTCATGGGGGTTTGAAGATAAATTGAAGAGATTGAAGAGAGTGGAAGAAGATCAACCATGGAAGCTTGGGAAATTGAAGAGAGCTAAGAGAAAGGCAAAGATTGAACTAAGGTATGGAAGTCTATCTTGAATCCTTATGTTTAATGCATAAATTTCATGAAATCATAATGATGTTGGAAGATTTGAAACCCATTTGGGTTAGGGTTTATGAATGTATTTAATTGAGCTAAATTTAAGAAATTAGAACTTGGGTCCTTTGATTTTGGTTATGATTGGAGCTCCATCTTATGAATACCATATGAAATGAACTCTAGATTGTCCATAGAACAAGATCATACAAGAATCAAGTGTGTTTGTGGGTTGTGTTTTGAGAACTTTAAATATTATGAAAGATGGAACATTGATCTTGAACTTGAGGCAAAGATTGATTTGTTTGAAATGGAATTACACTTGAATGATGTTAGTTTATCATGTTATGGGGTAATTTTACATGTTTTTGGGTGATTAGAGTTGAAACCAAGCTTAGAAATGGAAAGAACAAGTGTTAGAGCCAACGCACATTTTTGCACAGCAGAATTTGCCCAGAGCCACACGTGCGGCGGGGCTTCCCGTACATGCGGCAGTCCATTCTAGCACCCAAAAATGATTCTGAAATAAAAGCACCTTGTCCCGCACGTGCGGCTCAATTACCGCACGTGCGGCCTTGTTTCCCGCAGGTGCGGGATAACTCTGTTTCAGCCAACTTCAAATAAGCATATCTCTTGCATTCGGATTCCGTTTTAAGTGATTCTTAAGCCTAAATTCAAGCCCCGGAAGTCTAGTTTCTAATGGCGGTGGTCTTACTCTCAAATTATAAGTACACAAATAGATATGCCCAAATTAATGAAGATTGTTCACTTTCTGTTTACCGGTTTTATACCATTTCTTCTTCTAAACCATTTTCCTTTCGATTCCTCCTATTTTCCTAGACACGGGTTATAACCTATTGAGGACTAATGAGTTTAGAACCAACATGACTAATTGATTAAAGAACAAGTAAGGGATTGGCTATATTCTTATATTATGCTATGTGCATTGTGTTTGTAGGTCAAGACGAGGACATCGTCCCATCGTTGCTAGAAGCCCATCACTGTGAGTAATAGTAGTGTAACGATATGTTTTACTTACTTCCTGTGATTATGATTTATATATTGTTGTTTGTGAATGACATATACTATTGACATTGTGCTTTGATTGAATTAATGGACATAATTGAGCGATGGCATTGATATGGACCTAAGGTCTTTTTGTTCCTATTAATAAAAGTGGGCCCGAGGCCGTTATGATGTGAATTGTTTATGACTCATGGCCTTAAGGTCGAGGGAGATGGAGACATGCCGATGCTCCGTCTACCCTATAATGATATGAACTGTATATGACTAATGGCTCTACGCCAAGGGAGATAGAGACATGTCGATGTTCCATCTTCCCTATATTGCTCTGGACAGCTGTGGTAATGTTGGGCCTAAGGCTGTTTCGTATCATACATGGCCCCGAGGCCGTTCTGTATTACATGTGGGCCTGAGGCCGTTTTGACATATGGTTATGGATAAGACCTGTATATGATTTACTATATGTAGATTTATATTCTCCAAGGCCATGCTCATTCACCTAACCTCCTTACATTGCTATTATTCACTGAGCCTTGCTCACTCCGTTTTTATGTATATTTATGTAGGTGAGCCATCGGGGACCAACGCTAGAGTTGTATTGAGGTCTACCGCTCTGTCAAGCCGTCCAGATTACGCCTCCGCGCCGAGGCTTTAATTTTGTATTGGAGAATTATGTCTTTTATTGAGTCATATGTATTTGTATGTGAGATCTATATAAGTTCTGTGATTACATATGTAAATATGGAAGTATGTTTAAATGCTTAAATTAATCTAAGTCTTTATGTATGCACAAGCTCAATGGGCGTTGTCTTTATGTTGTTATTTGCTTCTGCTTAAGGCCTTGTATTCGAATAAATATTCGTGAAATTTTGTTTTGAGGCCTATGTACAGGCCGATCATGGACCAAACTTTTAGGAGCGGGTTTGGGTTGTGACAGCTCCAGCGGTGAGACAGAATTCTAGAATTTCCAAATTGCACTCCCAAGCTCAAAACTCAAATTCAAAGTCTTAAAATACAACCTTTGGGCCCTAAAACTTGAGAAAACTTGTCTAAACTTGTAAAACATCAAGAATTAAGGATTATTTCACAAAATCAAGGCCCAAGAGTAAGTCAATTGTTCAGAATTCAACTTGAAACTTCTAGAACATGACTTGCATGCAATGATATGAGCTTCAACTTTCCAAAACATGATTAATAGAGATATTGGTACAAAAACATGTTGAATTCTTAAACTAAAACCAAAATATGAACATGCATGGGACAAATTCTTAGACAACATGCTCTAATTGTAATGTAATGCACATACGTGTATGTATACTCTTCTTGTCTACTCCATTAAGCTTAATTCTTGCCTCAATTCACCTAATTCTTTTGAATATATGTGTTAAGTACCCCAATTACACAACTAAAGGCTTGATTTCTTATCTTAGGTGCTCAATTATGGCTTAGATGTGTAGATGTTTTGAGTTCACAAGTCAAATGCTCCAAGTTTTTCTCAATCCAAACTCTCTTTCTCTTGAGCTCAAGCTTTTACACTTAACTCTCTCTCTCTCTCTCTCTCAGTCTCTCTCTCTCTCTTATGTTTTTTATGACAAAAGATGATGAAATGTGTATGTATAGTGGTGGAACAAGGCAATATATGGCTTATATAGGTACCATTAGTGAGATTAATTAATCATTGCTTAAATCAAACAATTATACTTATTTTATTCTATTTATTTGGGTCTGAATCGAATTTCAATTGAACTTACCATAAATTCCCTAAAATTTCAAATAACACATAAACCAAGTCAATTTTGTAATCAAATGCTGATAAGGTCTTCAATTCACAAAACAGAACAAAAACATAGACAGATATTTCTACGACCGACAGATATAAAGACAAATAACAAATAACACGTGCAATTAATGTAAAATTTCACCTTAATTACTTATTTGGCATTCTTAATCATGGTTCAACAGTTAATCACAGGTCGGGGTTGTTACACAATTCCAATGGAATGACTATTCCCACTTAAATAAGGCATACCAAATAAAGGAAAGAGAATGCAAAGCTAGAATGGGCATTTCATTTCAGCCCATTCCATTGTACCAAACGCGCTCTTAAGTTTGAGGAAGGAATAAGTATTCTCACATTTTGTTGGATTAGCCATTCCAATGGAATGACAATTCCCACTTAGATAAGGTATACCAAACAAGGGAAATGAAATATAAAACTAGAATAGACATTTCATTCTAACTCATTCCGCCATACCAAATGTGTTCTTAAGTCCTTAAGGTTTTTAACTCAAACATATTTAGTCCCTTAAAAGACTACAAAAGTAAAATATATACTCATAAGTATTAAAAAATGATGTATTGTTCAAATTGTATTTCAAAAAATATATATATGTATATTAATTTTTTTCTCGATTTTTGAAAAGTTGGCGTAAGTTTCTTATGGTGAATTCTTTTATATGGTAAGGGTAATTATTTATAATATTTTCTTATCTTCTATAAATCTATGTGATTGCCTTTACCTAATTTTATATGCCAAATTTCATTTATAATTTATAATTGATTTTAAGTTTTTCGCTAAATTATTCTTATAACTTAATCAATATATTATTTTGTTCTGTTATTATCTCTAACGAAATGGTATTATTTAAATTATTTAATTATTTTTATTCAGTATATCTAGTACTCATATAATTTTATTGGTAATACTGAGAAATCAGACTCTAACAATAATTTAAAGGGTGAAGCACTAATAAATCCCAAATTTGGATTTTGTGAACTGATTAGTCCTTAATTTTTTCTTATGGACCCAAAAGTCCTATTAGAAGTGAAATTACTCTAAAAGATGAAGTAGAAACAAGCGTGTCAGTCAAATGAGGAGTAGATGTGGGATTTCGCTGTAAGATGAAATTACACATTTGCACCAAGCTCACTGTAGACTTTTGTGGTTTCCCTCATTTGCGATCGAATCCCACACTATTAGGAATGGAAAGATTTTGTATTCAAATGTTGATTTCTTGTTTCCTTAATATGTAATTGTAACCTAATGTTCGTGGTTGTCATTTTCAGTAGTCGTCAATTGAGTCACTTTTGGAAGGAGGAACCCTACATTGTTTGAACGAGAGATTGCGTTGGATACCAACAGACGTTGAATTCGTACGGTTGAAGGGTTGTTCCACAAATGAGGACGAGACAGGAAGGTTAGTGATGTTTATTTGACATGTAATCGTGTTTGAGAGTCATAATGTTAGGGTTTGTGAACGTAATGTGAGGGGATTGATACATTGGGTTAAATTAAAAACACCTAAAAAACAACATCGATTACCGCTTCTCACCTGCAACAGTTTAATAGCACAGTCATATAAAAAATGACACCATACGCTTAGCTTGATTGAAAAAAAAAATGTATATACACATCAACCCAATAACCGTTAATCCACATTTGCATAGCATGTAACGACACACTCAACTACATCGTTAATGTCGGGGTAAAAATTAGCCTCAACACTTCCACATTTCAAAAAACTATCACTGCACCAAGAGGGGGCCAATGTGTAACACTAATTCACACAGACATTAAAATCGCATAATTACTACCACATTTCCGCTATATGATTTAAGGTATATGTGGGATTCTCGTATTTCGCATATTAACAGCACATTTCCAACTTCAAAATGTGCTAACGGGAGAATCCCACGCCCAAACAGTGAACCATAAATCACAAAACATCCAACTAAGAACACTACACATATTAACACATGCTTGAATACTAGACGCCACTGACAGACCATCTAACACTAAACAACATTCATATTTCTAACAAAGGTGGACCAAATACCAATCACATATCACACAAACATTGCATAAAACATCAATATCCTTATTCGAAATTATGTCATGGGTTTTTAGGTGTTTGATTTGAAATTATAGCATGCGTTTAATATTGTAACGTATAGTCAGAAATATGTTGCCAATGCTAGATTGAATGTTCTTGACGTTTGGTAGTTTACGCGTATGAAATTTACTTGCAGAAAGTTGCCTACTTGGTCCTTCCATAAGCTTGTGAGGTTATTTTGTTTCATTTTGTAGAAGGAATTGTGAATGTGTGCGGTTTGGCTCTTGTAGAATGCCAATTTTTTTTATTTTTGGTTATTTATTTATTTGTATATGTTAAGTAGTGCAGTATCTGATTAGATGGAAAAAAAATAATATTTGACTTCTATATTAACATTGGTATTGTCGTATGGAGCATGTCAAGGTTTATCGGTTTAGTTGGAAGTGTGATGTTAAAAAGTGCCTATAATGCTTGAATCCATGAATGTAACGGGTGTAATACAGTTGGTAGGTGCGTATCGCACTTGTGGGGGTGTGGTGCATTTTCTATATTTGTATAAAATGTTAAAATGTTTTCGTAAGGTAAGTATGTTGAAATGCAGCGTAATAATACATATTTTATCGAAATTGTCAGCAACATCATTCTAGCATATGTGTTTTAAACCTTATTGTACAATCATTATTTGAAATGGATGAATTAAAATGACCACCAACTGCCTAATTTAAATTAGCATATATATGTGCTTTCCTGACCGTATTATAAGTCTTTAATTGAAGATTTGGTGTGCAAATTTTGTTACGTTCTTAGTTGACCGAAACGTGTATGCCGTGATTATGTGCTAGATGTTAAATTGTTTGTAGACTATTGTAGACCGCCCGAACTCACTCCGCGCGCGAGGGCGCGAATTATGGTTCTAACTACTACAGTTCGGACTCCTGTCACGGTTCTGAATCTAATCTCACAAAGTGCAATGTAAGACTGATAAATCACCAAAGGGTCTATATCCGGCAAATCGTTTTAGAAAATATATTTTAATCAAAAAGCGTCAAAATGGACTGCTTTGCCAGATTTCAGAGTCGCCACCTAAATGTTTTGTTTTTGGAAAATTTAGGAAACCCTGACTCGTGCCTAAGGCCACGTGTTCGTCATCACCAAAGTTGCCTCGACTCGGGAACTTGGGTACGAGAGGGGAAGGTCCTGAAATGAGCACCCCCGCTCGCCCGATCAAAGATCGGCCTCTACTAACATGATATGTTGTTTTTGAAAACACATGTGTTCTTATTCCGGTTATTTAGCTAACTTACTACGTGATGCACGCAACATACAAGTATAGACTCAATCACTCAATTTGGAACAAAACATCTCATGCCTGTTTTTTGAAAATGGTTTGAAGATGCTACTCGCAAGTAGGCTAAAGCGTGGATTTGCCACCAAACAAAGTGGGCTTAAAACTAGGGGTGCAACTCGAGTGGGTTCGGTCGGGTTGGGGGTCTGCCCAAGCCTGACCCGAATTGTATTTGGCAGTGCCCAAGCCCGCCCAAGCCCGACCATGAACCCGAGCATTGCTGCCCAAGCCCGGCCCAAGCTTTGTATTTTGAACTCGGGTTAGCCCGAATTGCCCGAGTCCAGAAACCTGTAGGTAGATCTAAGGGTAGACATAAAAGATGCTAATCTAATGGTAGAAGACTAACCAAAAAAAAATAAAAAATAAAAATTAAGACTAATTCTTTTACTTAATAGAAGACTAACCAAAAAAAAATTAAAAATTAAAAATTAAGACTAACTCTTTTACTTAATTTATATATATTATATAATTTATTAAATTATATATATATATATATTATATAATTTATATAATATGTTAAATTCAATTCGGGTTCGGGTTGCTCGGGTTGGCCATTGGTTCTGCCCAAGCCCGGCCCGAATTGCAATTCGGGCATCAAAAATCTGCCCAAGCCCGTCCAGATTACAAGATATAGTTGCCCAAGCCCTAAAAAAACTTGGGCTGGGCTCGGGTTGCTCGGGTTGAGCCCGCCCGAGTTGCACCCCTACTTAAAACTCGAATTTTGATGAATTGTTCCAACTCAAGCAATGAAGTCTTCATCCACAGGCATTCATGCATTTAAACACATAAGCACATCGCCTTATGGCAAGCATGCTATCATGGTAGTCACTTACACACATGCAAGGATGCTAAAGCGTAAACACTCACAGTGTGCTCCGAGCCAAAACAGAAGCTAATTAGAAATCATGCACGATCCTATCTATGTTAAGATGCCTAATGCAACACATGCAAAAATGCAACTAAAATAGGCTCGGCTATCTAGAATGGCATATGAATGCAACACTTGATAACATGCTTTGAAACACGTATTCAAGAAAGTGTATTTAAATACAATGCAGTTTGAATGATGCGCTGAGCCCGGTGCATGCAAGACGAATGAATGATGCAAGCATACAAACATAAGTATGCTAATTGAAACATGCCTTAAAACTAACCATCAAAACTGGTAAATAAAAGGGAGAAAGACGTGGGGTTGGAAGACATGCATCATATGCACGCACGCTTATTACAACATTTTGCCCTCTCGACGGAGGGTCCGAATGGAAGAGAGCTAACTAGCTAAGTAAATTAAGTTAACTGTTACAAGCCAACTAATTAACTAACTATTCTAGCTAATTAATTATTACAACACAAATGAATTTGAACAACTAGCTAATCTAAGCTAATTAAATACAAACCAAATTAATTAATTAAACACTTAACTAATTAATTACAAAATAACTAAGCTAATGAACTAGTTTAGCTAAGAAATTTAAACAAATGGCCTCGGGAAGCAAGGGGAACATGCATACTCGGTTGGCTTCGCTCGGAAATCCACTACCTTGCCTCATGATGCCTCTGTTTGCACTCTTTTGGACTTCTGAAAATTATGCCAACTTCCAGAATGCTTTTGACCCACCTTAGGAACATACTGAGGGATGGTCGGCCAAGAGGGATGGCCATCGGCCAAAGTTGATGGTCATCGGCCACTTTTGATAGCCGATCGGCAGACTTGGTGGCCGGTCAGCAGCCTTGATGGCCAGTCGGCCATTGCTTCCTGCAATTTCTCCTTTTGCTGCAACAGAGCACAAACAGGGGCATGGTAGTGTATTTGCAAGGGAATGTGTGTGCAACCACACTTCCTATCATGTCTCAAGCTCAAAGGAGTGTAGTGCTCAGCTCTCGAGCCACCAATCACGCATCTCAATGCATGATGGCCAAAGAGTCAAGCTTGCACAATGTTGATGAATGCACAAGTAACACACAAGACTCGAGAGGCCTCCACCTTATCATACATGATCAAAGGTGTCGGTGACCTAAGGAATGAGGCACGTTTCATTATTTTGAATATGAAATGTCCCTTGTTCCTCGTATTTAGATTAACGTCTGATCCAAATGCAATGCATCACACATGCAAACAACATGCTATTTATCAATGCTAGAGTGGCACTCATGAGGTTCCATCATATAAACAATGCATGCATGGCATGTTTGGAGGCTAAAGCATCAAAGCACGTAAAGATCATCATACAAGAGGCATGCAATACGATGCTCAAATGGCCAAACCAGCCCCAAACAGACCTTATGCATGCCAAAATAATGGCCACAATGAATAAGATAATGGCTTGAAAGGCAAGGAAATGATGCTCATGCAATGACTCACAAACAAGGCATAAAGGTGCAACTCTCAAGAACACTTAAAGAGTGAAAAACATGGAAGTGTGACAACACTATATGCTCTGAAATAACATGCCAAATGATGCCAAAACATGCAAATACCTCAAGCCAACCATACAAGATGCCTCAAAACTCAAAGCTATTCAAGGCTATTGCACTACAAGCATCATACGACCACGAAGCCTCAAAACAGAGCTAAAGCATGTTAAAACATGAGTAAAAACTTGCTAGAGTAGAGCCAAAACTTGCTAGAATAATGGGCCAAAACACCAAGTATACTAGGCTAGTGAGCAAGGTTTACACTACAAGTGTAAGAAACATGCAAGAGGTGACCTTGTTGACCAAAATCAGAGCTAAGGCATGCCAAAATATGAGTAAAAGTCTGCTGGAGTAGAGCCAAAAAAACATGCTAAAATGGTGGTCCAAAGCATGATGCATGTCAAGGCTATAAGGAGCATTGCACTACAAGGGTATGAAGCATGCAAGAGGCAATCAAACTGACCCAAAACAGAGCTAAGTCATGCTAAAATAACACCAAAAACATGCTGAGATAAGACCAAAATAGGCTAGCATGATAGATCAAAGCATTGAGTACACAAGGCTAAATGGCAAGATTACACTACAAGTGTAGAAAGTATGCACGGGGTGACTCAACCAAGCCAAAACAGAGTTATGCCATGCTAAAATAAGGCTAAAAATAGGTTGAGAACAAGCCAACACATGCTAGAAACACATGCTCAATGATGAGGCTAACAAGGCAAGCAAACAAGACAAGAGGAAAGGGGACCACCCCCTCTCATTTTGGACCTCAAAACCACATTTCTACCACTAAAAATCTATTGGATTTCAGTGGCTAAAAGGCCAAACAAAGGTGATCTCAAAGGCCTAAAGAGATGACACAAATCAAAGTAAAACAAGCCACCAAAGGGGGTAGACCACTCCTAACTCAAACAAAGCCTCAAACAACCATTTTTAATACTTAAAAATAAAGCTTTTTGCAGTTGAAAGTTAAGCCAAAAGAAGCATGCAAAGATGACTAAGTAAGCAACTAAAACAAAGCTTTAAAGAAGATCAAGACTCATCATTGAAGAACAACTTCAAAACAGTAACTTCTGAGGCAAAAAACCAAGCTTTTGAGCTTCAAACAAACCTCCAAGTACCTCAGCTCAAGAGTGAAGGTGTTTCACTAGGTGCTTTAGTGCAAAAGTGTGAAGAAAAACCACTTTAAGGCACAAACTAGTGCAAATATAGAGAGAGAGGGAGAGGGATATGTATAGCCCTAAGCAATTTTCTGAACCTCTAAAAGGGAAGAGGAGCCTCCCCTCTTATAGAAATCCAAGTCTCAAGCTTGTTGAACAAGCTAGAAGCTTGGTGCAAGCCCTCTATACACGTGTATGAAGGATGCATTCTATGCTCACCAGCTGGCACATCTGGCAATAAAAATATCTGCAAAAGCAAAGAAAAGGGTCTCGGCCAAAAACAATGGCCGACCGACCATCAGTGAAGCCGACCGGCCACCACTGATGACCGATGGGCATGGGGCTTGGCCGATGGGTTGTAGGGATGGCCAACAAGCCACCCCCTTCCCTCAAAAACAAAGCCACAAGCTCTTGGTCCACAACCAAGTACAAAACAGACAAGTTGAGAGACTCCAAGGCAAGGCGCACAGTCGAGACCTTCAGGAACTCAAAACGAACACGAGCATGAATGATCACCGAGTGTTCAAACGATGACGTCCAAGTCTTGAGGATGGTCAAAAATAGGGTGTCTACAACTATTTGATGTTATGTTTTTTACATGAGGGATGTATGAGTAGTAAATGATTGTAATGATTTGTTATTCAATCCTTTTAATGTGTTGTTTGTAAGAAATGATAATTTTTTTCCACAATGTATGTTAAAATTTATGTGTGGTATGCCATTTGAAATCGCCATTGTAATTGATCATAACACTTGTGTAGCTCGGTTGTTTAATCTTTGGTGTTATATAATAATACGGGTTTACAGAAAAAATGTTGTAATAATGATTGGTTACGAATGTAAATGGTATTTCGCGGAGGCAACCACCACGACGGAATGCAGAAGGAATAATGTGTGAATCAAGCAAGGTGACGTCAACATCAACAAGATTAGCGGTGCGAAGACAAAGTAAGCTGCTGTTCAAGAATAAAAAATCAGGTAGTGCCGGTGTGAAAATCGAAGGAAAAAAGCCAGTTGTTGACCCGTCGAAGCTAATGTATCGGTCAAATATTGCTGAGGTCATTAAAACAATTGCTAAAGTTGAACTGGGTGAAGGGCACATATACCGTTTGTAGAAAATCCCATTTTGGTTGATGATTGACGTTATACATGCACACAACCTAACGGAGAAAATTTTCAAGAAATGTGACGGAACTGTGTACCGAATCATTCAAACATACAATTCGTCAGACGAGAAGTTTCACATTGGGGGGAAGGGCATGCCACTCCGCAATAGTGATGTAAGACTAATTTTTGGGATACAATATGGTTGAGACAAATTGAACTTGATATATGGAATGAAGACCCCATCTGATTTCATCCAGCGACGTTGCCCGAACATCAGACGAATATCCTCTAAAGCCATCAAGGAGTTGCTGATTAAAGCACTACGAGGGACCATCCAACGTGATGAGGAAGAAGTTGCAATGCTTTTATGTTTGTACATCTGTGCGAAGATTTTTTGTTGCAACGACCATAGAGTCTATTTAGTGGGTTTATGTCCAAGCCATTGACAAACTGGAGATGCTAAGGCTTTATGACTAGAGAGCAGCAATCTGTAATACATTGATTGGGTTTTTGAATGATTTTTACCAGAGACTGGAAAAAGTGATTGGTTGCGTTGTCGCATTGCTGGTAAGTTGTTTTTCACACATGTCATGTATATTCACCGTCATCAATGCACATTTCAGTAGTTGTTTGCTGATGTATGTAATTCTTATGGTCTATGTTTGTATTGCAGTTTTTGGTTTGTGAACATACAAACCTAATCAAATCCAAACTGCCTAAATTGTTTTCACGATTTTGTAATTAGAACGTTGGCAATCTAATCAGCATGATTAAATTGATGGATTTAACGGCTGAAGGTGTTTTTTACGTTTGCACCAATCTACATTTAGGTTACATCCATTTATTTTTTCCTTGTTCTGGTTGTGTGACGTTTACTGTTTTCGTAGGTAAAGTGTGAAAAATTGACCGAGACAATGCTTGAGCGTTATCAGCTGAACACCAATGTAGCAAGGGTGGAAGAGAGACAAAGTTTTGATGTCAATATCGAATTGACACAGGTTTTGAATATGGCCCTAAATCGGTATGGGAAGGCAATAAAGATGGTGGTGCTGATGTGGAAATCACAGAGCTAAGTCTTGAATGTTGGAAGCTAAATTCTCTAAATTGTGGACACATTGAAATTGAACCAGAGTCTGGAACCACAAGCATGAATACTGACTCTGCGCAGGGTTCTGATAATAATAATGTTAACATTCTTGTTGCAGGCGAAGGCTGGCCAAACTTGTTCCCTGATCTTGTTAATCTATCCAGCACATATGTGGTAGACGACAACGATGACAAAATGGAAAATACAGAAGAGGAATTGAGGAAAACATTGTTTAGGATTAAGGAGCTAGAGAATCAATTAATAAAGAAGTTCAAACGTGTGAAAGAGTCAGAATGGAGAGTCAGTACCATGGAACAGATGATTGGTGTGCAATGCACCAACATGTTTATGGGTTTTGACAGTGTTATACGTTCAAAAGACGCTGAAATAGAACGTTTATCTAGGGTTGTTATTGATTTGAAGGAAACCATCATGAAGTCAGTCAATTAGTGATGAATACAACCGCGAGCCAGAGTACAACATGTTATCGTTACGCCGACATAAATTTTTTCCAATTCCATTGAAACATAATGACATTCCTCACCTGCCAAGTCGCCAAATGTCACTTTTACACTGCCTGCTGTCAGCATAGTAAAATGTGTGACTAAGGAGCATCGTCTGAATATTGTTAAAACATCATTGCTGCGACATAGTTCACCGTCCATCTATGATCGATTCCAAAGCAATGTATCAAATCCAGTCAGGGGTGTTGGTAGTCCAATACGTACAGTATCGCCCAAAATCACCTCAAAACCTAAAGAGACCATCATGGTAGACAACGCGGGTAATGCAGATAGGGGGAAATGGCGTGTCCATAATTTCATTTTGTAAACGTCGCGAGCCCAAAAATAAATTCGTTGGTAAGACGTGTGAAGGAAAAACCAAGACGAGAATGGAGGTTAGCGGATTACAAGTACCCGGGTGTTGTTCGTTGTACGAAACAACAAAAGAATCTAGTTAAAGCGAATCTAGTTATGGCTGGGGATGCGATTAATGTTGATGACGACTCAGAACTGGAAAAGACTTAGGCCGATTTCAGAATGAACAATCGACACCCTGTGTGGAAAATGCTTAGCCTAGAGGAACAAAAACGTTTGGAGGACGTGTACAGCTTTGAGAGTGACGGGTGTGTGTCAATTTTGAAATGTAGCATCTGTTTTTTAAAAACTAAATGTTAGTATTTATGAATTATTGTCTGTGATTTCCTATTATTGTAGAGCTATAATTTGGAGTGGGGAAGGGATCGACATGCACGTATTTTTCACGGACATCCAAGCTTTGGTACAACAGTCGGGCATCAATGGGTGCATAAGTGGCATACATTTAAATAGTAGGGAGTTGGCTTGTATTTTTCCTCGTTAAATCTATGTTATTAAGATAACTAGTCATTTACATACTATTTTGACAACCAGGTTATTAATGCATATGCTGATATACTCATGGATTTGCAAACTAGGGCGAACGCTGGAAGTAAATATCTTGACCAATCCTACTTTTATAGTAGTATTTGTTCAATATGATAACACAACCCTGTCCACCTAATGGCTATGATATGTATAAGTTATACTTATTTAAAAATATCCATTGTCCACGCGTGTGCAGGACATGATGTGGAATCCAAGATCGACATCCAAAGACCGATATCTGAAAGTCCAATTTAACGGCACACGAGGACACATATACATCCATTATTTGATATATTACTCAAACCATTGGACAATCATGGTTTATGATTCAGAATGTGGGACATGACATCATTACAATTCAATGAGGCAATGGAAGGGTAGCCGAGATGATCATTTCACAGAGGCATTGAAAATGGTAATTCCAGATTGGATGTTATTTGTGATTTATGAAATTATTTGTTGTTTACAAATGTTGAGGCGTTACGGTGCTCATTATTCGCTAAAACAATAGGTGGTTGACTATACGAAACAGTTGCTAAAAAAGGATTCGTTGGTCGATGAAGTTGCAACTCAAGCTATTGATGGTACACTCGAGTCAGTCATCAAATGTCTCCAACAATAAGCAAACTCATACGTGTTTCACAAACATAAATTATACATTTTCTACATTTGTCAATATTTTTAACAACCATTTATATTTATGTCGTTTGTTTTCATACATTGATACAACGTTGATTGTGGGATCTTGGTTTGTTTCATCATGTGCCAATATGTACACAAGGTGGAGATTGATAATTCAATGGATGGACTTACCCCCATTACATTCTGGGTTGCCTTAGTGAAGACATTTATGAATGACTCGAAAAAAGGCCTGTGCACCCAGGCTCTGCGATGATCCACGACTTGGACGTCTGAAAAGCCTGTTTGAAGATTCTCATTTTTTGTTTGATTCTCATTTCTGATTCCCATTTTGTTTCAGTACAGTCACTGAAATTGCAGAATGTTTTTGCTGGTTTTTTTTTGATGTGTTCTTTTAGAATGCTTAACAATGACATAAATAAGTATGTACATATCAATGTGTTACTATCTGAAAATATATATCCCAGATGGCGACTGCATTAACATGCGCTGCACGAAAATTGGTGTATTTCATATTGTGTAAGTTGATTATTATTTTTTGTTATGTATAAGTAGTTGAAATCTGATATTTGGGATGGATTATTATACATTGTTGTTTTTAGAAACAATATTTGTAGGTGTGATTCGATAAATATTAGTTGATGTTGATTGTTTGTGTGATGTTAAGGTTGATGGTTAATGGTTAATTTTAAGCATCTAACTATGTCGTACGGATATGTAAGTACGTCAATATCGCAAGATGTTATAGTAAGTAATCCATGTCGGCTCGTAAGAGTAAATGGTTTTCAGTTTCTAGACGTGCCGATTACTGTTTCTTCTTAAATATGTAAGGTTAGCATATGATATGTGCGGTGGTTGAATTAGATCAATTCTATTTTATTGGTGTCGTTACCGGACATCCTTTGCGCAGTATTATTTGTGTGTTTCTTGTGTATGTAATGTTAGCTACTGGTTGTAATGTGTTAACGTCTACGTGATTGAGATGTTTTTTTGTACTAATCAGGCATACCTTATGCGTTAAACACACATCAGTATTTTTATGATTCGATATTTTTAAAAAAAATGTACATTGCATTTTATCAACAGCACAGGGAAAAATGTAAACAATGACACACAGTGAACTATTAAGAACTACTTAAATGGACAATGCAGCAAACATCCAATTTTTTTGGGCAAATCGAATTTTTTCGCTCACGAATTCCTTGCGAGCGGAAGTTGGGAATGGACACACATAGTGGAATAGTTGGTGTGTTACACCGTATTACCCATGTGTGTTGGTAACGATTGTAAATGTAACTCAAATCAACCAAATGTAATATGTAATAAAAAATAAAACCAACATCCATGAATAATGAAAGCAAAATTCATACAGACTCAAACTGGGAAACCCGCCAACATATCACGAACAATGAAAATGTATATGAAACAATGTTACTTAAACACAAAGGACAAAGTCACAACGTGCACTGTGAAATGAAAACATACTTAAAAACCAATACTTAAAACTCAAAAAAAGTGAAATGACCATCCAATGTAATGATAACTGTTCGCGATGTGAAACACCTATATTAGTTCCTTGCATGTCTTCCTATTATGGTTGTCCATCTTTTCGCAATGGCCACATCGAATACGTTATACTACCTCACCCTTTGATGAAATCCTCTTCCGCTTAGGCCTTCCAAGCGGACGCTTTACTATTGATGGTGCAATAAGGTAATCATAAGGGTTAAACGTTGCCTTTCCGGGCGTTGAAATTGGATATATAGTTCCAGAATACGATATCTTAAACTTCTTTACATGGTAAAACAAATCGAGCGAGTCATATACGTTCCTCCCGTTGTTTTGAAAAATAACAGCATGTAAACATGGAAACCCATTCAACTGCCACTGAAAATGTGAACATGTACGCCTGCCTACGTCAACCAATATCGACAGGTGCGAATGAACTTCGTACACATTATCATTAGCTTGACTAACAATCCATGCCCTACTTCTTTTTAATGCCTATGCCAATTCTTTCTCCATCTTAGGGTATATAATGCCAGACCACGTACAGAATTTCATTCTACGCTTTGTTCTCTTTTTCATGATTTTTCCCCTTATTGTATCGACCAATTAAGTGGTGGGAAGATGATGTACTTCACGTATCCAATTGTTGAATGACTCTGCCGCGTTGGACCACATCTCACCGTGACGTGACCCCTGAAAAAGTTTTAAAAAATAAACACACGTCCAAGGTTGATATGTTAAACAAAAATAGCAAAAATATTTTGTTAAACAAAAAATGCCCAACAAACATTGATGTTCAGTATGTGACATACAAACATTAGTAGGAATTTCTACATGCATACTACAAATACCTAAAATATGCATTAGCCCAATGCTTACGATGCAAATCTTTCATGAAATCTTCGATAATCGCTGGGCTTAACTATTTCAATGCCTTCAATTTCTGATTGAAATATGTTATCGTTGGTGAGTAAGCGCATTTTTGCAACTTGCGCATCAATCTAATCTTGTGTGTTGCGTTGACATATTTCATTCGGTCCCGCAAATTCATTTAAAGATGTAACAAATAAAGAGCATGATGTGCCGAAGGAAAAATGATAGGCATTGATTGTATCAATCCAACATTACGATCAGAAATGAACGTCAGCGTATGTCTGCCGTCAACAATGTATGATAGCTGCAGCAAGAACCACTCCTAATTGGCCGTATTTTCTGAATCAACAATTGCAAAAGCCACCGAAAATAATCTTACAAACAATATAGTGTAAACATTATTTGTGGAAAACAAATTCATCATGTGATACATAACTGTATATTAGCCATTTAAACAATGCATTTTTTTTTTAAAATAAAAGAAGTGACCAAATGTCACGTTATAAAAGCGTTACACAGAGCATAACATAATGATACTCTTACCTTGGTTGTCGTCCTTGGCAGTTGTAATGAGTAAATTCCCCTTAAATCGGCCCTTCAAGAACGTTCCATTCAGAAAAAGCAAAAGACGACATTGATTGAACCTATCTGTGCATGCACGAAATGAAATAAAATATCTAACAAACTTTTCAGAATTGTGATCGAATTTTTATTAATGTAACTATTCGAGTTTTTCTCCATCACCACATCACTATACCACCTGAGTTGGTCGAATGACATGGCATGATCCCCATTTACTAGACCCCTTGCCTTTTATACCCTCAACCATGCAACTTGATAGCTAATCTCCAGCCCATAATCATTATTCATGTCAAACACTACATATGTTGGGCGTGAACTTGGTCCGCAATCACATCAGACACCAATTCAAACTCGGCGTGTGGGTTCCTATGCATCTGTACAGCAGCCCCACTAGTGTGTGAACTATCGAACCTTCACACACGTAAAACCCCATTTGATGGTAACACCCTCACATGTACCGACCATGAGCATCCAGTCGATGCTGCAAATTTGCAAACAGCTGTAATTCACACAGAATCATTTTTTACATACCGGTACTGAAAACCACATTCAACAGCAAACTTAGCAAGCACAATTCAAAACTCATTTGAGCCCCCTCCAAAGCACTGACTCACATGCGTAATCCCATATACCCACCCGGTAGACAAATAATACTTCGATTTGTGAGGGTAATACATTGGCAACAAATTCTTCTAGTTATTCATATCGAATGTTGACCAAAAAGTTTGAGTAATCCTGCCGTGTTTCTTGCAATCCACCTCACCACGGTTATCAGCAAACCCGTCACTCAGTAATTGAATGAGGACATTGATATGATTGAGACCGAATGACTTAGCAAGGCACAACATGTTTTGAATACCATCATCGCAATCCACCTTAGACTTATTGTAATCGGGTATATCGAACATGTAGACAAAACTCAGAACCAACCCATCAAACTTCCCACAAATAACATCAACAATCTTATCGAATTTGGATGCGTGATGCAACCGAACAACATTGGTTTGCACATATGTGCATAATAACCAAATCATAACATCCATATCTGCGCATAACACAAATAGATGGCAATCACACATTAGGTTCATTATGCATTACAGTAATGTATATTTTTCTGAACCAGACACTATTACAGTTAACTTGTTGAATAAATACAAAAATGTTACCCAGAGTGAAACAAAACCACCATGATGAATCAAGTTGCTAACGTACATCCGTAAACCAACATATAAATGTTGCCCCCAAGAAAAACAAACAAAAAATTCCCAAATCGTACACACAAGAAACCCAAAAACCACCAAAACAATCCATATTTCACATGAACACCCGCAATTAATAACATATACAACCAGCACGAAAATGAACCCCAAACAATAATAATACCCATCCCCATACAACTAAAAAATCAGATAATACACCGGTATTAAAAATAAATAAAATAAAATAAAAAGCCATGAAAATGTACTAACCTTGTGTCATTCTGACAGACCCAGTAAAATGCAATACCACTGTCTCTAGGAAAACACACCAGCAAAAAAGACCCATGTTCTTTTTCCAAAATGCCAAAATCCACACTAAACCATCCATACTCTAGAAAACCACATCCACCATGATAAACTTCACCAAATCTTACACACAACTAATATCTTGCACGTCTTACCCACCAAATCCCACACACGCAGCAATTTGTTACCAAAATGAATCATAAAAAAGGATATTTTAATAGAGAGATACATATTTCCAAAAACAAGTAAGACCAATCAGTTCATAAGAAAACTCTTAGGACTAAATGGATCAACATTCCTCCATATAAGATTTATGGGTAAATTCTCATAATTTAAACACATAACGAAATAAAACACTTTTTAAAAAATAAAATAAAAAGTTAAGATTTTTCTGTAATAAAATCTTAATTAGGTAGGGTCTTTTGCTAATTTATAATACTTATGAGCATATATTTTATTTTTGTAATATTTTTAGGGACTAAATAGGTTTGGATTAATACCTTAAGACTTAATAAATTCAATTGATAGTTTAGAAACTAAATAGATTTTCATTTTGATATTTTATGATTTAGTAGGCTTAATTGATTTGGGAATATGTTATTTTAATACTTTTTTGACTTTTTTTTGGCTAATTAGAAGATTAAAAAAAACTAATATGCTTATGTTTTGGATGATTTTTGGGACACTACTTGACAGTGTGGTAAGGAAAAAAATTATAAAAAAGTAAAAAAAACATTACAAATATTAAAAATTACACTAACACCACCACAGTGTTATTTTTTCATGAATTCTTAATTTTTTATGAAAATGTGCACACAAAAAAAAAATAGAATTTTTAATTTATATATATATATATATTTAATGATTTTTCAACTTGTTATATATTGTAGTGCATTGCCAAACTACACTAACAATTTGATGATAATTTAATAATAGAAAGGGTAAGACCATCTATAATGGTTCATCAAAACTGTCATCAAATTTAAATTTTATGAAAAATAACTTTTTTTCCTGCTCCAATGGTTTCATCAAATACATATCATATTGAGAATATAAAAATTGTTTCACCAAATAGAGGACATTTGGGACCTTTCAGCATTTCACTGTTCATCGCAGTTGTTTTGGCATTGGACAACCCGTCGGACGTCTGGCCGGATGTCCACCCGGTCATCTTCTTAGTTGAAGAATTCCCAAAACAAAGCATACTCTCAGATGACCGAGAGGATGTCCTCCCAAATAACCTATGTGTCAATAGGCTTGCAAAATTGTGTGAATTTTGTGGCACCAATACCAAATTTCTTACCAACAATTGAGGAAAGTATAACAGAAGCTATAAAATGCATGTAGATTCAAATTTGTACTCAAATTAGTCGTTGATTTTGCAGGGTGTAAATATTGTAAGTTTATAGTTGGTTTTGCAGAGGGTTGATCAAAGTTACCATTGGTGTAATGCCTAAAAAATAAGAATGATTTGTTTTTGAATTTTACAATATTATTACAATTTCTTTTTTCTTTGTCATTGTTAACTTCAATCTTCACTTTTTCTTTCATTTCTCACTTGTTTCTTTTATAATCTTGTCATTGTTAACTTTAATCTTTAGTTTTTCTTTAATTTTTCACTTATTTCTTTTACAATCTTTTTCACTATGAACTTGAATTTTCTATCCTATCGATTTTTTTGAACTTGTTTATTTATACAAGTTTTACCTTCAAACTATGGAAGATTTTGAAATGTTTAAGGAATCACAAACTTTAGAGCAGAATAATGATATAAGTATTATTTCTGAAATTTCTCGTGTTCCTTATGATAAAGCGTTCACCATTATAGAAGATGAAACTTTAGGTAGATCTTGGTTAGCCGTCTCTCAGTATTCCATTGCAGGTAATGCAATATTCTAGGAACGAGTATTTGTTTATTTTAATTCACAATTAAATGGTCAATCAAATCAAAATCGTATTTCTTTGTCTCACTGTTGGTCTGTGATGGAAAAGGCAATTAATAAATTCTGTGATTTTCTTGAGCAAATTCAATTGAGGCAACAAAGTGGAACAAATGAGACAGACAAGATAACTTTCATTGATTTTTTTAGCATATCTATTTTATGATTTGTATGTACTTTTTATACTTACTGTTAGATATTGGGTGCCCATGTGGCATGACCCATGAACCTTTTGAACCTTATCCATGTAAGTTTGAATTTGAATTCAAAACTTATTTGGATAACCACTCATGATATCTATATCTATCATATTAACTGATACGCATAGATTGATATATATGGTTATATATTAGATTATATATTTTAAATAATATATTGATATCAGGTACGCTGTGTGTTTTTACCCATAACCTTTTTCCCAGACTCTCTCTCTCTAACTCTCTCACATATGAGAACAATCCAGCCTCTGCACTGTGACTTGTGTGGGTGATACTCATATTGTGGTATCACTCCACTGCTGGGTTCGTTATTCGCATTCTTGAAGCACGTGATTTACCCACGAGATTCTTCGTTTTAGGTTCTATCACCTAAGGTATGATTTGAATGTTTTACCCGCTGCGTTATATATGTTTTACACTTACTACTTAGTTCGTTTTCAAGTCGCTAAAGTTAAGCTCATGTATCGTGTAATCTAAAAAAAACACTTTTACATTTGATACAAGTTGGAATACTTTGCGCTAAAGTTGTAAGTGAGATGAAATTAGAACACAATGCAAGAAACCTGCATCGCCAACGAATCCATATACGACTCCAGCAACTGAAGGTGAGGCTTAGGAATCTAACAACAATATAGATTTGGACCAATAACTGACTAATACATCAACCTGAACAATTGGTACTAAGATTGTGAAAGAAAATTCGAAGAAACAAGCAATTCATGATGTTAGATTTGACGAAATGGCAGTCAACTAGTCTAAAATTATTGAAGTCTTGTCAACTATATCCTTTAGAAGTGTTGATCGAGGTAAACAAAAGGCGATAGAATGTGAACAAAAGGGTGCAGAACGTCGAAGAAGAGCCGAGAATAGAGAGGAACAACTAAAAATATTATCTATGATGAATGAAAGAGAACAACAAAATAAGGAACAGAAAATAATGTCAATGGATATGACCAATTTAAATCCTATGCAAAGGTCCTACTATGAAGATCTTTAACGACAAATCTTATTTTGATCAACAAATAGATTTGCTTGATTGTTTTATGAAGACCGCTGAAAGGCTCCAAATTAGTTTCATTTCAATTTTCATATATTTTTTATTTTCAGTTATTATTATTTTAGTAATGATGTTCAATTTGTTTTAATAATGATCTTCTTGTAGTAATGATGTTCAATTTGTTTTAGTAATGATCTTCTAATAGTAATGGGGCGTGTTTGGTTTGTCTTTTGAAACATGTTTCTGGAAGAAAATTTCCAAAAACATGTTTGGTTACAAATTTTCTCAAAAAAATTCAAAATTACTTCTCTCTCTATTACACATCAATCAATCACTTTTTCTCCCTCCTCTCTCATTCTCAATCACTTTTTCTCTCACACATATCTACTCAACTACAACAAAATATCAAATCATCCCAAACTCCCAAACTCCAAAATTATTTTCAAAATATACAACCAAACAAACCAAAAAAATTTCTAAACTCTCTCCTCAATTTTTTTTTTGAAAATTTATTTCAAAACACAAACCAAACACACCCATGATATTTATTTTATTTTGAGGACTGCTTTATAAATAAATAAGGTGGAAAAATAGTGTTTGTTGATAACATAGTGCTCATAAGTGTGTTGGTTTAAATTGTCTAAATTGTAAAAAAATTTTGTCTCTAGGTTTGGTGTCCACCATTGTTGATTATCAATTGAGACAGATTAATAGTACATCTATTCAAAGATTAAAAAAAACACATACTAGTAGTACATCCATTAAAAAAAAAAACACACATAGTAGTAGTACGTCCGATCTCTTCGTTAATAACTTCAAAGGTTAGTGTCAAGTGGTGATGGAGGGAAGTAGCGATGGTAGATCTCAATCACTCGATGCTCAATTTGATCAATGTGATTGCTTGATTGTTCATGACATCTTTTAGTATCCATACGAAACTCACCAAATTGTTGAATTAATGAGTTATGAGCGGCGGCAAATGCATCGAACTAATTAGCCATGTATTGTTCCCATTGAACGTGCTGATCGTATTGTTCTTGTTCCATAGACAAAAAATCAGTCCAATATTAAGGTTGTTGAGGTGGTGGCATGACATTCTCATAATGTTGTTAGGGATCATCTGTTGGTGCATTTGAAGCATTCAGACTTTACAACAATAGATCACCGCTGCCAGCTTGGGTGAATGTGTACTCTGAAATCGCAGACGATATTTTTGTTTCTGCTTCACCTACAAGTTTGATCTTGAAAGCTTTGAAAATTTTTGTAAGCAGAGCTCTAACAACTAATGACCAGCCACTCATAATAAAATTTGTAACCACCATTTCTTTCATGAGTATATAACATAAATTCAATTTATGTCCAATTTTATAACAATATAGCATATAAGCATTAAAAATTGGCACATCATCAAAATGTCCTCTTTTGGAAGTGACATTTTCTAAACGAATGTGGGATTTCAAATGTCTTGCTGGCAAATTACTTCTTGTAAATTTACTCTCACAAATAGCAGAATATACTTCAGTTATGCTGCCAACAATATCAAGCAATTCAGACTCAATGTAAAAGCAGATTTGCATCTCCCTTTGCTCAACTCCAATAATTCGTGCCAAAGTGAGGATGTTAAATTCAATGTGTTTACCTTTTACATAAGACATAATTATCTAGTCTCCACCTTTTTCATATGTACGTTCCAAATGAACATAAAAAAGAGAAACAAGACGAGAATATACCTTCTATGGTAAATTTATCAAATTTATTCACCCCATAGTCTAAAGTTTGGTAACCAACATAGCATCATATTGAGGAGCAAGATTTAGCCTTCTACCAGTGACAATAAGTCGGTTGTAGAAGTTTGGAAAGGCTTGTTCATGAGTATAAGTCAGAAAATCTTGAGTTAGATACTGTTGTTAAGGCTATTATTGACGTGCAACAGGGTTTGAGGTCTGTCCAAGTTCTCTTCTTGCTCTTTTGGTTCTAGGCATGACTATCTCAATATGTAAAGGATTTGATTGGGAGAGGTAAATGTTAATGTTGGAGAGGATTGGTATGAATATTTGAGTGTGGGGGCTTTGAAAATATACACAAAATGGTGTGAAAGTTAAGCAACAAAAAAATGAACAGAAAGGCTTAAGCCTCAACCTTAGAGCCTGCCTGCAATTCAATCACAGATTAAAGCCACCGATTGACCAACCGGTCAACCTACCAGATGTACCCCCGGTCAACTAGATTTGTGCAGTTGGGTGCCCTGTTCTGCTTTCGGATGATAGCTTCTCTAGTGATCCAAAGAGTTCCTCCACACTTTAATTCATACAAATATACTCATAGTGATTTATAGAAAAGTGAGGCAGTAGATGATTATGAATGAGGTAGATACAAGATTTAATAAGGTGGTTGCATTTTTAATGAGGTAGATGTAGCCTTCTATGCTTTACACTTCTCATGCATTCATGGGTCAGACTTTTCAGAACTTTAAAATGCATGCATTGATGTTCCCATCCTCCACGACTGATGACAACAACAACAACAACAAAAAAAAAACCCATGAAAGAAACTAGTATCAAATTTATGTATACTTAATTTGGAGCATTTAGAAACTACTGTCAAATTTTTTGGTAGGGAAAATTTGATGTGGCTATGAACTAATGGACTAAAGTGAAAAAAAATGTGTTATTTTTAAGATCAAAGTAAGAACAAATAATAGTTTTGTAGAGGATAAAAAAATTAATATTATGATCATATAAATTTAAAGTAGCATGTCATTTTAAATCAGTAAATTGGATATCGACGGCAAATTGGATATTGACAAAATTTAAGGACCAATAATACTTTAGGTAAAAAGTATAATTTCTTAAAATAAAATTGACCAACAGTCTTGAGTGTAAAAGTTTTGGTGATGTTAATTTCAAGTGTTATGCATTACAAACAAAACTAAAATAGCAGTAAAATGTCAACTAAAAATACAGTAATACAATCAAATCCAATAATCATCTCCAATAAGATAAGACCATCTTCACAAAAATTATATATTAATTTCATGTATTTAGCTCCAAAAATGATATATGTGTACAAGTTTAAGAGCATCTTTATTACCAAAACAACAAGAAACACTAACAAATCATTTGCCTAAACAGCTCCCAATCAAAAAAGCCAACCAAAAGTTCATCCTCTTGTCCACATGGTGAAGTTACTTTTCACTATGAAGTTGCCACATATGTTCAATTAAATCATTGTGGAGGGCATAATATCTCTAATACCTAAATGATGGGACATAAAGGATTCAAAGTCATTGTTACTGATAGTAGAAACTACTACTGCTGAGTTGGTTGATGATATTTCATAATCCAAATCAAGATAGAAGTCTCTCTCATCTTCAACAATCATATTATGCAATATAATGTAAGTCTTCATTATGTTACCAAGGATTTTGAGATCCTAAAAACATACTAGACCACCTACAATTGCAAATTGGGATTGGAGCACTCCAAATGCCCGCTCTACATTTTTCCCTACTGACTCTTGCATCATATAAAAATGTTGTTGCTCATTAGGAAGAAGAGATTGTTTGAACCAGTGTTGCCCATGGAATGTATATATCATCAGCAAGGTAATAACCCATATTGTAAGTGTGTTCATTAATTGTGTAATTAGTAGGTGGAGCTTTACCTTGGGCAAGATTAGAAAATAAGGCGAACAATCCAAGACATTCAAGTCATTGTGTGATCTAGGCATTCTAAAAAATGCATGCCAAATCCACAAGTCATAAGAAGCTACTGCTTTAAGAACTATGGTTGGTTTTTTCTGATGGCCTACAAATTTAACCTTGCCGTGCCATTAGACAATTTTTTCACTCCCAATGCAAGCAATCTAAACTACCCAACATACCCAGAAACTCACGAATCTCTCCAATAGCAAGTAATCTAGTAATGTTAGTTATTGATTGAGATCTAAGATATTCAGGTCCAAAGATTTCGTTAATTGAATTGCAAATATATTTCAAATTTTAAATTGTTGTGCTTTACCCAATTCACACATAATCATCAACTGTATCTGTTGCCACTCCATATGTGAGCATTCTAATTGCTAAAGTCATCTTTTGAAGTGGAGACAATCCAAGAATATGAGCTACATCTTTTCTTTTTTTTTGAACAAAATATGTGTTGTGTGCTTCAATGGCATTCAAAATTCGTAGATACAGATCACGACGCATTCTAAAACGTCTCCAAAATGTTGAAGATGAATAAACTAGATTTATAGCAAAATAATCCTCAAACAATCGATCATGACCCTTTATTCTTTCGCGATGTATGTATTTATGCCCTACAACAAAGCCACCTTTTTTCTTTGATTGATCACTTGCTGTTAGAATCTCTATCATACTAGTAGTATTTATCTCCTAAAGACCCACAAGTACAACAATTTTTTCATCATCAGAGGATGAGGAAGAAGAGGAAGATGAAAAACCGGTGAACAAATAAGAAGTTGAAGAAGTCATTATGCTATGGTTTTCAGTAATGGTTTGGTTCCAGGTAAAATGTTATTTGTTGGGTTTATTTACATGGTTTAATCTGTTTATACATATCTTTTGGAAGGAAATAATTAATGGAGTCAAAAAGCAATGGAAAATAATTAATGATAGGAAAAAGAAATGGCAAAGGAATTGAGAGAAAAAGAATTTTCGAAATTGATTGATTACACTGGCCAGTCAATCGGCTGGACTTTCACCTGGTTGTCTTCTCGGTCAATTGGTGTTTTGATGACAACCCACAGTACTTCGTTGGAGAGTTGAATATCGGATAGAGTTTTTACTCATATTTGGTGAAATAAATGATACATGGTTGGAGATATTCTAATAGCTTCCATTATATGTAATAGACCATATAAAATAGGTATTCACCAAAAAAAAATCATATAAAATAGGGGTGGATATAAACTCATTGGCCCACACAGTCGTCAATTTAGCCTTATTTTTCTAGGGTTTGAGAAGTTTGTTTAGCCCGTAGGACCGGGTTGAGTCAACAGTTTTATGCTGAAATATTAATGGGTAATGGATTGGGCTTGGGATTTTATATTTCCATTTTGTCTCAGCCTGGCACACTATTAAATTAATTTTTTTATTTATTTGTAATACATTAAAATATATATTTTGTTAGGATCTAAATTTTATCTTTGTTGATTTTATTGAAACTCATATTTGTCGTGATAGGTGATTGAATTTAGTTAAGAAATATTTCAATTTATACACAAACATTTTAAATTTATAATGATGTCAATATATTTATTTAAGAAATATAATATGTGATTAAATTTAATTATAGAATAATTTATTTTTTTAACAAATAGTGGATTTGAGATTTATAATTAATTTTTTAACCGGGCTTGGACAGATATAGAGGCCCAATATTAAGACTAAACTAACTTAGATAAACACAAAATTCATTTTTATGCAGTGCCGACTTGACCCGAACCGAGATTGACTTAACGTTAACGTTAGTCTACTACTAATGGGGTGTTTGGCAAGTTATTTTTTTTTACTAAAATAATTAATAAAGATAGAATAAGTTAAAACAATAAATAAATAAAATGATATATTTAAATTATAATAATTTCACTTTTTTTTTTTTTTATCAAATCAATTACAAAAAAACAAAAATTCCTCTTCACAATTTTTGTAATCAAATTAAAAAAAAAAAAAAAAAACCAATACACTACTCTAGGGTTTGCCTAGGGTTGCACGAGCCAATTCGTGTAATCATCATTGTTCAATCTTGCTGTATTTTACTAATGGGAGATGTAAAGGGCGGTGAATTCATGGGGGTGGGCGTGGGGGTTGGGAGTGGTAGTCGGGATTCGACATCATCATCTTCTTCAGAACCGCGCATCATCGACTCTTCTAATATTGGCTTTCAGGTTTTGCCTTTTTCCCTCTGGGTTTATGCGTATATGTTTGGTAATTCTATTTCAATTATTCATACGACTCTCTCTCTCTCTATATATATATATATATATTTTTTTTTTAAAAAAAATTCGTTTTAAATTGAAGTACTCATACACACGCTTTCTTCTTCTTTTTCGTTTTTGTATGTATATGAACATGATAGCAGTAAATAATCTTAATTCTGATCTGGGTGGGGGTTTTGGATTATATTTGTCTGGCAGCTCCTGAAGAAGCACGGTTGGAAAGAAGGGACAGGTCTTGGTATCTCTGAGCAGGTTCCTCTCTCTCGCCTCCTTTGTGTTATTTTCTTTCTTTTTCCTTTTTTTAAACTTTGATCTAGAAACGACCGTTTTTCTTTTTATTCCAATTTTTTTAAATATTTGTTAACCATTGTTTGTACTTCCAGTTCATCAATAAGCTTATTCTTTGCGATATTATTTGATTATCAACCATGTGTTTTGTGTCCACCACTGCACTGCAGAGAAATGATTGGAAAACAACATAGGCATAGATTGTAGTAGACTTACGTTGTGTGCTTTAGCTGATGTTTGATTACCTAATTCAGCATTTAAAACTAAATGTATTTGGTGAAAATTCATTAAGCTCCTTTGATAACTACAAAAGTAGCACTTAAAATGTAGGCTACAAATTAAGAAAATTTTAAGTGATTGAAAACTACTTAATTCTGACTGAAGTTATAAAAACTAATACATATGTGTCGACATACATGGTAATAACCTCACCACCGCTTCCATCACCACTCCTACCACCGTCACCATCACCCCTCTTATCACCACCGCCACCATAGTTAGTGCCGCCACCGCTGCCGCCACCACAGTTGCTACTACCACCGTCACCACCACTCTTACCACCATCTTCGCTATCGCCACCACCCCTACAGCTACTATCACCACCAATCTACTACCACTACCATTACCACTATCACTATCACTACCACAACCTCCATCACAATTGTCATCGTTGTATTGGCACTACCATCATTCCACCACACCACCACCGCCACTACTGTTGTCATTGCCATTACGACCGCCTCTCCACGACCATTACAACTACCCTTCACATCCGTAACCATTGCCATAACCACTGCCATCATTCCACCACTATAAGCACCACCGCCTTTTATCTTTACTACATTACCCCTTCACCATCACCATAACCATTGTCTTTTTACCTCCACCACCATTGCTATTGGTGCCGTCGACGCCACTATTACAATATAAAAATTGGAAGTTACAATTTAAAAATAATAATTTTTAAATTTGATCTTGTCTATATCAAACAATCTATTTTAGTTCAACACTTGAGTTGCGTTTGGTAGAGTTTTTTAAATATGATTTGAGAATTGAGTTATATTTTGAGTTTGTGAGTTTTGGAATTATGATTTGAGTGTGGAAAATTTGTTTGGTGAATGAGTTTTTAAAAGAATTTTAAATTGAGTGGAGAATTTTTGATATGACATATGATATTTGATACAAAAACTTACAACTCGTAACCAAACACACATCTTAAAATTTTATTTAAAGCTCATAAAAAAATTTAAAAATTCCGAATTTTTTTTTATTTAAAATATAAAAAATAAAATAAAAATATGCACTGTTCCGGTCAACCGGCCGGATGTCTGGAGGACGACCGGCTAACCCAAATTTTCCCACCTTGGATAGAGTTTTCAAAAGTAAGTAAGTGTGGGATTAGTTTTTTAAAACTCTAAACGAACAACACGCTCAAAACATAGAGTAGAAATTTGTTTGGAGAATACAACCAAACACAGCCTTAATTTTTATCAAACTGCTTTTTAGCTTAAAAAATGCGGCATTTAGCTTTCAGTTTTTAATTTTTAGCTTTTAGTTTTCAGTTTTATCAAACACCACCTTAAGTTCTACCTTAATTCTCAAAATGGTAATATTTTTCATCTCAATAGGCTCCAAGGTTGGCCTGCAAACCAATATACTGTATCGTTAACACCCCCCAAAATAGCCCAGAACCAACAGCTTTCAGAACTGGCCATCCTATTTGGCAAGAATAGCAACAATTCCTTAGACTGAAGTCTCTGATATGACATTGGTCAATTCTTGACAGATAAATCAGCATATCTAAGGGAACAAAAGAAGAAGCATTGTCGAACCATCACCAATATATCTAGCAAGCCAGACATGCAATGCAGACAGTGCTGCCCAACTAGGATCCCATTACTCAAAACCATCTTAGTTTACATATTTAATTATCTTCTATTGTGCTTTCTCATTATCATTTCAGCACCAATCATTATTTAGAAAAATATTTGATTTTATCTATGAAAATAAAACAAAATTATATGCTAATATTCAACAATAAATTTGCATACCATTTAGATTTACTCTTTGATTGAAATTGTACCACCAATTGAGGAGCAACCTATCTGTGCTCTTTTAGATAATGTAATTTCCGTGTCTGTCTAATATTGATTTTTACCCTATAAGACATAAAAAGGTGTTTCACATACCTTTGACATGGATGATGATGTTTTAGGTATGTGAAACACATTGGTACATCTGCAAACCTTTTGGTCAACATGTAATATCTCATGGCATGCAGAATGATTTTTACCCATAGAAAGAATTACATGAATCAACTTGAACTGAGATAGAAAATGTTGAGATTAAGTTATTCACATCTACTTCCACTCCTTTGATGGCAAGATTTCTCTAATTAGAAACGTAGTTGAACATATTATGTGTCTCTTTCCCATCTTATTACTTTTTCTTTCAATAGGATCAAAACTCATTACTTTTTTTTTCAATAGGATCAAAACTTATTACTTTTTTCTTTCAATAGGATCCTGTTTTTATAAATCAAATATGTGTCTTTCATGCATTTGGATGATGATGCTGATAGCAGTGTTATTAAATGCGATAGGTGCACCAAGGTGCCAAGGTCTCTTGGGGCCTCAGCTCAAGGTGCAAGGCGAGGTGCAGGCTTCACCGAAGTGAGCCGCACCTTGTACGTACAAAAAATATATAATTTAATATAAGCAAATAATTTAGGATTCAACATAAGTAAAATGAAATAACATTTAAAAATATAAATACTAACAAACACTACTATTTTAACCTTGACAAATGATCAATATTTCAAAATTTAACATAAAACATAAATAAAAAGAGAGGAGAAGAAGAATAACAAGAGGGGTAAAAAATAGATCAGTCTAAAGAATAATGAGAAAGAAAAGGAGATCGGAGAATAAGTAGAGAAGATGGAAGAAGAAGGCAACAACATCACAACCATGTGAAGAAGAAGATAGCAATGTAGAGAAGAGAAGTAAAGAAGACAACAACATGGACAAGAAGAAGAGAAGAGAATGAGACAGAAAGTAAGAAAAGAAGAAGAAGACAACAACGTGAAGAAGAATTTTTGGAGTTGCTGGACTAAATAATGAAGGCATGCAGCAATAAAGTGTTCTTCAGATATTAGAAATTAAGGCTAATTTTTCTTCTATCATTAATTTGGGGTTGAATACCCAATGTATTGGCATGCGTAATAAGAGTAGGGATCTTCTGTAGCTAGATCATATTAAATCAATGGTTAGATTTTAAACAAAACAATTAAAGCAACAAACAAAAAAGCCCTCAAGACGCAAGCCTTGGGCCCTGGACCAGTTGCGCGCCTTATTGAAGTCGCTCGGCCTGAAACAATACAAGGCACAAACCTTGGGCCTGGATGGGACCTTATCGAAGTCGCACCTTATCGAAGTCGTCTGGCCTGGAACACTACAAGGCGCAAACCTTGGGCTTGGATGGGACTTGGGTCTAGGCGCATGCCTAGGCGCACTTTTAATAACATTGGTTGAAAGCATGTGAAGCAGATTCAATTATATAATAAATTTTGTGATCCATAAGTAGGAAAATATGAGTAATAAAGTTACCAAGGTGCAGTATCCTGATTAGATTGTATGGAAATTTCATTCTTGTTTAATCTTCTATGTGTTATTATTTCCTATTTTGATTTGCAGTGCATCATAGCTTATCCTTCTGAAGTTAAAGCCTTTTTATTGTGTAGTACTATCTCTATGTTTACGTAATTAGTCCATTCATATACAGGGCAGGTTGGAGCCTGTACAGGCTTATTTTAAGAAGAATAAGCGTGGATTGGGAGCAGAAAAAGTTAAGAAGAAACCACAGCATTTGGAAAATTCTGAACATCCTGTTTCTGATAGGAAACCTGACAAAGTAAGTTCCATTTGCTCTTATAGTTTCATTGTTTTATTCAGTTGTTGGTTCAATTGTTTTTTCTTTCATTGATTAAATAAGATAGATTTTTTAGGAATATGATGAAATAAAATGAATAAATAACCATAGAGCTTAGAAAGCTAACAAAGATTTTTAGCAGATCATGAAACAAAACCAATAAAGTGCTCACAGTGGAGTGCTGATGTGGAATTCCTTGAAGAGCAAATAACCATAGAGAAAAGTTAATGAAGCTCAATGGAGTAAAATAACTAGTCAAATACCTCATTCATTGTTTGCTGATGACTGTTCACTTTATAAAATATCCAAGTCAAAACAATGATCTTGAATTAATGCTTGTGGGAACTACTAGATGTCTGGTTGAAGTTTATAAAAGATCCAATTTCGATTTCTTTGAAGTTGTCACCAATTAGATACACTTCTTTTAGATGTCTGGTTGAAGGGTATGTATTTCATTGGTCAAGACTCAAAAGGTATGTTTGTAGTATGCCAACTACATGATTTTTTAACCAACAGGGGGTTGGTTCAGTGGTAAGGCCTGCGAATTCCTCGCTCAAAGACTGGGTTAAAGTCTCCATAGTCCCTTGTTGGGGTTAAACATACTTCTTAACGCCCAGAACATGCGGGGAGCCTTAGTTTTGGCCTCGACGTATGTGCGGTTGTGCGGTGGGGTTCCCTGCTGATGTGCTGTGGTTGCTATGGGGCAATACTCCCTAGAGGGTCTATGGAGTAGCCTATCTATATATCCATTTTGGCAATCTTAACTACATGATTTTCGGATATGTTTTAGTAGTATAAGGAATTTTTGTTTTGGAGGGTTGAACAAATAGACGACTAGTTTAAACGTTACTTAGACTTTCTTATTGTTAAAAGACAAATAAATGTGGAACTTGATGGCGGGCTGCATGAGTAATTCATTAGAATAAATGCAGAGTTAGAAGGCCCAAGTTTGCTTGATAGAGGTGGCCTAATTAAAGTGACATTGCCAACTATACTTCAAGATGATTGCTATTATCTTTGCAAGAGGAGGGATAATGTAGATCGTGCATGACAATTTTCTGGCGGGTTGATATTAAACAACCTGCTATTTCATTAGCAAAACTTGTAGAGTGTGCCGTAGGAGGAAAGAGGTCTATGTAGTATGAATCAGCAATAACTTGACTTTTGAGGCAGCACTAGTTGGAAGAACTTGACTTCGAGTAACAAGCTAGGTTTTTCATTGCAAGGAAAACATTAATGATAAACAAATTTATGCTTGCCTCAGCTACTGGGCTAACAAGCTTGGTGTTACTGTCTATGTCTATATTTTTGTTTCTTTATCTCATTAAAGGTTTTGATACATTTTTTGCTTCATATTATGATATGTTCTGTTATTTGCTTAGATTTAATTGAGGCAACTGGAAGAGGGTTGAGAGGTATATTTTTGATGTGGAATCACATCATAGGACAATAAAGTTACTGTGATTCTATTAGGGAGATGATATATTTATCTATACTATTGTTGGATTTTTAAAATTTAGATGTCACTTTTATCCCCCTTGTGAGTCCAAGGTGGAATTTGGTATTCTAACACCATTTTCCTTGTCAGATTGTAGCTCTATTTGGTAAAATTTGGAGTTTGGTTTATATAAAAAAAAAAAAACTAGCTAAAAAATATCCCAAAATGAGCTTAGAAAAAGTTTACATTTTAACTTTACTTTGAGCCTTTTTAGCTTAAAAAACAAATAAGCTACAAACTTCCAAAGTTTTACCAAAGTATAACACTCAAAAGAAAATATTTTTTAAGCTAAAAAAACTGCCAATAAGTGTTACCGGACGGGGTTTGTTGTTTTTAGATAAGTATAGGTACAACTCCTTGCCATCTTGGGGTGTAGAGAGTAATGGAGGGTAAGGTAAGCATGTCTTTAGTTCTTCTAACACTATCACACTCCCCAATCCATTGAAGCTGATTCTTCTTCTTCGGAAGCTAGATGAATGGTCATCACTTATTTGACCACTTGCTAATGAATTTATTTGGTGCAGTCGTCATCCTCGTTAACTTATGGATTTGGCTATCTTTGGGGTTTTTATTTCCTTTATTGTTGTTATCTGGTTTGGATTAGCTTCTATCCCTCAATGTGTGGCCAGGTAAACTAAAGATTTTCTTTACCCGATGCCAAAGGCACATTTTTGATGCATTAAGCCTTAATTTGTAGGCTTTAAGCATGTCAAATGATTTCTTCATGTCGGCATGATGGTCGACTCACTCTTTGATAGGAACAGGAGGGATCTACCTTAGAAGATCCTCATAATTTTTTTTTTGGGAAGAAAAGTGCTCGATCACCATGTCGTCAATATATACTTTCATGGTGTTTCATATCAAACTTTGAAACATCTTCATTTTTAGATGTTGGTTTGTAGCTATGCTTGTCAAATCGGATGACATCACCTTGTAGCAAAATATGCCTGTGGAGTGATAAAAATTGTTTTCTCATTATCAGGGGCATACATGGTTATTTGGTGGTATCCTCTATATCCTAAGAAGCACGGACACTTCAAAAAAGGTGGCGTGTCTGTGTTAGACACTTTCCCGACATGTGTCTGACTACACTCATCCAAACATGTCTTATTTTTTAAAATAGAATTTAGATTCGAACACTCTTTGGACACTTGGAGGACATACGTGTCCATTGCTTAAACACACGTGTCCATTGATTAGACACACAAAATTAATTATACGTTTAAACAAAATAACTTATGATAAAAGAAAAATAATGTTAATTTATAGAAATTAGTTTTATATTGCATTTATTTATTGTTTTAGAATGACATATTCATATATATGACATATAATAAATATATAAAATTATATATTATGTGTGTGTCCCTCACGTGTCGTGTCGTATCTTGTATTTTTAAAAATTGTCATGTCGGCATGTCCGTGTCATATTTGCGTCATGTCATGTGTCTGTGTCCATACTTCTTAGTCTATATTTGTTTAAAATCTCTACCACCTTTGTCATGCAGTAACATCCACGAATTGATCGATTTTGGAATGTGGGAAGCTATCTTTTGAATATGCTTTATTAAGACTTGTAAAGTTTACTTAAACCATTCACCTGCCATTCTTTTTCTTGAAGACCTCAATGTTAGTTATTTAGGATAATAGACTTCTTGAATAACACCTACCTCCAATAGCCGTTCGACTTCTTCAATGGTTGCTTTTGCATGTTGTTGGACAACGAATGATGTTCTCCACTACACCTTGGAATTATGCTTGGGATCCACACTCCACTTATGGCATATAAAATTAGATCTATCCCAGGCATACCATATGGTGTCCAAGCAAAGGCCTCTAAATTTTAAAGAAGGAAATGAGCTCTTGTTCCTTATCATGACTAACTATCACTAAACTAAAAAAGAAAGAAGAAAGAAATAGCATAGGCGCCTACATAAGTGGTTGCTTGCTTACCAAGTCATTCTGGCACTCTGTGATATGCTGATAAAAAATGCTTGTTGGCATGCTTTTGATCTATTTGGAATCTCTTCAAATTCTCCTCCACTTTTTTGGCGGGTTGTGCTCCTACATCTTCCAAGATTGGTTGATTGGGCACCTCTGTTGTTCTCAAATGTTCTGTCATGGTGTTGTTCTTTAGTGCGGCTAGAAAGCAAGGTGAGTTGGTCTCATTGAATTTTGTCCACCCCTCTTTCAGATGGGAACCTCATCACTGGTGGTAGGATGAAGAGATATTTAGTTATTGTCCATTTATCCTAAGTCAAAGCTTTGTTGGTGTATTTTTTAGGATATTATTTTATTTTAAACAAAAATTACTAGTAAATTATATACGCATATTAATAATATAATAAGTAGGGTTAATTACACATACCTCCCTTGAGGTATCTGGCAATTATAGAGACTGCCCTTGTAGTTTTTAAAATTACACTGATCTCCCCTATCAGAATTGTCTACCAACAGTGTTAACATTGCCACTAAAACGACAAAGATACCCTCCTATAAAAAATTCAAAATAAACATTCCTCCCTTGTCATTGACTTCACCACACACAATCCAATTCCCCCATCTTCTTCACCTGGCCCCTTCTCTCTCTAAACTTCACCATGTCCTCTCTCTAAATCACTCCATAGTTCCATTATCCAGTCACTCACCCTCACTCCATTCAATTAGTTAATATTGCAAAAACAATTAATTCATATTCTATAAATGAGCAGTGGGTTGATTTTTGGTGACGATGTAGAACTCTGCTTCACTTTACAATTTGGACAACAATGTAATGGGTTTGGGTCTCTATTTTGTAGCTCTATGCTTCACATTATATATATATATATATATGTTCAAATTAGATTCAATCATATAAAATATTTACAAATCAGATTTAATATATATATGTCCTAGCCTTTATTGTTATTTTATTTTGTTTTTTGTTCTTTGCATCTCAAACATATGCACAGGCATATATATAAATCTATATAATATCTTCAAAATTCATATTTATTTGCTCTGTTCAATACTCAGCCTCTCTGTTATTTTTTATTTTTTTTGTGTATATATCTACATCTATATGGATATATATATATATATTAGTAAGGAATCTAACTTACCAAAGTATGATTTGTGGCTTGCCAACAAGTGACAAAGAGATGGTGGCTTTGTAATAATGGTGGAGGTAATGGGGTGGGTGACAAAGATGGTGGTGGATTTATTGGAACGGTGGATGTGGGAAAGAGGAAGAAGATGGTTGTTTGGTTGTCAAAATAATATACTGTTGTGAGATGTTTGGTTGTAGTGACAACGAATGATGTAAGAGAATAAGGGTATTTTTGGAATTTTGAAATTAAAATTTGTTGACATAAGAAATTTTGTTATCTTATTCAACAGTTAGATAATGAAGGAGAGGTTTTTGTATATTGTCAGTAAAAGTAAGGGAGGTTAATGTAATTTCAGAAACTACAAGGGAGGTTTTTGTAGTTGTCAAATACCTCAGGGAAGGTCTGTGTAATAAACCCAAATTGTATATTACAAATACACCCCCTGATGTTTATTTAAAATACAGATTACCTATTGCGGTTCTAGAAATTACATCCCGCTCTTCAAGTTTCTAATTGCCTAACAAATGACCAATTTTATTAATAATTCATCAATTCAATTAACAAATTTTAATGATGTCAGAAATATATTTCAATTAACAATTCAAGTAATTTAATTGTTGTATAGAAGAGTAGTTAGGAATTTCATTTTTTTCTATTAATTTTGTTAAATAAAAAATTATGATAAAGGGGTATTTGTAATTTCTAAAATCATAGGGGGCAATTCATATTTTAAGCAAACCTCAAGGGATATATTTGTAATTTAAAATATATTAATAATTGGGTTAGCTTGGGCCGGGTTTGGCTCAAGGACTATTCCCAAGCCTAACATGCCTAAAAGTTCAGCCCAGCCCAACCATGCCCTATCCTACCCAATGGGCTTAAATATTAATCCCAAGCCCTAAAAAATGCAGGATGGGTGGGTGGGCAGGCCACTAGGCCTTTGCCCACCTCTATGTGGAGTCTATGAGTCCATGGGTCATATTTATGACCCCAATTGGAATTGAACCTCTGTTTGGTTCTGTGCATTATCCGAGTGGCACTTTAGATTTTGGTAGTTCTTAGTGAGATGACCTTTCTTTTTCTTGTAGGCACATTGGAGAGTCTGGATTCTCCTTCTGGGATCCCCGAACATCTTTTAAGCCCATTGGAAATACGGGTGAGCTTTTATTTGGTCAAGGATCTTGTCAATAGGCTCCTTGAAGACAATGTTGATTTCCTGACAAGTCTTCTGGTCATTCCCATGCTTCATCTGTGTTGCTTTTAGCCTCCCTGCTCTTTCTCTGATTCCTTATTGTTTGTTCTTGTTGGGGACATGACTCGTACCTCTGCTTAGCTAATATCTTGCTCCACTTTAGTATTTTGATCATCTGCATGAGGTCAGCCATGCTAGATGAAGCCTGCTTAGTCAAAGACTGATAACTTACTCTGTGGTGAGAGGCCGATTTTGAAGGATGCAATAGCTAACTGTTTATGTAGTGCACAATTTCATTATAAGCCTCCCTGTACCTTCGAGCATATTCCCTAGGCTCACTGACATCGATTTCCGGGGTGCTTGTTGGTAGTAAACCTTGATGTAACGCTTCTACTAGTTGATCCCATCTATAGATAGATCGCGGTGTCAATTTGTGGAACCATTTGAGAACCACCTCTCCCAAACTAGAAGGGAACATAGTACGCATTAATGCTTGGTTCCCAAAGGGCCATCATTTGTTTTTAGTGCCAAAATGTGGCTCACTGGGTCTGACTTCCCATAGTACGTGGTAAACTTTGGAGGGAATAACTTCCTTGGTGAGGATTCTCTTTCTATCTCCTTAGATGGGGAAGAAGCAGAGATTTGCTTGATATCCCTTTGGTCTATGCCTTTGGTTGTGTTACCTTCATTCATTCAAGATGATCCAACCAACCACATTCTGAGATTGTCTTTAGACTTTATCTATCATGACCCTAGGTTGGAATCTGCACTCTTTGTGCAATGTTTCTACGTCTTGGTTGGATCTTGGTTGGACTACTTCTATTCAACCGGCTATGAGTTTTGCGTTGTGCTCTGATTTTTGCTTCTTGTCTATAGTTTGGATTGCTCTCCATTTCATCTCTAGTGACTTTGAACCCTTGTAACACTCTCATTGGCATGATTGCCAACGCCCTTCTACTCTCTCTCCTTGGTCTTGCGGGGCTCTGGCGCCTTTTTCTTTTCAAGTTGTTCCTGCAACTTTTGGATTTTTTCTTTGAGATTGTCAATGATTTTACCCAAAGCTCAATCCATTCTTCTAGCATTTTTAACGAGTCCATGGTTGTCGAGTTCGTCTGTATGGATTGGTGTGACTTGTTATGGTTTTAGGGTGGAAGTGCTGCTCATTTTGCCTTAGAGGTGTCTTTCTGGCGTCTTCCTTTTGTTTAGTTCCTTAATTCTTCTGGTGATGACTCATCTTTGTTGTTGAAGTTTGTTGTTTGCCACAGTATGAGAAAAAATGGCGCAATCCTTACTGTGTCGTTTCAACAAGAAAATGAGAGTGAGTGCAACCTTCCACACAATTCCTGCTAGACAAATCACTGTCAATGCTAAACTGGCTGGAGGGCAATGATAGGTTGAGAGAGAGAACATCATTACTTTTAGCATATAATTGTGTACCTGGGCTGGACCCTTTGTGTTGATGTATACTTGTATTGTAGTCTTGGAGTACCCATTTACTACTACCGCCATCTGTATATGGCCCCTAAATTACTCTTGCTTCAACCTTTTTTGTGTCATTGCTTGCTAATGATGTCACTACTCATGTTAGGTGTGTTCTGGAAAGAAAGCAAAGGCCATGTCTAAAAGGGTGAAGAAAATGCAAGAGTTTGAAAAGAATTTGCGAGAGAAGGAATTTGAGCGGGCCTTTTTCAGGGAGTTCTGGCCAGACAATGTTTGACACTTCCATTATGTATATATATATATATCCCTTTCAGAGATTCTCAACTCAGGTATAAAAGTGTCAAGCCTTCTTGGATGGGGGTTACTTCGGTGGATGTATAGAGATACCTACTACTTCTGGTAATCTTGCTGCAATCTGTACTGCACTCTCTCCTCAACTCTCCTCTCAGAGTAGTTTCCTAACTAACAGAATGTTTTTCAAGGAATTCATGACTTTGTAGTCTGTAAGCACATAATAACATACTAGTCTGTTGATTGTTTTCTTTTCCCTTAAAAATTTATTTTTGCCACTTTTTAGTTGATATATTTTAATTTTTCTGTACAGATCCTGTCTTTATATTCTTTCTCTTTTCATTTCTTTCATCCTTTTGGTTTAGGGCAATAGAGAATCTTCCACTTTCTCAGTGAATTTTTTTCATGAAAAGCTTCTATTCGAGCTTTTAGTCCACTGTGCACTTACTGTATATATATATATATATATGTATGTATATTATAATTACACATAATTTAATAATTTTACCCTTTTATTCTTCACTTTGGGAATTAAATGAGTATTATTAAAGTAAACATTGTGATTTTAGACACTGAACAATTAAACAAGGGGAGAAGGTTTCCTCCAACCTAGCATGGAGGAATTTCTACAATCCAAGTAACGTGGCATCTTATATATAATAATAATAATAATTGGTTAAGAGATTGTACAATTTAAGGAAACTTATATTTGGAATCTTATTTATTTTAAATAACTTATTTATCTTCTTTTTTTTGTAACTAAATCTTTATCTAAAAATATAAAATTTAATATTTACAATTTTTGAATAATTCATCAGCTGATTTTTATTCTATTTATTTATTTTTTGTAGGATCAAACCGTTTCGCAACAAAAATTATGTTTGTTTTAATTTTTGAATTTGTTTATTTTATTTTTTTGTCCTTAGTAACTTTTTTTATATTTGTGAACAACTCTGAAATTTTATTGTCAAAAACAAGTAATAATGAAAAATGGCATTTTTTTGTGTTTTTTTTTTCAGTGAACTTTTTGCATATTTTTATCACACAATATTGCCCAATGTAGACAGATTTTCATCGGGTTTTAATAGTGTAATACAATTGTGGAACAATTTGATCATGAAACAAAAAATTCAGGTGATAAATCATCTAAAAATTATCAAAATTGAATTATATATTTTTAGATAAAAATTTAATTATAAAAAAATACATAAGTTACCTAAAATAAATAACAAATAACTATTTAATCCGTTAACCAATCATAAGATGTCACATCATTTGAGATCTAGGAGTTCTTACAACCTGAGTTGGAGAAAACTTTTTTCTATTGGTGTAACATCCACAAAATACTGAAACCCGGTCTAACAAATATAACTCACATTCAATTCATTATTCATGCGGAAGCTAACAATTCAATGGTCATTTCATACTAAAATCCCTATATTTCATTTATGAGTTTCATCTACAGATTTACAAAATAGGATCACTTGCGCTAATACATTCATCATTCCTATGATATGAATCTATAGCATGTGACCATGATAATGAAGGCTAAATAAATACAAATTTATGCCTTAAAGACTACAAGTTCCAAGGTCTTGCTCGGGTTACGTCAAAAGTAGATTTTACATCCTAAAACATACAAGCCCTTGGCGATACAAAATAAGAAACATAAATGAGCCTTGTGCTCCAAAATCCTCCTGCTCCAAAATCCTTCATGGCCATCACCTTGAGGCACACCATCAGCACCTGAAAATAATTTTCCACATAGGGATAATCATAAAGCTCAATAAATATAATCTTAATGAAGTGCATGAAATTTAACAATATCATGAAGTGAATGCAAATCAAATACCATGCCAAAACCCATACAATGCACTTGTTCAAAAACCATTACAAATCAAACATTCTTTTCGATAAAATAAGGGCAATAAATACGTCTGCAAATAGTCTCATTGAGCACTATTAAAACCAATTTACTGGCTTTTAACTAGAAGAAAATCAAAACCTACTCCGCACATATTTTAGAACTTTCATCGTGGACCTAAAGCCAATTTAATTCTCAACAATTCATAATCCTTAACCAAATTTGCCAATGTATTTACCCCATTTTCTAAATACATTTCAATTGTTTTTAATAATTTCAAAAATTCACAATGCATTTTTCAAAATAGAAATAAATTAAATTCAGAAAATCATGTGAATGTTCAATGATATGCATGGCTTGTAAATGTTTCAATTTACCTCGTTCACATAAAATTTCTATAACACGTCAATACAACCCTCCACTTGTTACCAAAATAATTATCTCTATTTTAATGGATTCTAATTTAGGCAATATATAGAGCATAATTCAACATTCTTAATAATTCCAAAAATAGGAGTGATATTTCAAATTCCCGATATTCTTTTCTCAACACAACAAATGCTCATAATTTTCTGAGAATTCGATAATTTCTCAAACACAAAACCAATTTCTCAAATCTCAATATTTTATGGTTTATGAAAAAAATTTGGGGTTTCTCATCGTAAAGTAAATTTCTTAAATTTAATTGTCCCACAACCATATTAAGCAAACAATTGAAAATTTGGTAAGATATTCAATAATTTCTCCTCTTTTTGTGCATTAAATATAATTTTAACAAAATTCTAATCTTCAAAATAGTTATAACTATCAAAATCGCAAATAAAAGAGTTAAAATACATACACAACGTTAAGAAAATTCTTACCTCAAAGCTTAGAGGAGGAAAAGAGAGAAAAGCCCCAAATTTGACGTCACTGGAAAATTGATCTACTTCGACTAAAACGATGCCCTTGAGAACTAGGTTCCAAAACTTGATGGATTTGTTAGGATGGAAGTGTTTGTAAAATTTTATATAGAAATGGGAAAGGAAAGAGAGAAAAAGAGAGTTAGAGAGAGAGTGGTGAGAAATGACTCAAAAAGGAGAGGAGGGATCAGATTTGAGTGAAAATGGGTCCAAAATTCGACGCTAAAACATAGAACCCCGCACTTGTAGAGCCCTTGGCTGCATATGCGGTTGCCTCTCCCATATGTGCAGTGCCCCCATGGAGCATGTGTGGTTTTCTGCAATGTATGCCAGGTGGTGACTCTTCCTTGGTGTACGTGCGACGCAACTCCCTGCACGTGCGACGCTAGCCTTCCGCACATGTGAGCCCATGCCCATAATCAAATTTTTCTACTACATCTATCCGTACATGTGGGCCCTCCTGGCCGCATGTGCAAGGACCACCTGGTAGCACAAAAGTGTTCCTAAGGTGTCCACACTATTTGTCTCCGTTCTAATGCCTAAAACTCAAATTTTCTAACTCGGGAAAATGTTAAGTCGATTTAACAAGAATCAATTCACAACACCAACATGTCAAACGACACTTAAGACAACTAGACAAACAATTTGAAAAGGCATAATCAAATCGGGTCAATGACCCAGGACATCACAATTAGGGAGTAATCTCATTGAATATAATTGGGTACTTAAGTCATAGTTCTATTTTTTAATCTTTTGGGCCATTAAGTCCAAACTCTAATTTCTTTAAGCCAAAATGACACAATTTGTTCAAAAAGATAACTATCTATTGAAATCAAACCAACATATTTCTTTTTTTCTTTTTTTGAATGCCAAAAATTTTATAAACAATAACCCAGCCAAGCTACAAGGAAACATAAACAGAGCAAACAAGCATCTACTAGGAAACAAAGCAAACAAGCTCAGGGGGAGGGTTGACCATCTAATTAACTGGAAGAGAACCTCTTAACCCCGCACGAGCGACCTAGTGGGCGGCACTATTAGCTTTCCTATGGCACCAAAAGCCAGACAATGATGTTGTACTAGAGTTTTAATGTCTTTAACCATCGAGCCATATTCTCACGGCGAGACACCTTGCTACGACCCAAACCCACCCTTATAGATTTAGCATCGTAACCGACCAGTAATCCATAGATTACCGAAGGCCTCTAAATAAAAAATCAGATTATTAGGGGCTAGTGGAAGCAAATAACAAATATGCAATGTCCATTGAGCTGTGCATACATATATGGGACAAAAAAAATTTAACATTTCTATATATATATATCGTACATCACCCTTACAATATCACATTTGTATGGATAAGACGAAAAAGGACGTAGCCCTAATTACAAAATAAACAAAAACTTGAACTTTAATTACATAGCCATGACCACTTGACATATTCGGAACCTCTACGGGAGGCAGATAGGTTGGCTGACAAGACAGAGGCCAGGCAGAAGCCTCTAAGCCTGGTCATACGCCTGATCATCTACATACATAAATAATACAGTGAGTTAGAGTCCAGTGAATAACAACAAAGTAAAGGATTTATGAATGATGTTCATCACAAATTCAGAAATCAGAATTTATGTTAGAAACATATTCGTATACATATTTAGATTTGTGAACAGTTATATGTGGTACATCCATTAGCTAACAGATCAAATTGGTCAAAAGACCCACATGTATAGTCGGTATCGACGACCATAAAGGTCAACATCTTTGTACACAAATAGCCATGGTATTGTTACCCCCAGGTGAGGGCCACGTGAACATAGGCCTTGGTATTGTTACCTCCAGACAAGGGTCACATAAACATAAGCCACGGTATTGTTACCCCCGGGTGAGGGCCACGTGCATATTGGCCACAATATTGTTACCCCCGGGCGAGAGGCACATGAACATAAGTCACGGTATTGTTACCCTCGGACGAGGGCCATGTGAACTAAGGATGCCATAAATACATTTAAGAAAAAATGGACATTCATTCATGATTCATAAAATAGAATTTCAAAAAATAGATCATATCATTTCAATCAAAAAATACTTATAATCAAACATAGCTTTACAGAGTTGTTACTCATGGATAGTTTAAGAAGCAGATCAGATAGATCAAGCAGACGTTAACGTGTGACCTACACAAATATCTAACATATACACATTGAAACACAACATCACTTCCTTGATCAAACTTGACTTCTCTTGTTTTTATCTGTCAAAATAGTCTGAAGTTTTACTAGGCTTATTCTTTCTTTATTCAAATGAATCGGGTTCTCATTTCACATATTCTTTTATTATTCTTTCATTACTAAGTCTTTTTCCAAATAGACCGATTTCTTACTTGGCTTCTTAATCAATCATTATTAAATAAATGACTTATTCCTTAACCGACTAATTTATGTTGATTGCTAGCTTATCAATCTTCATTGAGTCATAATTCTTGCTTAAGAATGCTTGAGAAGAGATGAGATTGAAAATATGAAATAAATGCAACTTTTCCAAAATATGCTGATAAGAGTTGTTCGCTCAAGCAAACTTCTGGTCATTTGAGCGGTATGTAAAAGATTGCAAAAGTATTGGAAGCCTTCAATGTGTGCTCGAGCAATAATTTGTTCGCTCAGGCGGTCTATAAAATTTCCAAAATTTCAAAATTTTCAAAAATGGTTTCTAAATGCATCTTTCAATCTTTAAACCACTTGTATAAAAGTGTCAATTCTAGAGAAAGCTCACCACACCACCTGTCATGCCATAACCGAACGCAGTCCCCAATCCCTATCTTCAACCGAGCCCTCTTCTAAAATCCTCCTACGCTAACCAAATCCCCTTCCACACTCCACAACCATGGGATTGGCCTACTCTTCCCGAACACCAACCATTTCGGCCTAAACCAAACTTCACCATTACCACCTTCCTCTATAAACGATCTCTCTTCCCCACAAAACGCCATATAACCACTTCCCCAACAAAGCCATATTAAACACAGTCAGATAGCGAACCCTTAAACCCTTTTTCTCCTTAGGCTTACAAATCTAATCCCAAGCCACCAAATGATAATGAGTAATTGCCTCTTCATCACCCCACAGGAAATCCCTTTGTAATTTCTCAATCTGCTTTACCATTGACACCGAAATCACATGAACGGACATAAAGGAAGTCGGGATGCTTGACAAAACACTCTTAATCAGTGTGAGGTGCCCCTTTTTGGATAAATACTGCCTCTTCTAACCCGCCAACCATCGTTGTACACGATCCACCATCCCGTCCCACACCCTATTCACCTTGAATGAAGCCTTTAAAGGTAGGCCCAAATAAGAAACCGATAGAAAGGTCACCTTACACCCCAAAATAACTGTCAAGACTGGTAATCTATCCACCTCACCAATTGGAATTAACTCAGATTTTTCTAGATTCACCCGTAACCCCAAAACTACCTCAAAGCACAGCAACACACACCTCAAATACACAATCTGATCTGGATCCACGTTGCAGAAAATAAGGGCATCATCCATGTAAAAAAAATGATATACCACCAGAGTAGATAGATCCGTTCCCACCTTAAAATCCTTCAACAAGCCACCTTGAACCGCCCTTGATAACGGCCGCCCTAGCGCCTCCATAATCAAAATAAACAAAAACGGGGACAACAGATCTTCCTGCCGTAACCCCCAAAGTATAAGAAAGAAACCAGCCGGGGATCTATTGACTAACACCGACATTTGCACCGTGGAGATAGAAAACTGAACCCAACTCATCCGTCTTTCCCAAAAGCCCACCCTTTCTATCACATACAAAAGAAACTTCCAATTTACATTATCATATGCCTTTTCAATATCTAATTTACAAATAATCCCATCATTTTCCTACCGTAGCCTTGAATCTATACACTCATTAGCCACTAACACTGCGTCTAAAATATACCGACCACCCACAAAAGTGTTTTGGGACTCGGATACCATCCCATCCAATACACCTTGAAGTCGGTTCGCCAAAACCTTGGCCAATAACATATAAACATTACCCAAAAGGCTAATAGGCCGAAAATCCGAATATCCTCTACCCCTCATTTCTTTGGGATCATAGCAACAAACGTCGCATTAAGACTTTTCTCAAATTGCACTATCTGATAAAACTGCTCAAATATAGCCGCCACATCCACCTTTACCACCCTCCAACAGTGCTGAAAAAAGGGAATAGAAAACCCATCAGGCCCAGGAGCCTTATCCGTAGGCATACTTTGCAAAGCCCTGAACACCTCATCCTCTGTGAATGGTCTCTCTAACAGAACACAATCCACCTCAGAAATGACATCAAAAGTAATCCATTCAAGCTTAGTCTCTAAGTGTCCCAATCATCCCAAAATAAATGCTCATAAAAGCGCGTTATGCTTGCCCTGATGTCCTTTGAGGATGAGAACTCCATTCCATTGACTCGCAACCTGCCTATCTGGTTCACTCGTTGATGAGCATTGGCCATATGATGGAAAAAAAACTCGTATTCCGATCCCCATCCTTTAACCACAAGCACCTAGATTTATGGTGGAAACTAACCTCCTCCATATGAGCAACATGCCCAAATTCCTTACGAATTGCATCTTGACAAGCCAAGTCCTCCTCAGTCAATATTTTCCCAACCTCTTTCTCATCCAACCCCTGTATCACTACTGTAGTCTATAATGTTAGCCTTCTGAACCTCTAATCGACCAAAAACCTCTATATTCCATATTCTCAATTCAATCTTGAGCAATTTTAATTTCTAAGCTAAACAACAACTGGGCTCCCCTAATACATTGAAACTATCCCACCAGCTCTTTGTTATCTTTCCAAAACCCCTGGATATTAACCACATATGCTCAAACTGAAATGGCGTCGATCCCCCTCTGATCCCACCACTATCCAATAGAACTGGTCAATGATCCGACACCGGGCGCTGTAATCTCAATTGAGCCACCTGTGAGAAATGCTCCTTTCACTCCCCTAAGACCAGAAATCTATCAATCATTGCTCTATCCTCAGACCAAGTATAATCGTCACCTTGAAACGATAGATCCACTATATTATCAATAAATGAGGAAAAGACATGTATAGACCCCACCATCGAAATGGCTCCCAACTTCTACTCTATGCTTTGAACCACATTAAAATCGCCACCCAAACACTAAGAAAGCCCCAACGAAAAGTAATATATTGTAGCTCCTTCTAAAAGTTGGCTCGCTCCATAATGAAAACCCATCAAAACTTATTCGCAATATAGCTGAACAGACATGATAATGAGTAACTGCCCACCTCTACATCCTCCATCTCCACCACCCTCTGGTCCCAACACATAAGAACTCCACTTGTTACCCTAAGAGCAGGTAAATAGGTCCAGTCCACAAATTGCCCCCCTATAGCTCCTTTACAACCTTCCCACCAATGTAGTCTATCTTTGTTTTCTGAAGACATACCACATCCGCCCTAACACTTCTAAGTAGAGATCGGACTAACACCATTTTTCCTGGATCGTTCAAGTATCGCATATTCTAAGACAATATTTTTAACCGCATGATAACATCAATTGATTTCCACACCCCTTTCTTATGTCCCAAACCATCCCTCCAAAACCTGATCATAATTGATGGAGTACTCCAGTTTTCGTAACTCTCTGGCTTTCTTTCCATTCTGGTCGACATATTGTACCTTCTGTCAAGAGGAAGCACCCCATCTCCAAGATTCTTCAATCGTAGTAAATACTTCATAGCCTCGTCCTCATGTCTTTTAAAAGAAACACCCAGAAATTGACTCACTTCATTGATTCGATTCAATACCCAAGCCGAAACCTCTTCAGTATAAGGAGGATCATCTCCAGAAACACCTTGTAGCTCGACTTTTTCGCGCCGCCTTCCGGAAGTCAAAATAAGCCTTACAGTGTCGGACTCCCGCGGTTTTGAATCTGATTCCACAAGTGCAATGTGAAATAGATAAACACCAAAGAGTCCAAATCTGGCGAATCTTTTGGAAAATCGATTTTGAATCAAATTTCAAAAAATGGACTGTTTTGCTAGATACAGAGTCGCTACTTAAATGTTTTATTTTGGGAAAATTTAGGAAACCCATGACTCGTGCCAAAGGCCACATATCCATCATCACCAAGATTGTCTCAGCTCGGGAACTTAGGTACAAGAGGAGAAGGTCATGAATTAAGCACCTCCCACTCGCCCGATCAAAAATCGGCCTCTACTAATCATGATATGAATCTTATTTTACATTATATATTCTTGTTCCGGTTATTAATCTAGCATTACTATGTGAAATAAGAGTTTGTGAATGTAAAATAAGATTGGAACACTTGAGTCATGTTTGTTTTCTGAAAAGAGTTTGTGAATTTACCACTTGAAAAGTGGGTTTAAATGTGCATGGCTCAAATTATTCCAATTCAAGCAATTAGCCTTCACTCACAAGCATACAAGCATGTATATCAATTAAGCACTTAGTCTCATGGTAAGCATGCTAGACATGGCAACAATCATACTCATGCAATATGCTAAAGCGAGGAAAGGCTCACCTAGTATTCCAAGTCAAAAAGACATAAGAGAGTTAGAAAAAATGCATGATTCCTAACTATGCAATATGACTAATGCAACACATGTGATATGCAATCTAAAATAGGCTCGGTTACTTAACATGGCATATGAATCAATTGATAGCATGTGGTTTAAGCATGTATTCAAATAAGTATTAAACTAACAATGCAGTTGGAATGATGAACTGAGTCTCGGTGCATGCAATATAAGTGGATGCAAACATGAAGAATGCTAGTTTAAACTGATGTCCCTATACTAACCATCATAAGCAGTTAAATAAAAGGGAAAAAGACGTGGGGTTGGAAGACATACACATTATTACAACATCATGCTCTCACGAAGGAGAGTCCGAATGAATAAACTAACTAGCTAACTATTTAAGCTAAGTTAATTAATTAACTATTATAAACCAAATGAAATAAATTAACTCACAGCTAATTAACTACTTTAGCTAATTAAATAATTACAACATAAGTATAATTAAAAGAAGTAAGTAAGCTAAACAACTAATTACTTCACCTCGGGAAGCGAGGAATGTACATGCACATGTTCGATTTCCACCCGAAAAGCCACTATTTTGCTTCTAGAGAGCCTCTGTTGCACAATAGAACACATACACTGTTGCCCACTTCCAGAATGGCTCTGCTCTGCCAAAGGAACACACTGTTGAATTTTGCATTAGTCCCTACCGGCCACTGGTGAGGGACATCGGCCACCAGTGGTAGCCTGCTGGCTATCAAAGGTGGTCTGCCGGCAACCTGCTGGCTATGGAAAGTGGCTTGCCAGCCACTGCTACCTAGTTCATCTTGTTGCAACAGAGGACAAACAGAGTATGCATAGGGTATTCTCTAGCATTGTCTGCACAACGCACCCCCATTTTTCATGAATGAATCAAAGGAGAAATAAACTTAAGCCACAAACCACTAACTCAAATAATTTCATTGCATGATGGCTTGTGAATCAAAGTGTGTAAGTTCAATAAATGCAACAAAATATGACTGTAACCTCTTTCCTTTCATGAATTGATTAAGGGAAGTGGTAACCTTGGAAACTTGAATCATTTCATCACTAATGAGTATAAATTGCCTCAAGTTTCCATGTGTTCAATTAACGTCCGATCGAATACAACCAAATTATTATCTTGCACCATTTTAGCCTCAATTTTAGTTACTCAATTTCAAATTACCATATATTCTTTAATTCATTAAGTCCAATGGTGAGTTTAAGTCCTCTAAATGGAAAGAAGTGTCAAACAAGGAGTTGTTCTTGGCATGAGAGATGTAATGCCCTAGTAATGAACCTCCAAAGAGATTAAACCATTTAGCATGGAATGTCTCTTTCTCTTGCTAAAAACAACATATATGGGACATTAATTCACCACTTTCAATTATATTACAACAATATACAACATAACAATAAATCAAAGCAAAAGAGCAAAATAAGTAAGAAATGCAATAAAATAAAAGGTTTATGAAATTCACCTTCTAAGGAAATGATGAACTCCTTAGTTCACAAACTCTCTCTTGATCACCCTCAAGTGTAGGAAGTGTGTTCTCAAATCCTCAATTCGAAATTATGGAGTTTATAGTATGGAAAGTGGCTAACTCTCTAATTTTTCTCACTTTCAATCAATAAACACTCTTTCTTATCATCAAGGCAATTGATCTTTGGCTATATCAAAATTTTTGGGGTGGTTTTGATGTATGAAAATGAGGAATTTCAGTAGCTATGGAAGCTTGGAAGTGTTTTGGAAGATAGAAGTGTGTTTAGCTCAAAAACTCAACATTTCTCTCATTTCTTCCTCTTTTCTCTAGTACAAATGTTTTCTCCTTAATCTATCCTCTTGCTTCTCTCAACAATATGATGTGTATATATAGGCTAAGCAAGGCTAAGCAAGTAGAGAAATGGTGGAAGACAAGGTGAAAGACAAAAGGAAGATATTGAAGCTAATGGAGCACTAGTAGAGCTAATGAGAGACAAAAGTGGAGCATTATCTATAACGGATCAAGCCTTAGGTAATGGAGGCTGAGTGTATATATATTTGGTGGTGAAATATCAGAAAATAAGTTAATGAGGTGTCCCAATCGAACCACAAAAAAAAGAGAAGAGGGTTTGATGCTATTTCGGGCTGGTTCAACAAAATCTGCTCTTAAGCTCAACTTCAAATGGGCATATCTCCCTTATCTGAACTCGTTCTTAGGTGATTCTTGGGTCTAAATTGAAGCCCCAAAAGTCTACTTTCCAATGGTGGTGGTCTCATATTTAAATTCCAAGTGTACAAAGAGATATGCCTAATTTAGTGAAGACTATTCATTTTAGGTCAACAAAATCTGATCGTAAGCCCAAATTCAAACGGGCATATCTCCCTTATCCGGACTCGGTTTAAGGTTATTCTTGGGTCTAAATTAAAGCCCCAAAAGTCTACTTTCCAATGGTGGTAGTCTCACATTTAAATTCGAAGTGTACAAAGAGATATGCCTAATTTATTAAAAGTTGTTCATTTCCTTCTTAATGATTTGACGCTCATTCTTTTCCTAAACTAGTTCTCTTTCATTCCCTCTAATTTCCTTCAAATCCAAACCTATGAAGAATATGTTTTTAAAATAATTTTTCAAAAAGTTCACCTCCTTTCCATTTATTTTCACTCTGTCCTTACTCGGTTTATTGAAAAGTGCAATATTTTAATTGAAATGGAAGCCTCAGAACATCGTAGAAACATTTGGAAAAATATTTTGAAAATAGGGTTTAAAGGTGTAAAATAGTTTGGCCAAAAATGTGTGGAAGTTGGTATTAAAGCTCAAATTCTATCTCTTTTACTGAAGATTCTGTGAAAAACACATTCTAATTGTCATCATCGGGCAATCAAAAGAAAACACCCATGTCTTAGAACCCGTCAAAATAGGGTGTATACACACCTTCTCTGCCTTCGACTCTCATTCTTCTTTCGCAACAGTCAACGTGTCTATCTCAATATCCCATTTCATCGGCTGAATCACCATCGCCAACTTGTCTTCCATAGTGGCCCATCGAGTTTTGTTTGCTGACTACATCTCCATGTAATTTCCCCCAAATCCCGACATAGTCTGATGCTGCTCCTTTGACGTGGACTCTCATGATGCGATAAGCATTCCCTATCTCGAGGATACTTAAGATGCTGAGCACTAGACGACAGCCTCCCTGTCATGACCCAAACCCGTCCCTAAAAGTTTGGCATCGCAATCGGCTAGTAATCCTTGGATTACCATAGGCCTTCCTGTACAATCAAAATTAATCAGGGCTAGCGGAAGTAATATACAAAAATACTAAGAGTCCAATGGGCTGTGCAGCTATATGAACAAACATAAGCGTTAATTTACCCACATAACATTAAATAACTTATAACATAATATTTTATATAAAACATATGCATGTGTCGAAAATGTTCTTCATGACCAAAATCTTGGCAATGTCCTTCCAGACCTAACTCGGAGGCACACAAATCAACTTGGTAGGCTTCAAAACGGTGGCTTGGCTAAAGTCTCCTTCTAAACTTGCCCTCCAGAACGCTCACCTATACATATACATAAAAATAGTGAGCTAAAGCCCAGTGAATAACATTAAAGTAAATAGGTTAGTGAATGAATTCTAAATATATCATATCTGTAAAACAAATCATGACACAATTATTCATATTAGTCTCATATCAAAACATAACATAATGGTACCTTCCATAGAATATATCACGTATCGTCTTCCGACTAGAGTCATACGTTCCGAAAACCGATTAAACACATGTCACTACAATGAAGTGGCTAACGAGATCTCGTATCACATATATGTCATGGACCCGCATTTACATGCCGTCCCCCATGACTTGGGATTATCTATGAATGCCATAATAGATTCGCAAATAAGACATTCGTTTACATAATCAAAATACCATTTCAGAAATTATAACTTATCGCATAATAGTAGAAACATAGTTCATATCAACCTATCTTTACAGAAATATTACTCGCAGTGGCCTTCCAAAACCCGTGGCTCGATCTTCGAGTCTGGGCCTACAAACACAACTATTCATAGCACAATTTCTCAATACACATTCAAGTTATACAGTTGATTCTTAACCTTATTTAGTTATCTGCTACTTGCTCATTCAGTTACTTCCATGTTTCTTTTACTTATTTTCATGCTTATGAGATGTTTATGGCTATAAACTACACGTGAAAACCATGTAAATGAAGGCTCAGAAGTCAGAAAATGGAAAGAAAACAAAATTGAAAAATCTACCTTGTTTAGCCATACGTGCGGTAGTCTTGCCGCTCGTGCAGTGCCTTGGCCGGATGAGCGGTGGAACTTCAGAATGCAATTTTGGCCAAAAAGGGATTGGCCGCTCAAGCGGTGGCCCAGGTCGCTCTAGCGGTTTGGGTATATTTTTAGTTCGAACTTCTGCTTTTGAATGGAACCTTATTCTTTTACAAAATCAACTTTATTTTCATGTAATTCAACGCTCAAAACTCAACAAAACAAGTTGAATGAATAATTCTAACATCAAATAAAAATCATACCTTTAAAACAAAATCCAATTTCCCATCAAGCAACCAAAAATCATGAATTAAATGTCAAAAACCAAACATGTAGTTAAAAGCTCCAACTCAAGCTTTCATGGAGGAATTTCTTTCAAACCTTAGAAGCCATGCACGAAAACAAGTCTATGAACATGAATTACATGATTTGATGTCATACATGGTGAATTTATGAGCTAATTTCCACAAATCTAACAATACATGTTCATATAGGTATTCTCCTTTACTTTACCCCACAAACACTCTCAATGAAACATGAATTCTTCCACATACAACTTAAATTCCATAGATTGATGAGTATATCATTTCAAATTCATGAAATTATAGAAAGATCCTTACCTTTGATGGTTGTTTTGGCCTTAAACTCTTTTCTCTTCTTCGTTATCTTCTTCTCTTAGTCTCTAGAAGTCTCTTTCTCTCTCTCTCTCTCTCTCACACACACAAACACACACACACACACACAGATATTTCTTCCTCTCTTTTGTTGAGCCTAAGCAATATATATGTATATATACTATCTAATATTTAATTAAATCCAATTTAATCCATTATGAATCAGATTTTTACAAAACTCCATATTAAGGCCTCGTTTGGCAAGAGGCTATTTTAGCCAATTAGCCAAAAAGTTACTAAATTAGCCAAAAAGCCAACAACTCATACCAAAAAGTCAAAGATTCTCTTTTCTCTCTACTTTTTGCACATCTTTTCGTAATTAGCCAAAAAGTCATCCCAAACATATAAGTTTTTTTTACCTACCTTTTTAGCCAAATAGCCAAAAAGTTACTAAATTAGCCTGTTCCCAAACGAGGCCTAAGTCTTAAAAATCACACTAATCACAAATATGTATTTCGTTATGGTTTCTGAAGCCTCTAATGCCTTCAATTTGCAGTGTAAAGTCGTAATGAAACCATCCAAACACACCTTAATGAATTAGACGAAATCAATTTTCAATTAAACTTCTAAATGACTCTAAAAATTTCCATTAGCATATTCATGTACTCAATTTCGATTTTTGAACCTATTAAGGTCATCAATTTCAGTTCCAAAGTCGTAGCCCCAACAGATATTTCTCAAATTTCGACAAATATTCTCAAATTAATTCATATTAACGCATAATTAAGAAAAATAATTGTAACACCCATTTCGGGGTCGTTACACTCCCAGTGTCCTCCCGATGGTCGGGCTCCTCCACTGACGACACTAACTCGCCGTCGTGTTGCTCGCGAAGCCCCAATCCTTCAAAAATCGTCAAAAAGACCCAATGAACATCCGGATTGTCTTGACCCGAAACGGGTGGGTCGCTTGTACTAGACCTTAGCAAACCGTCACCATTTTGGAGGCCCAACACAAACCTGTCACAGCCCAAACCATCTTTCTTGTGCTTAGTGGCTGTGGCCCAAACCTGTTTACCCCCAAAGTGAACCGTCACATTTTGGGCCTTAAACAGGCCCACACGACCAACCCGGTCCCTAGCTTGGTGACCAGGCCCAAACCGGATTGGCCTGCCCTGATCCACATCCAAACCAAATCTTTGTGTATATATACATGTCCCCCCCATCTTCGCGAAGATCCTCCGATCATTTCGTCCCAAATCACGCTCTTCCTTATCCATCCTGACATCACCGGCGGCGAAACAGGGTCCACCAACGGACTGGCTTCTACCCACACCGGTAGCGAGTACTTCCACGAGCCCCACTGTACGGAGACCAGCGATGGCATTCCTTGGGCGCTTCGAACTCTGAGACGAACCCATCCCAGATCAGACGACGTCTCATCCGCCTCCACAAATCCACCGCAGCGATTACCAACATCACGATCACCAAACGCTTTCCGAACCACAAGGTGTCCACCATTCCAAGTGTAAATCACGGCCCTCTGCATCACGCTTTGACGGTAAAACAAACACGAAAGCTTGCCTCCCACCATCTGTTTCCCCAGTTGGAGATGGCCGCAAAACTAATATTGGTGTCTTTGTTTTAACTAGAAAACTTGAAAATTGCTTTTTGCCCTCTTTCCTATTTTGGAAAGCTATATTTGGACTTCTGAAATTAGCGTAAAATGCTGCATAATTATATTTATGTTTAGTACTTACTAGCATTGATCAATTGCATTTCTGTATGGGCATGTTTGATTGGGTGGATTAGAGTCTGGGATTGGGATTATTAACCGTGATTATTAATCCGTGGAGTCAATTATCCTATATTTGTTTTAACATTTTGGTTTAAGATTATTAGTAATCGGTAGGGGTGAGATTATTAATCCAATGGATATTAATCCAATTGGATCTTGAATAGCACACTTAGGCCATGTTTGTTTGGGCGGACTGGATTAGTATTCCTATGACTAATAGTCCTAGGACTATCAATCCGTTGGATTATGTATCCTATCTTAACTAATAGTCAAGTTTAAAATAATTAATCCGTACTTCAATTGTTTAACCAAACATCGGATTAATAATTTTATTGGACTATTAGTCCAATCCCAAGCTCATGTCCACCCAAACAAACATGACCTTACTTCACTATTAAACATGACCTATTTGTATTCTTGCCATTATTATCCATTTAAAACTGGAGACATTGAGAACCACAAGGTTCATGTCTACATAACAACTGCTGTACTCGCCATGTGGCCATGTTATTGTTTTGCTTTCACAAGCTCTTTTTGTGCTCCTTGGTTATATATATTTTTGCTGTTTGAAATTTATTTATACATGCTTTCCACAACTTTTCTCCCCTGTCTAAGTTGTGCATGAAATAGTTCCTTTCCAAATGTTTCAACGTGGCACTTTTGGGGGCAGATGTTTTTCTTCTAATCATTTCTAGTTTTTTTCTGCTTGTATCTAGAACGTTCATGGGCTAAGTTTGGCATTTCATGGGAGGTATAGAGGACACTGAACCACCTTTGAAACGTGTGAGAGTTCCTCCAGGAGATTTGGAGAAATCTTTTGACAACTCATCTTATCTAGAGCCGGTATCTGGCTCTTTGGGAGACGCTATGGCTAGGCCGTTATTCTCCCAAGGAGATGGAGAAAGGATTGGTTCAAAAGGAGTTTTCAAGAAGCATGAATTTGTGAAAATTATAACTAGGGCATTATACTCTCTTGGATATGATAGGACTGGGGCTCTTCTGCAGGAAGAATCTGGGATACAGTTGCACCCATCAGCATTAAGTTTGTTTATGCAGCAAGTGCTGGATGGAAAGTGGGATGAAAGTTTGGCCACATTGCGCACTATTGAGCTGGCTGATGAATCCATTGTGAAATCAACATCTTTCTTGATATTGGAACAGAAGTTTGTAGAGCTTTTAAAAGTGGGAGAATACATGGATGCTCTGCATACTCTTAGGAATGAGATTGTGCCCCTTTCCATCAATACAGGCCGAGTTCATGAACTTGCTACTTGCATTATCTTACCTTCTCAGTCTGTTGTACTTGGGCTTTCCAGTCAAGATAATGTTGGTGCAGACTCAAGGTCAAGATTTCTTGAGAAATTGCTGAAGTTGCTTCCTGCAGCTGTTATGATTCCTGAAAGAAGGTTGGAACATCTAGTTGAGCAGGCTCTTGAAATGCAGCAATTTAATTGTGTGTTTCACAACACATTGGACAATGAACTGTCTTTGTTGTCAGATCATCAGTGCGGAAGAAACCTGATTCCTTCTCGAACATTACAGGTTAGATGTCTTCTTTGTTCAAGATACATAGATAGATTCTAATCTCAGTTGCTGCTGTTTCTACTTGTTCTTTTCCTCGTCAGTACTGGAAACAATATAAATTTCTCATGATTTTAGATCGTGTATAAGTAACATGAATTGTTGGTTTGTTAGGAATGATTAAATTTGATGTCAAATCAATATTATGTAATTGTTTGAAGTGCTCTATTGAGTTCTGTTTATGCACTTCTTCATAGAATAAGGAAATAACTGTTTAGGGTGCCTTTTGATTGCCGTTGTTTATGTGCAAATGTGTTATAGATGACTGAACTTACATGAGTTTGTGTATGGATAATCTTTTTGTCTCATTAGTATTTTTTCTCATTGCAAATATGTTGCGAGAATCTTCCTTTTGCTTGTGATTTCTATTCGTTGGCATTGCTGTAATGTGTCTGCATAAGCATGCACTGATATGGATGACTGACACAGCACTGTCACAACAAGGTTTCATATCCCAAGAGAGGTAGACAGAGGGGAGGGTGTACTTTAGTCATTGTTGGAGAAATCGTGAGATAGACCTGACAAGAAGAGCACACAGTTAAGTTTCCTTCTGTTGTAAGTACTTGTGCTGCATAGCTTGTGGTACATTCATATAATCAGTTTTTTTTTAAGGAAAAAAATGAACTGAGGTGACTAGGCCTCCTAAAGCCTAAAGCCCGAGGCAATGGCTTCATTGAAGCAAGGTGAATTCTAATGAATATATATATATATATATATAATTTATAAAAAATTTATAAATAACATAGACAAAAACTCAATAGCTCCAAAAAAATGACGAATCCAACATTCTAAATACTAACAACCAACAAATCCAACATTATAACTACTAATATTCAACAAATAGCATAAGACACCTAACAAACACTAAGGAGCCGTTTAGTAACATGCATGTTTCCAATTTTTTTTTATTATGTTTACAAAAATTTGAAAATTATATACAAAAACTCATTTCATGCCTATTTTCATTTCCAAAAAATTGTAAACAGTTTGCAAAATTTATTAAATTATTGCAACCCAAAAAAAAAAATTTGTTTTTCACTCGTTTTGAAACTAAGTTTTCATTAATTCTTCTCTCTGCGCCACTATCTCCTGCCATCACCCACTGTTCATTAGGGGTGTTTGGTGGGGATTATACAAGCAGCTTATAGCTTATTTTAATTTGGGAGTTTGTACTAGATTGTTTGGTGCAACTTTTGCGTATAGCTTATTAGGTAGAAATAACTTAAATAAGTTGAAAAAGAATCGATTTTCCAAAAGCTGGGAGATGGGTGCTTTTAGCTTTTGCTTTTTGAGTATCAACTTTTACCTTAAAATAATCTCCACCAACACACCCATTACCCTTTTTGTCCACCATTGTCAACGACCTCCTTCAGTTACTAGCTCTGGCCACCCTCCACCTCCAGTCACCGCCATTGGCGACCTTCTCTAACCACCATCTCCCATGGCTAGCAACCACCTTCGACCTCTGTTAACCACTTCTCGCTGATAGCAACCAACTCTTGCTGGGGGCAACCACCTTTGGCCACCATCTCCTGTAAGTTACCACCTCCATCTATTGACAACAATCTTCGGCCGCCACCTCTCACTTGCAACTACCTTCGGCCACCTCCTCTCACTTGTTTTCAAAATAAGTTGTTAAAACATGTGTGTACCAAACATATTTTTTGTTTTGTTTTTTTCAAAACTAAATATAAATATTTTTAATGTTTTTTGTAAACAAAAAAAGTAAAATGTAAGACTAAGGCCTCGTTTGGGAACTGGCTAATTTAGTAACTTTTTGGCTATTTGGCTAAAATATGAACTAAAAAAAACTAGTATGTTTGGGATGACTTTTTGGTTTTTTACGAAAAGATGTGCAAAAAGTAGAGAGAAAAGAGTATCTTTGGTTTTTTGGTATGAGTTGTTGGTTTTTTGGTTTTTTTAGTGATTTTTTGACTTTTTGGTTAAACGGGTCGCTTCCCAAACGAGGCCTAAGTTTGTATGGGAGAAAGCTTGAGGGGGAATGTGAATGTGATTCCTTAGTTCTCATGATTCTATCGCTTGGAATGAATTGAAATAGGAAAGTGATTCATGATTACTCATTCGAGCAAGAATTACATTCCCAAACTAAGTAAGAATTTGATTTCCCCACTTCCCATGGGAATCTCACATACTTGGAATTTTATCATTTTTCCGTAGAGATTTTCTAGCGAAACCAACTCTTGAATAACATTGATACATGAATTTTATTACTAATAATGAGATTACCATATCCCCTCAGGTTTCTTGTCATCCAAACATAGCTTAAGTGTTTCCAAATGATACCTACCATTTTATCATTTGGAAACATAAGAAGGGAAAAAAAATTGGTGAACTACTCAGCAAATAATTTTGTCCCCATGGCAAAAAATGGTGACATCTACAGATTTTATCAAGTCCTTCATGGTTGGATAACAAAAGGCGGAATTCATATATTGTCAAATAAATTGAGCGAGGTCAGTGTTATTGTAGAAACCTTAGGAAAAGTCTTGCAATTGTTAGAAACCTTAGAGATGGTCAATGTAAAGAGTTTGGTTGTTTTTTATTCAAAAATTGTAGACTTGTCTTTAGAATTGTTCTAACCTTTGTTAAATAATGCATTAGCGCATTAAGGCTAAATAACATAGTTTAGCTTATCTACTAATAATGCAAAGATGATGGGCATATAATACACTTAGACCAATATAATTTAAAATTTCTAAAACATTACTGACTCAATAAACTTGCAAAAACACATTAAACCTAAATTTGTGGCGTAATTGTGAGAATATTAGTGTATCTCATATATAGAGGTACACTAATATTCTCACAATAATTACCCAACAAAAACATGAAGAGTTGACCAAAGCTGAGGGTATTTGGGATGATCTAAATAAGTATATTTTTGACTTTTTATAAAAAGATGTGCAAAAAAGTAGAGAGATAATGTGATTCAAAAAAGATAAAAAGATAAAAAAAAGTGTGCTAATATAAGGGATGCCAAATAGTGTGATTTCAAGAGATCTTGAGTAGACTCTCTTTGCAATGGAACCAATTTCTAGAACTTGTCTCCTTACATATTTCTTGTCCTCTCCTGGGCTTATGCTGTGATGATGTATTGTACATTTAACTAGACCATATCGTTTATGGTAAATATATTGTTTTATTATTGACTTTTCAAACAAAAGAAGCAATAAAAATACATTTGCTTTTTGTTTTCCTTTGCTAACATTTTAAAGTTTCTAATCTATCCTTTGCAATCACTCCGTGATGAATTCTCATTTTTGAATAATTTGTTGAATTTAAGTTTACCTCTACAATTGAGAGATTATTAGGTGCTTTGTATGCACGGTGTGGCCTATGCCATGTGTTGCTCCATATTGTTTAACATGTGCCCCGGGAACCACTTGAAATCCCTACTACTGGGGCTTCCGGTGTGGCCACCAAACCCATTGATAAGAGTAGCCTGGTGTCACATGCTGCATGGAGTGGAGCACTACCTAGGCTGTGCCTGGGACCAAAGTTTTTAAAGATGAATGTGTAATACAAGGCATTTTACCCTTGGTGAGGCAAGGTGTAAGCATTTTTAATTTTGAAAATTTATATTTAACAATTAAATATTATATTTAAAATTAGTAAAAAAAAAATTTAAAAACTAAGTATAAAGGTGTAAATACTCCTCAAGGCGTTGAACATTTCACTACAGGGAAGAAAACTTGTCCTCATTAAAGGTGAAATCAAAGTTTTAGCTTCATTTGCCAAGTTTCTCACTTGAGCCTTGGTTTTGTGTTTTTTATTGGTTGGTCAATGGTCATGTACTTGATTTTTTTTCATGGAATGTAATTACAAAATAGTTTCTTCTTTTTTATGTTTAAACTGTGTATCAAACTAAGTTTAGCGCTCAAGACAAGCCCTCCATAGGTGTATACATATGCTTATGAGCAAAAGGCATATAAAGCACAAGATGAGGCACACACCTCAGACTGTGATGTGCAAGCCTGTGGAGAGTGTTGCGTAAAAGTCAAAGCCTTGATGAACCCCTAAGGGTTAGCCTAGTGGTGTAGGCTTGGGACTTAGGAGTTTGCTCCTCTCTAAGTCTTAAGTTCAAAATCTCTTAGGTGCTATCAATTCTTGTGTTGGGCCAGTTCATACAGAGCTTTGCTTTGGCTTTAAATAGGTCCCCTACTAGTGGACGGTGGGATTGGTCTCCCAGGGATTAGGTGGGATTGGTTTCCCAGGGATTAGTCGAGGTGCGCGCAAGCTGGCCCGGACACCCTGAGTTATCAAAAAAAAAAAAAAAAAAAGTCAAAGCCTCGATGCATTTTGCCTTGGCCTCGCTTGGAGGCAAGCCTCAATAAAGCCTTTTAAAACTATGTCTGGGACCACTAAATAACTTCTCCTCTACAAGTACCTATTTAATGATCTTCATATACACTGAAGGGAGCTCACACTTGATTTAAACATTTTTAGTAATCATTCGAAATTAAAAAAATTTCTTGTGTATCTTAATGGAACAGGTATTGCATGCACATGAGGATGAAGTATGGTTTTTGCAATTCTCTCATAATGGAAAATATTTGGCATCATCATCCAAAGATCGATCAGCCATTATATGGGAGGTAAAATTTCCTTTGAGTTTTTGATTTTTGATCACTGGCATAAAGTAGTTTGTTCACTACTCTTTGTGTGCACATGAGCGCTCTTACATGCAAGCATATGTCCAAGTAAAATTACTTGGAAGCTCCCTGAATAGGATAAATACAATACTAGACCAAACAAACAATTTTAATTAATAGAATATGACATACTCCAATGATATTATACAACTTAATGCAGTCCAAACATTTGTCATACTCCTATGATATCATAGAACTTGATGCACTCCAATGATATTATACAATTAAATGTACTCCAATGTTAAAACCTTTGTCATCTTATAAGTGAGTTATATATATTCTTAAATTTCATTGTCTTTGATCATCTATTGAATGTTTTCTCCTTGTTTTCTTTTTGGGCTAATTACTGGTACCTCTCCCTTGAGGTATCTGACAATTATAGGATCCTCCCTTGTGGTTTGTAAAATTACACTGATCCATTTACTTTTGCTAACAATATACACCTATCTCCCCCTCTGTTATCTAGCCGTTAGAGATAATGACGACAATTTCTTATTTCAACAATTTTTTGTATGTAAATTCCAAAGTTACCCTTATTCCCAAACACCCCAAAAATGTTATCCTTACAACCAAACACTCACCTTCTCTTCTTCTCTCCTCTTTTCCTCTTCCCCCCCACGCAACAGCAGCAGCACCTCCTCTTCCTCTGCAACACCACTACCACCGCCCCCCTTTCTTTCTCTTTAATAGTAACACCACCACCTCCTCCCTCTCACCCACGACACCGCCACCTCTACAATTGCAAAGAATTATCCATTTGAATCCCTCTCTTTTACATTTCCTCAAACATGATATGAGCTTGCTACCCAACCCTTTCTCTATTCCCAAAACCAAAACCACCACCAAAACATCTTCAAATGGCTATAAAATTCCATTCGCATGCACTTCATTAAACTGTTATGTACATAAGCATACATAATATATATATACACAACACTAATGGAAGTAAATTGATAATGGAGGCAAACCCTTTCCAAAAAATTGAATCAGACTGCATTTACACACACATACATTTGTATATGAACAACTATTTTAAATCATTTGTTATTTAATTTGTAATCCAATTAGCTTTCAAAGTGTGGTATATCCAAGATCTTGCAACTCTTTGTTAGAGCTTTGGAGCTTGATGGACACAACTTCTTCTACCTGTAGCATAGCTGCTTCAAAATGATATCCACACTTTTCCTCCCCTTTGGAAACCAGACCCAGTGAATTGGCAGTGGGGTAACGGTATGTTGGATGTGCCAGTGAGGGGTGGCGGCGGCCGGTGATTATGGTGGCAGTGGGGTGGGTTGGTCGTGGTGGTGGCTGTTGGCCAGTGTTTAGTGACTAATGTTTGGCGGACAGTGAGAAAGAAAAAAGAGAGTTTTTTGTTTTTTGGTTATATAGAGAGTGAGTGAGAGAGAGCAATGTCTCTATTAGAGAGAGAGTGAGGATGGTGGATGGTGGTTCAAGGTGTTTGGCTACAGTGATAATAAATCTAATAGGGTTGTTTGGTTATGTCGATAAATAAAGAGGTAACTGAAATTGGATTTTGTAGAAGGGTAAATAGTAAGTTTTCAATTCCCATTTCCTACCAGCACCAAACAATTTTGGCAGGGAATTTAGTGTAATTTCATAAACCACTTCTCAAAAAATTGAGTTTTTTTATTTTTCGTGTTTTTTGTTTTTACTAATTTTTTTTTTAATATTTTATGCTTTTTTTATTTTTTATTTTTTAGATTCACTTAATCTAGATATACTTAAAAAATATAATATTTGTGAAAAAATCTTTAAAAACTTCATCAAATACAAAAAAAATACGAAAATTCAGTATATTTTCGTATTTTATTGTTTTCAATGAATATTTTAAAACTTTTTGTACAAATCTTATACTTTTTAAGTATATCTAGATTAAATGGATCTAAAAAGGGGAAAAAAATTGATTATAATATTTTAAAAAATACTAAAAATACAAAAAATACAAATTAAAAACTCAGAAAATTATTTTTGAAAACTCCAAGCCAAACAGAGGGAGCTATAATTTCAAAAACCACAAGGGAGGCACCTGTAATTGTCAGATACCCTGGGGGGGTTCGTGTAATTAGCCCTTTCTTTTTTCCTTTTTCATAAAACATGAAACTGCTCTCCTTGTAAAACTTCTAAATGCCTTATTGTCTGTCTAAGGCTGAAAGATATCAACACGTTGAACCATCAGTATTCAAGAGAGCAATATTGGCTTTGTTGCTTGTGGTCCAGTTGTATAGGGTATTTTGTGCAACCCCATATTATCATTATAGGAAAATAAAGAATAGACTAATCACAAAGGAGTCCATATTTGAGAGCTTAATCAAATTGTTTATTGATTATTAGGATATCTCATATTTTATTATAATTGATAATCTTAAACAATATTTGGTTACTTATGTCACTAATTTATAAACTGAGTAATGAATCAATAGGAAAGGAACATTTGAATAAGGCAACTGTAGCTTGTATATATTCATGTAAATTATACAGCTATATAAATAGGTAGGTAGATAAAATTAAAAGGTCATCTCGTCCCAACTACTCAACCTAGAACCAAACCAAATTAATTTGGTTTGTTGTTACTTAGCCTTGGTCAGTTCAAGACATGCATAGTTGTCAAATCGGGATTCGAATTGTGAATCGAAATGGCTTTGTACCGAATCGTGAATTGAATCAAATCGTGAATCGTAAAGATTCGGTCACTTTTTCTATATTGCTTAGAAAAATATATATACATCCTTGGATGTTAAATATATTTTATAAATATGAAATATTTGGACTTAAATCAATGAAAATGTTGTTTTTAATGATGGTCATGTAGTTTAATAGATTAGAAGTTAACAAAGATTCCTATAGAAAGATCACTATCTTACATTTTTTCTTTTTTTGATGTTTCTTATCAATCATTCTTAATAAAGATAGTAAACAAAAACAAACTCTTATTTTTCAAAGTAACAATAATTTAACAACTATATTGATATTTAGACAATAAGCATACATACTTTTCCAAAATAATAGAATTATTTAGGATCTTTTATTTTAGAAGCCAAAAACATTTTAAAAAGTATAATTGACCTTGCCCATGTAATATTCAACTATATTTCATTTCGTAAAATAGCAATAGATAATTTATGGTGTAAATTACCTTAATCTTAAAGCAGATATATTATGATTTTTAAGGGACAAAAATAAGAAGAAAGGTTAAAAACATGTTGGGTCTGACTGAATTTGATTGGATCTTGTTAAAAACTCCATGATTACTAAAATGACAACAAATCATGTATATGTATTGATATTAAAAGTTATTAGAAGTTGTATTATGTCATTGTCATTACAAAGATGGAGAAAAAAAATAGTTGAAAATATGTCGAACATAATAGTTTCAAGAATTGCATGAATCCTAAAAAGTGAATCAAATCGTGAATCGATTGTGAATCGTGCGATTTACTATAGATGTACTTCTAAAATAGGTTCACTCATAGATTTGTATTGATTTTGCAAAATTGCGAATCGAATCGTGAATCATAAGATTCTAATAATAGAGCATGTGAGTACCAAACCAACCAAATGTGTGACCCTACTTTTGCTATGACAAGGACAATATATTCGGAAGAACAAGGATTCTTGACAATTGTGGGGTTTGTAGCCTTGCTTCTAGGCCTTAAAACCTATTATATTTGTTTAGACATGTAATATACAAGCATCAAATTCTGTCCCACCTTAGGCATGTTGTGTATGAATAGGACTCAGTTTTGTTGAGTTAGGAACATATTTAAGAATGCTATTGTTTTGTTGAGTTAGGAACATATTTAAGATTGCTGTTGCATGGAGAGGTTTGTCATATTTAGTGACAAAACTTTTCTTCCGTATAATGGTTACATGTTCGTGTCACAAGATTGTACTTCTTTTGCCAAGAATTATGGTGGAGCATGGCAGCAGCTTTGAAGGTGTACAAGTGACACGGAAAGGATGCTTCTAATGCTTGTTTTTGTTTGGCATGCCCTAGGTGATGTGAGACCATTTGGAATCTAGAATAATTGCATCTTGGGTCTTGATCAAGTTAGATGTTATGCTTATTAACGTTTTGTTTAGTTCAATAATATTACTTAGAAAATATGAGGAAGAAGAACTCCGAAAATATGAGGAAGAAGGAATATATTTCTGTTATATTCAAAACTTCTTATTTTACAAGACCAAATGACACTCCTTATATAGGAGATATTACAAACATCATTATAACCCATTATATGCCACTTACATATTATATATTACCACTATCTACCACTATCATATTATATACATGTCACTATCTACCACCAACACCACTATCATATTCTATACATGCCACTATCTACCACCAACACCACTATCATATTCTATACATGCCACTATCTACCACCAACACCACTATCATATGCCACTATCTTATTATATGCATTAACACAAATTTCCAGCACTCCCCCTCAAGCTGGTTTGAAGATATCTTCCATAGCCAGCTTGCTAGTCAGCTTATCAAATTGCTTCTTGTGTAGTCCCTTCGTAAGCACATCAGCTAATTGTTCACCTGTTGGAAGGTAGGTCATACAGATTATGCCAGCATTGATTTTCTCCTTGATGAAATGTTTATCCACTTCTATAATGTTTTACATGCATGTTCCTAAATATTTATGGGGTGAAGCAATTTTAACAGCCTCTTATTTGATAAACAGGATGCCTACAAAGGTGTTAACATACCAAACACCTTTCGATTGTCTCAAAACTTTTTTTCCTGACACGAGGTTGTTTTCTGATTTACCCGCCAAAGTTTTTGGATGTACTGCCTATGTTCATGTTCCCTGGAGTTCCTTTCAAATATCTTAAGATCTTATAAACGTCCTCAAAGTGCTCTGCCCCTGGTGAGTGCATGAACTGACTTATCATGCTGACTGCAAAGGCAATATCAGGCCGCGTATGAGACAAGTAAATCAATTTCCCGACAAGTCGCTGATATTGTTCCCTCTCTTTGACTTCTTCAGCCTTAGCAGCTTGTAACTTCAAGTTAGGCTCGATCGGAGTCTCCACCATCTTACAACCAAGCATACCTGTTTCTCCAAGGAGATCAAGAACATATTTTCTCTGATTAACGAATATACCTTCTTTGGATCTTGCAAATTCCATTCCGAGAAAATACTTGAGGGCTCCCAGATCCTTAATGTGAAATTCTTTTGCGAGTTTCTCTTTGAGGGCTGCTAACTCTGCTTCATCATTACCAGTTAAAATGATGTCATCAACATAAACAATCAAAATTGCAATTTTACTGTTTTTTGAATGTTTATAAAATATTGTGTGATCTGCTTGACTCTGCGAGAAGCCACAACTGATAACTGCCTTCCCAAAGCGTTCAAACCACGCTCTTGGTGATTGTTTGAGTCCGTATAATGACTTGTTCAATCTGCATACTCTGTCGCTTCCAAGTCTCTGCTCAAATCCCGGCGGTAGGCTCATGAACACCTCCTCTTCAAGATCACCATTGAGAAATGCATTTTTAATGTCAAGTTGATGTAGAGGCCAATCTGAATTTACTGCAAGAGATAACAGTACTCTGATGGAATTTATTTTAGCAACAGGAGCAAACGTCTCCTGATAATCGATCCCATAAGTTTGAGTGAAGCCTTTAGCCACCAGTCTCGCCTTGTATCTCTCAACGCTTCCATCTGCGTTACATTTTATCGTAAACACCCATTTACACCCAACTGTTTTCTTGTCTTTGGGTAGATCAACTATCTCCCAAGTACCACTTCTCCTTAAAGCATTCATCTCCTCCATGACTGCTAATTTCCAATTCGGATCATCCAATACTTCCTGTATATTCCTTGGAACAAACAAGTGTGAAATCCTAGATGTGAAAGCTCTGATACCAACTTGCATGTAAAACATTATAGCACGTGCTATTTCAAGTAGATGTTTATTTTTTCGTTCTGCAATGCCATTTTGTTGAGGGGTATCCCGACATGTAGATTGATGAAAAATCTCATTTTTTTCCAAAAACTCACCCAACTGCTCATTGAAATATTCTGTTCCATTATCAGAATGTAAAATACCAATTTTGGTTTGAAATTGGTTTTCAATCATATTGTAAAAATTTGTGAATAAATTTTTCGCGTCAGATTTTTTATTCATCAAATAAATCCAACATAAGCGGGTATGGTCATCAATAAATGTAACAAACCATTTTTTACCAGAAAGAGTAGTGATTTTAGAAGGGCCCCAAACATCACTATGAATCAAATAAAAAGGTTTGGAAGCCTGGTAAGGTTTTGACAAATAAGTAGAGCGATGAAATTTTGCAAAAATGCAACTTTCACAATGAGAAGAAGAACAATCAATCCCTTTAAATAATTTTGGAAATAAATGTTTCAGATAAAGAAAACTAGGATGTCCTAGCCTATAGTGCCATAGCATTATTTTTTCTCGAACAGAGATTGAACTAGTACTATTAAAGCTCTGAGCTTTTTTATTACTAACAGGTACTTCATCAAAGTAGTAAAGACCTTCAAGCATCCTAGCACGCCCAATCATCATCCCCGAGTTTTGGTCCTGAAATTCACAATGGGATTCAAAAAATGTAACACGACAATTAGAATCCTTAGATAGTTTACTGACAGACAAAAGGTTACAGGCTAAGTTGGGGACGTGAAGAACAGCATTGAGATTAATTTTCTCAGTTAGTTTAATAAATCCTTTTCCTGCAATAGGTGAAAAACTACCATCGGCTATTCTGATTTTGTTATGACCAGAACAAGGGAAATAGGTACTAAATAAATGGGAAAAACTAGTCATGTGATCGGAGGCACCGGAATCTATGATCCACGGAGAGAAGTTTAGGCAAGAGAAGGCTTTAGGATTTCTACCTGTTTGTGCCAACAAAACACTAGGAGTACCGGATGAGGAGTTGGATTTTATCAGCTTTAAGAGTTGATCAATCTGCTCTTTGTTGAAGGGACCTGAATCGGCTTCATTAGCGGTAGGAAAGCCACGATTCTTCTCTCCTTGTTTGCTGCTTTTCCAGTTGACAGGTTTGCCATGGATCTTCCAACACGTTTCGCGTGTATGGTGAGGCTTGTTGCAAAAATCACACCAGACCCGTGGCTTATCATCAAACCTGCGCTGGTAATTTGCAGCCTTGTTGGCCGCAGCATCGCTAATTAAAGCAGAAATTTCAATTGATTCACCAGTACCTTTTTTCTTAAGCATGACGCTCCTTCGGCTCTCTTCCCTTCTGACTTCGGCAAATACTTCGCCAATGGATGGGAGAGGAGGTCTGCCAATAATTCTTCCTCGCACTTCATCGAACTCAATGTTGAGGCCGGCAAGAAACTTGTAAATACGGCTGTCTTCCACAGTTTTCTTGTGGTGGTTGCAGTCGTCAACCGATTTCCATTCGTATGTGTTGAAGATGTCAAGATCCTGCCACAACCTTTTTAACGAATTGAAATATTTGGTGACGGAATCATCTCCTTGACGAATCTCTTCCAACTTCAAAGTTAATTCGAAAACTTGAGATTGATTTCCTAGGTCAGAATACATCTGACTAACATTATCCCACAATTCTTGTGCAGTAGGATAGCACATGTAATTAGAGCTTATATCCTCCTCCATGGAATTGACCAACCATGTCATAACCATAGAGTTTTCAGCGTCCCAACTGTCGAACAGCGGATCATTAACAGCAGGAGCCTTCTTGTCACCAGTGATGTAACCGATCTTTCCTTGCCCACGGATATACATCCGGACAGATTGTGACCAGCGGAGAAAATTATCACCATTTAGGCGGATGGTGGTGATTTGGACAGAGTGAGAGTTGGACGTTTTCACCGGAATGGCAGCGGCAGGGGTTGAAGTGGTTTCGGACGTGACTTCCGACATTGCTATGACGGTTTTAGGGCTGCTGTGTTTTTTGTAGCTCTGATACCAACTTAGAAAATATGAGGAAGAAGAACTCCGAAAATATGAGGAAGAAGGAATATATATCTGTTATATTCAAAACTTCTTATTTTACAAGACCAAATGACACTCCTTATATAGGAGATATTACAAACATCATTATAACCCATTATATGCCACTTACATATTATATATTACCACTATCTACCACTATCATATTATATACATGCCACTATCTACCACCAACACCACTATTATATTCTATACATGCCACTATCTACCACCAACGCCACTATCATATTCTATACATGCCACTATCTACCACTAACACCACTATCATATGCCACTATCTTATTATATGCATTAACACAAATTTCCAGCAATATTTTTTTGTCATTATTTGACATTAGGGCTATTTTTGTAATTTTTAGATTTTCTAGGCATAGGTTGTGTTGGCCACCCATGCAAAGTCCAATCTATTGAGGGTTATTATTTTTGTTTAAATTACTGCATAATTCAAATATTTAGTGGAGTGGTGAGAATGCTTTGGCCTGGAGGCTAGAGGGTTTTCAATGGGAAATTTTTTTAGTATGCTATTTCTAGCAAGATTTGTGTGATGATGCTGTTCCTTTTTGTATTTGGAAAGTTATTTGGAGAAACATGGCTCCCTCTCTCTAAGATGGTGGTGGTGGTTGTTTGTTTGTTTGTTTGTTTGTTTTTTTTTGCCACAGGGATGACCATTGGTTCAATGTTAAAACCGTAGCCTAATAACCTTGAGGCTATGAGTTCAAGTCTCAGGGCAACCACTTTGTGCACTATGCCAAAGGTTAGGTGTGTACCTAATCTTTCCTCTCCCAAACACATTAATGTGTACTATTTGGGTGTTGTTTTAGTCATCTTTGCTCTATAGACTATTTTCACTGTAGACAACCTTAGGGACAATGTTTTAAAATTTAGACTGTTGAGCAAATTGGTAAAGGGACCAGGTTAAGGGTCACTAGTTCAACTGTTGGGTCAAATGGAATTGCATCGTGATGTCATAATGACATAATAAATATATTAAAAACTATAACTAAATATTAATATTAAGAATTTATTTTTACTTCAATAATTTCAAACTTTGTATGTATTACTTGATTTTTGATATAAAAAATAGTATTGATTTGTAATTGTGAGAAAGAAATGAATAAATAAAAAATGCTAACCAACTAAACTCATTAAATGGGATCGGTTACATGAATCCTTCTTCTCCACGCGGTTCTATCAAATGTCATTTCGTTGGTCAAATTAAGTAGATCCATATATCTATTTACAACACTAGCTAATGTTAATCCAGGCCTACCCGGTCCCCTAACACTTCCATCTACCGTAACTGCATCACATTTCTTCACTACTGTCTCTATTGATCTCTATTGAATATGACCAAACCATCTCAATCGATTCTCTCTCAATTTATCTTCTATCAGTGCTACTCCTACCCATTTCCGAATACACTCCTTCCTAATTCTGTCTTGTCTAGTTTTGCCATACATCCACTTTAGCATTCTCATCTCAGTAATACTCATTTTATCTACATGTTGTTTCTTGGTTGCTCGACACTTCGTCCCATACAACATCACTGGTCTAATAGTCGTTCTATAGAACTTACCTCTTAGTCTAGTGGGTATTCGTTTATTGCACAGTACCCCAGACGCACTTCTCCACTTAAGCCATCTCGCCTTAATCCTATGCGCCACATCCACATCCACATCCACATCCACATCAATCTCCCCCGCCGTTGTGATAATCGACCCTAAATAATGAAAATGTTCACTCTTAGGCAATTCTTGGTTCTCAATCTTCACTTCACTTCTCCTCAACTTTCATTGTTACTGTTATTAAATTTACACTCCATGTACTCTGTCTTAGTTTTGCTTATCCGGAATCCTTTAGATTTAAGTGCTTTTCTCTAAATCTCCAACTTTGTGTTAACTCATTCTCTAGTCTCATCCACTAACATGATATTATCTGCAAAAAGCATATACCATGGCACATCATCTTGAATATTTTTTGTCAATTCATCCATAACTAATGCAAAAAAATGAGGACTTAAGGTAGATCCCTAGTATAACCCTACAATGATAGGAAATTCATTTGTCTCTCTAGCCGGCGATCTAATAGTGGTCACCACCCCTTCATACGTGTCCCTAATCGCATCAATGTGACTTTTTGTCACCCCTTTCTTCTCTAACACCCACCATATTATATCTCAAGATACTTTATCACATGTTTTCTCAAGATCGATAAACACCATATGAATGTCTCTTTTCTTCTCTCTATACTTTTCTATTACTCTCCTCAACAGATAGATCGCTTCCATTGTTGACCTGCCAGACATAAACCCAAATTGATTCGCTGACACCTCTGTTATATCTCGTAATCGGTATTCCATCACCTAATATTTAAGAAATGGAAAGCCTGTCCAAGCGGTGGGAGCCTTTGGCCTTCATGTGCTAGGTGGCTGGTTCGACTCTGTGGAAAGCTATTGCACATGGACTCTTCAGTTTGCCTTAAAGTACCCGTGTCCACTAGATATGACAACACTTGTACCCAATTTAAACACTTAGATCCTCCAACTTTTTATAATGTTTGAAGATTAAGAAACTCATATTTGCTAGAAAGTAAACATTTTAACCTCTAACATTGATGTGAGATAGATTGCATGAAGGCATGCACCTGTTCCCAATAGTTGTACCTGAGTCTATGTAACATAGCTGGAAAGTGAACTACACAGAACTTTTTGAAGAAGTGCATGGAATTAGCGTGCGGTTCAGGTCAGCCAGTTCAAGCAACCAGCACCAATTTGAACAGGTGACTGATTAAACTGTGGTTCTTGCCAGTTTGATGAAAATAAGCCGGTTTTCAGTTTGAAGTGGGTTTAGGGGTTAGGTTATTCTGGGCTGGAACTGGACTGGTTGACTGGTCAACCGGTTGAACCAGCCAGTCTGGTTCGGTTTCGAAACATTGCTTACGAAGATAAGCAAAGTGATTGTAGATTGGTGTTGCATGTGTAAGCAAGCGGGAGAAGCTGTCAATTACCTTCTTCTTCATTGTCTAATGGAAAGTGAGCTTTGGGATTTGATGTGCTTGATTTTTGGTGTTGTCTGGTTTATGTCGTTCTCAATTGGAGTGCTTCTTGCTTCTTGGAGTTCTTGTTACCCCAAGAGGTGGGAGAATAAGGCATGGCAGTGTGCAGCACATTTGGATAGTTTGGTTGGAGTGTAAGAGTATATATTTTGATGGTATCAAGCTTTCCATTGGTTGAAGGGATCTTTGCTCTTTTCTCTACTTGTTTGGTTGATAGAGGATTTTCCTTTTTTATTTCGTCTTTTCCGCAGTTTATAGGTCAGTTGTACATGCCAGAGGATGTATAGCTCATATGTTTTGACATTCTGAGTGTACATGGTTCACCCCCTTTAAGGCGGTTTGTTTTGTTTAATGAAATTTTGCATATAAAAAAGAATGTAAAATTAGAGAGAGCATGCTTCTGTCTTCCTGAGCTACTCCATTTTGCTAATCTCTTGTAAGGTTGAAGAGGACTACACTGCGAGTAGTGGAGGTTCTTAATTATGTACTAGGGAATTTGCACCAGTGGGTTTTTTGTGCATTTTACTAGTCAAGTGGTGACATTGCATGTAATTTTGAGAAAGTTATGTGAGATGCTCAAGAAAATTAGTTTAAGTAGTGATAAAAATGCAATTGTTGAAACTTAAGATCTAGGGGTGTCAATCTCAATTGACAATAGTTCTGTATGAAAAGTCAATAAATATGAGAATTACCTAGAGTTATGACTAGTGACAACCAAACTACTGACACTGACAGTGTATGTTGAGCTAACTTTTTATTCTTTGGCAGTCTTTTTCTTGGGGTAAGCAAGCCGTGTATAAAAGAAAGAAAATATTATGACTAGCGACAAACAAACTACTAACACTGACACTGTATGTTGTGCTTACTTTTTATTCTCTGGCAGTCTTTTTTTGGGGTAAGCTAGTGGTGTATAAAAGCAGTGTTTTAAAAGGCGTGCTTAGGCGTGAGGCACACTGAGACGCACCTGAGGCGCCTCAGACAGCTTAAGGCGAGGCGTAGTAGAAAAGGCACATTTGAGGCACTTGAGGCGCGCGCCTTAGGCTTAGGCTTAGGCTTAGGCTTAGGCGCACGCCTTATGCGCTTCATTTAAATTGTTGCTCCATCCTTATTCTTTGTGTGTGTAACCATATGGAATTACAACCCCTTTAATATAAAATATAAACACATGCTTTGAACCCCAATTTTTATATCAAAAAAAAGCTCTAGGCATTAAGCAAAAGCTCTGGGATTGCAAGATGGATATATGGCTGTGGGATTTCTTTCAATGTAGTAAATTACAACAGTTTCGGGCCAATGATTGAAGCTATCAGGCAATTTGGTTCCGATTTAAAATTAAAACCACTAAGGTATTATATGGTGCAAGTTCCTTATCTAAAAAAGAAATAAATCACGTTAATAAATTAATAAAGAAAGATAAACAGTGTAGGGCATAGTAAAATTTAATGTTATTTTTAACCTTGGGGGTGATGGCCCATTGGGTAACAAACAACCAAGTCATATTTTGAATCGCGATCTCATTGTGGTTTCTTGGATTTAGTAATTTTTTGGTGTACTTTTAATCATGAGGAGATACAATGATCGTGTGTTTGATTTGAAGATTGAGCAGAAGGTAATTATTGTTCACGTTGATGAGAGATCACATAGGGAGGTAGTGGAAATCATAGAAAGGAATAGGCATCGCAGTTTCACATTGAAACTTGATCTGGGAGGGGTTTTCTGGGCATCACAGGTTCTTAAAGATGCTGGAACCATGATTGCAATGAGGCAGTTCTTCAGAAAGTATACGAATAGCTCGGCTGTTTTCTGTCTTCAGTGTTATTCAAATAGGAGAGGTGAGTTTGTGGAGCTATCCAAGTGGGTTGTTGGGATAAGGACATCAAACATTATCATCCCAGCAGGAGTCAATCGACAGGGGTGGAAGGATGTGGCTGGGTTACTTGAAACAATTCTATTTGGAACAAGGCAGAACAACCGTGCTAGAGGAGTAGAAGGTAAGAAGGTAGGTAATGGGACAAGGAATTTGGCCATGGTAAAGGATCCTCGCAATGATGTTCGGTCGAATGGGGCCAATAAGGAGGATGACACAAAGGAATCGAGTAAGCAAATGAAAACAGGGGCAAACAGAGGATGGTCGTATGCGGAGGTTCTCAAGCTTCCCTCATCGAGTTCGCTAAAAGATGGTTCTGCGCTAGTGCTCCATCAAGCGGTGGTGTGTGAGAGAGCAGATTTCTTTATTGGGTGGGAGCAAATTGAGAAGGAATTATGTAAATCTTACAAGATATCTATCAAGCTTCGCCCCTTTTAGTTGAATCGAGCTCTGTTTTTCACCAAGACCGAGGATATGGCTGCGTTCTATGGGGATAAAGGGTGGCAGTTTTTTGATAAGGGTATTGCAGTATTGTTGGAGAGGTGGTCAGAAGAGAAGCATGTGAGATCTACTGTGATTACTTCGTATGGAGGCTGGATTGCTATTTGTGATTTACCGTTTAATCTATGGAATATCAAGATTTTCGAACAAATTGGGGAAAAATGTGGAGGGCTCTTAGAAGTGGACAACAAAACCAAGAATTTTGAAAATCATTTTGAAGCAAGGTTGAAGGTGAGAGGATCAGTTTCTGGGTTTTTACCATCATCTATGGAGATCTCGACGGCCCAAGGACCAATCACTGTGCGAGTAAAGGCGATATCGAAGTCCTTTAGACGAAGGGAGGGTCATCGGCAATGGGATTGCAATGGGATTTACGGCGAGAGGTTCCATCGAAGACTGGCGCCGGAGGTGGGGGAGATGAAGAGACTGAGGGGACAGTTGGGACACGTGGATGTCTGGTTCCCAAGGAAGTTGGGGTTGACGAAGGGACTCTTCTATTCGATAGAGAGAATGTCAACAAAGAGGGGAGGTCAAGCGTTGGGCATGATCGTATTGAACATGGGCCTATTGTTCTGGGCTCCTTATCTCGAAAGGCTAATTTCGGTGAAGATGGGCTGTTGGCTGAACTCCGGCCCAGGTCAGTTTTGGGCCTTTCTCTTGCACCACTTGCAGACCAAGTTTATGAAGATGAGAGTTTTAATTTGGGCCTTATTAGTACTCGTCATTCGGGTCAGGGAGGGAACCTTGGGGGTGATGGCCCATTAGGTAACAAACAACCAAGTCATATTTTGAATCGCGATGGGCTGAAATCAGACCAAATGGGTATTTCTATTCATGGTTTGGATCTAGGGCTTTGTCGGGTAAAGGAGACGACGGGTGTTCTCGATGGGGTGAACGATTGTATACAGACAGCGACCTAGGTGGATGAAGGTAACGACAGTTGGCGACAGAAGGATGAGGAGGTTGGGGCTGATCAGGTTCTGACTCTGCTGGTTGGGTTAACCCCAAATGAAATTCAATTGGGTTTGGCCGATGTGGTCGATCGTTCCACAGGCCAGCTTCTTCAGATTGAGCGACCCATTGATGTTAATGGTTTGGCTGAAGGTGAGGATGTAGCAATCGAATTTTTTCTGGTGTTGACAGAATGATTCATGAAGTGGAAAGGGGCATTTGCGATCCACAAGGGGTGCTCTAAGCATTGGAAGAATATGGCTCTCAAGACAGTTCTAATGAATCTCTGGGTACGAATGAGGAAGCTGATAATTATTCGGAGGAGGAGAGGGTTGATGATTTTGATTTGAATCTCAATTGGCTATACCATGAAGAGGAGGTACCAGTTTCTTCTTGTATTAAGCTCACTGGGGGATCCGAGGGTGAGGCTGTCTTCAATTCTTGTGAACAGGTTGGCGACTCTATTGATAGGGACAACATGAATTCTTCACTTCATCCTCATCTTCAAAGTTCTCATTCTGTGTCAGTTAGGGGGGGGAAGGGGGGGGGGGAGGGGGAGTCAGTGTTGGGCCCTTGTTCCTTACAAGCTGCCAGAATGGATTATAACAAGAATGATAATTTGTCTCTGTTACATGAGAATAGGAACTCTACCGGTGGCAATTTGAACCCACAGCTGAATAACATGGATATTGATAGGACTAATCTTTTGAGAGAGGAATCTCCTAATCATAGGCTTCAAAGGAACACTGTTAGTGGCAACGATGGTGCTGAGTCTAAAATGTGGTTGAGGGAAATGAGTAAGTATGTGTCTTTTCCTTCAAAGGAGGATGATGTGCCTCACTTTGCACAGTTGCTTGAGACTCTTGGGTTGGCATTGGTCAGAAATACTGGGAAGAAGTCTCGGGCTAAGAGGGTGGGGATTCCATCTGGGGGGATGGAAGTCAAAGAGGTTCGGGGCTAAGGAAAGGGATGAGGGAATTAAGAAACCTCAAAAGTGGCATCAATTATGAGGGGCGGGGAGAAGAGGCAAGGGGTGATGATGGTTCCCGATGAAGATCTTTAGTTGGAATGTTCGAGGACAGTAGTTAAAGGGGTTTTGAAAATTCAACAACCAGACATAGTTATATTTCAAGAGACAGTGTGAGGAGTGTGATAGGTTTTTTATTAGAAGTGCTTGGGGGACTCGATTTAGGAGATGGGTTGTATTGCCTTCTGGGTGGAGATCAGGGGGAATTTTGATTATGTGGGATGAGAGAGTTGTAGCGGAATGTGAGGTAGTTGTTGGGGTATTTTCTTTGTCTATTAGGTTTAGGAATAGGGATAATAAGGAATGGCGGTTGTCAGGGGTGTATGGTCCTAATAGATCAGGGGATCGACGGGAGTGGTGGGATTATTTGGGCTTTGTTCTCCTTATTGGTGTGTGGGTGGCGATTTTAATGTGGTTAGGCAAGTTTCGGAAAAACTAAATGGGGTTTCAACAAATAGGAGTATACGGGACTTTGATTCTTTAATCAGGGAGTGTGAGTTGATTGATCTTCCTTTGAGTAATGCGCGATTCCCATGGTCTAATCTGCAGGAAAATCGGGTGTGTTGTAGGTTGGATAGGTTTCTTCATACTTTGGGGTGGGAGGAGTTGTTTCAGGATGTAAGGCAAGAGGTAGGGTCCAGAGTGGTGTCAGATCATTGTCCTGTGATTCTAGAGAGTTGTCATTTTAAATGGGGTCCAACCCCATTCAGGTTCGAGAATATGTGGTTGGAAAATTGAGCTTTCAAGGCATTCTTTAAGGAATGGTGGGAAAATGCTCGTGTCCATGAGTGGGAGGGTTTTAAGTTTATGCGAAGGTTGAGAGGAGTCAAGGAAAATCTTAAAGTTTGGGAACGTGAAGTTTTTGGGGATATGGGTGAGATGAAAGCAGAATTAGTTCGGGAGATTGGGGAGTTAGATGTGAAGGAGGCCGGGGAGGGTTTATCTCAAACGTTAAGGTATAGGAGGTCAATGCTAAGAATGAAGTTGGAGGAGATCATTTTTAGGGAGCAAATTTTTTGGGGTCAGAGAGCTAAGTTGAAATGGGCTAGAGAGGGTGATACCAATTCTAGATTTTATCATAGAGTTGCGTCGGGAAAGCGGAAGAGTTTTATTAAAAATTTGGAAGTGGCTTCTGGTGAAGTTGTGTGTAAGGAGGAGCTGATTGTTGAGTAAATTTTTAATTTTTATTCAAATTTATATTCTGATGGGTGTGTGGATCGTCCAGGGATTGAAGGTAGGGGTGAGCATGGTCCGGATTGGAGTAAAACCAGGACCAATCCGTTATCTACAGATCCTGAAAAATTGGAACCAATCCAATCCGTTTAAATCATGGAACCAATCTGAACCAATCCATTTAAACACGGATTTGATCGGTTTAGGACTACGGATTTACATAATTAAATAACAAAAAATATATATACAACACTTTAATTTCATAAAAATATAAATATAGCACCATATTAGTTTCATAATAGCAACATGTCTTTTTGTAATAGCGACAAACTGTTCTAGAATTTAAACAACTACAAGAAAACTAGTTCCACTATAAGTATTTAGACCAATACAAATTAACACTAAAAATTAGCAAACAAAAGTAATAAAAGAAGATACTGTACAAGTTTAGGTTTGGATTTAAGTTTTATATGAAATAAGAGAAAATACTATGCAGGAGGGTGTATAATAAAAATATAGACTATTTATATACGGTCCGGATCGGTTCCAATCCGGAACCATGGGGTTCAATCCGGAACCAATCCGTGAACTACGGATTTTTAATTTTTCAATCCGGAACCGAACCACGGATTCCAAAAGCCAATCCAAACCTACTGGATTGGACTGGACTGGATCGGATTACAGATTTCACGGATTTCTTGCTCAGCCCTAATTGAAGGTATTAATTGGGTCCCTGTGGATCTAGCGTCTGTTAGTTGGCTAGAAAGACCCTTCGACGAAGATGAGGTGAGACAGGCTGTATTTGAGTGCGACAGAGACAAGGCTCCAGGCCCAGATGGTTTTTCAATGGCATTATTTCAAGATTGTTGGGAAATTGTAAAAAGGGATCTTATGAGGGTATTTAGCGAGTTCTTTGAAAGTGGGCAGGTTAATTTGTGCAGCAATGCATCCTTCATTTGTCTAATTTCCAAGAAGGAGATGTCGATCAAGATTGGGGATTTTAGACCCATTAGCTTGGTCACATCCTCTTTATAAGATTTTAGCTTAAGTGCTTTCTAGAAGACTAAGAGTTGTCCTGGGGGGTACAATTTCTTCAGCACAAGGTGCGTTCGTGCAGGGTCGGCAGATTTTGGATGTAATCTTAATGGCAAACAAGGTTGTGGAGGAGTATAGGGGACTACGTAAGGAGGGTATTGTATTTAAGGTAGATTTTGAGAAGGCATATGACCATTTTGATTGGGGCTTTGTGGATTTTGTTTTGGAAAGGAAGGGGTTTGGTGTTAGATGGAGGAAGTGGATTTGGGGGTGCTTGTCGTCATGCAACATGGCAATCATTGTGAATGGCAAGGCGGGGGATTTTTTCCAAGCATCTAGGGGTCTAAGACAGGGTGATCCTTTATCACCATTTTTGTTTATTTTAGTTGCTGATGTGTTGGGTAAGATTATTGATTTAGCTAAGGACAATGGTGTCATTGAGGGGTTTGTGGTGGGAAGGGATAGGATAGGTGTTACTCACTTACAATTTGCGGATGATACTATTTTTTTCTCTTCTAAGGAGGAAAGTAAGGTGGGGAGTTTGCTGAAGATTCTGAGAATTTTTGAAATAGTGTCGGGCCTCAAGGTCAATCTTAGCAAAAGCAGTGTAGTGGGTGTTAATTTGGATGATAGTCATGTGCATAGGGTGGCAGCTATGTTGGGATGTTCAATTGATTCTCTTTCCCTCAAATGTCTAGGGCTTCCGTTGGGAGGAGATCCTAGATTGGTGTCTTTTTGGGAAACTGTTCTTGTCAAAATTAGGAAAAGATTGGAGGGATGGAAGCGAGCTTTGTTGTCTAAGGGAGGGAGGTACACGTTGGTATAATCCGTATTAGGATCTGTTCCTATTTATTTCCTGGCCCTTTTCAAAATTCCGGTTAGTGTTAAGTGTTAGGGGTAGTTTGGTCTTTATGTATTATTCTTATTAGTATAAGTAGTTGTGTGTAAGGGGGAAACCCTAAGTTTTTTGAATCAATAATCTACCGTAGTTTTCTCTTGTTCTATTTCTTCTTCTTATTCTTCTTCTTCTTTTCCTCATCTATACATTTAACATGGTATTAGAGCACTATCTTCCTCCTTGAAGATTGTTCGCCCCATATTGTTCCTGGTACGTCTGTTATAGCCACAAAAAAAAAAAAAAAAAATTATAGTATGCTCGAAATTTAATGGGTAATCACCCTATAATCTCATTTTGATTGTTTGGTCATTATTGATTGAATTTTCTAATTTTTTTGATTTTTCGTCAAAATTGGGTGATTTTTCAAAAATCACTTTTTGACCCTCTTTTTTCTGGTTTTGTCCCTTCTTCTCCTATCCTTGGGAGCCGACTGGAACCCTAGAGGGGTTTGTTGTCCCTGGTTTGATGTATTTTGGCCCTATCTTGGATTTTTATCGCTGTTCAGATGCTCCGCTTCGGTTTTTTGACTTGTAGTTGATTTGGTTGCTCTGTTCTGGGCTTCTTTTGGACTGTTTTAGCCTTAGAAGGTGTTTGGTGTGCTGGTTGGGTGATTTGTGAACTTGTTTGATATCTGGCTTGTGTTTTTTGCACCCTCTTTTCTCATCTCATGGCTGACAGCTTGGGTCAGGACTCTAAGGGCAAAGAGGAGAGTGGACTGAGTTGTGGTCTGACTCTTAGTGATAGTCCTTCTCTTCAGATTAGTCCGGTCAAACTTAATGGTCTTAATTACTTGATTTGGTCCCGCTCCTGTAGTCTTGCGATTGCTGCCCGACGTTTGACTGGCTATATTACTGGTAGTAGTACCCAGCCACCTACTGAGGATAGTACTTTATCTGCTCAATGGATTTCTGAGAATGCTTTAGTTATGACCTGGCTCATCAATTCTATGGAGCCTACCATTAGTCGGACTTTTCTCTTGATGGATACTGCTCACAAGATCTGGATAGCTGCCGCCTCTCAAATGTATTCTTAACAAGGGAATGATGCACAGGCTTATGAATTGTGTAAGACGATTAGGGGTTTGGATCAGAAGGATCGCTCTCTGGCAGTCTACTATGCTGAGTTGAGTGGTTTGTGGCAAGAGCTAGATTTTTACCAGAGTTTCCAGCCAGTTTGCTCCAAGGATGCCACTATGTTTCAGCAGGCTGTGGAGAAGGAGCGGGTGTATGACTTTCTTGCTGGTCTGAATTTGGAGTATGATCAGATACGGGTTCAGGTGTTGGGTCGCTCTCCGTTTCCTACATTGCGTGAGGCTTATGCCCTGGTTCAGCAGGAGGAGAGTCGTCGTAGTGCTATGGTGCATGCTCATGTTCTGGATCGGTCAGCGATGGTTGTCGGCCCCAAGTCACGTGATACTCCACCTTTTCTGCCTCCAGGTGGTGGTAAGGGTCCATTGGTTGATCGGGACCGGTTGAAGTGTGAGTATTGTGGGAAAGATAGACATGATAAAGAACACTGTTGGAAGTTGCATGGCCGCCCTACTCGAGGCCGTGGTCGTGGTCGTGGTCGTGGTGTTCGTCCTCAAGCACATGTTTCTGAGACTACTGCTAGTGCCTCGAATGATGCTAGTTCTATTTCCCCGAATGAGCTTCACACTCTCAGACGTTTGATGGCTCGACTTGATTCTTCATCTGCCTTAACTCCTTCCTCTTCTGCCTCTTCCAACTTTGCTCATACAGGTATTTCTGCTAGTGCCCTCAGTGCTTCTTCGTCGTCTCCTTGGATCATTGATTCCGGTGCTACTGATCACATGACGGGTACTTCTAGTTTTTTCCATTCTTATTCACCTAGTTCTGGGCGAGATAAGGTTAGAGTGGTTGATGGCATTTTATCTTCTATCTCCGGCAAGGGTTCTGTTCGTTGCACCTCTTTACTTTCGCTTTCATCTGTTCTTCATGTTCCTAATTTTTCAACTAACTTACTTTCTGTTAGTAGCCTTACTATTGCTCTCAATTGCTCTGTAACCTTTTTTCCGACTCATTGTGTCTTTCAGGAACTGGCTACGGGGAAAATGATTGGCAGTGGTAGAGCACAAAGTGGTCTGTACTTTCTGGATGCCATGCTTGTCTCACCTTTGTCCTCTCAGGCTCTTCAATGCACTTCTGGCTCCTCCCTTCGTCTCCTTCACCAGTGGCATCGCCGTTTGGGGCATCCTTCCTTTAGCATTTTAGAGAAACTTTTTCCTTTATTAGTTCGTGATTGTCCTAGGAATAACTTTGTTTGTGATGCTTGTGAGCTTGCTAAGCATAAACGTACTTGTTATCCTTCAATTAATAAAAGAAGTACTTTTCCTTTTATGCTTATTCATACCGATGTGTGGGGTCCTTCCCCTGTTGTTTCTACCTCTGGTTATCGATGGTTTGTCACATTCATTGATTGTTATTCCCGTGTGACTTGGCTTTATTTACTTCGTACAAAAAATGAAGTTTTCTCATGTTTCAAAAGTTTTCATAAAATGGTATCCAATCTCTTCAATGCTACTATCAAAATTCTTAGGAGTGATAATGGGACTGAGTATGTTGATGGCGCTTTCCGGGCATACCTCGACGACCATGGCATTCTTTATCAGACTAGTTGTGTTGGCACTCCTGAACAGAATAGAGTTGCTGAACGTAAGAATGGCCATCTACTTGAGGTTGCTCGCTCTCTCTTGTTTACCATGAACGTTCCTAAGTCCTTTTGGGGGGATGCGGTTCTTACCGCGGCTTATCTTATTAACCGTATGCCCTCTAGTGTCCTCCATTTCCAAATACCTCTTGAGCTTCTTCCTGTGACGTATCCCACTTCTTCTCTTCCGCCTCGGGTTTTTGGTAGTGTCTGTTTTGTTCATCTTCAACCTCGGACTCGTGGGAAGCTTGATCCTAAGGCTGTCCGGTGTGTCTTTCTTGGTTATTCTGCTACTCAGAAAGGCTACAAATGCTATGACCCTCACTCTCATAGGTTGTATGTTAGTATGGCTGTCATCTTCCGTGAATCTGAGTCTTTTTTTCCTGGTCCTCCGCCATCTCTCAGGGGGAGCGTGGTATCGATGAGATTGCGGATGAGACGGCATCATATCAGCATGAGTTGTCTTTTTTCCTTCCTCCTCAACGGGCTGTTATTTGTGGTGAGGGGGAGCCTAGGAGTTCTGTTGATGAGGAGTCGGATATTGGTGGTCGTTTGGACAGAGCTGATCTTAAGACTTATTCACGACGTCAGAAAGAGCCGGCTTCTCTTGTGCCACCAAGTCAATCATCATCTCCTATGCCAGTTCCACACCCAGTTTCCACTAACTCTTCAGGTAATGATCCTCATCTCATTTCTTCACCTGTTGTTGATGGTCCTATTACGGATGATTTGAGTCTCCCTATTGCTCTCAGAAAGGGGGTTAGAGCTTGTACTCAACACCCTATTTCTAAATTCGTGTCATATGATTCGTTGTCTTCTACGTATCGTGCTTTTGTTTCGTCCCTTTCTTCTGTGTGTATTCCGTAGGGTTGGAAAGAAGCCATCAATGATCCTAAGTGAAAGGTAGCTATGGTAGAAGAGATGCAAGCTTTGAGTAAAAATAACACATGGGAGTTGGCGTCTCTTCCAAATGGGAAACACCCAGTCGGATGTAAGTGGGTGTTCACCATTAAGCACAATGCAGATGAGACGATTGAACGGTACAAAGCAAGACTAGTGGCCAAGGGATTTACCCAAACATATGGAACAGATTATCAAGAAACTTTTGCCCCGGTAGCAAAGATGAATTCCATTCGAGCTATTCTGTCATGTGCGGCTAATTTGGGATGGTCTCTACAACAACTAGATGTGAAGAATGCTTTTCTTCATGGGGATTTGGAGGAGGAGGTATATATGGATGTACCTCCAGGATTCTCATCTCAGTCTACAGTTGGAAAGGTTTGTAGATTAAAGAAGGCTTTGTACGGTTTGAAACAATCTCCTAGAGCCTGGTTTGGTAGATTCCTCAAGGCAATGCTGGGATTTGGGTATCAGCAAAGCAATGCGGATCACACCTTGTTTGTCAAACGTAATGTACATAAGGTAACAGTGCTTATTGTATACGTGGATGACATAGTTGTGACAGGTAATGATGAGGAGGAGGTGACTCATCTTAAGATGCAGTTAGCCAAGGAGTTTGAGATAAAAGAACTTGGTCCATTGAGATACTTCCTTGGGATTGAAGTTACTAGATCTGACAAAGGCATTTTTATTTCTCAAAGGAAGTACATTCTAGATCTTCTTGAGAAAACGGGCATGTTGGGCTGCAGACCAGCTGATTCACCAATTGAGACTAATCATCATCTTTGTAGTGGAATTGGTGAGCCTGTGGAGAAGGAAAGGTACCAAAGACTTGTAGGAAGACTGATATATCTCTCTCATACTCGTCCAGATATTGCCTATGCAGTTGGAATAGTGAGTCAGTTTATGCATGATCCTCGTGTAACTCATTTGGATGCAGTCTATCGCATTTTGAGGTACCTTAAATCTGCCCCTGGAAAAGGAATTTTGTTCTCTAATCATGGTCACTTGAGGTTGGAAGCATTCACAGATGCAGATTGGGCAGGCTCTATAGATGACCGACGCTCTACATCTGGTTATTGTGCTTTTGTAGGGGGAAATCTAGTCACATGGCGTAGTAAGAAGCAGGGGGTCGTTTCTAGATCTAGTGTTGAAGCTGAATACAGGGTTATGGCACATGGAACATGTTAAAATGTACCAAAACCTACCACTTCACCTACTCCACCCACTTCACCTACTCCACCTACTACATACCTATCTCCTCTAATCTTCTATATATAGGACTCATTGTAAACACAACATATATCAATCAATAATACAATTCTCTATTTCTCTTTATACATCAATTTTAACATGGTATCAGGGCCATAAGATTTAGGCCTATATTTCTTTCTCACCAGCGGGCAGTCGGCCGGCAACCTTGCCTTCACTGCCCGCTGGAATTTTCTACACGTACCTTCACTCCGCTGCATCTTCAACTCGCTTCCATGGACACGACTATCAGCATCAGGAGATGGAAGGGTCCTTGGACTCGGAGAAAAACTCTAGAAGCAGCCACAATCGGAGTTACTCTCCTCGCCGCCTTCTGGGTTTTCACTGCCACGAATCACAGAACCAAATTGAGTCTTCAACTTCAAGGATCGAATGCTTGTCCATTTCCAGCAATATTCAACTTCGACGATTCTAATTCTGACACTGGCTGCGTCTCAGCCGTGTTCGGTCGTCTCTCACCTCCCAACGGCCGTTCCTTCTTCGGCAAACCCTCTGGCCCTCTATCTGCAATGCATGTTCTTGCTTTGGATGGTCTGAATGCGATGATTCAAGGTATGGCTGACAGGATAGGCAATGATTCTCCAGCTCCAGAACAAACTGCTTCATCAGATCTTGAGGAATACAATCCATTCTGGACAGTGAAATGTGAGAACTATGATGACCCTAAACATTGGGTTGCATTTGTCCATAAGATGAAGTTCATCAAGAAAAGGTTGATGATTGGAGTCGATCACTTCAACAGGGATCCAAAGAAGGGTTTAGAATTTCTCCAAGGAATGCATCTGTTGCCTGATGAACTTGACCCCAAAAGTGTAGCATACTTCTTCAGATACACGACTGGGTTAGATAAGAATCTTGTCGGAGATTTCCTTGGAAATCATGATGAATTCTGTATTCAAGTGCTTCATGAATTTGCTGGGGCATTTGATTTCCAAGGCATGAATTTGGATACCGCATTGCGTGTTTTCTTGGAAAATTTTCGATTGCCTGGAGAATCTCAGAAGATACAGAGGGTGCTAGAGGCGTTTGCGGAGAGATATTACGAGCAATCACCCCATGTTCTGGCCCTCTAGCGGTATCTCTATCTCTCTCTATGCTGGGTCTCTCTCTTTGCAATACACTCACCAAGCTCTTTCTCTCTCTCGGGTTTGGGGTGTTGAAGAAAAAAAAAAAAACAAAAAACAAAAAACAGAAAGCACAGATACACATGCACTTTATGATGAAAACATTTAATCCACCCACTCCCTCTCTCTCTGGTCCCTTTTTCTCTCCACCATACTCCCTTTAATCATATCCTTCTTTTGCCTTACTTTATTCCACCCACTTGCAGCACATGTATGGCCATTATCATATTAAAATATGCTAGCAAAATCAACCCACATGACCCACTTACAACTCCTCTTCGGTTTTGCAGCATACATCACTTGGTCCTATTGATATATATATATATATATAAATACATATATAAAAGATGGCCACAATCATCATGCTGACCATACACCATCCTATAACATAATAATTCTCCACACACTCACAATTTGACCCATTTTTATTATTATTATTATTTTTTTATATATTTTTTTCTCTTTCATCCCACCGTTTCAGAACCCATTAACAGTCTGTTCCCCACTCCCACCTTTATTATTTTTATTCATCATTATATCTTCATCATCCCCATGCTCAATTTAAAAAAAAATAAAAATAAATAAATAAATAAATAAAAAAAAACCAATCATTTTACCAATTTGCACAACACCCATATTTTATTCATCTCCAGGATCAACCCCGATCACAATTTTACACATAAAAAAAAAAAAAAAAAAACATCACCCACAGGCGGGACTTTTTTCCTTATCCCTTCTCTACTCTGCTGCCGGTCTTTTCTTCTTGCCTCCGTCCTGGGCAGTCCTTGCCGGTGTTGCCTCCGTGTTTCCCACTCCACTGGGCACGATCACTACTCCCTACTCCTCCACTGCAGCATATGGCGGACCTCCAAATCGAAACATCACGGTGGCCTTCCGCTTCAGCTCCTTGTTTTCCGCCTTTAGCACACTTATCTCTGCTCGCGCATCCTTATACATGCGTTGGAGCAGAGCCAGTTGGGCGTTTAACTGCTGCACCTCATTTGTCCTACTCCGCAGCTGGTGCGACAAGTTTGTGACCGCAGTCATGGTTTCAACACATGACTTCAATGTATACTGATTGGCTTCAATATCTGTTTGTACTGCCATTTTTTGCTCCACCGACCGCATCGGAAAGTTCAACGGAGCAAAACCAGAGGTGTTTGGTTGAGGTTCACGGGCCGCCACACCAGTTGTCTCTCTTGTTGACTCGTTGAGGTCTGGAAAGAGAGTGAGCAGACCACGGGAAGAAGAGGCCATTTTCTGGGCAATAGTTGTTACAGAGTATTACAGAGTTTCTCTCTCAGACAACGAAGAATTTTTTCAGAGTTTTTTAGCAGGTTTTCTGCCTCAGCCTCAGCCTCCGCTTCGGTTTATAAAGACCATAATGAAGAGGCAGACACGCGCATCGCGCGCCACTTGACGCCAGACGACAAAACGGGCGCGCAAGCCAATGTGGTGACGCGCCTCGCCATCATGTCTGGCACATCTTTTTATGACTTGGGCTCGCCTTTTGATGGCACGCCTTTTTATGGATTGGGCACGCCTTTTGAAAGATTGGGCACACCTTTTGAGGGTGCGACTTTTTAAGGGTCCGACAAGACTCTGTAAACTGTCCCGACATTGATTCCGGTTAGCTCCTTCATGGGTCCGACAAGACTCTGTAAACTGTCCCGACATTGATTCCGGTTAGCTCCTTCATGGGTCCGACAAGACTCTGTAAACTGTCCCGACATTGATTCCGGTTAGTTTCTACAAGGGTCCAGCAAGACTCCGTAAACTGTCACAACAACTGTCACAACATTGTCTGCTACAACGGTCCGACATGACCCCATAAACTGTCTTCTAAATCGGTCTGCCATAACCATACAGTCTTCTACACCGGTCTGACACGACCATACAGTGTCTCCTATCCATTTTTTATTTTTCAGATTGTTTTCTTGTTTTGTTACTCTCTCCAAACTCAAGTTGGTTAGTTCCTATCCCCCTTGAGTTTGCGGGGGACTGTTAAAATGTACCAAAACCTACCACTACACCTACTCCACCCACTTCACCTACTCCACCTACTACTCCACCTACTACATACCTACCTCCTCTATTCTTCTATATATAGGACTCATTGTAAACACAACATATATCAATCAATAATACAATTCTCTATTTCTCTTTATACATCAATTTTGTGGCTTCAATCTTTGTTGAGTGATATAGGGCTTGATTGGAGTGGTCCCATGACTTTGTATTGCGACAACAAGGCTGCTATTAGTATTGCACACAATCCTGTTCAACATGACCGGACTAAGCATATTGAGATTGACAAACGTTTCATTAAGGAGAAATTGAATAAGGGTGTGATATGTATGCCTTTTGTTAAGTCTGAAGATCAACTGGCGGATGTTTTTACTAAGAGTCTTAGTAGTAAAGTCTTTCACCAACTTTTTTACTAAGGGTGTGATATGTATCACCCTATTTGTTGCAAGTTGGGCATGAGAAACATCTTTGCACCAACTTGAGGGGGAGTGTTAAGTGTTAGGGGTAGTTTGGTCTTTATGTATTATTCTTATTAGTATAAGTAGTTGTGTGTAAGGGGGAAACCCTAAGTTTTTTGAATCAATAATCTACAGTAGTTTTCTCTTGTTCTATTTCTTCTTCTTCTTATTCTTCTTCTTCTTCTTCTTATTCTTCTTCTTCTTCTCATCTATACATTTAACAGTTAGCATTGAAAGAAAGATTGAGAAACTGATGAGGGATTTTCTCTGGGAAAGCTGTGAAGAGGGTAAAGGAGTTCATTTGGTTAGGTGGGAGACTGTTTCTCTTTTTAGGGCAAAAGGTGGCTTGGCTATAGGAAACATCGTTGCTAGGAATATTGTTTTTTTAGGTAAGTGGTTGTGGAGATTTCCTCTTGAAAGTGAGTCGTTATGGTGTTCAATTATTAAAAGCAAGTATGGAGTTCAATCCAATGGTAGGGATTCTAATGTGGTTAATAGAGGCAATTGTCGTTCTCCGTGGAAATCCATTTCTCGTTTGTATCCTCTAGTGTCTAATTTTTTTTCATTCAAAGTGGGTAATGGGAAGAATGTTCGGTTTTGGGAGGATGTTTGGATAGGGGATATTTCGTTTGCTAGATCTTTTCCCCTTCTTTACAGGTTGGCTCGTTCTCCAAATGTGTCTATAGCATCGGTGGCTTGCTCGTCTACGACACCCATCTCCTGGAATTTTGATCTCATTAGAAACTTGAATGATTGGGAGGCGGGGGAGTTGGCATCTTTGTTGGTTGTGCTTGAGGGGGTTTCTCTTTCTTCATCTTCCGATAGTAGGGTGTGGAATCTTGTCTCTTCTGGGGTCTTTTCATGCAAATCCTTTTTTGATAAGATTATTGATAATCCCTCGGTTCTCTTGTTCCCTTTTCATAAGAAATTTTGGGAAGCGGGTGTCCCTCATAAAGTGAAGTTTTTCATGTGGTCTTTGGCTCAAAAGAGTGTTACAACTAATGATGTTTTCCAGAGGAGAAGGCCTAATCACTCTTTATGCCCCCAATGGTGTGTGATGTGCAAGAGAAGCTTGGAGGTAGCGGATTATCTTTTTCTTCATTGCTCGGTTGCTGCTGTATTATGGCAGCGCCTTTTCAGGTTATGTGAAGTGCAGTGGGTTGCTCCACGGGAGTGTATGCATATGTTTCTTATTTGGTTTGACGGGTTTGGGAGTACCAAGAAAGCTAAAACAATGTGGATAGGCATTGTTTTTGTTATTTTCTGGGTTATATGGTTGGAGAGAAATGTTGGAATTTTTGAAGGCAAGGAAGTGTAGAGGATTTGTGGGATAAGGCTGAATATTTGGCCTCTTTTTGGGCATTTGTATCTCCTTCTTTTAAAGGAGTCCTTTTGTTTTTGATCTCTAGGGATTGGGCTACTGTTTGCCATCCTTTGGGTTCGAGTTTTGTGATTTTGTTTTGCTCTTTCTTCTTTTCTTTCTTTGTATAAGGACTTCTTGTCCTCTTTCTCTTTCCCGTTTTAATAAAATTTTGTTGTTATTCAAAAAAAATTTAATGTTATTTTTGAGAAATTTTTGAAACGTTGAATGTTATTTTTCATTAGTTTTGGAATATTAAATGTCGTTCTTTTTATTTATTTTTTATTTTTTGAAATTCTAAGAATGTTTGTTTTATATTAAAACCTTCACCTATATTAATATTTTGGTTATCTTCAACAACTTGCACCTCGCTTCGGTGAGGCGCCACGCTTAAGCTCCAGAAGACCTTAGGGCCTTAATGCGCCTGGAGCTTTTTAAAACATTGTATAAAAGACAGAAAATATACAAGTCTACAAGGGGCATACCTTAGGCATATTCATACAAATAACTCAAACCCAAAAAATCAAACCATTAAGAAGGGGTAAACAAACCATATCTAACCAAAGTCCTAACCAAAGGTCACCCAACCACTACCACCATAGACTGAACATGAGCCTGTAGCAGAAGAGCTGGGAAGGATGGACTTCTATACTTTGCACAACCCACAAGTGAGTATAAACCTATCTAATTTTACAATTACAACCACAATCCAGGATATACCTATATTAACCAAAATGAACCAACTCTAATCCAAATCCCACACCATAATTACAGCATGTGCTTTATCTCACTTGTAGGCCAATATCACATCTATTTACATACCCAAAATAATAAATCGAAAGAAAAACAAAGCAGATAACAAGACAGCCATCTTTCCTGGGTCTCCTAGGTGGTTGAAGCAGCTATTCAACCATTATTTATGGCTTAGTGCAACCATAGCAACAGAAAGCTATGGGTCTTCCATCTGGCATAGCCTTCAAGATTCAAAAAACACACCGAATCAAATCTTCCCGGGCCTCCTAGGTGATTGATACCTATTCAACCATTTAGACTGGTTTAAAAGCTGCTATAGTATTTTTTTTGTTGAGAAAGTGCATCTATGGGTTCTCAACTCATAAAAAGACATGCACAAAAAGCAACAGCAGCAGTAGCAACCCCACAGCGTGGCTACTACAGCAGGGGGACAACAATAACAACCAAGGCAAAAAAAGGAGATGCAGCAACACAGCATCAGTGGCAGTTGCAGATTAGCAACAGTACCCAAACCAAAAACATTAGCATGAAACTAACATTTAGAACTACAAACTTTCAGCACCCAAATGCAAACTATAACTATCACTATCACTATAACTAGCTTCTTTGACAGCCTTGTAAAGCTTTTGATGTTCTTTAGTCTTTACCTGTTAGTGTTTCTATCACCTACCTAGACGTGGTAGGGTATGCTGATTATATGTTTCTAGATTTGACAAATTTCACTTCTCAGGTCAAAGATAATGGTCAAGTGGTGCTGAAGAACACATTAACTGGTCACCAGAAACCAGTGTCGGCTGTCTCATGGAGCCCTGATGATTGTCAGCTCCTTACATGTGGACTGGAGGAGGTTATCAAACGCTGGGATGTTAATTCTGGTGAATGTCTGTATGTTTATGAAAGACCTGGTGTTGGCCTGGTATCCTGTGGATGGTTTCCGGATGGTAAAGGGATAGTTTCTGGCATGACGGACAAGAGCATTTGCTTGTGGGACTTGGAGGGAAGAGAGCTGGAATGTTGGAAAGGGCAGCGGACGCTCAATATATCAGACATGGCCATAACTGATGATGGGAAGAGGATCATAAGCATTTGTAGAGAGACTGCAATCTTGTTGCTTGACAGGGAAGCAAAATTTGAGAGACTAATTGAAGAGCAGGAGGTAATTACTTCATTTTCATTGTCAAAGGACAACAAGTTCTTATTGGTTAATCTTATGAACCAAGAAATTCATCTTTGGAGCATAGAGGATGATGTAGAGGTTGTTTCCAAGTATAAAGGTCAGAAACGTACTCGATTCGTCATCAGATCTTGTTTTGGTGGATTTGAGCAAGCGTTTATTGCCAGTGGGAGTGAAGATTCACAGGTACAATCTTCTTCGTGTTTAGTTTTGACGTGATTTATTAGAGTTGTCATTTCCACTTCTCAAATTCAATTAACTGCTCATTACTGTTCTCTCTCTATTTCTCACTTCACTATATAGAAAAAAGGAGCAAGGGCAGACTTTGAAAACTTATTTTTTTCTGCCTCTTTTTAATTATATTTTAGTGTTTTGTGCTTTGGAGTTAAGATAGAAGGTTTAAACCCAGCCCATTTTTTTTGTTTTGTTTAATGTACTTTTTTCTTTTGGTTCAATCATACTATAAGGTTAGCTCAAGATAGGTTGGAAAGTGGCAAGCTTTGTATGTCTTGTTTATTAAATGATGTCAGGCCAGTTCAATTACAATTTACAAGGTTAAGCTAGGGAACTTGAAAGAATTTAGCCAACTAGATCCTACAGTAACTAAGCTTTCATGTTTTAATGCTATTTAAGTTAGCAAATAGAGCAATGTTTCAGACATGCTAATAGGATTTATCAAGTTAGGGTGCTGATCCGAAAGCTTTTGGGGGTCAGCATCCTGACTGCAGTACTACTAACTGTCTTTTCTTGCAGCTTGATGAAATGACTCTGCCAAACTTCATTCGGTCATCAATTCAGTTTGGTTTTAAGAGACAATGAGCCACTTAGATTCCTTAGATGTCTATTGACATGATGGGCGACTTTCTTTACTAGTGTGATTTTAGAAATCTGGCTGATTCATGATGTGGGCAATTAACAAGCCTTGTCAAATTGGTTGAGAATGGCAACCTTTTGGGTCTTTTTAATGTAGAAGGTGAACACCTTGCGTTGTGAAAGGAGGAGCCTCTCTCCCTGTCATGCAGAAACATAGCTCCATTCTGTCTCTAGATTACTGGTAACTTTTTTAATCCTTCCTTGTGCAGGTATATATATGGCATAGAGGCTCTGGGGAACTCATTTCAACACTGCCAGGGCATTCTGGAGCTGTTAATTGTGTCAGCTGGAATCCAAGAAATCTTCACATGCTGGCTTCTGCCGGTGATGATCATACAATTCGAATATGGGGTCTAGATGATCTCCAGTGTTTAGGAGGTACTCACAGCAATGGCAATGGCAATGGCATTGTTCACCAGTCCAATGGAAGAACTTGAGATGATTATTAAGAGTTGAAAAGTTCCCTTGCATTCATGATAGATGGAAGTTTTCTTTGTAGCTTATCTTCATCCACATTTTGTATAAATCTCCCTCTCATTGGCTTTTCTTTTCTGAAGCATGCAAAAACTCTCTATTATGTAGGACCGCCATCTGCCAATAATCTCTGCAACTTAATGGCCATTTTTTTACAATATTTATTTCCTTTATTTGAATTGGTTATACTAGTGGTTACGAGTTTTACCTTATAATTTTGTGTTCTGTTCTTTGATTTCTTCGTTGGGAAATACAAATGGGTACATTTCTGATTTTCGAATAAAACCCTGGTCAGTCCTTTTGAGTATCTTTATGTAACTTTTAGTCTAGTTGGCCAAAAACACTGTTTGGGCCATCCTTTATCATGGCAGGTAGCTTTCTCAGTATTTGCAGGTGACCTATTTGGATGATCTTAGCTACGGCAAGCTACTTATGCTCTGCAAGTATGTTTCCAGGCATGTTATTGTCTGTGATTCTCTTTTCTTTTGACTTCATTTATTTATTTATTGAAAACAGGTTTGAAACTCATAACAAATTAAAACTTAGTTTTTATAATTTGTTATTTTTTTCAATTCATACTCACTATTTGTCTACAGTGTCTTCAAACATCAACATTTCACTGACTGACTGATAATTGCGAATCACTGATGATTTATCATTTTTTAACCAAATTTTTTTGGTTATAAATTTTAGGGTAAATTACACTTACACTCCTTATCCCTTATTCTCTAAAATCACACTGGCACCCCTGTTAGCTAACTCTGTTTAATGCAATGGTAAAATTACCTTAATACCCACTTATTTCGTCCTTTCCTTCTTCTCTAACTTTTCGTACCTTCCAGAGACACACTCTCACAACCAAACTCTCTATCACCGTCAATGATCACTTATTCACTCTGTATCAGTGCAGCTGTTGTCGCTATCCTACAATATAACCACTCTTTTCTCCACTATTTTTTCCTTCACATACAGCCTCATCACCACTGATGACAGTTGCTGCTAATGTTTGAAGAACACAATTGGTGAGCTCACCACACCAATCTTGGGTTCGATTGCCCTCAATGTTAGGGGCTTTGATCACTCTAATGGGGATTGTTTTTATGGTTTTGATTTCTAGAGTGTCCATCGTGAGCCACCAGCAATAGAGTGGAAGCCCTTAGTCGCCGCCGACAGCTATGAACCCGTCGTCCATTGAAGCCACAAACCTACCTTTTCTTTCTATCACTCTTCTACCCTCTCTCTAAATCATCAAAATAGGGTTTGATTTATTGGAAAAATTGGTTTTATATAGGCTTATTTTGAGCAATCTTTGAGTCCAAAATAGAGAGGGTCCCATGTCTTTTGAGGTGGGTCCGAAGAGGTGATGTGTTCCTTACTGCATGACAAGTCACTCGATAAAGACGGTTCGTCAAAATCATTTATGAGTGAGTGAGAACTTGATATTGTTTTCAGGTTCGTGGAATAGACATTTAAAGAATTAAATGTGGGTTTCCTTGAAATAGGTTATTCCACATTGAAACTTTAAGAGAACTTATGTGTGTATATAAGTTCTAAGTGGCAACACTTGGGTTGGGCTCCAAGAGGCACCTCAAGTTTGTAGAAGGGAGGAGTTATAGACAAAGTATACCTTAGCCCGAACCACCACACGCGCACTGCCACCGCTGTTCGGCCGGTCGAGCCGGGCGCGGGTGTGAGTTGTGGATCAGATCGGTTCTTATATTAATTTTTTGGACAAAATTTATTTAAATTTTTTCCAAATTTCTTGCAGAAAAATTAATTTAAATTTTGTGCCACTGTAATTTGTATTTGAATTCAAATTTTGCGCCCCTTTTTAGATCCGAATTCCACAACAGTTTTTCAATCTGTTCAAATTTGGACAGATTCAAATTAGTTTTATAGTTATAAAACTGCCTAGACCAAGGTTTTAAAACGCGTCCGCAACCGTTACGAAACGGTTATGGTAGTTACCGTCACCCGTTACGGTCGCTTTTGCAGTGTGATTGAGATTCACAGGTGTATCGGCCGTAGCGGCTGCTATAGCGGTCGTAACGGTGCCGTAACGGCCGTAACGGCCTGTTACGCACCGTTACGTAACGGTTCCGAATTGCTTCTTTCGAAAAAACACAAAAAAAAAAAAAAAAAGTTGAAAATGAGGGAAGAGAGATAGAGAGAGAAGAGGGAAGATGGAGGAACAAGAGATAGAGAGAAAGAATAGGGAAGATGAAGAACATATTATTGATTTGTTGAAGTTGTAAGACCTATGCTATTTTATTCAGCTGCTATCACTCAACCATTTTGTTTGTGTGTGCGTATCTATATATTGTTTGATAATAATAATAATAATAATAATAATAATAATAATAATAAGTGTGGTCATTATCTATTTGGTTTGATTAATATATATATATATATAGGCTTTTATTTATTCTTACTTTTGTCATTTTTTATCTTATATATAATAGTTAGTGATTGATTTTTTGTATAATATAAAGTCATTAATTATTAAAATAAAATATAAAAAACTTAGTTTATAGTGATTTAAAAATATGAAATATATTGGATCAAACTTAAAAATTTATAAAAATTGATCAATATTTATTTTAAAACCTAATAAATATGATCATGGAAAAAAAATATGCGTATCGGTAAGTTTTTTTCAAATTGTGCGAAAAATAGAAAAATTCACGGTTCCGGTTACCGCAACAGTTACGCTACGGCCTTTACACCCCGCAACCGCAACCGCGTCACCGCCACCGTTACGGCGACCGCAACCGCTTTTCAGAACCTTGGCCCAGACAGATTCAAATCTGTCCAACAGTTACCAACAGATTCAAACTCCAACAGTTATCTATTCAAACAGTGTTGCACCTGTTGGTTTGAATTGAATCTGTTCCAGTTTGAAATTAATACCTGTTCGGGTCTGCAATTTGCCTATAAATAGAATTGATTCCAGCAGTTTTTGGAGATCTGAAATCATCCAGGAAAAGTCTGAAAAAATTCATTTTCTTTCCAGTTTTGCTCTTTGGTTGCATTATTCTTCATATTAATTTTAGGGGAAAAAAAAATAAAGAGAATATAGAATACAGGTTTGGTTCGCCGTATAAATTGTTTGTAGTGCTACTATAATTTGTAAAGATCATTGTATCCTTGGAGATAGACGCCTTATATCTGTAAGCACCGTAGCGGGGCGAATCTGTCTTAAGGATAGAGTGTTACATATTCGACATGATTTTTTTATTATTCATTCAGTTCGGTAAAATAAATTCTGTAAGTTATTTATTTTATTTGTTTGATTTGGTTTCAATTTATTTTTTACACAAAAGATTGTTCCAACATGATTTGTGTATTTTGATTTTGTGAGTATGGGTTCAAATTGTGCATCAATTGGATTGATTTTGTGTGGTAGAGTTGGGGTCGGGGCTGTGTTTGCTACATCAATTGGATTGTTGCACATATATATATGATGATACTGTAAACTTGAAGGATGGATGGGCCAGATTGATCCATACTTCAGATAGGTCTGTTGGGCTTATAGTTCGCAGAATACACCTGCAAAGACGGTCCAATGAAGGGAAGTCCCCTAGTGGACACTCCGACAATCAAGTTAGTTCAAGGCAATGAGGTTTTTCCAGAGAGATAATGTACGAGAGGAATCAGAGAAAACTTAACCTATGTCGTTCTTTTGAAGCCTTTTATCTTTTTCATTCATCATTTCCTTGTTCCTTCCCAGCTGCCTCGTCGGCCGTAAGTCTAAGTTTTAGCTGACGTCATTCACGTTGAGCCTGTTTTCTCCGACGTGAAGGGACTACTGCATTTAATGCTACCAAGGTCTCATTAATGGCTGATGTATGGGTGTAATAACTTTGCAGATCTTGATCTACTTACGTGGCTGGTTCCCTGCTTGACAAGTGTTTAGATGCCATTGGTCCCTGGTTCAACATAGGGTGCTAGGCTTTAGTACTTGGACCGTGAATTAGGCTCTAAGTTGTGGGCCAAAATCTTTTGTGGGCCCACCGATGTCAATAAATATTGTTTATAAGGTGTTTGTGGGAAGGCCACTTACTGCTGTTGATGGATCAAAATGATGCCATTGATTTATATAGTGGTTATGTGATGGATTTATGGGAGGCGGAGTGGGGGTGCAGTGGAAGATAGGGTTGGGGTGATAATGTGATTGATGATTTTGGCCTAAGTTGTCAAGGCGTGATTAACAGAGCTATCTCTGTGTTAGAATTGCTGGATTGTCGGCACTAGTTCTACATACTCTTTTATTACCCATTTGTTGGAATTTCTAGTACTTTATTTTTTAATTATTCAATGTTCTTTGAGAGGCAGCAAAAATGTTTTAGGGTCTTTTGATCCCTCAAGGGTCTATAACTTTGTAGAAATCATGAAAGGTGGATGCTGTGGACTTGAGCTATTGGAACCGAGGATTTGCATTGAATAAGGGTGTCTTATTGAGTTTCAGGAGTCATCTTTAAGTATTTTTTTTTCAAAATTATATTGTAATGTGTTCTTTTACCATCAATAAAATCTTACTTTTATATCCAAAAAAAAAAAAAAAAAAAATATGTGGAGGATGAAAGGTGAGGCTGTTGTGGGGTGGGAGGATTACTGATAGTGTTTTTATAGAGAAAGAAAAACAGTTGCTAGTATTTTTTTTTTTTGTGTGGAAATTTAGCCAAAATCTCTTCATTGGATTCTTATTTGGTAAAAAAAGTCGCCCAATTTATTTTGCTTCATAAACTTTCTAAAAATAAGGCGCACAATTAAGTAATGATAAAATAAAATATTTTTTTTTCTTGGACAATATTATTAGAGTAACATGTTACTGTGAGACAGAATAACATGTTACTGTCAAATAAGAGTAACATGTTATTGTTTACATCAATTTCAATAGAAATATTTTTTTATTTTTTTTTAAAATTTCATAGTCAATATGAATCTTATTTGATATATCTTTTTTTTTTTGATCTGTTATTTGATATATCTTGATGAGATGATTCTAAAAATATTAATTTTATTAAAAATTGATATTTAAATGAAAAATTATATTATTTAAAGATTAATATTCTAGTAATAATGGTATATATTAGGCTTTTTAAAAAAACATTTTTTTAGTTTATTCTTTAATGTTACGACGGTTTTTAACTAAATCTTCCTTTTATTTTAACAGATTGGTGAGGAAGGTTTGGATGAGAAAATAAACCAATAAGGGCAAAGTGGGCATTTACGAATTTTTTTTTTGCCAACATTAGCAATTTCCGTCAAGTCAACAAACGGTTGACTTACAAAGACGTCTGTGTTATAATATTTTGGGTAAATTACACTTACCTCCCCTGAGGTCTCTGATAAATATAAGGACATTTCCTATAGTTTGAATAATTATAGTAACCTCCCCTACTTTACTTGACAATATCAAGATTTCCCCTGCGGTCAAAAATCACTAAACGGTGTTACTTTTTCCTTAGAAAATTACCTTATTGCCCTTCCCTTTAAAATATTAAAAAATGTTTTTAGATTAGATGATAGGTTTGAAAGAAACAAACAGTGTCTGTGTTGGAATAGTATTTTTGGATTAATTATTTTAAATATTAAAAAATGTTTTTAAAAAATTTATTATTTTTATTTTAAATATGTAATTTCTATTTAAATATTTTATTTCATTTTGTAAATATTTTAATTTTTTAATTTTAATATTTTAAACTTAAAACACAATTTCACACTCAAATTGTAACTAAACACATAACTCAAAATTCAATTCAAAAATTATTTTCAAACCTCATAACTAAACACATAACTTGACACTCCACACTATTTTCAAAACTCTACACTCAAATCGTAACCAAACGCATAACAAAAAAAATTAAAATATTTAAAAATATATTTATAAAATAAAATAAAATATTTAAAATAAAACTATATATTTAAAATAAAAATAAAAATTTTAAATTTTTTTAATATTTAAAATATTAAAAAAAAATACAACACATAGATGTATGAAATATAATGCACATTAAAATAAATATTTTAAATATAAAATATTTACCCTAAAAAAATAATTTCAAAAAATTTCAAAATTTATAACCAAAAAAAATAAAATAATTTTTTTTTGTAATTTTTTTCCTTTTAAAATAGAGTTTTTGAAAAAGTTTGGTTTTGAGTTTTGGAAAGAATTTTGAGTTTTGAAAAAAGTTTTGAATTGAGTTTTAAGTTTGTGTTTGGTTATGAGTTTTGAAAATAATTTTTGAATTGAGTTTTAAGTAAAAACATGTTCCGAAAAAAGATTTTTTTTAGAAATATATTTGGTTCTCTTTTAGAATCACAATTCCAATTAGAAATTTTCCAAAAATCTTTTCAAAACTCACAGAGTCTTAACCAAATACACAATTCCAATTAGAAATTTTCAAAAATCTTTTCAAAACTCATAGAATCACAATTCCAATTAGAAATAATTTTTTGAATTTATTTTTTTAAGGTAAATATTTTACATTTTAAATATTTATTTATTTATTTTAATGTGCATTATATTTCATACATCTACATGTTGTATTTTTTAAAATATTTAAAATATTAAAAAATTTTAAAATTTTTATTTTTATTTTAAATATATAGTTTTTATTTTAAATATTTTATTTTATTTTATAAATATATTTTTAAATATTTTAATTTTTTGTTATGCGTTTGGTTACGATTTGAGTGTAGAGTTTTGAAAGTAGTGTGGAGTATCGAGTTATGTGTTTGGTTATGAGATTTGAAAATAATTTTTGAATTGAGTTTTTAGTCATGTGTTTGGTTACGATTTGAGTATGAAATTGTGTTTTGGGTTTAAAATATTAAAATTTAAAAATTAAAATATTTAAAAAATAAAATAAAATAAAATAAAATATTTAAATAAAAATTATATATTTAAAATAAAAAATAATTTTTTTGGAGCATTTTTTAAAAAATAAATCCAAAATATTGTTCCAAACACTGTTTGTTTCTTTCAAACCTGTCATCCAATCCATTTTTTTTTAATATTCTAAAAGGAAGGGCAATAAGGTAATTTCTTATGAAAAAAGTAACACTGTTTGGTGGTTTTTGACAGCAGGGGAGAATCTTGATATTGTCAGGCAAAGTACGGAAGATTACTGTAATTATTCAAATCACAGGAAGGTCCCTGTATTTGTCAGAAACCTCAGGGGAGGTAAATGTAATTTACCCTAATATTTTTTGAAACAGGGGAAGTCAATGTGATTTCATAAAATAAAGAGGATGATAGTGTGATTTTAAAAAAATATATAGAATGTTAATGTAATTTATATCCTAAATTTTAAGAGAAATGAGAAGATATTATTCAGTTCTCAAGCAAACAATGCACATGTTTCTTACTCCATCTCATGCATTCACAGTCAAAAAAAAAAAAAAAAAAAAAAAAAAAAAAAAAAACAAAAACAAAAAATAGAAATTATAGATATAAAGTAATTTCTTGCTTTTTTTAAATGTTCATAGTCAGTAAAATATTTTGGTCCAATAAAAACACTCCAAGAAATAGAGATAAAAGTTAAGGCTATGTTTGGTTACGTATTTCAAATACATTTTCACCCATTGATTTGAGTGTTGTGCTTGTTTTGAATTTTTAAATTATAATTTCATACTCATTTTTAAAAATTCCTTTCCAAGCGGAAAAATTTTGCTAACCCGGATGTCCGGCCGATTGACCAGAACAATATTTATTTATTTTTTTTTTTGATACCTGTTATTTTTATATTATAAATAAAAAATATTTTTGAATTTTTTTTAAAATTTTTATATGAGTTTTGAATAAAATTTTGTATTATGTGTTTGGTCATGAGTTATAAATTTTTGAATCAAATAACTTTTCTAATTTCAAAAACTCAAAACTCTCTTCAAAACTCAATTCAAAACTCTTTTTAAAACTTATAACCAAATAAATTTTTCACATTCAAATCATAATTCTAAAACTCACAAACTCAAAATACAACTCTATTTTCAAATCGTATTTAAAAAACTCTACTAAATACTACATAAATGAAATTTCTCCTATCGTTCAACAAGTGAAGATTGTAATTAGAGATCTTTGACGAAAAGATCTTTTCAAAACAATTTCCCTTGCATTTTTGGTCGGAGGAGGGGGAGAAAAGGTGGAGGGGCATTATGATATGATGATCAACCCTGGGTCATGAGCAAGACTCAGTGGTTTGTCACTACACCATAGATTGTTCAATGTTTATTTGTTTTAAAATTCTTCAAAAAGTCACAAATTTGAAAATAAAATACACCCTCAGTTGCTCAATGTCTATTTGTTTTAAATTTTCCAAAAAAATCACAAAATTTGAAAACAAAATGCATTGTCTAATTGTATAAAGATATAGTATCCAATAATATGTAAAAAAATGAATTAAAATTTTAATTATTTTCGTATTATATTAACATTTAACTTGACTCAATTTAAAATAGATTAACTTCTTTTCAATTTATTTGTAATTCAATCTATTTTATAGACCTGCATATAGATTATATATATATATATAATTAAATTGATGCGGTAATAATAAATGTATCAATTTAATCACATGTATAAAAAATAGTGTGACAAGTATTAATTTAAAAATAAATTATTCCTCTTTTAATTTGGGGATAAAATTACCTATTCTGAATTCCGCTCAATCCAGGGGCAAGGGCGCTGGGCTTTGATTGCAGACGTACATATATATATATATATATAAGCGTCCTCTACTGTCTGTGAGGAGCGAAGAGAGAGAGAGAGAGAGAGAGAGAGAGAGGTAGAGAGATTTTTGCACAAAAATGGCGAGCGCAGCTCAGATACCAACCAGTTTCGGGCATGAACTGAGAGCATGCCTTCGGTGCAGGCTTGTCAAAACCTACGATCAGGTCTCTATCTGCTTGTGTTAATTGCTACAGCGGTTGTCTTATGTATCTCATTGAAATCGTCTCCTTCCTTGTTTCGTTAGGGTTTATTTTTTAATGACATTATTCATTTATCCCGTATTTATATGTAGTATTATTATTGGGGCCATGCCTATTTGTGGATAATTTTTCAAAGTTACAGTTTAGGGAATCGGGATGCGAGAACTGCCCCTTCTTTAAGATGGACGAAGATCATGAGCGTGTTGTTGATTGCACTACTCCTAATTTTACTGGGTAATATTATTTACGCATCTCTCTCTCTCTCTCTCTCTCAGTTTAGTACAATCTACATGATACATACATGTTGCTAATTTCATTGTTTGTTTGTTTGTTTTTTTGGGTGTTTTGTGCTCTCCACATCAATCGCTTCACTTCTATCTTCGTTTAATTTTTTTGGTGAGAATTGTTTTGCAGGATTATCTCAGTCATGGATCCGACCAGAAGTTGGGCTGCTCGATGGCTTCGCATTGGTATGCCGAGCTATTTTTCATTCTAATTTTTTCTTTTTTTCTTTTGAAAATTCTGGAAGGTTTTACACTTACATGGTTATTTCTATATGCTCATCTTTTCTTTTTCTTTTCTTTCTTTCTTTCTTTCTTTCTTTCTTTCATTTTTTTTCTTTCTTTTTTCTATTTACCCAAATATATATATATATATATATATAGATGCTGCTTTTGTGCATGAGTGAGCTAGTGCTTCTTCATTAATTTTTTCTGTTTGGTCTCTGGTTGACACTATACAGCCTCTTGTTTTGGAAGCCTTATGAGCCAGGGTTGCCTACTTTTCGAATTAGGGTTTAGCGCACTGGATTTATAGAGAGCTTGTATGTTGACAAGGACATATGTATCTTAGCCTGTGTGGATACGTGTGCCTGGCCTAAAGCCTAAAGCCTAAACGTGAATTTGCTAGAATGTTGTATGTTTTGGTAAATTTTACAATTATCATTGCTTCTTTCTAATTAGAAAAAACAAGAGGCTAGTTTACAAGCTTGGTAAAACAAACAAGATGAAACATATCTTCTCATAATCATCATCCATCATAATCTGCTGTAATTTTCAATCAACTGTGGTTGCACTCAACTTCAATTAACAATTTTGATGTTATCATATGCATAACACATGCGCATGCACTATACAGCATGCATCAGTTTTGTTAAGTTATAAGTTAACAAAAGACAAACAAATATATATAAGTAAAAAACTACGTAGACAAAATGCGGAAATGCTATTTGTTAGCCTCATGTGCAAAAAATTTGAAGCAAGCGAAAGGTACCAAATTAAAATCCTAAGCTGTATGAGGTGGATATAATATAACATGAAGGATGACATGCTCTTCAAACATAAAGACAAACTCGTATGTTGTTGCTATAAATTCCTATTGAATACAAACTCATATGTTGTTGCTATAAATTCCTATTAAATTTATTTTGTAGTTGGCTCAATTATGGCAAAGGTTAGGATTGTACCCAATCTACGCCTCCTTGACCCCCATCAAATGGGAACTAAGCTTGGTATAGTTTTAGTCTGTTCAATTATATTATTAGAAGCTGGCAAGTGGACATGTTGCATGCAACATATTGTGTAGACATTTAATTTTTGCTGTAGGTATAGTAGAAGAAACATGGACATTCACACAGCATGATGACAAACTTTCCATTGTCTCGTTCCTTGAATTTGAGGAAATGACAACAATAACTATTGACACAATATCTCTGAGCTAGTGTCAACTAACATAGCCATAACCACAAGAACTTATTGGACTGATGGGTAAGTAATTCCTTTCTCTGATTTTACTTCTTCTTCCATTGTTTTTATCATCCTAGTGGAGGAGGAAACCACCTCCACACAACTATCTCCATGTCTATTGTGTTCATCAACACTAAGTGGCTTCTAAGACCATGTTGGGACCACCATAGTTTGCAAAATACATCTTTGTCTGAGACACCCTCTCCACCCTTCCTCATCCATCACCATACACAACTCTGAGATGCAAACTTTTTCTCTCCTTTGTAGATGCGAGTCTTTGCCTCCAAGAACCTCCACCCAATCCAACACCCAACTTTGAAGTCTCCATTCCAGCAACCTACCTCCCCCTTTTCATATTCCACAAGAAATTTCTACATGACATATGTAGGATGACTCCTTGCCTAGCAAGCCAACTTCATATCCCAAAAAAATGAGAGATCTTTGGAGTCTTCTCCTTTGCTCCACTATTTTCATTCGATTCCCATGCTTGCCTTGTCCAACAAAGTCGAAAGTCTTCTGTAGTAGCTGAACAATCATCCTCATCTCCCCTGCCTACTAATCTTTCCCCTTTGCTTGAATCATCTATCTTCAAAGAAGATGATAAGCCCTATTCTTCCCTTCAACCCTTCCTTTATGTGCTGGATTGAATATACTGGACCGATTACATATAATATTCTCGAATGACTCTCTCTCTCTCTCTCTCTGAAGACAAAAGTTGGTATTGTCTTTAGTTATTTTTTCCTTCTTTCATTTAGCTGCTACATTGCTAAAAATCAAAAGGGCTAAAACAAGTGGTTTTCTGCAAATCATTTCTTTCTTTTTTCATTATGTATCATGTTGTTGCTTTTTTTTTTTTTTTCCTTTCTTTTCCTGGTGAAATTTGGCATGGTCAGCTTCAGGAAATGCAAAACCATAAATTGCTGAATTATCCTCAATTCGTGAACATAAGAAAACTTAAATGAGTAGGACCAGCTGCAATTTAACTTTGAGTAAATTTAAATAGGATTCTAAACATTACCTTCGACATTTTCTTTTGGACCAACATTTGTTGCATCACTATGTGCTTCTTCTTAAGACTCTTATGTATACGTTCACTGATGTGTGTGTACATGGGTGCGTTATTATGCCACATCATTCTCTCATATGGAAAAATGGAGAGAGAGAGTTCACAATTAAGCGACAAATATAAGGTTCAGTGAGCAAAAATCATAAGGTTTATTATGCCACATCATTCTCTCATATGGAAAAATGGAGAGAGAGAGAGTTCACAATTAAGCAACAAGCATAAGGTTTAGTTTGTGGTCTGAACCTTTGAGAGGAAAAGCCATTGAACCCAAGGAAGAGAGAATTTTTTGGAGAGAAGATAATCTTGTCAGGAAAAACTAAAACAGTCATTTTTATTATTGCGGATCCTGTTGTTATTTTGTTCTTGTTTCATTGTAACTACTTTAGGTGAAAGAAAAAATGTGCAAAAGGAGAAGAGGACTCTTGGAGAAGATAAGAGACATCCCTTTGGAAAAGACTAGAACAATTATCTTTCTCTTCATAAAACCTTGCACTTGAAGAATTTTGCCACCGTTGAGTTTTTGAATTAATATTGAACATGAAATGATATTGATTGATATAATTGAATAACTAGTTTTCCTTTTTTCCAAAAACATTTGATTGTTTATTTCAGTGGAAAATTTATGGTTTTAATGACTTGTAACTTGGAATTTATGATCATATTAAACCTTTACCAGGAAGATTTGTCCCTGGTTGTTACACGCTTGCAGTCTCAGAGGCACTCCCCGAGGATCTTCAGGTTTGCAATTTATACTTCCTGCAATTCTTAAATTTTGTTCTCTTAGAATGTATTTTTGTTCTGTGAAGTTGGTCAATATTTACCTTGGCAATTTATAAGTTTGAACCAAATTATTCATGACTGTTGCATTTTATATTCTTCTCAATGCTCCATGTAAAAATAGTATACAGATGTGTGATACCAGAAATCAGTCCATCAAGTCCATTCCCATAAATGAATCTAATGAATTTCTCAATGACTGAGAACAATGGATTTCTTAAAGTTTTTTTGCTTTCTAAAACCAACATGGTTTCCCTTACAAAAGTTTTGCAGTATTCGTACAAACTAGGGTGGCCCAACCCTCAATGAGGCCTCAGGCGAAATTTATATTGTTGCTTTTTAAGTAAAATTCATTTCCATCTTCTATTCTTTTAATTAAAATTTAAGGCTGTTCACCATCTTGACTATTAGGGCCTTTGGATAAGGATATTTTTGGGGGCGAGTAATTTTACATACCTAGAAAATGTGTTCATAAAACCAATTGGGTAAATTAAATTCCGAACATACCCTATGAGATTTGCTTAAATTACATATTGCCCCTGTAGTTTTGGATATTACATTATGTCCCTTCGAGTTTCTAATTGCACCCTTTTATTAATAAATCATCAAAACAATTAACAGTTTTTAATGATGTCAGAAATAAATTTCAATTTACAATTCATGTACTTTTATTGTTGTATAAGAGAAGAGTTAGGAATTTTATTTTTTTAGTTAATTCTGTTACATAAAAATTTATGATAAGGGGATATTTGTATTTTCTATAATTAGAGCAATTTGTATTTTAAGCAAATTTCAAGGGCTGTATTTGTAATTTACCCTAACTATTTAGAAAAGTCCATGACCCCCACTTAGCTATGAAAGCAAATAAAACACAAATAAAGCATGTGTAAGAAGATCAAAACGAATAAATATGGTGTTATGTGAACATTTCTAGATATTTTTCTAGGTACTTTTTTTAGATATGTATGATTATTCTTTTCTTTTTTATCTGGGTTTTTGAGAAATGAATTGTTTTTACCGGGACTTTGAACAAGGAGGGTTTTTTTTTTTTTTTTTTGTTCTTCCTTCTTTTTAACTCTTTATTATTGGGGCTTTTGAACGTGGAAGATTTTAATTTTTTCAGGCTTTACTATTAGGTCCTTTGGACATGGAAGTTCTTTTTTTTTTTCTTTGGCCTTCGGATGAGGAGGAATCTTTTTATTGTACCTTGTGACAGTTATTTTTATTAGGCTTTAGATAAGGAGCTTTTCTTTGGGCATCCAGCAAGTAATTTAGAAATTTAAGGCCTCTTGAAAAAGTGGGCTTTAGGCGGCAACTTCAATGGCCTAGTGATTGAGCACCCTGCCTACAGAAAACCTAGTTGCCTTATATATAAGTTTTGAAGAGATTAAATTTGAGAAAAACTGAAATTCTACAGAACACTCAGTGGGGGGACCTTTGGACATCTTTTTTTCAGTTAGGCGCTAGCTCGCTTGAGTGCACTTTGAGCTGGAGCTTGTGTACATTTTTTGGCAAGTGAAATTGTAGACACCTGCCACTTTGAGCATGGTTTCTGTGGGAGCTTCTGAAGTATTTTCTTATAAACCCTTTGTGACCTGCTCAAAATGCGTATTTGAGTAGGGACATTTTGTTTTTTTGCAAAATTTTAATTCCAAAACCAATCAGGAACAGGAAAGGGTCAAATAGGTCTATTTGGTGCAAACTGAACTTTGGTCCCATCTCCATTGCACTATGCTCTATGAAGCACGGATACGAATAAAATAAGATACGATGCGATATAGATATGACGATATAACAAAACCTAAAAACGTAAGATATGGGTACGACTATGATACGTTTGTAAAAAATTATAATTTTTAGTATTAATACATAAACTCAGACTATCGTGATAAATCCTTCTATATAAATTAGTTATTAGTTTAAGAGTTAATAGCTCTACTTTTTTTTAGTAGGTCCTATAAAAATTTCATTTAAATATAAAGTCTTAACTATCTATATTGCTATTGTGCTTGTCCTTTTACACTTAAATGAAATATACAAAATATTGTACGCAAGTTTTCCATTATTGTTTAATTGCTAAAATTCAATTTTAGTATATTATATTATTAATTTATCCTTACCTTCTATAAAGTATGTTCTTGGATATGAGACGCATGTGCACATTAAGGATAAGCCAATCTAGTAAATTTAAAAAAGGTTGGATACTACTGTAATCTCACTATTTTCTTCTTCTTTAAGTGAAGTATTGAAAAATTATTTTTGTACTATCCTAACAATTATACTCTAATGCTGCAAAATTTATTATGATCTCAGTTTTATAATAATTCCGATATGTGACCAAGAGTATCCAAAAAGCATCTGATATTTTTCAAAATTAAAGAAAATTATAGAATATGCTTGTGAAAATTGTATTTTCTGCGAGTACAGTGCGGTGGTTGCATTGTCTTTGTGTTGATCTTGAAACTGCAGCACCCAAGACACTCAACCTAACCTATCAACTCATTATAACCAAAATCCATTGTGTACATAAATTGCCCATACACTAGATACCTACCTAGGGGAGTTTATTTCTGGTGACATTGTGAGATGAAGCATACTTCTTTGCACAATTTAATTTAATATGTTGAAATTCTTTTGTTAATTTTCTTCTATCTAGTTTGATACAATCTAGAATCTGATCTTGATTGGTAAATTGTATGTATTTGCAGAATCTTTGTGAAGATGAGCGTGTCCAATATGTACCCCCTAAACGTGTATGATTGAGTAGTTGATCATTACTCCAATAGCTAGTAATATTTGCTCATTTGAGGGTATCCAAATTTTCAGTTTGTAAAAGTAAATGGTTGTCAAAACTAGGGATCAGTTGACACCTTGCCTTTTAGCTCAAGCAAATGGACTCCAGACTTTGTAACATCCTTTTGGTTATGGGACTTTTTAACTGTCATTAGTTCTTGAATATTCTGCTCGTTGCCTATATCTATATGTCAAGTATGCCAAGGCTTTGAGGATAAATGAGAATGTCTCAATCTTGGTGAAAGAGAAAAGATATGTGGTCGCTTGTGTTTTAAGGGTGATATTTGATTGGGGATGATAGAGATTTCTATTCCATTAATAGCTTATAAAAGGAAAACAGTGAAGGAGGGGGCACTCATTTTTAATTTTCAGAATAGAAGCTCATAAATGTTCTTTAAACTATTGAGGTGATAAGTCTTTTAAGTGAGTACACACGGTCATGTGATAAGCTTGATCTATTAGATAACTTCTCTAGAGAAAAGAAAGCAAAATCCAAGGGAAAATAGTGGGGCCTTAATTGCAAGAATCTTGCATTTCTGATTTGCATTTATTTTTAAAAAGAATGTCTACAAAAAGAAATATATAATTGGACATAAAATCAATTTTAGAAAAGTAGGTCTCACCAATAAATTTTTTAAAAACCTATATATCTTCTAATTCTGAATTTAACCTTTCGTTTGGGGGTATGGATTCGTTTTTTTGGTTTTTTTAGCTATTTTATCCTGCGGCTAAAAAGTCTCGTTTGGGATGAGTTTTTTGATTTTTTTGACTTTTGTGAGAGAAAAAAGTAAAATGATTATAGTTTAAATGTGACATTTTGTCTTATTAATTTTTTAGTTTATTTTTGTTTTTTTATAACTAAAATAGTCAAAGTAGTCTATGTCATAGGGGTGAGCATGGTTCGGATTGGACCGGATTGAGGTAAAACCAGGACAAATCCGTTATCTACGGTTCCTGAAAAATTGGAACCAATCCAATCCGTTTAAATCATGGAACCAATCCGAACCAATCCATTTAAATACGGATTGGATCGGTTTAGGACCACGGATTCACATAATTAAATAACAAAAAAATATATATAACACTTTAATTTCATAAAAATATAAACATAACGCTATATTAGTTCCACAATAGCAACATCTATTTCTATAATAGCGACATACTGTGCTAGAATTTAAACAATCATAAGAAAACTGGTTTCATCATAAGTATTTAGACCATTACAAATTAAAACTAAAAACTAACAAATAAAAAGTAATAAAAGAAGATATTATACGGTTTTAGGTTTGAGTTTAGATTTTATATAGAATAAGAGAAGATACTATGGGGGAAGATGTATAATAAAAATATATACTATTTGTATACGATCCGGATCGGTTCCAATCCGGAACCGTGAGGTTCAATCCGGAACCAATCCGTGTACTACGGATTTTTAATTTTTCAATCTGGAACCGAACCACGGATTCAAAAAATCAATCCAAACCTATCGGATTGGACTGGACTGGATCGGATTACGGATTTCACGGATTCCTTGCTCAGCCCTACTATGTCAAACATAGTTTTAGTTTTTGTGTTATATAAGGATTGAGCAAAGAATTTGTGAAATCCGTAATCCGATCCGATTCAATCCCATCCGGTATGTTTAGATTGGTTTTTTGAATTTGTAGTTCGGTTCTGGATTGAAAAATTAAAAATCCGTAGTCCACGGATCGGTTTTGGATTGAACTCCACGGTTCCGGATTGAAACCCATACAAATAGCCTATATTTATATTATGCACCCTCCCGTATAGAATTTTCTCTCATTCCATATAAAACTCAAACTCAAATCTAAACTCGCATAGTATTTTCTTTTATTGCTTTTGTTTGTTAGTTTTTAGTTTTAATTTGTAATGATCTAAATACTTATGGTGGAATCAGTTTTTTTATGATTGTTTAAATTTTAGAATAGTATATTGCTATTATAGAAATATATGTTACTATTGTGAAACTAATATAATGCTATGTTTATTTTATGAAATTAAAATGTTTTATATATTTTTTTTCTTATTTAATTATGTGAATCCGTGGTCCTAAACCGATCCAATCCGTGTTTAAATAGATTGATTCGGATTGATTTCACGATTTAAACCGATTGGATTGATTCTAATTTTTAAGAACCGTGAATAACGGCATCCAAACCAATCCAAACCATACTCGCCCTTTATGTTATACCTATTGAAAAAAAATGTAGTGAATAAGAAAGTGTAGTTTAACAAAGCTATGAACTGGTTTTAATACCCCTGGGTTGAAAATTATTTTGTTTACACGCTTGATAATGTGCAAACAAAGCACGATTTATTTATTTATTTTTTATTTTTATTGATTTAAACTGTGTGATGGACTTTATTTCAAGTGGAAGTCTATATTATTTTAATCAATAGAAAAGTATGTTTTGTTTTAGAGCATTTCTAATGGTTTGTTATTGAAGCTGTTATTGTTAAATTATGGCAGCAGTTCATAAAAATGGTAAGTTTTAACAGCTGTTATCTTTAGCAAATGCCAAAGCTATCAAGTCAACTTCAACCAACCGTTTCCTCACTCCCTCCCTCTCTTCCTTTCTTTCTCATCATCCTTTCCAAACAAAGAAGCAATTTTCTCCTAATTCCAAATTTTCACCCAATTTCACCCAAAATTGAGCAATTCAAACAGAAGCAAGTTAGCAAAATTTCAATTTCAACAATTTCAAGCCAAAAAAAAAAAAAAAATTTTTTTAAAAATAAACACAGTGAAGTCAAAAAAAATACTTGATAGAAATTGGAGGGGAAAGAATTCACCGTTCTAGTTCTGATAACAGAAATAGTTGTAGACAGAAGGTGTTTGCTTTCACAGTTTCATGGTTGTAACTGTTTTCATTCAATGACAATCCAGTCTGTGATCATATCACAACACCCAAATAAAAAATAGAACATTCGTTACAAATGGGAATATTTGAAAATCAACAAAAAAATCTTTATAAAGAAAAATTACCAGTAAATGAAAGTGAAAATTAGAGGAAAGAAAATAGAACACGAAATAAGAGGAGGAGGAAGAAGAAGAAGAAGAAGAAAAAACCTTACAAAAAGAAGCATCTGTAGTAGGGATGGAAGGCTTCGGCGAGTGATCTTCCATGTCCATGAGAGATGAAGGAGGTGGGTTTGTGAGATTTGGAGACATGGATGATCGATTCAGAGGGACCTGAGGTGTTTGGAGTCAGATATGGCAAACGACGGCGATTGGTATAGGATGACGAGTTGTAGGAGTGAGAGAGAGTCAGATCTGGGTTCTAGGAGAGAGAGAGAGAGAGAGAGAGAGAGTAGAGAGAGAAGTTCCCACTGTGGGAAGGACCGATCAGTATGGAGAGAGAAAAGATATAGAGAGATAAGAGAGATGGAGTATCTAGAGAATAGAGAGAGGAAGATAATTATAGAGAATAGAGACCGGTGAGAGAGGAAGATGTTTCTAGACAATAAAGATCTCAGCCGTTGGAAATGAGAGATAGAGTGTCTTGGTGGAATGTTTAACATGAGCCCAACGACTCTATATGAATCTAAAAGTAAAAAAATGGCTATTTTCCCAAACAAATAAGACACCAACAACTATAATTAAACGGCTATTTTTCTTTCAATTTGAGTAGTATAAATACACATACATTGTTTCATCAATTTGAGTTCACGGCAACAATTTTTCTTTCAATTATATTTTTCTCTTCTATTTTTCACACAATCAGTATGGGAGGCTCATTAAAGACAAAGAGAAGAAAATCATTCACCACTCAAGAAGATGTGTCAATTTGTTGAGTTTGGTGTCACATTACTGAAGACCCAATTGTTGAGAATTCGCAATCTTATGCTCATTAATTTTTAAAAGTTATTGTTCATTGCAGAATGATCACTCAAGAACACAAGTGTCTATCTCATCTCAATGGGGTGTAATTATGAAATGTTGCAACAAATTTCATGGGTGTTTAGCGCAAGTCGAAAATCTACACCTAAGCCGGATGTCTCAAGTTGATATAGTAAGATTTCATCTTCATTTATTATGTCAGTTTTTTTTTTTTAATTATTATTAATTTTGTCTTATATAAAAATTAACTAATTAATTAATTTAATATTTTATTGATACAGGTGCGTCAAGCAAAACTATTATACCATCAAGATGAAAACAAACATTTTGCTTTTGAACATTGTTGGCCAATCTTGCAAAACAATATCAAGTGGCAAGATTTAACTCCTACGAACACAGTGAAGTCAATGATACATACACCGTTTTTCCCTAATTCAGCCCCTGATTCCCCTATGGATAATTGCATTTCTCTTGAAGACGATAACAGTCTAAGTGTTGATAATAATTAAATCGGTGAGGGTAGTGTCTCTGCAAGGGGTAAAAAGCCTATGGCTAGGAAAGTTGCAAAAGAATTATTTCGGAGAAATTAAGTCGTTGAAGCTGAAGCCCAAAAAATGAGCATACAATTGGAGATATTTAACCAACATCTTGCTGAGAAGGAAAAGAAAAAAACTAAAAGAAAAGAAAAAAGGATTTAAGAATTGCAAGAGATGAAAGAACTTGAAATCAAAAGACAAGAACATGAGATCAAAAATAAAGAACATTTGATAATAATTACAGACATTTCTCATTTGGATCTTTAGACGAAAGCATATTACATAATGCAAAAAAATGAGATTTTTGCCAAATGGTCCGCAAATGTCAGCAACTCAAATTATTATTTTCCTTTGCCTGCTGATGAATAATTACGGGAGAATATATTTTTTAATTTTGCAATGTTATTTATTTGTTAATGTAATTTTTAGTCTTTATTTGTAATGTCGTTTTAATGTTCCAATATAATGTAATTTTTAGTATTTAAATTTATTTTTTCAATTTCTTTTTCATTTTGTCTAGTCGGGTATAATATAAATATATAATTTTTTTTAGAAACAGTTAAAAAAAGGTCACAAAAGACAAAAAAAAATTAAAAAAAAATTATTGAAAAACTAATATCCAAACAATACTTATAAATTTAAAGGGAAAGTTAATCGAGATTTGCTAAAATAACAAATAAATCATTGAAGCACTATTATTATAATTTGATAAAATAATATTATTTATTGTCAAATTATAACAATAATAATATTATTTTAACAAACACCATTAGAGATGCTGTTAGATGCGTGACAAGGTCAAAAAAAATCTTCTGACATCCGTAAATGTTCCTTACTACTTTTCTAAAAAATTAAAAGTGTTTGACAAATACTTCAAATAGTTCAAAATTTTTCAATGCTTACATTTTTTTTAATTTTTTTTTTGTTTTCTCATGTTATCTTTATTAAATATTTTTTTTAGTACAAAATAGCAATTAATAAATTAATAATTAAATTATAGGGGTACTTATATGTAGATCTTAATAAATAGATTTATTGTCTAATAGGTCTTATGAAAAAAATTTGTTATAAAAAAATGTCACTAATTGTAAATTTTAGCGACAATTTATAAAAATCATGACAAAAAAAGTCACTAATTATCAATTTTTAACGACGTATGTAAAAAATTATTACAAAAAAATTATTTTTAACGATAATTTCATCAAAATTTATTTTCAATAGGACTTGATGGGAATTAAGTCAAACTATTAAGATCTATTGATAATTTCCCTTAAATTTTTTATAACGCATGCTAATCTCTTTTTTTAAATTTGAACTTAATTTTTTATTTATCTTGACACTTCATAATTATTGGAACAATTGCCCGGGGTCTATCTTTGTTATAAAACAAACGATTTGTGTGGTGCTCCCACAAGCAATGGCGTGCGCCTAGTATCAAACTTCCACCCCCGGAATCACCCACCCCCGCTGCCACCCACCCCCCAACGGTTAAAACAAGTTAGAAAGATTGTAAAATAAATAAATAAATAAATAAATAAATAAATAAATAAATTACTCATGACAATGATATGTAAAAATGTTTAACATCTTAAAAAATTAACAAAATTTTTATATAATGCTCATCTTAAAAATTATATAGTTTTTTTCCCCCTAAATTCCTAACATTACTTGATGATATATTGGTCCTGCTTGTTAGTCGTATGCATGCCAAGGGTTAATTGGGACACCCTTTTCAATTATTATACTAGGTTATTGACTGTGAGGTGAATGAGAATTTGAACTATTTTCAAGTTTTCTTATATTTTTGCTAAAATAGTATTTAATGGAAATAGTTATTACTTTTTATTTTTATTTTTATTTTTATACATAAGAATTAGTGTTACTCAATTTTTTTTGGGGGGTCAAAAGCCAAGAAAAAGATAAATTGTACTTTTTTTCTCTTACACTGTATAGAGTATAAATTTATGTAAGGAATTTAGCAAATGAAAAGAAAAAAGTAAGTGAAATATAATCATTTTTTTACTTACATTTCATTTATTTTTTAAATTTATTTATTAAGTTTGTCATTCAAATATAATCTTAAAAGTATTAAGGATCTTCAATTTTGGCCTTTAAAATTTATATTCGTACTGTGGGTGTTGATTTCTGACCACACAACGAAATGGGAAACTCAGCTGGAGAGTATCGATAGAATAGATTAAGCCCGAACAATCTGTCACAGAAAGATAAGAATCTGACGGTGGTTCGTCCACCTAGGGACATCCCGACGCTTAAGTCAGTAATCAGATATCTCTTAAATATAGCAAATTGTGCTTAACTCACAAGAATTAACTTACTGCTCACAGTATATCACAAATAAAAGCATACTTTAGACCCATGAGGGTGCCATGTTTTTATAGCCAACACTGACTTGATCCCTGTAAAAGCCTCATTTCAGTGGACTCAGGCTCAATGCCTATCCTGGACCATCAGCTAGATAGGAATAAACTCCCTAAGAGCTTTATTCTTATCCAGACTGAGGTCCTCCCCTGTTCCAAGACTCCTATCCCTTATCCGCTCATCTCGGATTCCGATATCTTCGCAGATAACCTTGGCCTAGCCGAGATCACCTCGGCATCAAGACCAGACCACGTGGCACCTCAGTTGACACTTCGGCGTCACCTTGGCCATGTACTGTCATTCAAAAAAATGTCCCCACAACTGCCCCCTAGGTTCTATTAGCTCGACATCCTGAGGTGATGAAACTTATATCGCTTGTTCATATATCATGTCGGCTAAATTCATTCTTCCTTTTTGGCCGAGATCAGGACTCATCGATTTCAAGTACCTAGGACTCAACTGTCCATCTTTATCAATGACCCAAAACTAAGAACCAAGTTCTTTAACCGAGATCGTTCCTCTAGCCGAGGTTATTGCCTCATTAAATCAAGAACTCTAAGAATTTTATCTGCGCATGAGCTGTTACGCACGGTTTTCTTAACCGTTTCCTTTACGCGTCCTTTTCGCATTGGTTCGTACCTGATACGCGCCATCAGGTCTACTTCTGCGCACGCCGCCTGACAAGCATAGGGAAGGAAAATCATGAGAGAAAAAATGGTTGGGGCTTATTTACAGTAGTAAGGAAAAGCCCTAAGGTAAAATAAAATAATAGGCCCCAAAACCCCTTAGATAGGGCCCATTCGGACCTCAAAAATCTGAAAAAAACATGCCGGGGTCAACCCTTAGACAGGAGGGGGTTGACCCTATCTTCCAGCAACCAATACACAGACATAAGAGGGTCTACCCTCTCCCAGTCTGGTGTCTACCCTATCTTCCAGCAACTAACACACAAACATAAGAGGGTCGACCCTCTCCAGTCTGGTGTCTACCTTATTTTCCAGCAACACTCCCAGAAACTTCACCAACAGGTAAGGGTCGACCCTTAGGAAGGTTGGTGTCGACCCTAGAATAGAATTTTTAAGTCTCCAAAGAACTTTTGACAAGAATAAGTGCGAACAACCAAACCCAACAAGTTTAAATCGGATTGTACTCCTCCAAAACCAACCTATAACAACACCAAAGATTTTCAAAATAAAAAATAAAGGATTCGAATACACTTTCCCATAACCTTTGAAGGATACAGGTGCTACATAATCCAAGCAAACAATCGAAAAGTAGAAACTTGTGTTACAACATTAGTCTCACATAAGTTTTTCAAATCAAAATCATTCAAATCGAGCAAAACTACAACAAAAAAACAAAAATAGGCCTCACCACAGAGAAGAATGTGTCCAGTTATAAAATTAGTGGAAACTCTGTCAAAACAAAATCAACAAAAATAAAATTTGTTAACCAAAAAAAAAATAATTTAAAAGCAGAGGATTGTGCAAAGTGTCTACATGCTTCACAATAAGTAAATATAAACAAATTAAGTTAAAAAGATGTAGCAGATGAAGTGAGTGTAGTTCATGAAATTAAAATTAAAATTAAAAATAAAAAAATGTTTACAACAACATAGAACTTACAGGCGATAGATACTCTGTTTCTTTCTTTGCATATGGGCATGATTGAATTTGAGAGAGAGAGAGTGATAGAGAGAGAGAGCATACAGGCGTTGTCACTCGCTGAGTGAGTGAGAGAGGCACGATTGAGACTGACTGTTGCTAGCCGTTGTCGCCATCGTCACTCGATGTTCGCTGTCATCGCTACTCACTGCTCGCTGCTCGCCGTCGTCGTTGCTTGAAACAAAATTCCACCGCCGTCGCAGTCGCCAGAGAGAGATCGAAATACACCGGTGGGGAAAACAATCGAAATATACACCAGAGAAAGATCGCTTGGGTATTTTTTCTTCAAAGGTTGTAGGGATTTTGGGAAAAATGAGCTCGAATAAGGATTTTGGGGAAAAGAGCACGGATGGGCTAAAGGAGCGGGATATAGAAATTTTTAATTACTTTTTGTGACGGCATATTTCAACCATCACAAATGATAAATCTAACAAATAAAATGACGCAATTTTAATAAGAGTTTTTTTTGCGATGGACACTTGCCGTCACAATTTGTCCACTATTTGCGACAACCAACTTTTCCTGTCTCAAAAAGGTTTGTTTTCCAACGGGACACAAGGCATCACAAATAGTTTAGTATTTAACACACCTTTTCTTGTATCTTTATTCGCGATGGGTCATTGCTGTTGCAAAAGGTATTTATTGGCGATGGTGGAAAATGACGTCGCAAATACCATTTTTGGGAAGGGATAATTGTCGTCGCAAAAAGTTCTGCATTATTTAGGCCCTTTTCTTGTAGTGAACAATAAATTTTTTTAATACAATTTTTATTTTTAACAAAATACAATAATATTAAGAAAATGAATGATTTTTTTAACAATTGCCAAGCATAATGGATTCTATTATTATTATTATTTTTTATCTCAATGGTCAATTAAACAAGTTAAAAAAAAAATGGCTTAAATAGTTATGAAGTGACTTTTGCTAAAATTAAATAGAAAAAAAAAATATTTTTTCTATTAAAAGTGATAGTTGGTGAAACCTATTTTTCTTATATAATAATAAAAAAAAGGGAGTTACATGTTATAATTTAGGGCAAATTATCTACACCTCCCTTGAGGTTTAGCTAAATTACAAATTCCCTCTTGAGGTTTCAGAAATTACATCCTGTCCCTCAAGGTTTATATTCGCATAACAATTTAAACCCTACCATTAACTAAACGTTAAGAATGGTTAGCTGACAATTGCTCCTGCTGAAATCCCTTTGATAAATCAACAAAATTTACAAAAGAATTACGTTAGATGGGAAAAAAAAAAAGAAGGTTTTTGAACCATGTTTGATTTGTTATTTAGAAAAAAAATTCAGAATTAAAAAAAAAACTAATTTAATAAAAATAAATATGAAAAAATATATTTAATTTGTAAAAATTATTTCTAACCACACAAAAGATAAAATTATATAAAAATAATAATAATTTTTTATTTTTTATTTGTTAACCAAATTAATTTTTATTTCTTTTAAAAAAATTAAAAAATAAATTTATGAAAATCAAACCAAACATACTCTAAGAATTTTTTGACAAGCCATTTGTTGTGTTTTTAACTTATTTAATTATTTGTTAATTTTATGATATTTTTACCATTTGACACTACAACATATAAGTGTTTTAGAAACCAAAATTTTTTGATCTCTAAAAGTGAAAATTTTGCTGCAAAAGACATTTAGGGACTAATTTCTATCGTCGGGTAGATAGTCGCTAAAAGGTCACCCTGAAAAGTAAAAAATAAGGCTTTTAGTGATAAAATTTTGAAAATGTCAATAATAAATACTTTTAGGGATAAAATAATTTGGTATCAAAATGGTTTATTTTTTGAGACAAAATTTGATACCAAAAAGATAATAATTAATCACTAATGTTTAATTTTCGTTGCTAAAAATATAATAACGATATTTTTCGCAACAAAAATATTTGGTCCCCCAAAAATAATTTTGTCCCTAAAATCTTAATTTTTTTTGTAGTGTGATAACTATTTTTCCATTTTAATTTTGCATTTCATAACTTATTTAAAAATGATAATTTAGCTAAACCTCAAGGGGAATCTGTAATTTAGCTAAATCTCAGTGGGGAATCTGTATTTTAGCTAAACCTCAGGGGGTGTATGTAATTTGTTCTTATTTGTCAAAAGGGCATTTTTGTCAATTTTTGATATCCGTTAATGGCGTTAATTGTGATAGGCCGGGATGTAATTTTTGAAACCTCAAAAGGGAATCTGTAATTTCATTAAACCTTAATGGAGGTGTAGGCAATTTCTCTTATAATTTACTATTCCAACAATACTACATACTCATATTTTAACCCACAATTATGTGACAAGGGAGATGGGTCCCAAGTTATCAAATCAAGAGTTGACATATATGATACCACATCATTGTAGATACAATTGTGGGGGTTTTTTTTTTTTTTTTTTTTTGGGTCTCAAACATTTTTCTTATCATTTGTCTAGACTTTTTTAGTATTTATGAAACATGGTGGATCCTATTAATTTTTTTTAATCTAAGTTGTCAATTAAACAAACTAAAATAAAAATGAATTTTTTTTGGGCTCAAATTGCTAAAAAGTGAGTTTTGCTAAAATAAATAGAAATAAATATAATTTTTCTAATAAAAGTGTTGGTTTGTGAAATATTTTTTTATTTAAAAAAAAATGAGGGTTATAGGTGATAATTTATTGGTCATCTATAATTATTTTCAGATCAAATGAGAATACCATTCTAAATTTTCTTCTTACCTTTTTATTTATTTTTATTTTTTTATAGGGGTGCAACTCGGGCGGGTTCGGTCGGGTTGGGGGTCTGCCCAAGCCCGACCCGAATTGTATTTGGCAGTGCCCAAGCCCGACCATGAACCCGAGCATTGCTGCCCAAGCCCGGCCCAAGCTTTGTATTTTGAACTCGGGTTAGCCCGAATTGCCCGAATTGCTCGAGTCCAGAAACCTGTAGGCAGATCTAAGGGTAGACATAAAAGATGCTAATCTAATGGTAGAAGACTAACAAAAAAAAAATAAAAAATCAAAATTAAGACTAACTCTTTTACTTAATAGAAGACTAACCAAAAAATAAAAAATAAAAAATAAAAATTAAGACTAACTCTTTTACTTAATTTATATATATTATATAATTTATTAAATTATATATATATTATATAATTTATATAATATATTAAATTCAATTCGGGTTCGGGTTGCTCGGGTTGGCCATTGGTTCTGCCTAAGCCCGGCCCGAATTGCAATTCGGGCATCAAAAATCTGCCCAAGCCCGTCAAGATTATAAGATATAGTTGCCCAAGCCCTAAAAAAACTCGGGTTGGGCTCGAGTTGCTCGGGTTGAGCCCACCCGAGTTGCACCCCTATTTTTTTATATAGATACTTTTATTTTGTAGAAATTTAATTTTATTATATTAAATATTTTATTGTAATTTTTAAATTAAAAATAATTTTTGAAAAATCATATTTAAATTTATTTATGCCATTATAAAATATAATTTTTTTAATATCAACTTATTCGATGATCTCATTCTAAAATGTGTATTTACTTTTGTTCATTAATATTAAATTTTAATTATTCTTATTTATTATTAAAAAAATAAATTAGCAAATAATTATATATATATATATATATATATAATTTTATTTCGATTGCTCAAGTTATTTGATGTCTCTTTCCAAGTCCATTCAAATTTATTCAAAATTTTGAATTTTACATAGGTTCTCACTGAATTAAAAATTATGTTGCACAATCTTTAAAAATTTACAGGTTTGACTCGAGTTGCTTGGGTTCAACTCGCCCAAATTTATAACTTTAGTAAGGGGGTTGATAGTCACATTATTGAAGTTATAACAAATTAAAAATTGATACATAAATTGTGATAAAATTATAAAACTTAAATTGTAAGTTTCAATTTTTTATTTTTATTTTCATAATTTAGATACAAAAATCTAACTATTTATATTATTTCATATAAACATATTTGGGTAAATTACACTGACATCCCCTGAGATTTGGGTTTAAATATATCACCCCTTGATGTTGAGAAAATTACATTCCCACTCCTGTAGTTAATATTCTCATTTCACAAACCTCCTGCTTATATAAAAGGCAACAACTCGTGGTAGAAAAACAAAGGAGATTATATTGAAAAAAAAAGTAAAGCAAAGGAAAAAAAAGAAAAGAAAAGAAGTAAATCAAAGCAACAAAAGAGAGTGTATGAATTCAATATCTTTTTGATACTAACGTTAATTCTGTTTAAATAATTATAATGATAAAGGGGTCAGTGAATTTCCCAAACGTTAGAAGTGATATGTATTAAACCCAAATATCAGGGAGGGTAAATGTAATTTACCCAACATATTTTATTAATTTTCTCACATCCCGTGCATAGCACGGATTTTCACTAGTACTTGTGTATTGCTATAGTTGTTTCTACTAATCTCATTACAATCTTTATTCTTTATATTAAATGCATTTTGTTAAAATTCATTTACTAAACTGAGATTGAGATTCACAATCCAAAACAAAACAAAAACAAATAAAAACAAAGATTTAAATTTATAATGACAAATTTACAGTACATCATTTGATGAAATTTATGATGCACTAATTTGAAAATATGGTTAAAAGCTGGTTTTTTGGTTTGTTTTGACTTTTTTTTTTTAAAAAAAAGGAGTACTTATATGTAAGTCCTAATAAGTGAACTTATTGTCTAATAGGTCCTATGGAAAAAATTTGTCATAAAAAAGTCACTAATTGTAAGTTTTAGTAACAATTTATAAAAATCATGACAAAAAAAAGTCACTAATTGTCAATTTTTAGTGACGTATGTAAAAAATTGTCACAAAAAAATTATTTTTAGCGACAAATTTTACCAAGACTTATTTTTAATAGAACTTGATGAGAATTAAGTCTAACTATTAGGACCTATTGGTAGTTTATCCAAAAAAAAAAAAAAAATGTATAAAAAATGTAAGAGTTGATGTGACTCTAAATGGGTTAAAAGTTAGCTTTTGACTTTTAACCCTCTTCCCAAATTATAAAAAAAGTGAATCAAATTTGCCATGGACTCTTCCTAATATGTTAATCTCTTTCTCTCTCCTCTCTCTTTTACATCTTCTATCATAAACCATTGCCTCCTTCCCCGCCAACCATCACCTCCCTCCCTATTTACCAAATCTCAAATCACCATCAAACCCAGAACCACCACCACAAACTCATCACCACAAACATCAAATTTGAACCATTTTGGTAATTTATACATAATTATTCAATCGAAAATAGCACCCCAACAACATTGCTCTTTCAAATCAATATAAAAGAAGCCAACAATTTTTGGTGCTACAAGGTAGGTATATATTCAAGAAAAATAAAAATAAAAGCAACACAAAATAAAATAAATAAGATGGCAATAAAGAGAGAAGCCACACCATATGTGTGTGGTTTGATACTACCATACACACACGGCACACAAAAGCCCCATGGGTACATCTCTCTTTTTATTGATTTTCACTCTTCAATATTTATTCTTACAATAAAAATCCCTATATGAAAATTATATTTCAGTAGGTAATAGAGAGGATCAGGTTTCTAATATCTAACATGTCCTTACTAAACAAAATAACTTTTGCACTGTCTTTGAGGCTCGAGTTTTGCTAAGATCACAAAATTAGTACACAGAAAAATATACAGAATAGAAAGGGATCAATGCTGCGCATTTTCATGGGCAGCAATTCTGTGCACATAGGCGAGGCTGTACGGAATTTTTCTGGTGGATAACAATTGAGAAACAAGGTGCATGGTTGGCCTAGATTGTGGATTGACATGCAAACATGCAATTGCCAATTTTGCACTACACATCACTACCTCCTCAACTTCAGGGGATGGAGGCGAAAGGCGTTGGTCCAACACATCTTTTAGCTTTATGTTCTCAACTGCTGGGGTCAACAGAGACATGATGAAGTCTCCCGGATGCTTTCCTTTGATCACTTCTAGTGCCAACACACCAAAGCTATAGACATCACACTTTTCAGTTACCTTCATTGTGTAAGCAAGCTCTACAAAAAAAGAGAGACAAGATAATGCACTTGTTTTGTTATGCTTCAGATTCTATGTCAATTTAGGAGAGAAAAAAACTATGTTTACCTGGTGCAACATATCCGTATGTGCCTGCAAATACACTCCAGTTAGAGGAATCTTGCTTCAAAAGCTTGGCAGTGCCAAAGTCTGAAACACGAGCCTCGTATTCCTCATCAATCAGAACATTGTTGCTGGAAATGTCTCGGTGAACAATGGGCGGTGTGCAATCATGGTGCATGTATGACAAAGCGCTTGCTACACCCTTAATAATATTCACTCTCTTAGGCCAATCCAATTCTTTAGCTTCTTCGTCTTTGTTAAAAATTGTAGCGAGACTACCTCTTTCGAGGTACTCATAAACTAGAAAAGAATGCTGAGCATGTGAACAATACCCAAAAAGTTTCACTATGTTTCGATGCTTAATTTCTGTCAATGCCCGTACCTCATTTAAGAAATCTTTCATATCAGCTCTCTCGGATAACAGATGAAGTTTCTTCACAGCTACTATATTAGCTGATGGTAACTTTGCTTTGTAGACAGTTCCATATCCTCCTTTTCCAATGCAATATGTGGCATCGAAATCCTCAGTAGCTATTACAATGTCATTGTACATTGCCCTTCCATCGAATATTGATATCGATAAAAAATCTTCACTCGAGGGCTGGGTGTCACCCTTTTCAACTTGTGACTTTCTCTTTCTTAGATCGAAGACAATGAGAAGTCCGATGAATGCACCTAGAAGCAAGAGCGCTCCACCAAGAGGGAGCACGATTATAAGAGCTAGTGTCCTTTTTTCTTGAGTGTGTGTGTGCAATGTAGAAGGAATTTTGCAAGGCTGTAAGCCGGTGACATTTCCACACAAATCTTTGTTCCCTTGCAATGCTGCTATTGATGCATTCATGAAAGCGTTGCTCATGGGAATAGGACCTTGTAACTCATTGTATGATATATCAACATATGCCAAGCCACGCATATCTTCAAAACTCTTTGGAATGAGACCAGAGAGTTTATTGTGGGAGAGGTTTAACTTCTCCAAGCTCCGCAAATTTGTGATTTCGAATGGTATTTCCCCTATGAGAATGTTACTACTTAGATCCATCTCGGTTAGTTGAAATAACTTGCCAATTTGTAATGGAATTTTCTGGTTGAACATGTTATTGCTCAGGTTCAAGTAAAACAGATTTCGATAGTTCTCCAAAATACCTGGTATTGGCCCACTAAATTTGTTTGTGGATAGATCAAGTTTCGACAACTTAGTTAGTGATTTGAGTTCTTGAGGTATCCAACCTGAAAGTTGATTATCAGCCAAAATCAGCCACTCCAAAGAAGTCAACTCTCCAAATTCCTTTGGGATGTCCCCAGTTAAACGATTTGAAGATAAATCAAGTCGTTCTAGCTGTGTTGACTTTCCAAAACCTGGTGGAATGCTACCAGTGATGTTATTTCTTGTTATTTTTAGGAGTGTTAAATTTGGGAATATTCCCCAATTTTCTGAGAATTTGCCATAAAAATTATTGTTACTCAAATCTAGGTAGACTAGGTTTGGATTAGTGCCAAAATCTTCAAATATATTTCCAGTGAGTTGGTTTCCCTCAAAGCGGGCTATGGCTAAGCTTGAGCAGTTTCTCAGACTTTTAGGGATTGTACCTGTGAGCTGATTGTGGTGCACTTTGAAGTATTGAAGCTTACCACCTTGGCAAAGCTCTGGGAGATTCCCAGAAAATTGATTTTCGTCCATTACTAGCTCAACCAATTTTTTCAAATTGCCAAATTCTTGTGGAATGCGGTTGGATAGTCGGTTGGAACGGAGGTTTAGAATTTCTAAATTGGTCAAATCACCTAAAGAAGCTGGAATAGGACCACTAAGTTGATTCGAACTCAATTCTAGATAAATGAGGGACTTCAAGTTCCCTAATTCCTTTGGAATTGGACCAGAGAGTTGATTATTCCAGAGGCATAGTCGGGCTAGAGAGCTCAAATTACCTAAAGATGTTGGGATTGAGCCAGTAAGATTGTTAATCTGAAAGGTTAGGCTTTGTAGTGATTTCAACTGTCCTATCTCTTGGGGAATGGAACCAGATAGGGAATTGTTGAACAACTGCAACACAGTTAGGTTATTCAAGTTTCCCAATGTGGAAGGAATAGGACCTGTGAGATTGTTGCCATCTATGTAGAGCTCAACAAGATTGACTAGGTTTCCTATTTCAGGAGGAATGGAACCAGAAAGATCATTGTGATAGAGATATAGATGAGCCAAGTTTCTCAAATTTCCTAAAGAAGCGGGAATGGGTCCTGAAAGACTATTGGTGCACAAAGAAAGCTCAGTAAGAGACTTTAACTGGCCTATCTCTTGAGGAATTGAGCCATTCAATTGATTTTTGAATAGGTGGAGAGTGTCAAGATTTATTAACATGCCGATTTCTGGTGGGATGTTTCCCGAGAACTGGTTGATGGACAAATCAAGATAGATGAGTTTGGAGAGGAAGCCAATTAGAGGTGGGATGACACCAAAGAGATTATTCATGCTGAGATCGATATATGCAAGATTGGGAAATGATGAAAATGAAAAGTTGTCGAGCGTACCATTGACACTCGAATTTGTGAGGTTCAACCTATTGATGCTTCCATTGAAGTTGCAAGTAACTCCAAACCAGATGCATGGGCTAGTACTTGTTGAGATGTTATCATGAGGTCGAAGGACCCATGAAGTTTGCAGGGAATGGTTTGGATTTTGCAGGGTGGCTTTCCATGTGATGAGAGCATTAGCTTCTTGAACAAAAGCAGTAGCAACATTAATGGTTGAAGAAAAGAGTGTAACAAACCGGACTAAAGAAACAAGGCAGAGTAGTTTCTCTAAACGTCCCATTGTTTTTTTGTTTTTGTTTTGGCCTTCTGATGGATAACTAATTGGTGGTTCAAGGCTTTAATTTATACACAAATTTTTCCACAAGTCTGGTTGCCATATCAATCACCATAGACTTTGACTATGGAAGTCTTTCTAATTAGGCCACATATATATATATATATATATATCACTAGCATGTCATCTGTGCTATGCATGAGATAAAACAATATATTATTTATTAAAAATACGATAATTATTTTAATTTTTTTTGTATTTTGTCTCTCGTAAATAAAATTTTATATATAAGTTTAAGAGTTTTGTTACAAATGCTCCTTCACTATAATATATAGTATAAATAGATAAAAATTGTTGTATTGACAATTAACAATTAAAATTATGCTTTGTTATATATATAAAAAAAATGACATAGTTCTAATACTTCACTATTTTAGAATAAAAATATATGAATTTTAAAAAATTGTTATATGAAAGAGAAATAATTAAAGAAATTTTAAAAACTTAATAAGTAAGAAAGAATTATCGTAACATGTAATTTAAAATATGAAAAAAAAGGAAAAAATGAATAAAGACTTTAAAAAGATGTGATTACAATTAAAATTAATGCCATATTCATTAATAAGTATAATTTTATTTGGATATCTATTTATACTTTAACATGCTTATTTAAAAAAAAAATATTAATAATTTGGAATTTTAAAATATGATTTTGTAGACTTGCAATATTAACTTTTAGAAGGAATATATTAGATTTTTTTTACAAAAATTGAACATTAGTCATTGAACAAATCTTATACGATTTAAAATAAAATTTATAATAGGAAGAAATTAATGATATTGCAACATATGCATTTTAACAATTTTAAATTAACAAAAAAATAGATTAGGACTTTGAACTTCAATTATCGTACAACATTTTTATTTATATAATAATATAAATAAGGTTAGGTAATAGATATATTAAAATTAATTATTAATATAGCTATATTTAAAAGGATATGGTTTTGTATAGCCATATTATAAATTCTAAAATTTATTTTTTAACTTCTTATTCAAAAAAGATTCAAAATTTTAAATTACATATAATTTTTTTTTTGTAAAAACATATGAACTCAAAGTAGAATAGAGAGAGAAGTACTATAAAGGAAGAGATGAGCTGTACATATTAAAGATAAATAATTGATTAACATCTTTAATAGTTTTGAAAAAATATATTAAAATTAGTATTTTCGTTTTATAGCAAATAGGACTAAAGAAATAAGGAGAGTAGTTTCTCTAAACGTCACATTGTTTTTTTTTTTTTTGGCCTTTTGATGGATAGCTAATTGGTGGTTCAAAGCTTTAATTTCTACACAAATATTTCCGCAAGTCTGGTTGCCATATCAATCACCATAGACTTTGACTATGGAAGTCTTTCTAATTAGGCCCCGTAAGTCCCCAAAATATTGCAACATAATTTAGGTACATCAACCAATATTTATTAAAGAATCATTGCAATTCTTTAATCTTTACATCATTAATCAATAAGGTTTGTTCAAAATAGTCCTACATGCAAATTGTACATTCAATGATATCAAATACATGAATCTATAGCATATAAAACATCAAATCCCAAAAATAAATAAAATGCCCTTAAGAGCTTACATATTCCAAGGCTTAAGCCTCGTTACACAAAAATGGTTTCACGAACCCATACATTTATAGCTCTTGGCTAGCAAAATAAACCACAACAAAATAAGAGTCATTTACTTTCCATAAAATATGTCCATGCCCTAACTCGGCGAGTTCACCACATATTTTCTTGCACCAAAATCCCATAGGGGTGAGCTTAAAACCCAGTAGAGAATTCTTAACAAAGTATATACATTTATGCAAGATCCCCAACATGAAATGCACATGCTATGTTATGCCTTAAAAAAAGTTTCTTTTACATCTTTTGAAAACCACCCTGCACAATAATAACTTGAAACCTCAACAATTCAGATATTTACAAGTAAATACGACTCAGGTAATCCCTAGGTTGGTGTCTGCAAGTAGGCATAACTAGCACTACCAAAGCCCCACTTTACCGGTTGCTAACTGGAAGGGAAGTGGTACCTCATTCGCTCGTGTTTTCGGTCTTTCACCTCGGACACTCAGGCCAACTTAATCAATTTTATCTACACCTCCTATTTGGACTTACCAACGTATTTACCCGAAAATATTTCAATAAATTCATTTCACAACATTTCTTTCTCAATGTAAATGTTTTCAAATCTCAACTCAAAACTTGCAACAATGCAAAATTTAGAAATGCCAATACAATATATGCCAAAGCTAAATAATAATCTTGTAATAATCAATTGAATGAATATACAATGCAATAATCATCATCACTACATAACATTTCTCCATCATCAAATTTCTCAATGATAATTCATCATAATCAAACTTTCCATTCCTGTTTCAACATTATCTAGCATGATACTCGTAATTTCGTATAAATTCATCAACAAATGAATACTTTTCACATTTCATGCTAAACCAACAATTTGTTACTTCGTAACTTTATCTACAATTTCAACTACAAATTTTCCATCTCCATATTTCACACATTCCATGAAACTCATCATTTCTACAATGACAAAAGATATTTCCCATTTCATTCGTCCATTGTGACAAAACAACAAATTTATTAATTTTATAGACCCTCAACCCATTTCAAAAATCCATGAGTTTGGGTCTTTGGCTAAGATTAGGTATCTCTTCACCTTTTTAAAAGGACACACATACACACAAAACATCTTTTCTCACACAATAAAAGTGAAAGCTTCAAGGATTAACTTGGAAAGATTTGAGATTTTAAAACCCACTTTTGAAAATCCCTACATTCTTGAGCCAAAAATCAAAACATTCATAATATCTATGAGAAAACTCCAAAATCAACATCAACCTTGCAAAAACATGTATATATAACTCAAAGAAGTCCCTACCTCAATCTTGTTGAAGAGATGAGATGAAACCCTAAAATCAAAAGTGTAGAACTTCGATCTCCACCACACAAAGTGAAGTCCTTGCTTTGCTCTCCAAAACTTGTGAAAGAACAAGGATCAAAACCCAAAAGGTTGTAAGAAATCAAGAGTTTTTAGTGTTTGGTGAGAGTTTTTAGAGAGAAGGAGGAGCAAAAATGCTTTTAGAGTGAGAAGGGAGTGTTTAAAAGTGATATACACTCAGCCCAAAAGAAAGAAAAAATAGAGGTTTCGGACTCAGATCCGTACCGCACGTGCGACACTTGCCTCCGTGCGTGCGGAGTGTGCTTCCTGCACGTGTGGCCCTCATCCTCGCACGTACGGCTCTCCCAATCCGCACCTCCTCCCGCACCTGTATATAATGCAGTGTGCAAACCAAAATTTCCCAGATTCCAGCACATGCGGCCTCACCTCCCACACGTGCGGCCCCTCTTCCGCACGTACGGCCCTGGTACTCCAGCTCAAAATTTCCTCAGCTCAATCCCTGGTACTCCGGACCGAACCCTTACCCTCCAAAACAAGTGAAATTCAACACCAGAACAAACAAGAACAAAGTGTTGAGAAAAACTCCCTGCAGACTGCCCCGAGAACTCCGCTCTCTGCGCGCAAGGGCTCGAATCGTTTTGTTCTTAAGCTACTACAGTTCGGACTCAATGTCACGGTTCTGAATCTAATCTCGCAAAGTGAAATGCAAGATCGATAAATCACCAAAGAGTCCAAATCCGGCAAATCGTTTTGGAAAACTGATTTTAATAAAGAAGTGCCAAACATGGACTGCTTTGCCAGATACAGAGTCGCCACCTAAATGTTTTATTTTGGAAAATTTAGGAAACCCTGACTCATGCCTAAGGCCACGTGTCCGTCATCACCAAAGTTGCCTCAGCTTGGGAACTTGGGTACGAGAGGGGAAGGTCATGCAATGAGCACCCCCACTCGCTCGATCAAAGGATCGGCCTTTATTAACATGGTATGTTATTTTTGAAAAACATTTGTTTTTATTCCAGTTATTAACCTAGAATTACTATGTGATGCGCACAACATATAAGTATAGACTAGATCACCTAAGTTGGAACAAAACATTGTATGTTCGTTTGTGAAAATGATTTGAAGTTTGTTACTCGCAAGTAGGCTAAGAAAAACTCGCATTTCAATGAATTGTTCAAATTCAAGCAATCTAACTTTCACCCACAGGCATTCAGACAGTTATATTAGTTAAGCAATTAGCCTCATGGTAAGCATGCTAAACATGGTAACACTTACACACATGCAGTATGCTAAAGCGTAAACACTCACAGCGTACTCCGAGCCAAAATAGAGAACTAGTTAGAAATCATGCATGATCCTAATTCATGTTAAGATGACTAATGCAACACATGCAAAAATGCAGCTAAGATAGGCTCGGCTATCCTAATATGGCATGTGAATGCAACTCAATAACATGCTGTTGAACATGAATTCAAGTAAATGTATTGAAATACAATGTAGTTAGTATGATGTGCCGAGCCCGGTGCATGCAAAACAGATGAATGGATGCACGCATGCAAGCATAAGGTATGCTAATCGAAATATGCCCTAAAACTAACCATCGTAAGCGGTTAAGTAAAAGGGAGAAAGAAATGGGGGTTAGAAGACATGCATCATACATACGCATGCTTATTACAACAGTTGGCCCTCTTGTCGGAGGGTTCGAATAATGAGCTAACCAGCTAATCTAAGCTAATTAAGCTAATTATTACATCACGAAGCTAATTAACTATTCCTAGTTAACTAACTAGTTATTACAACATAAATTGAAACAAATAGCTAATTACATCAACTACTTAAGTACAAAACCAAGGCATAATTAGCTAAGCTTATTAGCTAAGTAAAGCAGTAAAGAAATGTCCTCAGAGGGAGAAGAGTGCATGCATGCTCGGTCGCCTCGTCCGGAAATCCACCGCAATGCCCCAACTTGCCTCTGTTTTCTTTTGACCTCAGAACATTGCACCAAGCTCCACAAAGCTTCTACTCCATCATGGGAACCTGTAGGAACATGGCCGAAAAATTGTTGATGTTGCTAACCACCTGCCGACCACTTTTCTTTGCTCCAGACCAAAAAAAGTGATCGGCCAGCTAGTTTTTCTGGTCGGCCGACCAGTTGTTGCTGCACTTCTCCAGTTTGTTGCAACAGAGAACAAAAAGGGGCATGACAATGTATTTGCAGATATGTGTGCATAACCACCCTCCCTATCATTTCATGATCTCAAGGGAGTGTGGTTCTCGACCCTCGGGCCACCAAATATGCATCTCGATGCATGATGGCCGAGAAGCTAAATTGCACAATTCAATGTAAATGAATGCACACATAAACACATAAGGCCTAAAACTCTATCTTGCTTGATCAAGAGCGTCGGCGACCGAGAAATAAGGCACGTTTCATCACTTTAAGTATGAAACGTATGAAACGTCCCTCGTTTCTTGCATTTGGACTAACACCCAGTCCAAACAACAATGTAACAAATAACATGGCATACACAATGCAATGCAACATCAAGCATGCAAACATGCAATGCAACTCAAGCATGCAAACTTGCAATACAATAAAACAAGCATGCAAACAACATGCAATAGACAAGCATGCAAACATGCAATGCAATGTAACATGGCATACTCAATGCAAAGAACATGGCATACACAATGCAATGCAACATCAAGCATGCAAACAACATGCGAGCAAACATGCTAAATGGACTTAAACCGAATGTGGACAGACCTCAGCCATGCCCAAAACAGTGGCCATAATGCTAAAATGAAGGCTCCAAAAGCATATACAAGCATGCATGCTAATTGGCTCACCAATTAGGTCTAAGAGCACAACTCTCAAGAGTGCTCAAGGAGTGACAAATGTGGAAGTGTAACAACACTAATGCTCTGAAATAAGATATGAAATGATGCCAAATCATTCAATCAACACAAATAAAGCATACAAGAGGGCCTAAGGCACAAGGCCATTAAAGGGGCTACACAAAGGGCATGCAATACATGGCACAAATGATTGAACCAATCATGGATAGAGCGTAAATAGGTCTTAACAAAGACCGAAACACGCTGAGATGAGGGCACAAAGGCCTAGGCATGTATGCATACAAGCTAAGCCATAAACAAGGCAACAAATGCACAATCCTTAGAAGCACTCAACGGGTGAAAAAAGTGGGAATATGGCAATGCTAAATGCTCTGAAATAACATGTGAAATGATGCCAAATCATGTACATGATACAAATGAAGCATGCTATGGTACCCAAAACTTGAAGCTAGCATAGCTATGCAAAACATGAAGCACATGGCCAAGGCAACCCAAAACAGTCCTGGAACATGTCAAAATGATACTAAAACATGCATGGAAGGAAGCCAAAATAAGCTAGCATGAAGGGCATAAAGCCTGGAATATGCAAGGCCAAAAGGGAGGGTTACACTACACCTACCAAGACCAAGCATGAGATGGCTTCGCCAACAAAAATCAGAGTTATATTATGGCAAAATAACCCCAAAAACATACTGAAATGATAGCTCGCAAGCTTAGGCATGAAGTCATATGCAATGACTCATGTTAAGGCATAAAGGGCAAACCCTCCAACGCATTGAAAGAGTGAAAGATGCAAGTGTATGACCACACTGCATGCACTGAAATCACATAACAAATGATTCCAAATCATTCAAATAGGCCAACCAATGCATACTAGTGGACTTGATACACAAAGCTAACAAGCTAGAATGCACTATAGCTATACAAAACATGGCATGCATGACCAAAACAACATAAATTAGAGCTTAAGCATGCTAAAACATAGACAAAAGCTTCTTAGATTTAAGCTAAAACATGCTAGAATAATGGTCTAAACACATGATGCATGTTAAGCTAGTTCATGGAATTGCACTACAAGTGCATGGAGCATACATGGGGCTATCAAACCAAACCTTAACAGAGGTATATCATGGCAAAACAACACCAAGAACATGCTGAAATAGAATCAAATCATGCTTAGAAAGGCATGCTACTTCATGAAGCATACAAGACTAGTTTGCAAAATTTACACTACAAGTGTATAAGGCATGCAAGGGATGACAAAACCAAGTAAAAAAAGTGGTATGCCATGCCAAAATAATCCCAAATACATGCTAAGATATGGCCAACATAAGCTTAACAAACATGCTCAAACATGAGGAATTCAAAGCAAGCATACAAAACACAAGGAGATGGGATGACCCTCTCCTATTTGGGACCTCAAAACCACCATTTCCACCACTGAAATTTCTTTGAGTTTCAGTGGTGAGAAGGCCAAAACAAGGTGGTCCCAATAGCTTAAAAAGATAACACAAGAACAAGACCGAACAAGGCCTAAGAGGGGGTAGACTACCCCCAACACAAAAGTGACCTTAAACAAACATGTTAAGCATGCAAAAACAGAACTTTTTGTAGTAGAAAGTTAGTCCTAAAACAACATGCAAGTAGGGCCAAAAGCTTAAGCCAAAATAAGGGTTTAAGAGGTTAGTTTATCACCCTTGAAGAACACCTTCAAAACTGCAACTCCAGTACTCTTTTTGAACCAAAACCAATCCAAAGACTCTAAAACCAACCTCAAAGAGCCTCAGCAACAAGAGTATGGTGTTTGAGTGTGTGTTTGTGTGCAATAGTATGGAAAAACTACACTTTAAGACACAAAACAAGAGAGAAAGTGCAAGATAGATACAAAGATGTATATGTATAGCTCAAACACAAAAATCTGAACCTGGAGGAGGAGGGGGGAGGTTCTCTTTTACAGAGAACCAAAGGTTACGCTTGTTGGACAAGTTTAGGCCTAAAGCCATCCCTCCATACACGTGTATGGAGGATCACTTCTGTGCCCTCCAGCTGTAACAGCTGGAGAGAAAATATCTCCAGGAATGAGCTGGAAAGCTGCTGACCACTTGAAGTGGTCGGCCAGCTACTCACACGGGTCGGCCGACCAGTGCAAGTGGTCGGTCAGGGAAGAAAGTGGTCGGCCACTGGGGGGAGGTGGTCTGCAGCATGAGACCAAGGTGGTGGTGTGGTGGCCGACCAGAAAAGGTGGCCCAAAGACCAAGAAAACCAGTTGCCTGACCAGAAAACTGGCAGGCAGGAAAGAAAATGGTCTCCAAGGGGAAGAACTGGTCTCCCACCCTTGTACCACCTTCCAAATAAGGAAAACAAGGTTTGTACCAAAAACAAACCAAAAAGGATGTAGGATGAAAGTCCGGGAGGCCAGACATGTAGTCAGGAGCCTCGAAAACTGGTCTACGGGCACCAAAGTAGTCTACGACTACAAAAGTGGTCTCCCAGACCATAGTGTCCCCCTAGGCAAAGGCAACAAGGTGTGGTTCAAAAATCACGCCAAACGGAGAACGTTAAGCGGTCCCGAGACAAGGCGCGTGGCTGAAGGCTCCGAAAATCGGAAACTAGTCTCCAAGCAGGAACAGTGGTCTACGACCACAAAAAGGTGGTCGACAAGACCTCTCCCTCCCTCCAGGGAAGGGAAACAAGGCTTGGTCTGCAAACCGAGTCGAAACACAAAGAGTTCAGAGGCCCGGAGACAAGGCACTCAGCCGAAAACTCCGAAACCTCGAAATGAGAACAACATACGCAATCACTGAGCGCTCAATCGATGGCGTCTGAGTCTTAAGGTCTGTCAAAAATGGGGTGTCTACACTCCCGAACGCAACAAACCCAAACGATTAATAAGATTCCAAGTCAAACCGACACCCCAACATGACCAACCCAAAGTTAAACGAGGGAAAACGAAATGAGTAGCACACCCGGTCATCACAGGCCACACACACACACACACACACATATATATATATATATATATATATATCACTAGCATGTCATCCGTGCCATGCATGAGATAAAATAATATATTATTTATTAAAAATACGATAATTATTTTAATTTTTTTGTATTTTGTCTCTCGTAAATAAAATTTTATATATAAGTTTAAGAGTTTTGTTACATAGTTTTAATACTTCACTATTTTAGAATAAAAATATTTGAATTTTAAAAAATAGTTATATAAAAGAGAAATAATTAAAGAAATTTCAAAATCTTAATGAGTAAGAAAGAATTATCGTAACATGTAATTTAAAAAATCAAAAACAATTTAAAAAATGAATAAAGACTTTAAAAAGATGTGATTACAATTAAAATTAATGCCATATTTATTAATAAGTATAATTTTATTTGGATATCTATTTATACTTTAACATGCTTATTTAAAACAAAAATAAAAAGAAATAAAAATATTAATAATTTTGAATTTTAAAATATGATTTTGTAGACTTGCTATATTAACTTTTGGAAGGAATATACTAGAATTTTTTTTACAAAAATTGAACATTAGTCATTGAACAAATCTTACAAGATTTAAAATAAAATTTATAATAGGAAGAAATTAATGATATTGCAAGATATGCATTTTAACAATTTTAAATTAACAAAAAAATAGATTAGGACTTTGAACTTCAATTATCGTACAATATTTTATTTAAATAATAATATAAATTAGGATAGGTAATAGATAGATTAGAATTAATATTTAATATAAATTAGGATAGGTAATAGATAGATTAGAATTAATTATTAATATAGCTATATTTAAAAGGATATGATTTTGTATAGCTATATTACAAATTCTAAAATTTATTTTTTAACTTTCTATACAAAAAGGATTCAAAATTTTAAATTACATACAATTTTTTTTTCTAAAAACATATGAATTCACAGTAGAATAGATAGAGAAGTACTATAAAGAAAGAAAGGAACCGCATATATTAAAGATAAATAATTAACTAATACCTTTAACCGTTTTTAAAAAATGTATTAAAATTAGTATTTTTGTTTTATAGCAAACAGGACTAAAGAAACAGGGCACGGTAATTTCTCTAAGCGTCCCATTGTCTTTTTTTTTTTTTTTTTTTTCCACACCTTTTGACGGATAACTAATCGGTGGTTCAAGGCTTTAATTTATACACAAATTTTTTCACTAAGGCCTCGTTTGGGAAGTGGCTATTTTAAAGGCTTTTTAATTTTTTGACTATTTTAGTAGGCTATTTTAGTTTTTATGTTTGGAAAGATGAGATGGATTTTTAATTGAGTTATTGTATTGAAAAATGTGTTGAAATGATGTTTGAATTTAAAATGACAAATTTGTCCCTAAAATTAAAATTTTTTAAATTGATGAAAATGGGCAAAACCGTAATTTCTAACGTGATAACTGTCACGGCAGTGCACTTTTTTTTTTTTTTTTTTTTTTTGAGTTTTACACCTCCGCCTACTGTTCATGCCTTTTGGCTTATATCCAAAATGAGGCTATAATAGTCTGAACTTGTCTTTCCCAAACAGCGCCTAAGTCTGGTTGCCACCTCAATTACCATAGACTTTGATTATGGATGTCTTTCTAATGAGGCCCCCCCCACCACACACACATATATATATATATATATATGTATATATATCACTAAGCATGTCATCCGTACTATTTATGAGATAAAATAATATATTATTTATTAAAAATATGATAATTATATTAATTATTTTATATTTTGTCTCTCGTAAATAAAATTATGTATATAAGTTTAAGAGTTTTTTTACAAATAGTCTTTTACTATAATATATAATATAAATAGATTAAAATTGTTATATTGACAATTAACAATTAAAATTATACTTTGTTATAAAAAAAAATGACATCGTTCTAATACTTCACTATTTTAGAACAAAGTTATATGAATTTTAAAAAATTGTTATATGAAAGAGAAATAATTGAAGAAATTTTAAAAAAACTTGATGAGTAAGAAAGAATTATCGTAACATGTAATTTAAAATTAAAAAAAAAAAAATTAAAAAAATGAATAAAGATTTTAAAAAGATGTGATTACAATTAAAATTAATGCCATATTTATTAATAAGTATAATTTTATTTGGATATCAATTTATACTTTAACATGCTTATTTAAAACAAAAATAAAAATAAATAAAATTATTAATAATTTTGAATTTTAAAATATAATTTTGTAGACTTGCTATATTAACTTTTGGAAGGAATATATTAGAATTTTTTTACAAAAAACTGAACATTAGTCATTGACTAAATCTTATAAGATTTAAAATAAAATTTATAATAGGAAGAAATTAATGATATTGCAAGATATGCATTTTAATAATTTTAAATTAACAAAAAAATAGATTAGGATTTTGAACTTCAATTATCGTACAACATATTTATTTATATAACAATAAAAATAATGATAGGTAATAGATAGATTAAAATTAATTATTAATATAACTATATTTTAAAGGATATGGTTTTGTATAGTTATATTATAAATTATAAAATTTATTTTTTAACTTCCTATACAAAAAAGATTCAAAATTTTAAATTACATATAATTTTTTTTTCTAATAACATATGAATTCGCAGTGAAATAGAGAGAGAAGTACTATAAAAGAAGAGAAGAGTTGCACATATTATAGATAAATAATTGACCACCACCTTTAATAGTTTTGAAAAAATGTATTAAAATTAGTATTTTCGTTTTATAGCAAACAGGACTAAAGAAACAAGGCAGAGAAGTTTCTCTAAACATTCTTTTTTTTTTTTTGTTTTTTTTTGGCCTTTCGATGGATAACTAATAGGTGGTTCAAGGCTTTAACTTATACACAAAATTTTCCACAAGTCCGGTTGCCATATCAATCACCATGGACTTATACTATGGAAGTCTTTCTAATTAGGCCCCATATATATATATATATATATATATATATAACTAACATGTTATCCGTGTTATATATGAGATAAAATAATATATTATTTATTAAAAATACGATAATTATTTTAATTTTTGAGGAAAGTATCAATAAATCTTAAATTTGGGAATGTTAACCCATTTAGTCCCGAATATTTTTTGTTGGACTCATAGGTCCTATTTTCCAAGAAGCTTACTATAGGCCTTTTTATAATTTCCCTTCTTTTCGAATATCAAACATTATTCATCCAACATCAAACATTAGCAACGTCAGGATTATTCATCAAACATCAACCACTAAACATTAAGATTATTCATCAAACATCAAACACAGATTTTGAACCATTAAATATTAGGATTATTCATCAAACATCAAACATTAGATTTATGAGTAACATCATCGAAACAACATCAAACATCATCATCAAAACAACATCAAACATCACAACATCATCATCAAAACAATATCAAAATAACGATTAAACAATTTTTTAAATAATGATTAAACATCAAAATAACAATTAAAATAACATCAAACATCAAAATAACGATTAAACAATCATCATAACAATTTGTTTGATCAAACATCATCATAATTTATTAGCCCTAAACACACAAACCCAGATCTGAAAAAATGAAGATGGATATATATAAATATATATATATATATATATAAAGAGAGAGATTCAATTCTCATCAATCTTCAGTATCAACCCTCACGATGACCACCACCACCACGGAACCCGCCGCCTCTGATGGGAAGATTCGATGGAAGAATCGGATCGCAGGATCGGACCCGCCTGAGGACCCGATCTTGGCGTCTCGATTCTGTGGGTTCGGAAGAGAAATGGGCGTGGAAGAGAGTGGTGAGCGAGGAGGAGGAGACGACGGGGTGGTGATTGACATCGTAGGCGAAGTCGGGATCGACCTTGGAGACGTAGGTGGAGGGAATAAAGAGGCCGTCGAGGACGACGGAGATGAAGGCCGCGGCGCCGCCGAGGCTATCGGTGATTACGACATCGTGGCAGTAATTCCCGACGATTAGGCCACGACAAAGGTGTTTTGTTCTTGTTCGATGATGTTTGAACATGGTCGATGTTGTTTGATATTCGATGTTTGTTGATGTTCTGAATGTTCTTGATGTTCTGAATCTTCTGAATGTTCTTGTTGATGATGTTCATTGTTCAATGTTCTGAATGTTTTCATAAATGTTCAATGTTCTGAATGTTCAATGTTCTCAATGTTCAATGTTTTCATAAACATCAGCAACATCTCAATGTTCAATGTTTAATGTTCAATGTTCTGAATGTTTTCATAAACACCAGATTCGATGATGTTCAATGTTCTTGAATGTTCTGAATGTTTGAACATGGTCTTCATGTTTCTGAATATTCGATGTTGATGATGTGCTTGAATGTTCACAAAGATGTTGCTGATGTTTGTTTGACGATATACCAAAAATAATCAGGACTAAATGGTTTAATAAAAAACATTCAGGACTAATTAGTGTAACATTTACTAAAATAGGATTTATGAGTAATTTTTCCTTAATTTTTTTGTATTTTGTCTCTCTTTAATAAAATTATATATATAAATTAAGAGTTTTGTTACAAATGTTCTTTTACTATAATATATAATATAAATAGATTAAAAATGTTGTATTGACAATTAACAATTAAAATTATACTTTGTTATTAAAAAAAATGACATCATTCTAATATTTCACTATTTTAGAATGAAAAATATGAATTTTAAAAAATTGTTATATGACAGAGAAATAATTGAAGAAATTTTAAAAACTTAATGAGTAAGAAAGAATTATCGTAATATGTAATTTAAAATATAAAAAAAAAGTTAAAAAATGAATAAAGTTTTTAAAAAGATGTGATTACAACTAAAATTAATACCATATTTATTAATAAGTATAATTTTATTTGTATATCTATTTATACTTTAAAATGCTTATTTGAAACAAAAATAAAAATAAATAAAATTATTAATAATTTTGAATTTTAAAATATGATTTTGTAGACTTGCTATATTAACTTTTGGAAGGAATATATTAGAATTTTTTTTACAAAAATTGAACATTAGTCATTGAACAAATCTTATAAGATTTAAAATAAAAATTATAATAGGAAGAAATTAATGATATTGCAACATATGCATTTTAACAATTTTAAATTAACAAAAAATATAGACTAGGACTTTGAACTTCAATTATCGTACAACATTTTTATTTATATAACAATATAAATAAGGTTAAGTAATAGATAGATTAAAATTAATTATTAATATACAATATTTTAAAGGATATGGTTTTGTATAGTTATATTATAAATTCTAAAATTTATTTTTTAACTTCTTATACAAAAAAGATTCAAAATTTTAAATTATATATAATTTTTTTTTTAAAAACATATAAACTCACAATAGAATAGAGAGAGAAATACTAAAGGAAGAGAGGAGTTACACATATTAAAGATAAATAATTAACTAACAAAGCATAGTTTTAAAATTAGAATTTTCGTTTTATAGCAAGCAGGACTAAAGGAACAAGGCAGGGTAGTTTCTCCAAACGTCCCAATTTTTTTTTTTGGCCTGTTGATGGATAACTAATCGGTGGGTCATGGCTTTAATTTATGCACACAATTTTCCACAAGTCTGGTTGTCATATCAATCACCATAGATTTTGACTGTGGAAGTCTTTCTAATTAGGCCCCCCACACATACATACATATCAAAAATTAGTAGTCACCCGTGCGTTGCACGGGATTTTATAAAGTGAACATAATAAATTTTAAAAAAAAAAATTTATGCTATTTAGTTATATTTTCTAATATAAATAAAATATTTTTATTTAATTTGTGTATATAAATCTTATTATACATCATTCAAAATTTTTAATACTTCACAATATGAAAAATTAAAAAACATATCATATATAACATATATCAATTTAATAATTGCAATAAATAATTGAAATGAATTTTTAAGATATCATATATAACTAATAATTAGATCAATAGAGACTAAAAATGTATAGTAGTAGTTATACTAAATATTATAGGACAAATGATATATTTAAGAAACATGCATAATATATACATACATATATTTATTATGGTGAGTTAAAATGAAGTGATTGATAATTGTAATATGCACGAATTATTCAATAAAAAATCTTTTCTAGTACTATCACAAAATGCATTTGAAGATCTATAAATCTAGAGCAATTGCATGAAAATGTTGATAGACCTGAGTAGATTTTATGTAAAACCATATATAGACCCTATGTAAATTTATATGAATTTGAACATGTTGCTTGAAAAGATCTATCATTAAATAATACAATAGAATAAAGATGAAAAAAAAATTACATGAAATTTTATGACTTCAAATAGATTTCAATTAAAAAAATGATTAACCTCGAGATATTGCTTGTAAAGCTCTATGTATATTATAATCTTCCCTAGAGAGGAAAAATAAATAAATTATTGGAGTTAGGAGATATAAAATATTAATATCTTAAAGAAATTTTTATGACCACCACTGCGTTAAAAAAAAAAAAAAAAAAAGATGTTGTTGAGGGTTTGTTTCCAATGTTGGATTTTGTTGGTGGTTGTTCAAATTTATATGGAAACTTAATTTAAAGATAATGTGTTTTCGAGGTTTAGTGTTTAAATTCAAATTTAATTTTTTTGATAAAGATAAGGAGCTAAAGATGTCATAGAAAATTTAATTTTAAAATTTTAACATCACATTTAAAAAAAAAATACAAATCAATTATTTTATTAGCAAACATTTATCTAATAAATGCGAACACTTATCTTGTTATTTATTTATTATTTTTGACCTTTTTCATCTTAAATCATCACATAACAAGTAGATAATAAGAGTTAGTTAAGACAACCAAAAGTGGAGTAACAAAGGCATACTAAAATTATAATTAATCAAAATGACTAACATTAAATAAAAGAATGCTATTTTTTCATTTTTTTTCAATCAATAAGAGATATTATGTTAATTATCCCACACAATATAATGAATTAAAATAAAATAAATTTTTTTCTTTAATTTTATGTTGATTCACTAAACATAAATAGGTTTGAAAATGCATTAAAATTGAACAGACAAACATAAAGAATAAAAATATTTAAATTATTCAAAAAAAACCTAACATTTTAAATATGAGATCGCTTGCATTTGCTTAGCCTTTGAATCTGCATAAAAAAATATTTAAAAAAAGAAGAAATTTGTGGTTTAGGTCTCAAAAGAAATGAGATCTTGAAAATTAATTTAATCATAAGTTATTTCAACATGGCAATCAACAACCAAATATAATTGATGATTAAATTTAAAACATAAATCCATATCCAAATAAATTTTGATGATCTCTTCGCTTCCAATATAACATCTGCACCCAAAATAATTAAACACAAATAGTCAATAAGTGAAAGAGTTACAAATTAATAGTAGCACTTCAAAGATAGAATGAAATCTCAATTAAAAGACACATTATTAGCCAAAAAAGAAAGGAATAAAAAAATACACATTGTAGAAAAAAGAAAAAGAAACAAAAACATAAATAGAATTTACAGCAAAAATAAAATAATAATATTCATTTACATAAACTCTCTTTCCCACAAAGGCAAAAAACTCATGCAAGTACACATTTCAAATGTAAAGTTGATACAATTGAAAAAAAAAAAATCACTTGTGACTTGAAATTTAAAGCAAAATTTTTTAGGCACCGTGAAGGAGAGTCAAAAAGGGCACAATATTGATTATACTTTTTTTTTTCTTTTCAATGTCATGTTCATGGTTCCTTTTTCAAGCACTTGTTTTTATATTGAAAAGATTAAGCTTAGACAAAAGATATACTTGGAATTATATCATATTTAAAATTTATATGGATAATTAGTTGACGATTTTTAAAGATAAATAAAGTTCAACTTGAAGATAAATTTTGAAAAGATTAAGTTGGAATATATAAAAATCTACGACACACAATTTTCCACAAGTCTGGTTGTCATATCAATCACCATAGATTTTGACTGTGGAAGTCTTTCTAATTAGGCCCTCCACACATACATATATATCAAAAATAATTTTTCCCCACAAATTTTTTCCTCCGAATAGCCTGAAATTAGAAGAGAAAGGGAAAGAGAGAGAGAGAAAGAGAAGAGAGGGGAAGAGGAGGAGCTGTGACAGCCCTCCGCTCGCTGTCGCCGTCGCAGTCGCCTCCGCCCGATCGTCGCCCGCCGTCGTCTCGTCGCAGCTCGTCGCAGCCCCGCCGTCGCCGTCATCGTGGCCTCCGCCTCTGCCTCGCAGCCCCCCACCTCTGCCTCCGCCTCCGTCCCCTGCCTCCGCCTCCGCCTCCCACCCCCACCCCCGCCTCCGCCTCCGCCTCCGCCTCCAGCCCGATTTTGTTGGCCCCTCCTCTTCCTCACAGCCCCTGCCTCTTCTTCTTCTCTTTCTTCTCTCCTTCTTCTTCTTCTTCTTCTTTCTCTTCTTCTGATTTTCTTCTTTTGAAAAAAAAAAAAAAAATCAAAACGACGAAAACGACGTCGTTTTGATTTCGGGGGGATTCGGGGAAAGGCCTTTCGAGCTACCAATCACTATTGTGTATATATATATATCACTAACATGTCATCCGTGCCATGCATGAGATAAAATAATATATTATTTATTAAAAATACGATAATTATTTTAATTTTTTTGTATTTTGTCTCTCTTAAATAAAATTTTATATATAAGTTTAAGAGTTTTGTTACAAATGTTCCTTTACTATAATATATAGTATAAATAGATTAAAATTGTTATATTGACAGTTAACAATTAAAATTATGCTTTGTTATAAAAAAATGACATCGTTCTAATAATTCACTGTTTTAGAATGAAAAAATATGAATTTTAAAAAATTGTTATATGAAAGAGAAATAATTGAAGAAATTTTAAAAACTTAATGTGTAAGAAAGAATTATCGTAACATGTAATTTAAAATATAAAAAAAAAAGTTAAAAAATGAATAAAGACTTTAAAAAGATGTGATTACAACTAAATTTAATGCCATATTTATTAATAAGTATAATTTTATTTGGATATTTATTTATACTTTAAAATGCTTATTTAAAACAAAAATAAAAATAAATAAAATTATTAATAATTTTGAATTTTAAATTATGATTTTGTAGACTTGCTATATTAACTTTTTGAAGGAATATATTAGAATTTTTTTTTGCAAAAATTGAACATTAGTCATTGAACAAATTTTGTAAGATTTAAAATAAAATTTATAATAGGAAGAAATTAGTAATATTGCAACATATGCATTTTAACAATTTTAAATTAACAAAAAAATAGATTAGGACTTTGAACTTCAATTATCGTACAACATTTTTATTTATATAACAATATAAATAATGATAGGTAATAGATAGATTAAAATTAATTATTAATATAGCTATATTTTAAAGGATATGGTATTGTATAGTTATATTAGAAATTCTAAAATTTATTTTTTAACTTCCTATACAAAAAAGATTCAAAATTTTAAATTACATATAATTTTTTTCCTAAAAACATATGAACTCACAGTGAAATAGAGAGAGAAGAACTATAAAGGAAGAGAGGAACTGCACATATTCTAGATAAATAATTGACCAGCACCTTTAATAATTTTGAAAAAATGTATTAAAATTAGTATTTTCGTTTTATAGCAAACAGGACTAAAGAAACAAAGCAGAGTAGTTTCTCTAAACGTCCCATTGTTTTTTTTTTTTTTGGCCTTTTGATGGATATTGGTGGTTCAAGGCTTTAATTTATATACAAATTTTTCCACAAGTTTGGTTGCCATATCAATCACCATAGACTTTGACTATCGAAGTCTTTCTAATTAGGCCCCACATATGTATATATATATATATATATATAGCATCTCCAATGGTAATAGGCATTTTACCTATCTAAACATTACTATAAAGTACATATTTTATTTTGCCTATCAACTATTTTATATTTCTACTTCAACCATGCTCTTTATTTTAGCTATTCATCTAAATATTATTAATTTTATAAAATGCCACACCAGCAACAAAGATGGAGGGAAATGATCCTGATGATTAAATATATTTTGCCTAGCCTTGAAGGCTAGCTACATGTAGCTAGTGAATGTGAGTTGAGCTAAAATGCCTAATTATATGCCTAGTGCATTGGAGTTGAAAAAAATGAATTATACTAGGCATTTTGACTAACAAACATAATATACCTAGTGGGTTGGAGATGCTCTAAATATGTCGTCCGTGTTATGTATGAGATAAAATAATATAATATTTATTAAAAATACGATAATTATTTTATTTTTTTTGTATTTTACCTCTCGTAAATAAAATTATATATATAAGTTTAAGAATTTTGTTACAAATGTTCGTTTACTATAATATATAGTATAAATAGATTAAAATTATTGTATTGAAAATTAACAATTAAAATTATGCTTTGTTATAAAAAAAAAGACATAATTCAAATACTTCATTTGTAACGCTCCGAAATAATTACAATAAGCTATTCACAATATCAAATTATGACAACAATAATAAGTGGAACATCTTCCATTAAGTCCAATGTGATTTACAAAAGAAAAACATATGCGGTACAAATTCACAATGCTTAACTCTGAATCTATAGCATATGTTGCAAGTTAAAAGAAAGAATGGAAGATAAGCAGATAAAAATGCTCTAAGGGCTTACATATTTCAAAGACAAGGCCTGGTTACAACAAAAGTGGACTTTAGGTCCAATACATTTAAGGCCTTTGGCTTTACAAAACAAATACAACAAAAGAAGCTCTTGCTCCAAATCCTCCCAAGCTACTGCCTTGGTGGAGGTATATCATCAACACCTGAAATATTTTTGTCACATAAAGTGAGTCAAAGCCCAGTAGAGATAATCCAACACAATATATGAATATTAACAAAAATATAAGGGTGAAATGCATATGAAATGCTCATGTCAAAATGTTTTACATTTCTTTACCAAAGACTATGCCATGCTTAGGTTATATCACAATTCTCAAACCATGTCCTTACAATAGAAAACAAGGGGAAATCTCAAACCGGTACAACCTTTCATGGATATTTTGTCCGTAGAAAATCGTCAAACGACACCCATGTAAACATAGCGTATACAAGAGCTTCTATCGTCATTTTACGGATATTTCGTTCGCGGGAACCGACACCCATGTATATGTGCATTTTTTGAGACTTTCACCCAGGACACATATGCCAACTTAATTCGATGATACACACCTCTTTCCAACACTCACCAATTTTTCTCAAAACTCAAGCATATTTGCAATGTATTAACTGATAAACAATGTTCAATGCACATGGATGAGAAATTAGTTTCAATTCATCTAATCCTCATGCAAGTTCTACAACAATCATAGCTATCCTCTACTGATAGCCCAAAATAAATATTTCTAAACAGATATAAAATTCTTAATATAGATAAACTTTCCAAAATTCAAGATGTGAGTGATAATACATATCTAACTCCACAATCCATATCAACATCCATCCAATTTCACATTCCAACATTAATTTCATTCATTTATACAAAATAAATATTTGAGACATTTAGGGCAAAACCCACTTTTCTTCCAAAATCCATTTCAAGTGTCAAAATCACCAAGTTAATCACAACTCAACCTCATTTCTACTCCCACAACCATTTTCAACACAACCATTTGAAAGCCCCTACTTTGATTTGAAACCAAAAACATAGGTTTGTTCAAAATCCTCCAAAATCACAAGATTGTTTTATACAAACAAATAGCAAAGTTAAAAATCATAAAAGAGTGTAGAGAATCCCTATCTCAAAGCTAGGAGATGAGGTAGACATGGACGAAACTCGGATGAAGCTGAAACCCAACTCTAGTCGGATAAAAATGAAGCTCTAGGTGAGCTCTAACTTTTTAACAAAGGAAGTAGGGTGGAGAAATGGATAGATCTTGGTGTATTTGTAGAGAGAGAGAGAGAGAGAGAGAGAGAGAGTGAATTTTAGAGAGAGAGAGTCTCAACTTAGGGTTTTGAAATGTTTTAGAGAGAGAGAGAGAGAGAGATGAAAAAGTGACTTTTACGAACTGATATACGCACATTCTACTTGAGCACAAGAAGTGACGCTCGAGCGCCCAGACACAATAAGTTGTTGCAAGAAGTCTCGCTTGAGCACAGAATACATACTTTCAGTAGTTTTGCAGATAGAAGGCCAACGCTTGAGCGCAAGAAGTGGCGTTTGAGCGTAGAAGCAAAATTCTGGGCAACAAGGTTTTTCAAAAACAAGGTACCAACCTATTCCAAACACAACCTGCATAACCCAATAGCCAAACTCAAGGAGGGAAAAGAGAAATAAAACATGAATAACAATACAGAACCATAGAACTTGAACTCAGAATATCAAATGGGTTAGGTCCAAACCAGAATCATTATAATCTCTCCCCTTAAAGAATTTCGTCCTCGAAATTATAAATCAAACTTTAAAAACCATGTTTAAGCCAATTACAATAATGATAATGCATCAATTCCAATACCGTGACCCATCCACCGGTCATTCATTCTCATCAACATGACAGACAAGTTCTCAATACTGAATATACAATTCACATTCCCCAAAACATATACAATGTTTATATTAAAATCATCATAACAAAAGTTTCAATACATGCTCAAACATTAACAAATAGGTCCAGGTACTTCTCATGGACTTCCAATTCAAGTTCCAAAGTTACTTCCTCAACTCCGTGATGTCGCCACAATATCTTAACTAAGGGAATTGTCTTGCCTCGCAAGACTTGGTCTCGAGTATCTAAGATTCTCATCGATTTCTCTTCATACGAGGCATCCTCGTCAACCTCTAAGTTAATCTAATCCAACACGTGAGACGGATTCGGCTCATACTTCCGAAGCATACAGATATGAAACACACCATGAACCCTGAAAAGTTGTGGTGGCAAGGCAAAACGATAATGTAGACGCCTCATTTTTGACGACCTTTACGACTTGGACGTCATCGCTTGCACACCTAATGATATGTCTATATGCTTGTCAAGTGCTCGAAGTCCTCAGCAGAATGCCACAGCTTTGAGCCTTTCTAACTTTACATACCTGTTGCCTTGTTTTTGGACCATACCCTGTGATTTTCAAGCTTGCAACCTCTGGTGGCCTGCCGGCTACCAGTGATGGCCTGTCGACCACTAATGTCTTTTGTAGATATTTTGTGACAGCTGTGCCAGCTGTTTGCACATATGCTTGCATCTGCTCCTATGTGTATGGTTGGATGTTTATGACGGAAATTCATGTTTTCTATATATAGAGGACCTCCCTCTCATATTTGGAGGTTAGAAAAATTTTGGAGCAAAATTTTTCATCTCTTTCTACAATTCTCTCTCTTTTTTGCAAATTTCTTAACCCTTGCTTACATATCCTTCACCTTTGCCTATACACTCTTAACCAAACCTCTGCATCTTTGAGCTGAGGTGTCTTTGAGCCTTGCTTGAGCTCTTGAGGGTGTGTTTTCCTTGGTTTATTACTTGGAATTGATTTCCTCTTCAAGAGGTATAAAGCTTTGCCTCTTTACTTGTTGTATCTACTATTTTTTTTGCTGTTTTCCAAATTTTTTTGGGCTGTAAAAACTCTGTATTTTTGGGATGAAACTTGGGTTTTAAGGCCAATAAAGGTTGAGGGGTGGTTCACCCTTCTTTACACCTTGCTTTCAAGGCCTCTACCCTTGTATTTCCCACCTTTGTACTATCTTTTTTGAGCTTTTAAACACTGATTTTCAGAATTATTTCAGTGGCTAAAATCATGTTTTGAAGTCCAAAATTGGAGGGGTTAGCCTCCCCTCCTTGTGTTTTGCGTACTAGTCTAGCATACTCCATGTTTTAGCATATTAATCTAGCTATTTTTGTCTTAATTCCAACATGTTTTAGGACTGTTTTTAGACTATTTTAGGACCGTCTTTAAGTGTTTGTTGCATTTGAGATTTGTTTTGTATGCTTATAGTGTAATTGTCTTCATAAGCTTGGTGTTTTAGGCATTAGACACCACCTTATTTGAGTTGATTGCATTTATTTATGGCTTTCCATACTTGTGATCACTCTTAATCACCTCTACAACTCCCTCATTTCTTGGCTTTTGTTTTGCTTTGAAAGTGGTTTCACACAACTTGTTTGTTTAAGCACGAGATTGAAATGTCATGCTTAATGGTTTAATATCTTTGGGAGTTCATTACCAATGATATGATGTCTCTTTCATGCCTAAAACAACTCTTGGTTTGAGCCTTCTTACCATTAGAGGACTTAACTTCACCTTTTGGACTCAATTGACTAAAGAATGGTTGGTAATTAAAACAAAGTAATAAAACTTGAGGCTAAAAAAGGGTACAGGATAATAACTTGTTTGGGTTCAATCGAATGTTAATTGAACCCTTGAGTCTTGAGTCGTTTCATACTCATTAGTGATGAAAACGGTTCAAGATTCATTGTCAACTACTTCCCTTGATCATTCATGATAGGGAGGTGGTTTTGAGAGTCTTATTTTGTTGCATCTATTGAACTTGCACACTTTGATTCATAGGCCATCATGCAATGAAATTGCATAGATTGATGGTTTGTGAACCAAGCTTACTACTCCTTTGATTTGTTCATGATACGGAGGGGTAAATTGTGCAAACAAACCCTTGAGAATACACTGGTGGTCGGCAGGCTCCTATTGGTGGCTGGTAGGCCATCTTTTGTGGTCGGCAGGCAGCCTTCAGTGGTCGGCAAGCCATCATCAGTGGACGGCAGGCCCTCTGCTGGCCACCAGTGCAAAATCAAGCAGTGTTCTCCTGAAACAGAACAAAGTTGGTCTAGAGGTGGAAATCAATGCAAGTGTTCTATTGTGCAACAGAGACATGCAGCAGTAGAAATAGTGCCCTTCTCGGGTGGAAACCGCATTCATGCATGAGCCCTCCATCGATCCTCGGGATCTGTGTTGTCTATAGTAGTGTTGTGCTTAAAATAGTGGCTTTGTAATTAATTAGTTAGAATAGCTAATTTGTATCATGTCGTAATTATTTTAATTAGCTAGATTAGTTAATTAATTCAGTTTGTAATAATTAGTTAAGTAGTTTAGCTATTTATTCATTTTATTTTGTAATAGTTAATTAATTAGTGTAGCTTTAATTAGTTAGCTAGTTAGGTCATTCGGACTCTCCTTTGTGAGGGCACAATGTTGTAATAATGTCTATATTTTCCAACCCCACGTCTTTCTCCATTTTATTTACTTGCTTATGATGGTTAGTTTAGGGCATCATGTTTTGTTTAGCATTCTCCATGTTTGCATCCATTTGTCTTGCATGCACCGAGGCTCGGTTCATCATTCTAACTTGCATTGTTATTGCTTATACTTCTTTGAATACGTGCTTAGACCGCATGCTATCAAATTGCTTCATATGCCATATTAGTAGCCGAGCCAAATAATTGCATATCACATGTGTTGCATTAGTCATATCACCTTGTTAGGATCATGTATTTTTCTAACTTTATCTTCTCTTTTGGCTTGGAGTACTAGGTGAGCCTTTACTTACTTTAGCATACTGCATGAGTGTGATGTTGCCATATTTAGCATGCTTGCCATGGGGCTAATTGCTTAAATGATAAACTGTTTGAGTGCCTGTGGATGAAGGCTAGTTGCTTGAATTAGAATAATTTGAGTAATGTTCATTATGCGATCACTTTTTCAAGTGGTTCATATTCGAAACAATTTTCAAAACAAACATGACTCAAGTGTTTCAATTCTTGCAAATTAGTCTATACTTGTGTATATGAGCATCACATAGTAATGCTAGCCTAATAATCGAAACAAGAGCATATAATGTAGATAAGATTCATATCATGATTAGTAAAGGTCGATCTTTGATCGGGCGAGCGGGGGTGCTCAATTCATGACCTTCCCCTCTTGTACCTAAGTTCCCGAGCTGAGACAATCTTAATGATGACGGATACATGGCCTTTGGCACGAGTCATGGGTTTTCTAAATTTTCCTAAAAAATATTTAGGTTGTGACTCTGTATCTGGCAAAGCAGTCCATTTTTGGCAATTTGATTTAAAATCGATTTTCTAAAAGATTTGTCAGATTGGGACTCTTTGGTATTTATCTATTTCATATTGCTGTTGTGAGATCAGATTCAGAACAGCGGGAGTCCGATACTATAGGGCTTATTCGTCTTTCGAAAGGGGGCACGAAAAAGTCGAGCTACAGTTTCTGGCGACTCTGCTAGGGACATTAGAGAACTTGACTCGAATTTCATGATGTGAAATTTTATCTACACTTATATGTTTCTTTGCATTTCATTTGCATTGGTGCGCTTAAGTCAGTGTGTTTTCGATCTGCTATTCCTAGACGGTTTGCTGGAGGCTTGCCTGAAAAGCTTGCCAAAAGGCTGACCGCTCACGGGCTCTGCCATGATGGGAAGACAACCATTGGATCTGGACTACTGTTGTACCGCTTGATCCTTCTTTCACTTCTCGATGTTAGGTGTGAAAGGTATATTAGGTAGTCTTACTGAGGTACCCTTCTGACCATTTGGCCTAGTTGCATATTGAAAAGCCATAGAGACCGTTCCAAACTAGGACATGATGCTTATTCGAATGAAGGATTACGTGAAACCGTTTTGTTTGAATAGTGAACCCTAGTTTCGTCAGAAACTAGGACAGGGTAACCCCCTTATAGGGGTGTTTTGGCTCTCTCTTAACTGGTATGTGCTTTACAGTGAAACTATATAGGAATGTGCGTATCAGTTGCAAGTTGGGTATCCGTTTTGGGGGGCAGAATTCAGTGCTGAGTGTAGTCCTATGGCTTTGATTACATCTGTGTTGGTCGCATCATTAGCTGAGGTGCTTTGCAATTTCTAATTACTGCTTTCTTTTTGCTAGGTAATTTAACACCATAGTTTCGGAAAGTTCGGATATCCCCCAAGTGCTCTGGACCCGAGGCAAAAAGCTTTGCAAAGCTAGAGATCTTGTTAGGGAACAGCTCGTGTTTACTTCGCTACCACCGGTTACTAGACGGAGGAGAGTTAGACAGAGTTCACCGGTCCAATTTCTACAGCAGTCACCCCATAAACCTGCATGTAGTCAGACTCAGGGACAATCTTCTACATCTAGTCCAGTACGAGATCACTTGTCTATTCCGATGGCACAATATCCCCTAGTCAGTATGGAGGAATTAATCTATCATCTTCAGCAAACAGTTGAAACTCTACAGCAAGACGCTGCTTGCCAGGCCGAGGTCACAGCATGTCAGGCTGAGGTAATAAACAAGCTGCAATAACAACAACCATGGCCGGCAGCAGCTTCTGCATCTCATGCACCTCCTACGGGTATCCCAGCACCCGGAGCCACTGCCCATGCTGAAGATCAGGGCAATCCGGCAGAGCCGATCCCACCACAAGCCTCCAAAGCACCTATGTATCAAACTGAGGCTCCATTTGAATTTGAGGTTGACCTAACTGTGCTTAAGGTCAACAAGCTGGAGAAGCTATTCAAGAGAGCACAAGGTGTTGACTCTATTCCCGACATAGAAGATGGGTATACTGACTCTGCAGTGACATTGCCAGATCGGTTCAAAATGCCGTACATCGATAGATTTGATGGCTCTAGAGACCTCATGGTTCATCTTCGGCTATTTTCAGACATCCAGCGCCCGATGGGCCTAACCAGATTACAGAAGCTCTCTCTCTTTGGCCAAACCATGTCAGGAATAGCAGCCATATGGTGTGCAAAGCTGGAGGATTCTGTGTAGCAGAATTGGGAGCAAATGGCCGAGGCCTTTGTTGCTCACTACTCGTACAACACACAAATCGAGGTCACAACTCATGATCTCGAGGCAACGCGCCAGGAGCCGAAGGAGGGCTTCTCAGAATTTGTGACAAGGTGGAGGCCTAAAGCTTCAATGATGACCACACGGCCTTCCGAGAAAGACCAAATAATGATGGTAGTCCACAATCTACATGGGAAGTTGCTGCAGAAAATGATCGTCCTACTCTGTTTACATTCATTGAGCTCCATGAGATGGGGGTTCAGATTGAAGGTGCCATGAAACAAGGGCTGATTACTAATGAGAAAGAGTAGGCCAAAAGGCCTTTTGTGCGCAGTTCCAATGCAACCACCAGTGGTAGCACAGTTGCGCGACCATCAGATGTGAGCGTTGTTACCAGCACAACCAAGACTGCCAATCCCTTTGCTAATACAGCTCCACAAACTTTAGCCAACTCTGCCCGATCCTAGAGGACCTTTACCCACCTCTACATGACCCTATCTCAAGCCATGAAGGTGTTGGTAAAAAATGGGCACCTCAAACCATTAGAGCCTCGCCCATTACCTGATCCTCTTCCACCTAAACACAATCCAGCAAAATACTGTGCATTTCACCAGCAGCATAGTCATGATACTGACCAATGCTTCTGGCTGCGTCATGAGATTCAAGACCTTATTGACAACAAGGTGATCGCACTGCCCCAGAAACTAAATGTAATTACAAACACCCTCTCAGCCCATAATCAAGTTCTCCCACCTTAAAATCTAAACCTAATCCATACACTAGCCATCCCCAACAACCCCAGCGTATATATTACCCCTTCCCACCAACCAAGACTGACGGTGTTTATTCCTGAAATCATAGATTTGTGCATGATGGACACGTCCGCACTTCAACCTAAACCTGTGGTGGTGACAGTTGTAGTAGAAGGGAGGCTGGCCTTAGAGGAAAGTATGAGTTCATTTCTGGAGAGCTCTAAAGACTTGCCTAAGGGGGTGTACGATCCAAGCTGTTACATTGTGCCAATTGATCAAGCCAAGCCAGAAGTGGTGTTGCCAACTATAGTGGAGGTCAATGTGGTTAGGGAGGATGGCCCAAGCCAAGGTTTGGATGATTTGGCAGAACTTGAGAAGGACTTAGACAACCTGCAGTTCTTTGACGAACAAGATCAAGGGGATGTGCAGATTGACTGGTTCAATTTGAATGGATCAACGGATAACTCTGGGTGGTTGAATGGTGAACCAGACAGGGAGGAAGGACCTGAAACGAAATCGGAGGAAAAAGAAGCAAGAATTGCTGCAGTGGCCGGAAGGGCTGATGAAAAGGGAAAATGGCTAGAGAACATCGGTGTGGAAATTTAGCTCAGGAACTGGGCACTGTGAGCACTGTGGGCACAGAATAGGAAGTTGCACTGAAGCAGTTTGAACAAGAAAGGGTTGAAGACAACTAGAAAGTTGTAATGGCCCAACGCCCTATGATGGGTACTTGTGATGTGAAAGTGATCCGAATGGAGCTGGACAATTGTTTGTCGACTGCCGGAGGTGTATGATGGGAGGATGACGATCTACATCTAGCTCACACCGACGAAGATTGGGGTGAGTGCTTTCCAGACAACACATGGTACGTAGAAGAGATAGATCACATGACAAGAAGTGGGCAGTATTTTAAACTACCGCACTTAGATCAAGTTGAGGCATCTGGGAAAGATAGAGAGGTTGAGAAATAGAAAGAGAAACAGTTGGAAGAAGAGGCCGTGTTGAAGCAACTGAAGAAAATCCAAGCTAACATCTTAATTTGGGGTCTTCTCATGGCCTCCTGGGTACATCGACAGGCGGTACTGTCAGCAATGGACAAAGCTAAATTGTCCATTGACACTACCCCTGGACAGCATGTGGGATTGGTCTTCCCAGGTGGTGCCGGGCCAACCCTAACCTTTTCTGACAAAGAACTACGGTCGGAAGACTCAGCTCACAACAAACCCTTGTACATATCTTTTGAGTGCAGGGAAAAATGGGTACCAGTGGTGTTCATAGACACCGGTTCGGTTATCAATGTCTGTCATTCTCACACAACTTATACAATCGGCCTTAGACCAACAAACTTGGTGCTGACGGCCCAAGTAATTTGGGCATATGATAATACGAGTAGAGAGGTTATGGGCACAGTGCAAATCAGAGTCCATGTAGGCCCAGCTCAGCAGGATGTCGAGTTCCATGTCCTGGACGTGCCGGCCACCTTCAACTTACTGCTAGGGAGGCCCTGGCTGCATCATGTGAAAACTGTCTCCTCCACCATCCGCCAAATGCTGAAGTGCCCTCACGGGAAAGGAGTGGCGATTATTTTCGGGAATTCATCCATCTATCCCCTAGCAAAGGTAACTACACCAGTGTTGGAGATCACTCATGGCGAGCATGATGTATTCCTCTCAGGGTTTACTTTGGCTGAGGCTTGGGTAGTGCAGACCATTCTGGTCACTGATGAGGGCATGTATGTCAGCGCCCAATCTATCTATTTCATGAACAAACTACAGCATGTGCCAGGAATGGGACTTGGAAGAAGTGGCCGGAGTCTGGGATATGTACCCACCAAAGAGGACTGGAGTAGGAAGAGAGAAGAAATCAGAGGCAGAGCCAGAGCTAAGCACGTCAGGAAACACTATGAGCTCATTCACAGGCCAATCCAGGGAACGCTAAATGGCCGCTTTGTTCGGGAGGGAGAAGATTTCCTCTTTTGCAACTTTCCTAAGCCCTGGATGAATTCCATGAAGCAACGTGTTCCTAGATTCAAAATCTTCTTTGACCTGCAGCTACAAGATAGTGATGCCGAGAAAAAGGTTGAACCAAGTACTGAAGCTGAATGGAGCATGGAAAATGACTCAGATAATAGTGAACTTGGAGTAGGGACAGCACTAGCATGTCTCCTTACAGATCTTGCGACTGACTTAGAGAACTTGGGGGATGACCTGACTATTTCCATGATCAGAGAGGAACTGGGTGTGAGCCCATCCAACAGCATTTGGATGCATCGGAGGCACCATCTCTTATTTGGCAGCTGGAGGAGGGCTACCTGTCTAGTTCTTAGTCGGGTGATGAGTTAGAATCTGATTCCACTACGTCTGTGGAGTTGGAATCAGATTCTGGTTCTTTTGAGTCTGAGTCTGGTATTCCTGTGGGTGATAACTCGGATGCCAAGGTCTTGTCCAGGTCCTCTTTTTCTGCTTTTGAGTCGGTTGTAACCGAAGATCTAGACTTTATGAATGAGAACGTTGCCGATTCTAAGTATTTATCTATGCCGCTTGTTTATTGTATTGACCAAGATTTTCAGAATTTTAATGAAAACAAAGAGGAAGGAATTCCTCTGGTTTTGAAAAACTTGATTAATCGAGAGGAGAAGAGGTTTGTGAAACCCTATTCAGATGAAATCATTGCTATTAATGTGGGTACTGAGAAGGATCCGTGTCTGGTCCAGATCGGGTCCACGTTGTCTTCGGAGGAGCACAAGTGCTTAGTCACTTTATTAAAAGATTTCAAAGATGTTTTCGGGTGATCCTACGAAGACATGCCTGGAATCGATCCTGAGATTGTACAGCATCGGATCTCTCTTGACCCCGAGGCTCGACCCGCCAAGTAGAAGTTGCGTAGAATTCATCTGGATTGGGTGTTGAAGATCAAGGAAGAGGTCACCAAGCAGATCGAGGCAGATTTTTTGTTAGTATCTGAATATCCGACTTGGTTGGCCAACATCGTCCCAATGTCGAAAAAGGATGGTAGAATCTGGGTATGTCTGGACTTCCGGGACTTGAACAGAGCTTGTCCGAAGGACGACTTTTGTCTGCCGCACATTGATGAGTTAGTGGATTTCATTGTGGGCCATGCATTGCTATCTTTAATGGACGGATTTTCCAGGTATAACTAGATTCTGATAGCGCCTGAGGATAGAGAGAAAATTGCCTTTACTACGCCGTGGGGTACCTATTGTTATTGGGTTATGTCGTTTGGGCTGAAAAATGCCGGGGCTACCGATCAGAGGGCTGCAACCACCATTCTGCATGATATGATCCACAAAGAGGTCGAGGTGTACGTAGATGACATGATTGTCAAGTCTAAAGAAAGAGAGAGCCACTACGTGGCCTTGGAGAAATTCTTTCAATGGATCAGAGAATACAGATTGTGGTTGAATCTACAGAAATGCACTTTTGGTGTAACAATAGGGAAAATGTTGGGCTTTTTGATCACACAGAGGGGCATCAAAGTAGATCCTTCCAAAATCAAGGCCATCCTAGAAATGCCACCACTAAGGACTGAGAATGAGGTGCGGGGCTTTCTGGGTAAAGTGCAATTCATAAGACGGTTTATTTCCAAATTAACCTTGACTTGTGAACCACTATTTGGTCTCCTGAAGAAAGGGAAGAAATTCCAATGGGATGATCGATGTCAATTCGCCTTTGAGCAGGTTAAGCAGTACCTCCAGAATCCGTCTGTGTTATCGCCGCCAGAGTCGGGGAAGCCTTTGATTCTGTACCTGTCAGTGACAGACACAACTATGGGATGCATGCTCACTTAGGAATTTGAAGATAGGGTGGAGAAAGCCATCTACTACTTGAGCAAGAAAATGTTAGACTATGAGATTCGCTATACTCCGTTGGAGAAAGCTTGCCTAGCCTTGGTATGGGCTACTAGAAAGTTGAGGCACTACTTGTTAGCTCACTCTGTAATCCTGGTTTCGAAACTAGGTCCCATCAAATATCTCTTTGAGAAACCAGCGCTTACGGGTAGGCTAGCTCGTTGGTTTTTTCTTCTCTCCGAATTTGATCTCAAATATGTCACCCGCAAGTTGGTCAAGGGAAGAGCTGTAGCAGAGTTCTTGGTAGATCACCCGGTAGAAGGGGATAAGGCGATGGAATACTTGTTCCCAAATGAAGCCATTCTGCAAGTCGAGGAGGAGACTTGGACAATGTACTTTGACGGAGCGTCCAATCAGTACAGTTATGAAATAGGTGTGTTGTTGATAGCACCCGACGACTCCCATATACCTTTAGCCTTCAAACTCCGGTTCAAGGTGTCTACTAATGAAGCACAATATGAAACGTGTATCGCTGGTTTAGAAGCTGCCCTAGAACTAGGGGCAAAAAGGCTGGATGTCATTGGCCTCGTTTGGTGTAGCTGTTAAAACAGCTTATAGATTATAGCTTAATAGATTATAGATTATGACTTTAATCAGAAGTTATTAATCTGTTTGGTGTACCTGTTGGATTATAGATTTAAGTTGCTGAGTAGTGTTTGTTAAATAAGCTGTGAAATAGCTTTTTCAATTAATTTTTATTTTTTGTTTGTCTACATTTCTCATAAAAAAAATAATAATAATCTATAGTCCATTTGAGTCTTTTTCTATTTTTTAAAAAATAAAAAATAAAAAAATTTAAGAGTATAATCATAAATTAACATGTCCACAGCAGAAGCTGATAATCAGAAGCAAGGGGTGAACAGCTTCTTAGAATCAGCTTTTTTGAGTTAAAATAAGCTGTTAGAATCAGAAGCTGTTTGAAATAAGTTTAACCAAACAGTCCGAAATAAGTTTAACCAAACAGTCCAAATAACTTTTTCAAAGCTAAAAGCCATAAGTTGGCTCTGAAAAGCTGAAACAAACACCCCCATTGAGGACTCGAACTTAGTTGTTTCTCATGCAAATGGAGACTGAAAAGTCAAAGAAGAAAAGATGAAGGTTTATCACCAGACCCTGGATGTTCTAATTCCTAGGTTTGAAAAGCTGACTTTCACGCATCTACTGCGAGAGAACAACAGGTTCACTGATGCTTTAGGAACTCTATCTTCTATGGTAGACATCCCCACTTGGAGTCCGGATGCGTCCAATTATCATTGAGTAGAAATACACACCGGCCTATGAAACTATCGTCGCAATAGATGAAGCGCAAGACAAAAACCCCTAGTACTATGATATTTGGAACTTCTTAGAAAATGAGATTTATCCACCAGGGGCAAATGCCAAGGACAAAAGGGCAATACGACAAATAGCGGTCCAATTTATCATCTGTGGAGGTAAACTGTATAAAAGGGGTCATTTGGGAATGCACAAGTTGGGTGTCGAAGAAAAGGAAACAAAGCGCCTGATGGAGGCCATCCATGGCGGAGAGTGCGGAGTGCATATGAAAGGTGTGATGTTAGCCCGGAAGATTCTTAGGCAATGTTACTACTAGTCCACTATGGAGGAGGATTGTATTGGTTTTGTTCAGCGATGCCACAAATGCCAAATTCATGCCAATCGCATGAATATCTCGTCGTCAAAATTGTACAACATGACTTCGCCATGGCCTTTCTCAGTCTGGGGAATCGATGTTATTGGTGCAGTCACACCAAAAGGGTCGAATGGGCATGAATATATCTTGGTGGCAATTCATTACTTTACAAAGTGGGTGGAAGCTCAGTCCTATGCAGTGTTGAAAGCATCGCATGTGGCCAAGTTCATCAGAAACAATATCATTTGCCGATACGAAGTCCTAAACGAGATCATATCGGATAATGGCTCCCACTTCAAGAAAGAGGTGATAGACTTGTTGGAGAAATACAATGTGGCTTTTCATAAGTCGTCTACATACAGGCCGCAAACCAATGAAGCTGTTGAAGCCGCCAACAAGAACATCAAGAATATCTTGTAAAAGATGGTTAAGACCTACAGGGACTGGCCAGATAAATTGTCGTTCGCACTCTGGGGCTATAGAACTTCAATTCAGACGTCTACAGGGAAAACTCCTTACTCTCTTGTCTACGAGATGGAGGCTGTTTTGCCAATTGAAATAGAAGTCGCTGAGAGTTATGGCTGAGTGTCAGATAGCAGAGGCAGACTGGCAACATAGTAGATTTAAGGAGTTGATGCTGTTTGATGAGAAAAGACTAAAAGCATTGTATCATGTTCAGGGCTACTAGCACAGAATTGCCAGGACTTTTGATAAGAAAGTTAAGTCCCAGAATCTCAAGGAGGGATATGGGGTGTTGAAAGACAACCGAGCTCTCATTCACGACCTTAGGGGCAAGTTCAGACCTAATTGGACTGGTTCTTATATCATCAAAGCTATTTGGTCGGGTGGAGCTATCATTCTTATGGACCTGGATGGCCTGAAATTTTCACAACCAATCAACATGGACAAGTTGAAGAAATACTATTCCTGAGAGGCTCGCTAGGCCAAAAACCCGAAAGGGCGACCTAGGCAAAAGCTAGAGCATGAAAAATTAGAAATAAAAAAAAACTGAGCTCGCAAGCTTGAAAACCCTAAAGGGCAACTTTGGCAAAAGTTAGAGCGCAAAAGGAGAAAGTTAATATTCGAGTGAACTTGAATCGAACTACGTAAGGCCTGATTCCCATCTTTGGGATACGTAGGAAACTTCATCCTGAAGTTCGACCGTAATCACTTCCAACTCAACTGTCCTGTCCATGTGTCTGATCAGGTCATCTTTGTCTATCCTTTACCTAGGAGGTCGGTTGTGATCTTTACCTAAGAGCTGGTTACAATGCAGAGTAGTGCTATTCAGTCAGGGGCGTTTCTGAGGTTTGGATTTGGGGTTGTACATCTTGAGGATTGATTCCGTGCATGTCAGGTGGTGATCTTTTTCGAAAATGGTTTTGGAAAGTTTTAATAAAAGTTGATTTTGTTCAAATTTTACCTTTTACAACTTAGACCATTTTTGGACCAAAAGGAAAATTTTCAATACTCATAACTTTAATTTCATTGATTTCAACATAAAAGTTCTCCAACTCTCTGATACAAATCAAAGTTGCTTTTATTACATTGAAAACAAAAAACTTGAAAAGAAAGGTCAAAGCAATAAACTAAGGGCATAGGTGAGTCAGGTGTTTCTACATCCTCTGCTCGTGCTTGTGGAAGCATCTAATGCCAAATTGGACCTGGTTTGTGCCTTATCCTCGAGCCAAGCCAAGCATTCGCTAGAAAGGGCATAACTGAAACTAGGGGCAGGGGCTAAAAGCTCTCTCGTCCTCCAAGTAGTGAGGTACCTAGCCTAGTGTGAACCACGGATGGGGAATGAAACTAGGTACTTTACTCCCTTCTCTGGGCAGGACTGGTCATGCCCGAACTGACGTCTGAACCGGAAAGGAAAATAGAACATGCAGTGCGTGAGGCTGATCAACTGTATGCTAGGTTGCCGAGCCATGCTGTAACTCATCTTGGTTAGATTAAGCCAGGGACAACGCCAAGCTATGTCAGCAGCAGACCTATGGCACATCCAGTTGCACCACCATCCCTTATTCGGGAAATCCACTAGTTGGTAGCGGAAGAAAAAACCTCGAGCTGAGTATTTAGGGCAAGAGTCCACTACCTTCAGCTTATCCATAAGCCACACCTGGAAAGGGATGAAAGAAAAGAGAGATTAAAGAATAGAGAGATGTATGTTGAGGGAAAAGTGAGAAAAGGGTTTTGAGAGAAAAATAGAGCATGAGTGCTGAGTAATGTGAGAAACACATATGAGAAAGAGTGGGAAACAATACCTGAAGGAGTAGTGGACTCCCCGTGAATTTGGTAGTCTCTCGTCGATGAAAGGCGTCTAAGCCCATCAAGGTCTCGGCCAGCACCAAGCCAATGCAACTATTGCCTTCTTTCAGACCTTGGGCCACTTCGATAGGGGCAAGAAGGAAATAAGTAAGCATACATAAGCAGAGGGCATGTTTCCAAAAACCTCGCCAAAGAAGGTTGCCTCTGTCATCGATGTTGGAAAATCGATGAATCAAACTGGGAATGTTTAGTTCTCCGTTATGGGCCAGAGATCGAGCCTCGTGCAGAGTAAGCCCACACATCTGTCCCAAAGCTTGGGTGTGGCTAAAACGGGACTGAGGCATGATTTTCTCATTGCACCGGGATTCCATTAGTGCTTGAAATTCTTCAATTGTTGGGCATATTTCTTGTCCCCCGAAACGAAAGACGTGTGTAATTGGGTCCCAACATCGGACTGCGGCATGAAGGAACGGAAAATAAAGTGGAGTACGGCTCAACAGAAAAAGTGCATTTATGCCGAAATCCTAAAAATTTACCTTTTCCATGCCGTCTAAAGTTGCTATCCAAGCCGAGAGCTTTTCGGCAAAAAATGGCTCCATTTGTGGAATAAATTGCACCTGAAATGAGGTTCTGAAGAGAAATCATGAAGCTAAACCTTTTGTAGAAGATAAGGCTGTGAGTGGAAGCTAGCTGTCAACAATATGGAGGTTCCTCGCATTGGTGGCCAGCAGGCCACCCCCTCTGGCCGGCAACCTTCTCCTCTAGCCGGCAGTTCCTTTTTCTAGCCTACCGTCCATCTGTGTGCTGGATAGTGCTGGAAGCTTGTGTTTTGTCTTGATCTTTGAGTGTTTTAAGGTCTTGTTTTGAGTCTTTTTGGTTTTAGCAAGTTTGTTTATTTGTATTTGAGTTGTTTTTGCTTTGTTTATCGAGTTGTATTTTGTATTTTGTATTTTGGTTGTTGCTCTGCTCATTACCTGATTAAGAGTGTCACGCTAATACAAGTGTTCAAATTTCATTTGCAAATTCGATTCCATGTCCATTTCATGCAAATATGGTGCTCATGATGCAAAAATGACAACACTTTTTATAAAAATTGCGAAGTTTTATTTCGATCATGGTTTTTACAAAAGAGGAGTACAAGTTTCAAAAGCAAAATAAACCTATCTAAAGCTATATATACATGTGCTAATGCTACAAAACAAAAAGAAACCAAGCAAAAAAGAACAAAAAAAAATCAGCAGCAGTCCCCTCAGGCTTGAGAGGCCCTTTTCGTCCTCTTCCTCGAAGGGGAGGACTCGGGGCACTATCTCTATCGGCACCGTTGTCTGAATTAGTCTCTGAACCAAAACTCGAGCCGGTATCATCTCTGCTCTCTGCCTCATAGCCTGCCTCGGCAACACCTCTGCTCTCTGAGCTCGAGCCAGTATCATCGTCACCACTCTCGGATGACTCAGAATGTCGACTCGCTGCCTCCTTTGAGTCACTAGTCTCAGCATCATCATTGCTCAAGATGGGGTCTGAAGGACTACTCTGGCCTCGGGTGCCCCCATCTTTGCCTCCACCGTGACTCGCATCTCGGCTGCGAGCTGGGGCCTGTTTTTCTCTCCTCTCTGCTGCTGGAGGAGGTGCTGTCGGTGTTGGTGCTGTTACCGTCGCTGGCGCCATCGGTACAGATGGAATCTGGAAAAAAAATAAAACAGCTGTCAACATATCAATTACAGTGTGTGTATTAGATACAAGCATAGTATGCAGAATGAGCGTCATGCAGAAATCAGATACAATGTGTAAGTACAGTGTGTGAGTACAGTATGCCAATGCAGTGTATCAGTGCAGTTTGGGAAAGTTTACAGTTGAAATGTCAAGGTATCAGTGGAAAAATGATAGCATAAAGCGTAAACTAAAGAAAATTACCTAGATACCGTGGAGACCAAGCAGCGCCTCCTTCCTCTGCACCATGCCCATCAAGGAGGTCACCAACTCGAGACAGCTCCCCGTGTACTCAATGGATGCCTACAAATGCATTTAGATGATCAAAGTCTGGAATAAATGTATCTGAAATGAAGTGTGGGGTGCAAATGATAAAGTATGGTCCATACCTGGGTCGAGCCTCGAACTCTGACAAGCTCGTGCCTAGCCTCTGCAGGCTCAATCGGGATCTGATAAGCAGTCCCAGTCGACCTCCAGCATGTGAGCACAGTGGGAGGATCTGGCCAGTGGATAGTCTGCTCCACAGGGGGAGCCCCTCTAGCATGATGTTGGAAGTTGCTCGAACCGCCTTGCCTGCCGCAGGAGCTCTTGTCCCCTTGCCTCCGAGAGCACCTATAAGAGGTGGCATGAGGTGGGTCTGAATAAAGGTCGCATAGTCGCCCTCACCTTTGAAGAAATCAGCGTCCAAGACCACCATGAACTGAATGACTTGATCGACGGATAGGTTGTCCGCTAACCTCATAGACTCTGGGGGTGGCATCGGAACGACCGGATTCGGCAAGCCCACAGTCTGGCAAACGAATCTCTCGCTCAAGAACCAAGCTCAGCAGATTGGGCCCTCCAGTAGGATCCGGAAGTGCGATGTGGCCCACGCTCCCACATATTGGTCCCGTACCCTAGCCGGTATCATGGCCCAGGGTTGTCACATGATCTGCAAATAGAGAGTGTACAGATTGTTAGTTGCCGTCAGCTGCTAAAATGTGAATTAGAATAGTTGCAAAGAAAAAATGATTGTGTTTCGGGTTACCTCATGGGCGGCCACAGTATCAAAGTAGTGGCAGAAGAAGGCGAAGGATTTGCGACTCCGGCGCTGGCATCGACCATCATATTGCCTTGAGTAGGGAACCATCGGGAGGAGCTCCTCCATGGGCTCGGGGGTGAGGGATGGAAAATACACATGAACCCATAGCTGCAAGGAAAGTGCAGTGATATGTGATCAACAGAGCATGAATAGATATAGAAAGTGCAAAGCAGAAAGTACAGGTGTTGAACAGATATAAAGCATAAAATGTAAAGTGCAAAGGGGAAAACTAAGATGCATACCTCCCAGGCTTGCCAGGAGCCTCCGATCCACTTTCCCCTCAGGTAGGAGATAGAGCTCATATAGCTGTATAGGGTGGTGAGGCCAGCTCCGCCCCAGTCATAGAAGCATACCTTGGGAAGGGTTACCAGGGCACTCAGCAGATATAAGCCCGCGGTGTTCTACCTGTTCCAAAACAAGGTGGTACTGAGGACAAACATCAGGAAGCCCCGAGCGTACTGCTCCATCTCTTACAGCGTCTCAGGCTCGCTCTCTTAGAACTGCTCGGCAAGCCAACTATATCTGACCATAGCTGGCCGGTACAAAGGCGGGCGCGCTCCCAACAGGTCGATCTAAGTCGCTCTTACTCTTCCATGTCAGTGTCAAAGGGAATCAGATCACCCCCTACTCCTAAGCCTGTGATCATGGCAAAGTCATAGGGAGTCATCGTTATCTCCCCAGTAGTAGAGAAGCGGAAGGAGTTGGGGGTGTCCCACCACCTCTCCAAAAGCGCTCCTAGAAGAAGACGGCTCGCAATGACCCATGTTAGGTCGGAGCAGAAAAGGCCGAAGTCAGTCTCAACAATAATGTCACGGACTCCAGTGAGGAGCTTGTCATACCAATCCCTCGCTGTCGTAGCTCCGTACCCCCTGTAGGCACGAGACTCTCCCTGTAGCAAAGAACAGATGAATCAGATCAGGCAGTGATGAAAAAGTACAGTCAGATGAAAGGCAATGCAAGAAATGCAGTGAAAAGAAAGGCAAGAATGCTTGAAAACAGAGTTCATACCTCAGTGGCGCTGGATAAAAGGTGGGAGGCTGGCTCCCTCAACAGGAGGTCCTCTAGTACATCGCGAGCAAAGTCGCTGAAGCACCTAATGCCTCCGGGTGGCCATATGTGCTTGAGGGGATGATATCTCGCCGGATCAAAAGGCCGTACTCTCAATGGTAGCAGCTCTGGCTTAAACTTAGGCTCAAACTCTGCCTCGAGGTCGGCCTTAATGCCCTCAATTGCCTCACCAGCCTGGGCAACTGTCGGCTCTTCTACCTCAGCAACAGGTGGAAATGCAGGTAGAACCTCTGGAAGAGCCCCATCGTGTGGAATCTCATCCGTCATCTGGAAAATGGGAGAAAAGTAGGTGAAAAGTGAAGAAAAACAGAAAAAAGAGGGTAAACTTAGAAAAAGTGAACCCTAGGAGAAAGAAAATGAGAGAAAAAGTCAAAGCTTAGGAAAGTTCATGAAACCCGAGAGAAACTCGTGGGAAACAAGCCTAAAGTGTTGAAAATCCAAGAAAAAGCGTCAAAATCAAAATTTGATCAATTCAAAATGTTGAGAATCAAGAGGGTTTTACGAAAAAGTGTGCGTGGGGTGTTGAAAAATGCGTATAAAGCACGAATCTATAGAGAAAGCACCTAAAGAAAGAGAGGGAAGATTTTCGGACCTAGGGTTGTGTGGAAATGAAGTGTTGTGATGCATATTTAAACACCCGTGGGTGAAAAGTAAAAAATGCCCCGAATCTGCCACGGGTGGCCTGCAGATGGTCAACAAGGTGTTTTGATGGCCGGCAGGTGGCCGACGCTCTCCCTTTGTGGTCGGCGAGTGGCCAGTGGCCTTCCTCTGTCCATACGTTGTTTTGTGTCTTTATTTCCCAAGAAGTGTGGGGAAAGTTTACTGTTGGGTCCAAATTGTTTCTAAGGGAGCTCAAAACTATGTTTTAGCACACGATGTTCCTCACTTGCCAACATGAATGAGGTGTATCCTTTGTGAACATGTTGCAACATCTCCGAGAGGTAAATCGGAGGTCGTCACCGAATATTGGTTTTAGTCGTCTTGTTCTGTTGCATAGAATATGCATTTCGCATATACATATGTTGCATGCGTATCTTGCATCATTTTTGATTCGTGCATAGAACACACTGTTAATTTTGCATAGAATATGCTCTTATTTCTTGTATAGAATATGCTTTTGTTTCTTGCATAGAACATGCCTTCAATTAACATCATACGTCGGTTGTCCATCTTGCATAGAATATGCGTTGTCACTGAATTGACTTGTTCATTTTGTGCATCTATCGCACACGATCACTTTGTGCATCTATCGCACATGTTCACTTTGTGCATCTATCGCACACCTCTTTATTTTATCTCAGGATGCGTGAAGCGCGAGCGTAAGTGGTTTTCTTGTTTCTCGGGACGCGTGACGCGCGATGCGTGGTGTTGGGCATGTTTTATCTCAGGAAGCGTGAAGTGCGAGCCCAAACGGCTTTTCCTATTTTTCAAGACGCGTGACGCGCGGTCCTGGTCGTGTTTTATCTCCAGACGCGTGAAACGCGAGCTCGAGCGGTTTTGTTTTGTATCTCGGGATGCATGAAACGTGAGCCCGAACTATTTTTCTTATTTCTCAAGACGCGTGAAACGCAATCCCGAGTGGTTTTTCTTATTTCTCGGGGCGCGTGAAGCAGCAGCCCAAGCGGTTTTCTCTTATCTCAGGACGCGTGCCCTTGGGCGTGTTTTATCTTAGGAAGCATGAAGTGTGAGCCTGAGTGGCTTTTCTTGTTTTCCAGGACGCGTAACGCGCGGCCCTGGTCGGGATGCGTGAAATCTGAGCCTGAGCGGTTTTATTTTGTATCTCGGGACGCGTGAAACGCCAGCCCGAGCTGTTTTTCTTGTTTCTTGGGATGTATGAAATGTGATCCCGAGCGGTTTTTGTTCCTCTGTTTCTCAAGATGTGTAAAATGCGATCCCAAGCGGTTTTCGTTTCTCAGTTTCTCAGAACACGCGAGGCACAACCCTGAGCTGTGCTTTCTTTCCCGTCTCGTGTTTTGGCATGGTCAGAGTGTGTTTTAGATTTTTTTTTGCATGGAACCTGTATTGGTTTTAAGCTTGAAGTTGCTCATTCCTATGTTGTTATCTCGTTATCTTGCTTATTATATCATCTTGCATGATCACGAGTTTTCAAAATAGTTGGCTTCGCGAAGCGTGTGAGTCCAGCTTTCAAAGTTTTTATGCATATCATTTGCATCTTGCTCCAAAACTACGCTGGTTTGATTCCTTGCAAAAGGATACGTAGGCAACCTGCTGGTGCAACCATTTATTTTTGTCTTTATTGTTTATCCAAGTCTTATGGCCTTGTCAAAATGGGTCGTCTTCACGCTTTGACATTCACTCACGTCATTTCATGACTCCGAGTTTTGTCAAAGATGAGCAACCGTAGACACCCCATTTTTGACGGCCTTTACGACTTGAACGTCATCGTTTGCACATCCAATGATGAGTCTATATGCTTGTCAAGTGCTCGAAGTCCTCAGCGGAATGCCACAGCTTTGAGCCTTTCCAACTTTACACATCTGTTGCCTTGTTTTTGGACCAAACCTTGTGATTTTCAAGCCTGCAACCTTTGGTGGCTTGTCGGCCATCACTCTTGGTTATCGGCCAGTGATGTGGCCTGCCGGCCACCAGTGATGGTCTGTTGGCCACCAATGGTTCTGCTACAAGAGAACACTGCTTGATTTTGCACTGGTGGCCGGCAGGGGGCCTGTCGTCCACTGATGATGCCCTGCCGGCCACCAATAAGAGCCTGCCGGCCATTGATGACAGAACTTTCCTGCCATAACAGAGAGCAGAACAATGTATTCTCAAAGGTTTGTTTGCACAATTTACCCCTCCTTATCATGAACAAATCAAAGGAGTAGTAATCTTGGTTCACAAACCACCAATCTATGCAATTTCATTGCATGATGGCCTATGAATCAAAGTGTGCAAGTTCAATAGATGCAACAAAATAAGACTCTCAAAACCACCTCCTTATCATGAATGATCAAGGGAAGTAGTTGACAATGAATCTTGAACTGTTTTCATCACTAATGAGTATGAAACGACTTAAGACTCAAGGGTTCAATTAATGTCCGATTGAATCCAAACAAGTTATTATCTTGCACCTTTTTTTAGCCTCAAGTTTTATTATTTCATTTTAATTACCAACCATTCTTTAGTTAATTGAGTCCAAAAGGTGAAGTTAAGTCCTCTAATGGGAAGAGGGCTCAAACCAAGAGTTTTTTTAGGCATGAAAGAGACATCATACCGTTGGTAATGAATCCCCAAAGGGATTAAACCATTAAGCATGACATCTCAATTCATGCTTAAACAAACAAGTTGTTTGAAACCACTTTCAAAGCAAAACAAAAGCCAAAAAAGGAGGGAGGTTGCAGAGGTGATTAAGAGTGATCACAAGTATGGAAAGCCATAAATAAATGCAATCAACTCAAATAGGTGGTGTCTAATGCTTAAAACACCGAGCTTGTGACGCCCCAAATTTTTTTTTTTGAAATATCAAGGGAAATTAAATAAACAAAATGACTTAATAAACTAAAAAGTTGACATCTTAATAGGACATTCCAGCTCTCGTACATAACCAAAGATTCAAATAATATTAAATAAAAACTTAAGATTATCCAAATACAACATCAAATGAAATTATAAGGTCTTTAATAGCTAATTTATAAGATAATAAAGTTATTCGACTTTAGTCACGATTTCAAGTCAGCCAAGGCTCTACGTTAGCGTCAACTCCATTTCAGCTTCAATTATTTCCTCGCCAAAACCTGGCATAAAACGCCAGGGCAACAAAAATATATGCCATGAGTTTTGCAACACAGTAAGAAAACATAACCAACCTACCATTCTTTTTAAGAGAAAAATAATGAGATTTTAAACACGAGATAATAATATAATTGTAAACATGAATTACAACCATTAAAATAATTTCAATAATTTTAATAAATTAGGTGACACTCGAAATCTCACCAAAGAGATTGAACTTACCAACCACTAAGCATGGCAACGGTTAATTTGAAACCCTCCCTTGGTCAAATATTTTAGTGTTACCAACCGTAACTACCAGGGATGCCCACGTCCGGAGTTATATACCCAAGTAGTAGCATCCGTGGTCTGCCCTAAGGAAACGGTCTGCCAGGGGTACGTAACCTCCCTGTGTGCCATCGGCACATCCACCCTTATTCCAAAACCTAATACCGAAAAGGGTTCAAATAAGTCCCGTGCCATCTTAGAGTCTCGCAACACAATTTACGTGAGAATTCTCAAAATCAGGGCTCACCCTGAACAACCGGTATTAACCGTCAACCCTTAATTTCGTACACTCTTTAAAACCAAGACTCACTCTGAGCAACTGGTATTGACCGTCAATTGTTAACTTCGTATATGCCGTTAATCATTTCAGTTAATTTTGATATTACTCACAAATAATTCCAATTTTTAATCATAATTGATGTTACACCAACTCATTAAAATTCCCAACATAAAATATTACACATGTCACACAATAATAAATAAATGTACAACATTTAAATAAACAATTTATTTAAACCATGGTATGAAATAATAATTTAGATACAGAGAAAATAAACCAAAGTAACACACGTGCATGGATTTTTAATTTACAAGATTAGACTGCCACAATATTAAATAAACCACAATACACCCATACATGGATTACTAATTTACTATATTTGATGGATTGGACCAACACAATAACTGGTTTTTATCCAAATAAATAATTGAAGTGATGATCTTAAACCTGTCTAGAAATTTTCAGGTTATACCTTAGGTAATAAAAATTATAAATAAATTATTTATACAGTTCTAATATTCAATAAATATGTTTGGGTCATTTTTCAGAAATAAATTCCCAAAAATAAGTTATAAATAATTCTATAAAATTCCCAGAAATTTTATGACACAGATTTATCACATTTCCTTATTTTAATTCCATGCTTAAATTTATAGATCAAACCCATAATATAAAAATTTATCATGAAACTAGACTTCTCAAATTTCATCTTTTAGTTAGAAATTACCAGATTTGGCTTAGTATAAAATTTTAAATAAATTTTCAAATACATGGTAAAATCTGTCTCACAGTTTCAGATTTAGTTAAAATTTTTTATAAATTCATAGAAAGCTCAAAAATTGTTACCAAAATTTCTGGATGAACTAGACATCATTATCAACAACTTTGTAGAATAAATCATCTCGAAATTTTGAGTGTAAAACTGTCTAAAAATTCGAGCAACATTCTGGCAGATTCAAAACAGACTATTTTCATCACAGTTTCAGATTTAGTTAAAATTTTGTATAAATTCGTAGAAAGATCAAAAATTGTTTCCAAATTTGTTTGGATAAACTAGACATCATTATCAACAACTTTGTAGAAGAAATCATCTCGAAATTCTGAATATAAAATTATCTAAAAATTCGGGTAACATGCTGGCAGATTCAAAACAGATTATTCTCAACACAGTTTCAGATTTAGTTAAAAATTTGTATAAATTCGTAGAAAGCTCAAAAATTGTTTCCAAAAATTTCTGGATAAACTAGACATCATTATCAACAACTTTGTAGAAGAATTCATCTCAAAATTTTGAGCATAAAATTATCTAAAAATTCGTACAAGTTTCTGGCAGATTGAAGAGTTATATAATCAAACCAAATAAAATCTTTAATCATCTCTTTAATGGCACAAACTACGCATGCACATCTAATTCCAAGATTATATCATGATTTTAAGGTTACTAATAAAGAAATGACCTTCAAATATTTAACATACCAATCATAAATTTACATACAACTATAAACAAAATTTTATCTAAAGTTTTAGCTATGTTAACATATGAACACAAATCTAAAAATTGACAATTAAAAAGAATGAGACGGTTATGAGAGTTTTCTTACTATGTTAGGTTGCTAACGATTTATCGTTCGAATTTGATTTATGATTCTGAACGTAAGATATGATCGTCCTGGCTCCATGATTGTCTTGCTGAAATTTCACATCAATCGGACGCGATCTCACCGTTGATCTGCCATTGGACTCTCTTAGAACTTTTAGTTGTTGATCATCATCTTAGACTCAGAATTTACAAGATCTAACCCCAAAACTGGATTCTACACGTCGAAAAACCTAAGGGTGGTCATCCCCAAAGTCATAGGACCACTCGATTAACCTAAATGTGCTAGGATGCACCGTAGCACCATGAGCCGAGAAACACTGGATAAAAATTTAGTTCATCTTCTCCAACCGCCATAGCATGCATGACAGAGAGACCCAGAATTTTAGTTTCAATGTCCTCAGTTCAAATACTTGTATCTTCTTCATCGTAACTCCGTTTTATCTTATTTTTCTGTCATTGGATTCACCTCACGGCCTAGTTTTTGGTTCACTACTCACACGCTTTGTTCCATCACTTTTTGCATGCCGTCAGATCTCTCAAATTTGACAAAAAATTAGATTTTTTCTTACCATCTCGGACATTTCTTCGAACCATCTTTCGGACCCCATAACTTTCTTAATTCTTAACGGTTTTACTTCATTCTTTCGTCAATCTCTTCAACTTACTTCGTACTTCATCTTACATGGCCTATTTGTCTCACTTCTTCCCGGAATGGATGGTTTTGGCATGTCGAAAGTAAGCCGAAAACCAACTTTTGAACTTCAAAATAAACTTCTCTAACTTTGCTTCTTTCTCCTCCATCTTCCTTCTTCTTCTCTTTCCTCACCTACAACACTTTGTGAATGGTGGTTCTAGATGATAATGGAAATAGGTGATGGTGGTGGTGGTGGCGGTCCGACGGTGCGCCAATGGTGGTGAAGTTTGCGGGTTGGTGGTTTGGATGGTGATAGTATGGGTTGAGGCCATGGCTATGGAGGTCAGGGGGAGAAGGAAAAACATAGATAAATAAGGAGAAAGAGAGTTTTGAGAATGAGAGGTAGAGGGAGAGGGAGAACCGAGAGAGAGAGATATATGAAACGGATAGAGAGAGATATCAAATTAGAAGAGAAGCAAAATGAGGAAGATGAAAAGAAATTACAAAAATGAGAAATAGAACACTTGGTGGTATGGCATCAGCATGTTCTCCACGTTTTGTTTTGGTAATGATAGCTGAGAGAGGGGTGCATGTGGAAGGTGAGAAAACATGGGGAGCAAGCCCATGGTTTTTTTTTTTTTTGGATTGGATTTTAGTACAGAAAATATTAGGTTCCAGTGTAATTTGATTACAAAAAAATATAGAGAAAAATATAATAAAAATATCATAAGGTTCAGAAATTAATATTGAGTAATAATATAAAGTCAAAAAATATTTTATTTCATTTTATTTTGAATAAATGTTCAGTATAAAAATATACAGACTATTAAATTCAAAATATTGTGAATAATTATTTAAGAAAATTATATATTATTTTTATTATATAAAAATACGGGATTTCATAAAGCTTATGAGGACAATTACACTATAAGCATGCAAAACAAAGCTCAAATGCAACAAACACTAGAAGACAATCCTAACATGCTAGACTAGTATGCAAAACACAAGGAGGGGAGGCTAACTCCTTCAATTTTGGACTTCAAAACATAATTTTAGCCACTAAAATAACTCTGAAAATCAGTGTTTAAAAGCTAAAAAAAAAAAAGATAGTACAAAGGTGGGAAACACAAGGGTAAAGTCCTTGAAAGCAAGGTGTAAAGAAGGGTGAACCATCCCTTAACCTTTATTGGCCTTAAAACCCAAGTTTCAGCTAAAAAATATAGAGTTTTTACAGCCCAAAAATAGTTGAAAAACAACAAGAAAAAGAGTAGATACAACAATTAAAGAGGCAAAGCTTTATACCTCTTGAAGAGGAAATCAATTCCAAGCAATAAACCAAGGCAAACACACCCTTAAGAGCTCAAACAAGGCTCAAAGACACCTCAACTCAAAGATGGAGAGGTTTGGTTAAGTGTGTATAGGCAATGGTGAAGGATATGTAAGCAAAGGTTAAGAAATTTGCAAGAGAGAAAGAGAATTGTAGATAGAGAGGAAAAATTTTGCTCCAAAATTTTTCTAACCTCCAAATATGAGAGGGAGGTCCTCTATATATAGAAAACATAAATTTCCCTCATAAACATCCAACCATACACGTGGGAGCAGATGTAAGTATCTGTGCAACCAGCTGGCACAGCTGTCAAAAAATATCTGCAAAAGACATTAGTGGCCGGTCGACCATCACTGGTGGAAATCAATGCAAGTGTTCTACTGAGCAATAGAGACATGCAACAGTAGAAACAGTGCCCTACCTTGTTCTTTCCACTCGCCTCCACTTTGCCAAGGGATTGACCTTCTTCAAATGCAGCCCGTCCCAAGATTGGGGAGCCTTTTGACATGAAATTCCCGGTATGCGGTGTGGTTGATGACGGAGCCAATATCCCAAAGGCTAAATCTGCCACAGTTCCCTGAAGATCTTCAATCATTCTCATTAGCTCAGAAGTAGTGGGCTCACGGGTTAGAGATGATTGGGGTCCAGGTGTATCTATCATGCACAAGTCTGTGCTTTCTGGAATGAATACCTTAGGCTTGGGTAGATGGGCTGGGGTGATGTATATACTGAGGTTGTAGCCGGATGGCAGTATATGGATTTGATTGAGATGCAGAGATGACGGGTCAGTATTGGCCCGAGGTCCTTTAGGTGGAGGTATGGTCTCTTCGTCAATAAGATCCTGAATCTTATGACGGAGGCAGATGCAACGGTTCATATCATAACCGTGTTATTGATGATAGACACAGTATTTAGCTGGGTCATATCTTGGTGGAAGAGGATTTGGAAGGGGTTGGGGTTCTAGGAGTTCTAGGTGTCCTTCTTCTCGCAATATTTCCAAAGCTTGAGAGAGACTTATGTAAAGAGGATGGAATTTTCGGGCTTGAGGACGAGTTGAAGTGGTGGGTTTTTGGCCATTGAGGGAAGTGATGATAGAGTCTACTTCTAAGCATTTCGCAGCTGTACTACCATCAGTAGCAGCATTGGAACTGCGAACAACATTCTTCTTCACAGGCTCATTATCTTCTGCAAAAATCCCTTGTCTGATGGCGTCCTCAATTTCAACCCCCATTTCATGAAGGGCTGGAAAGGTAAACAGAGGTAGAACGACCATCTTTTGCAGCAACTTGCCATGCAGATTCCGAACAATTATCCTGATCTGATCTTTTTCAGAAAGCCTTGTAGTCATCATTGAGGCCTTTGCTCTCCATCTCGCCACGAACTCTGAGAAACCATCCTTTGGGACTTGGCGGGTGACTTCGAGATCACGAGTTGTGACCTCGATCTGTGTATTGTAGGAGTATTGAGCAGTAAAGGCCTCAGCCAGTTCTTCCCAGGTCTGTTTCACAGAGTCCTTCAATTTCGCATACCAGATTGTGGCTATCCCAGACATGGTTTAGCAGAATAGTGATAACTTCTGGGCTGGGGTCAAACCCATTAGCCTTAGAATATCAAAAAATAGGTGGAGGTGCACCCTTGGGTCTCCAGAGCCGTCAAAGCGGTCGATATGCGGCATTTTAAACCGCTCCGGTAAGGTAACTGCAGATTCAGTATACCCGTCCTCTAAATCCGGGATGGAGTTCACTCCTTGTGCTTGTTTGAATAACTTCTCTAGTTTATTGACCTTAAGTGCAGTTGAGTCAACTTCAAATTCAAACGGAGCGTTGCTTTGATGGACAGGAGCTTTAGAGGCCTGTGCTGGAATTAGCTCCACCGGATTGCCCTGAGTCTCTCGGACAATGGTAATATGAGCAGTTGCTCCAGGTGTCGGGTTACCTGTGGGAGGTGCATGAGATGCAGAGGCCGTAGCCAGCTGTGGCTGTTGTTGTTGTAGCCTATTTTCACTTCGGCCTAACGAGCCGTGACTTCAGCCTGACGGACTGCGTCTTGCTGTAGTGCCTCGATTGCCTGTTACAGGTGTTGTATCTGTTCTTCCACACTGGCTGGGGGATACTGAGCCATGGGATCGGATGATTGATCTCATGCTGAGCTGAAAGCAGACAACTGTTCCCAAACCAGACTAGACCCGGGTGAACTGAGGTGTGACTACTGTAGAAATTGTACTGGTGAATTCTGCTGAACCTCCTTCGTCTTGTAACCGGTGGGGGTAAGGAAAACACAGGTTGCTTCTAAACCAATTCTGACCTGACAAAGTCTATCAATAGAAGTCCAACATACCCGAGGGATATGGGAGCCTTCTGAAGCTATAGTTCCACGACTACCTTGCAAAAGAAGAAAACAGACAGCGTCTCGGCCTGACTTCACCAGAATAGATATAAGCAAAGCTGAATGACTGTGCTCTCTACTGAACTCTGCCCAAAATGCTGCCCTGTAAATCGATACCGTCAGGTAAAACTGATTCCCAAATACTGATGCCCTTAGGCCTGATACCCAGTCTTGCAAACTGATACATACAACCCTGTAGAGACACACTCTAAAAGCACATAACAAGCAAATGAGAGCCAAAACACCTACAATCGGGTAGGGTTTTACTGTCCTATTTTGTCAGGAGCTAGGGTTTCACTGCGCACGCAGCGGTTTCAAACAACCTACAATCGGGTAAGCAACCTGTCCTAGTTTAGAATAGTCACTATGGATTCCGACATGCACTAGGTCGAATGGTCAAAAAGGGTGCCCCGATAAAAATCAGGGTTCGTGTTCCCGTCGTGGCAGAGCTCGCAACCGGTCAGCCTTATGGCACATAGCCTCAGGCTAATCGTTCAGGAATAGCAGACGGCGAACACGGTGACTTAGGCACACCAATGCAAATGCAATGCAATGCTAAGAGACACATAAGTGTACACAAAACAAGATATCATGAGTTTGAGTCAAGTTCTCTAAGTCCCCAGTAGAGTTGCCAGAAACTGTAGACGCGCTCCCGGGAAACTCCCCGACATCTGCGCGCACCTGCGTGGGCTAGCGGCGCGAATCTCGTTTTGTTCTCTGAGCTACTACAGTTTGGACTCAATGTCACGGTTCTGAATCTAATCTTACAATGTACAATGTAAGACTGATAAATCACCAAAGAGTCTAAATCTGGCAAATCGTTTTGGGAAAACTGATTTTTTAGAAAGAAGTGCCAAACATGGACTGCTTTGCCAGATACAGAGTCGCCACCTAAATATTTTATTTTGGAGGAATTTAGGAAACCCGGACTTGTGCCTAAGGCCACGTGTCCGTCATCACCAAAGTTGCCTCCACTCGGGAACTTGGGTACGAGAGGGGAAGGTCATGCAATGAGCACCCCCGTTTTCCGGATCAAAGATCGGCCTGTACTAAGCATGATATTTTGTTTTTGAAAAACACATGTGCTCTTATTCCGGTTAATTAGCTAATCATACTGCGTGATGCGCACAACATACAAGTATAGAATAGATCGCCTAATTTGGAACAAAACATTGCATATTCGTTTGTGAAAATAGTTTGGAGTTTGCTACTCGTAAGTAGGCTAAATTAGGGATTTTAATGAATTGTTCCAATTCTAGTAATCCAACCTTCACCCACAGGCATTCAGGCAGTTAATCAACTAAGCAGTTAGCCTCATGGCAAGCATACTTTCATGGCAGCATTAACACACATGCGGTATGCTAAAGCGTAAACACTCACAGTGTACTCCCAGTCAAAACAGAAAACTAGTTAGAAATCATGCATGACCTTAGTTCATGTTAAGATGGCTAATGGAACACATGCGGGAATGCAGCTAAAATAGGCTCGGCTATTCTAGAATGTCATGTGAAATGCGACTTGGTACATGTATTCAAATTGGAATTGAAATACAATGCAGTTAGTATGATGCGCCGAGCCCGGTGCATTCAAGACAGATGAATGAATGCACACATGCGAGCATAAGGTATGCTAAATGAAATATGCCCTAAAACTAACCATCGTAAGCGGTTAAGTAAAAGGGAGAAAGAAATGGAGGTTGGAAGACATGCATCACACACACGCACGCTTATTACAACAGTATGCCCTCTCGAGGGAGGGACCGAATAAGAAGCTAACTAGCTAATCTAAGCTAATTAAACTATTTATTACAAAACAAGCTAATTAACTAATTCTTGTTAACTAATTATTACAAAACAAATTGAAATAGCTAAAGGCATTAACTATTAAAGTACAAAACAAAGCAAAAGCTAGCTATCTAAGCATGGCAGCTAAGGAAAGCAGTAAATCAGGAGCTTCAGAGGGAGAGGAATGCATGCAAGCCCGGTCGCCTCGTTTGAAAATCCAATGCGATGCCTCGATTTGCCTCTGTTTTCAATTGTCCTCAGAAACTTGCACCAAGCTCCAGAAGCTGAAACTCCACCTTGGGAGACCTGTGGGAGGGTGGCCGACCACTTTTGGTCTCTCCAGCCACCTGTCAACCACTTTTCTTACAGAAAGCTAGAAAAAGTGGTCGGCCAGCTAGTTTTTCTGGCTGGCCGACCAGTTGTTGCTGCTGAACTGCAATTTGCTGCAACAGAGAGCAAGAAAGGGCATGGCAATGTATTTGCAAGATATGTGTGCACAACCACTCTCCCTATCATGTCATGAACTCAAGGGAGTGCGGTTCTCGACCCTCGGGCCACCAATTGCGCATTTCAATGCATGATGGCAAAGAGGCAAAGTTGCACAATTCAATGTAAAATGAATGCACAAGTGAACACATAAAGCCTAAAACTCTATCATATATGATCAAGAGCGTCGGCGATCGAGAATTGAGGCACGTTTCATCACTTGAAGTATGAAACGTCCCTCGTTTCTTGTGTTTTGACTAACACCTATTCCAAACAAAATGCAACACAAACATGGCATACACAATGCGGCTCAAGCATGTAACTCAATGCAATCCAACTTAAGCATACAAACATGCAAGGGACAAGTGTGCAAACATGCAATTAGCATACTAGCATACACCATGCTATGAACTACATGGCATACACAATGCTCATGATAACTAGCATACACAATGCAAATGGTAACTAACATACACAATGCAATGAACATGGCATACACAATGCTAAATTAATCATGCAAACAACATGGCATACTCAATGCTATGAACTACATGGCATACACAATGCACAACACTCAAAGACACTTAAAGAATGAATGAAATGGGAACATGGCAATGCTAAAAAACTCTAAAATGTCATGTTAGATGATGCCAAATCATGTACACAACACAAATGAAGCATGCAATGGTGCTCAAAGCTTGAAGCAAGCAAGAGCACTTGTACTACAAGTACGCAAAACATGAAGCATGTGATCAAGGCAACCCAAAACAGTCCTAGAACATGTTAAAATAAGTCTAAAACATGCATGGAAGGAAGCCAAAATAAGCTAGCGTGGAGGGCATAAGGCATGATGCATACAAGGCAAATAAGGTGGATTACACTACACCTATTACGACCAAGCATGGGATGACTTAACCAATAAAAATTAGACTTATATCATGGCAAAATAACCCCAAATAAGCACTGAAATGATGGCTCGCAAGCTAAGACATGAAGGCATACACAATGGTTCATGTTAAGGCATAAAGGGGCAAACCCTCCAACGCATTGAATAAGTGAAAGATGCAAGCACATGAGCATGAAACATGGACTGAAATCACATAATAAATGATGCCAAATCATTCAAATAGTCCAAGTAAAGCATGCTAGTGGACTTGGTGTACAAAGCTAACAAGCTAGATTGAACTATGGCTATACAAAGCAAGTCATGCATGGCCAAAACAACCAAAATCAGAGCTAAAGCATGTTAAAACATGGACAAAAGCTTCATGAAGTTAAGCCAAAAGCATGCTAGAATGACATGTTACAACATGATGCATGTTAGGCTATTTCATGGAAATGCATTACAAGTGCATAGAGCATGCAAAGGCCAACCAAACCAACCCAAAACAGAGTCATGACATGGCAAAACATCACCAAAAACATGCTGAAATGGACACAAAAGAAGCTAGAATGACATGCTACTTCATGAAGCATACAAGACTAGTTTGTGTGATTTACACGACAAGTGTATAAACCATGCAAGGAGTTACCAAACCAAGCAAAAATAGTGGCATGCCTCAGCAAAACAACCACAAATACAAGCTAAGATATGGCCAACATAAGCTTAACAAAGATGCTCAAACATGAGGCATATGAAGCAAGTAAACAAGACACAAGGAGAGGTGATGACCCTCTCCTATTTAGGACTCCAAAACCACCTTTCCACCACTTAAAATTCTCTGGATTTCAGTGGTAGAAAGGTCATGCAAAGGCTACAACAAGAGCCTAAGGGGATGGCTCAAAACAAGGCCTAACAAGGCCTAAGAGGGGGTAGATCACCCCCAACGAAAAAGTGACCTTAAACAGACCTTTTAAGCATGCAAAAACAAAACTTTTTCTACTTAAGAGCTAAGCTTAAAACAGTATGCAAGAAGGGATAAAAGCTTAAGCAAAAATGGGAGATTTAAGGGTTAAAGACTCACTCTTGAAGACCTTCTTTACTACTACAACTCCAGCAGCCTCTTTGAGCTCAAACCAGCCGAAGAAATTCAAAAACAACCTCAAGAAGCCTCAGCAACACAAGCAAGGTGTTTGAGTGTGTGTTTGTGTACAAAAGTATGACAAATCTACAATTTAAGGCACAAAACAAGAGCAAACAAGGAAGAATAGATACTAGTCTATATCTATCTCTTAAGCCTCAATTTTCTGAACCTAGAGGAGGGAGAAGGAGCCTCCCTCTTATAGAAATAAAAAGGCAAAGCTTCTTGGAGAAGCTAAGCCTTAAACTAATCCCTCCATACAGTGTATGGAGGATAACTCTAATGCCCTCCAGCTGTGCCAGCTGGAGGAAAATATCTCCAAAAAGGTGCCAAAAAGTAGCCGACCACTTAAAGTGGTCGGCCAGCTACTTAATTGGTCGGCCGACCACTTTAAGTGGTCTTTCAGAACACAAATTGGTCGGCCATGGTAGGAGAGAGTCTAGGGGATGAAAACAAACAAATGGTGTGGTGGCCGACCACTTTTGATGGTCCAAAGATCAGGGAGACCAGTTGTCAAACCAGAAAACTGGCTGGCAGGAGGAAAAGTGGTCTCCAAGGGGAAATACTGGTCTCCCTCCCTTGTACCACCTTCCAAACAAGGAAAACAAGATTTGTACCAAAAACAAACCAATACAGATGCAAGACGAAAGTTCGGGAGGCAAAGCGCACAGCCGGGAGCCTCGAAAACTAGCTGAGAAGCACCAAAAGTGGTTTACGACCACAAAAGTGGTCTCCCAAACCACAATGGCCCTCTAGGCCAAGGAAACAAGGTGTGGTTCAAAAACCATGCCAAACGGAGAACGCCAAGCGGTCTCGAGACAAAGCGCGCGGTTGAAGTCTCCAAAAACCGAAAACTAGTCTCAAGACGGGAAAAGTGGCCTATGACCACAAAAAACTGGTCTACAAGACCTCTCCCTCTTTCAGGCAAGGAAAACCAGACTTGGTCCGCAAACTGAGTCAAAGCACAAAGAGTTTAGAGGCCTGGTGGCAAGGCTCTCAGCCAAAACTCTGAAACCTCGAAACGAGGACCACATGCACTATCACCGAGCGCTCAATCGATGACGTCTGAGTCTTAAGGTTAGTCAAAAACGGGGTGTCTACAGTTGCCCCTCTTTGACAGAACTCGAAAGTCATAAGTGACAGGAGTGAGTGTCAAAGCCTAGAGATGACCCATTTTTGACAAGGCCGAAGACTTAGACAAACATGCAAGATAATAAAGAGATGTGCCCGCAGGCAGGGGCAAAATGCAAAGGACATGCACAAAGCCGAACATAACTTATGATCATGCAAGGAAAGCTGTAATGAAGAAATTATACACAATAAATGCAACAGTTTAAACAAGCGAACAAATCAAACTACATTACATGCAGAAAGGATGTAAGAGAATTATACAACTCTCGCTACGTTTCACGCGGAGAACATACAATACCGTCTGGTTCGTCTTGTCGCGCCAGCTTCAAATGAACCGTATATACAATATCGTGCCTACAAAATAAAGAGACTTAACAGGTACAATATCGTTAGAAACATGCGTAGCAATGTAAGTAAAAAGTGCGTGACAGCGCAAGTGCAGGGGTGCATGACAATGCAACCTAAGTGTGACGCATAACAATACGGGAGGGATGCATGATAGCGTGATAAAATGCATGCACAATGCAAGTAGAGTGCACAAAATAGTGCGATGCGCAAAACAGCGCGATGCGCTAAACAGCGCGAGTGCACAAGAAAGTGCAAATGCACAAGACAGTGCGATGCGCTAAACAGTGTGATAAAATGCATTCACAATGCAAGTAAGGTGCACAAAACAACGCGATAAAATGCATGCACAATGCAAGTAAGGTGCACAAAACAGTGCGATACACAAAATAGCGCAATAAAATGCAAGCACAATGCAAGTGAGGTGCACAAAACAGTGCGAGTGATAAATGAACAGTAGATGCAAAGGGGGACGCACCCCAACCACACTGGAATCAAGAGAGGGGGAAAAACAAATCCCAAAACAACTAATCAGGAGCGTGCCCAACGCAGCCTGAGACAAATTCCAAACACGCTAAAGTCATGTGAGGAAGGAGGGACACTAAAACCTCGCTGAAATCATGAGAGGAGGTCCGAAAACAAACCGCCCAAGTGCGTGCACAACACAACCTGAGATAAATTCCAAACACATTAAAATCGTGTGAGGAAATGGGACACTCAAACCACGCTGAAATCGTGAGAGGAGGTCCGAAAATAACCCGCCCAGGCGCATACACAACGCAACCTGAGATAAATTCCAAACACGCTGAAACCGTGTGAGGAAAGGAACACACAAACCACGCTGAAATCGTGAGAGGAGGTCCGAAAACAACCTGCCCAGGCGTGTACACAACGCAACCTGAGATAAATTCTAAACACGCTGAAACCGAGTGAGGAAAGGGTCACTCAAACCACGCTGAAATCGTGAGAGGAGGTCCAAAAACCCGTCCAGGCGTGTTTGCAACACCACCTGAGATAAATTCCAAACACGCTGAAATCGTGTAAGGAAAGGGACACTCAAACCACGCTGAAATCGTGTAAGGAAAGGGACACTCAAACCATGCTAAAATCGTGAGAGGAGGTCCAAAACAACCCGCCCAGGCGTGTTCGCAACACAACCTGAGATAAATTCCAAACACATTGAAATCGTGTGAGGAATGACAGACTCCAACCACGCTGAACTCGTGAGAAGAGGAAAGACAAACTCCAAACACGCTAAAATCGTGTGAGGAAGGACAGACTCTAACCACGCTGAACTCGTGAGAAGAGGAAAACAAATTCCAAACACGCTCAAATTGTGTGAGGAAGGACAAACTCTAACCACGCTGAACTCGTGAAAAGAGAAAAGGAAAATTCCAAACACGCTGAAATCGTGTGAGGAAGGACTGACTATAACCGCGCTGAACTCGTGAGAAGAGGAAAGGAAAATTCCAAACACGCTGAAATTGTGTAAGGAAGGACAAACTCTAACCACGCTGAACTCGTGAAAAGAGGAAAGGAAAATTCCAAACACGCTGAAATCGTGTGAGGAAGGACAAACTCTAACCATGCTGAACTCGTGAGAAGAGGAAAGAAAAATTCCAAACATGCTGAAATCGTGTGAAGAAGGACAGACTCTAACCACGCTAAACTCGTGAGAAGAGGAAAGGCAAATTCCAAACACGCTGAAATCGTGTGAGGAAGGACAGACTCTAACCACGCTGAACTCGTGAGAAGAGGAAAACAAATTCCAAACACGCTGAAATCGTGTGAGGAAGGACAAACTCTAACCACGTTGAACTCGTGAAAAGAGGAAAGGAAAATTCCAAACACGCTAAAATCGTGTGAGGAAGGACAGACTCTAACCACGCTGAACTCGTGAGAAGAGGAAAGGCAATTCCAAACACGCTGAAATCGTGTGAGGAAGGACAGGCTCTAACCACGTTGAACTCGTGAGAAGAGGAAAACAAATTCCAAACACGCTGAAATCGTGTGAGGAAGGACAAACTCTAACCACGCTGAACTCATGAAAAGAGGAAGAAAATAACTCGGGAGCGCGTTCCACGCATCCTAAGTTAGGTCCCGGGGGACAACGATCCTAAACGCTATTCAGCGTAAAAGGATAACAGACACAAGATAGCACAAGATGCAAATAAATGCAATAAGTGCGATGACACGATACATGTTACAAGCAATGTAGAGCATGATGTTTAGGAAATGCATTAATCAAACAAAGCGGTGCTTTAAAAAGCACCTCAAGGGGTGAGTGGCGGTGAACCGCTCTACTCTGACGGGGATCTCCCCTTGTGTTCTTCGAACTCATACCTTCAACTCGCAGTACAAAGGTCCGGAAATGCTGACAAGGGGCAACATCTGTTGGGGAAACCACAGATGCCATTTTTCTTCCTGATCACATTCACAATTTTCCCTATTCTTCAACGGGGTGACAGACTAGGTTGGTTCAGTATCCAGAATTGAGATGCAAACCCGCTACCTCAACCTATGGGGCTTCCATACAGATTTCAAGCTGGGGATACACCCATGGGTATTTAAACCAGACTTTAGTCTCGAAAATTCCTAACCTTTGTGTTCTAGGCATTAGCCATTCGAACTCTAGTTCCCACCGTCGCAGTTGATCTCCTAGGAACTCATCGCAAACACAGCCAAGATAACCTCTGGCAGGGACGGTGCTCAGGGAGAGCACTTCTGATCGCCGTTCTGGCACCGAAACAGTCAACACAATATTCGGTTCACTTTGAACACACAGCTCGTACAACAAACTGCTCATTCTGAACACACAACTCATAACATAGTACTCGGTTTATTTGGCACACAGCTCGTACAACAGACTGCTCACTCAGAACACACAACTCATAACACAGTATTTTACTCACTTTGAACACACAGCTCATGCTGCAAACTGCTCATTCTGAACACATAGCTCATAACACAATATTTTGCTCACTTTGAACACATAACTCGTTCTGAACATACGGGATGTAGTGACGGAATTTGCAGAAGTTGAAACAAACTCAGATGCTCCAAATTTTCCCTCTTTCTTTTGCTTTGCAGCCTGGAACCCATATAGCTTCAGATAGGTCCTGGTTTTACTGTTCTCACATGACCTAGGTTGAACCCTGCAGTTTTATGAAAGAACGAATCCTGTTTTGCACAAATGTGGAGAATGGCACAGCACTCCGAACGCAAAACAAATCATTTTGAAATTGAGAAATGAATTTTTAACTAGGTATTGAGCCTACGACTGACCACAGCAAAAATGACTCAACAAAGGAAAACAAAGGTAAAACAACCTAAACACATCGAGAAACACTCGAAATGACTCAAAACAAGAATCGAGACAAACAAAACAACACGCACGACACTCAGACGTGTTCCAATGGCAAGAGACCTCTCAGTTCGTGAGGGGCCAGTTTCTTCGGGTATTGTTTCCCACCCTTTCTCATTTGTGATTCTCACATCACTCGGCCCTCAGGCTCAAATTTTTTTTTTTTTCTGAAAAAGCCCTTTCCTCACTTTTTCTCTCATCGCACATCTCTCTATTCTTCAATCTCTTATTTTTTTATCCCTCCCCTGGATGGTTGATGGAGAAACAAGATGTTGCGGGCTCTCGCCCCTAGCATTCCGCTAGATTCTTCTTCTTCTTCTGCTCACAACAGTGAACTTTCCTACAGAGGAATTGTGACAGGATGCGCAGCAGATCCATAACTGACAGCGGTTGACGATGCCCTTAGCCAGTATGGATGTGATCAGACCTGTCTAAATGAGGGAGTGGAATATCCTGATCCATTCCATTTCGTGCTTCGCACTTGGCTTGATACCTCGCTGATTGGAGGATGTTGAGAGCTTTCAGCCCTTTTCTATTAACTTCAGTTGTGCCCTCTTCTGGCAAGTATGTTGAGAATGGGGAAAAGACAGAGCACCTGACTCAACTGTGCCCCTAGTTCATCATTTTGACCATTTTTTGTTTTGGACTTCTGCTAAAAGAATTTTAATCAATATGAGAGTTAGATTACCATACTTGTTCGATTTTCTGATTTAAAATCATGCAAGTCAGGTTATGAGCACTGAAAATTTTCCTTTTTGGGTCCAAGAAATGGTCCAGTTTCGGAAAAATGGAATAATTTTTGAGAAAATTAGCCAACCTCAGTAAAAATTCTCAAAAACTGTTTTTGCAAACGGCCACTGCTCAACGAGCATAGAACCTACTCTTGAGATACACAACCTTAGATCCATAACAATGGAAAATTGCCCCTTGCCTAAATGGCACTGCACGGCAACGGAAAGTTGCTCCTTGTCTGAATGGCACCGCAACGCACTGTACGGAAACGAAAAGTTGCCCATTGTTTGAATAGTACCGCAGCACACTGTAACCAGTTCTCATAGTGAAGATCACAACCAAACTCTTGGATACAGAAATGACAAAGATGACCCGTTCAATCTCATAGACAGGACAGTTGAATTGGAAGTATTTACGGCTGGACTTCAGAATGAAGTTGCCTACGCATCCCAAACATGGGAATCAAGCCATACGTAGTTCGGGTTAAGGTACACTCGGGTATTAACCTCTCCTTTTACGCTCTAACTTTTGCCAAGGCCGCCCTTCCAGGATTTCAACCTTGCGAGCTATGTTTTTCTTTTCTTTTCATTTCTTTTTTCATCTTTTCTATTTTTTCATTTCTTTTCCTTCATTTTTTTCATTTTTCTTTTCTTTTCATTTGCTCTAACTTTTGCTTGGGTCGCCCTTCCGAGTTTTTGGCCCAGCGAGCCTCTCCAGGGTAAAAGTGTAGCTTTGTCCATGTCAAATGGTTTTAGGATCTCGAAGCCATCTGAATCTAGGAGAGTGGCTGTTGTTCGCTGATGATGTAGGAATCCATCCAATGGGGGGCTGAACTTGCCCCTAGTGTTGTGGATAGGAACTCGGTTGTACTTCAGCAAAACTTTCTTCTTTTCTCCCTTCTGGGATTTGGCATTCTTGTCGATTTTCATTAACTTGAGAAGAGTCCCAATTTTTCGCTCTTCGAGCACAATTGAAATTCTTTTGCCCCTAGTTCGAGGGTTGTTTCTGATCTAGCTTTGCAAGCTTCTTTTGATGACACCTGATCTTTTTTCCCCTAGTTCGAGAGTTGCTTTTGATCTAGCTTCACAAGCCTCTTTTGATGACACCTGATCTTTTTGCCCCTAGTTCAAGGGTTGCTTCTGATCTGGCCATACAAGCCTCACATTATGGTTGACCGTTGAACATTCTGAATTAAGGTTCAAGGTTTGAGAGCAAAGGGGGTCGGGTCTCGAGGCTGAGAGTGATCCTAAGCTGCACAATCCCAAGAGTGATTCCACACAAGTCTTCACAAAACCACGCAAAATAATTTTTTGAAATCTTTTAAGAAAGCGATTAATCGCTCGTGCGGAAGACAATGTAGAACCAATCTAGATCAAGCCAGGATCCTTCTCAGTACTCCCATTAACAAGCATGATCTTAATCATTAAGGGCTTAGCATGCCTCTTTTTCTCTCAGTTGATCACATTTTTGCAAAACCTGAGGAATTCCTTCCTTTTCGTTTACATCACAATGTTCAAAAGGTTTTGAAAAACATAGGTCAACGCAATAATTTCAAGGCACAGAAGAGCAGGTGAAATGCGCTGCCGTTTCAAACAAGTTTGCTGGCACAACAGGTTCAAGATAGAAACAAACGCACAAACATGAAAACCACTGCTGTTTCATTCAGATCTTCTGGTGTAACTGGCTCCACGACTGAAACAGACTCAAAAGAAAGCAAAAAGGCAAACACAAAACAAAATAGTGATGTCCGAGGTAACACCCTTGGAATCACTCGACTCCTATACAACAGGACTGACTCGATACGACAAGACAGACCCCAAACAAAAAGACTGACTCGAAACAAAGAGACAGACTCAAAACAAAACAATGGAACTGACTCAATACCCAAGCTAGAACGTAAAACAAACAGCAGTTGTACAATGCTAAAACAGTGTGCGTCATCCCCATATCTGGAGTAAGCTGAGTGCCATCCGCAGGTGGTTCATCCCCCGATCACATTATCACATTATCCCCCAAGTTCACTGATCCAGTGTCGATAGACTTTGCAAGGCCCGGTGCGACAATGACCTCTTTATCAATCAGATCTTGTATTTCGTGACGAAGACGAAAACACATGTTAATGCCATGGCCGGCTCATTGATGAAAGGCACAGTACATGGCCGAATCATGGGATAGATGGAGGTTATTTGGTAATGGCTGCGGCTCCAGGGGCTTCAGATGCCCCTGTCTGATCAGGACATTCAGAGCCGATGACAGAGACATGTACAGTGGGGTGAACACCCTCTGGCCCCGAGGTAGGTACTTCGAGGTTTGTGGAGTTTTGCTGGATGCACCAACAAAGGGATTGGTAGGCGCCGACTGGGTTTGCTGATCTCTTTTGAGTACATGATTAGAGCTGAGAGGAACATTTCTGGTACGACACCCCTTCTCCTGGCTTGCCCCTTGATTCAAACTGCTCTCATTTTGAGTGGCAAAAGTGCCATCCACAATCTTTGCGACAACTGCAATCACTTGTTGTTTGTCCAACCCTTCGGTTTTCAAAGCCTTAATAGCCCACAGAAGGAGTTCATAGGGATCAATACCTACCCCTACCTTGTTCTTTCCACTCGCCTCCAGTTTGCCAAGGGATTGACCTTCTTCAAATGCAGCCCGTCCCAAGATTGGGAAGCCTTTTGACATGAAATTCCCGGTATGCGGTGTGGTCGATGACGGAGCCAATATCCCAAAGGCTAAATCTACCACAGTTCCCTGAAGATTTTCGATCATTCTCATCAGCTAAGAAGTAGTGGGCTCACAAGTTTGAGATGATCGGGGTCTAGGTGCATCTATCATGCACAAGTCCGTGCTTTCTGGAATGAACACCTCAGGCTTGGGTAGATGGGCTGGGGTGATGTATATGCTGGGGTTGTAGCCGGATGGCAGTATATGGATTTGATTGAGATGCAGAGATGACGGGTTAGTACTGGCCCGAGGTCCTTTAGGTGGAGGTATGGTCTCTTCGTCAATAAGATCCTGAATCTTATGACGGAGGCGGATGCAATGGTTCGTATCATGACCGTGTTGTTGATGATAGACACAGTATTTAGCTGGGTCATATCTTGGTGGAAGAGGATTTGGAAGGGGTTGGGGTTCTAGGAGTTCTAGGTGTCCTTCTTCTCGCAGCATTTCCAAAGCTTGAGAGAGACTCATGTAAAGAGGATGGAATTTTTGGGCTTGAGGCTGAGTTGAAGTGGTGGGTTTTTGGCCATTGAGGGAAGTGATGATAGAGTCTATTTCTGAGCATTTAGCAGCTGTACTACCATCAGTAGCAGCATTGGAACTGTGAACAACATTTTTCTTCAAAGGCTCATTATCTTCTGCAAAAATCCCTTGTCTGATGGCGTCCTCAATTTCAACCCCTATTTCATGAAGGGCTGGAAAGGTAAATAGAGGTAGAACGACCATCTTTTACAGTAACTTGCCATGCAGATTCCGAACAATCATCCTGATCTGATCTTTGTCGGAAAGCCTTGTAGTCATCATTGAGGCCTTTGCTTTCCATCTCACCACGAACTTTGCGAAACCCTCATTTGGCTCTTTGCGGGTGACTTCGAGATCACGAGTTGTGACCTCGATCTGTGTATTGTAGGAGTATTGAGCAATAAAGGCCTCAGCCAGTTCTTCCCAGGTCTGTTTCACAGAGTCCTTCAATTTCGCATACCAGATTGCGGCTATCCCAGACATGGTTCAGGAGAATAGTGATAACTTCTGGGCTCCATTGGCCTTAGAATATCAGAAAATAGGTGGAGGTGCACCCTTGGGTCTCCAGAGCCGTTAAAGCGGTCGATATGCAGCATTTCAAATCGCTCCGGTAAGGTAACTGCAGATTCAGTATACTCGTCCTCTAAATCCGGGATGGAGTTCACTCTTTGTGCTTGTTTGAATAACTTCTCTAGTTTATTGACCTTAAGTGCAGTTGAGTCAACTTCAAATTCAAACGGAGCGTCGCTTTGATGGACAGAAGCTTTAGAGGCCTGTGCTGGAATTGGCTCCGCCGGATTGCCCTGAGTCTCTCGGACATTGGTAATATGGGTAGTGGCTCCGGGTGTCGGGTTACCCGTGGGAGGTGCATGAGATGCAAAGGCCGCAGCCAGCTGTGGCGGTTGTTGTTGTAGCCTATTTATCACTTCGGCCTGACGAGCCGTGACTTCAGCCTGACGGACTGCGTCTTGCTGTAGTGCCTCGATTGTCTGTTGCAGGTGCTGTATCTGTTCTTCCACACTGGCTGGGGGATACTGAGCCATGTGATCGGATGATTGATCTTATGCTGAGCTGAAAGCAGACAACTGTTCCCAAACCAGACTAGACCCGGGTGAACTGAGGTGTGACTACTGTAGAAACTGTACTGGTGAATTCTGCCTGAACCTCCTTCGTCTTGTAACCAGCGGGGGTGAGGCAAACACAGGTTGCTTCTGAACCAATTCTGACCTGATAAAGTCTATCAGTACAAGTCCAACATACCCGAGGGATATGGGAGCCTTCTGAAGCTATAGTTCCACGATTACCTTGCAAAAGAAGAAAACAGACAGCGTCTCAGCCTGACTTCACCAGAGCAGATATAAGCAAAGCTGAATGACTGTGCTCTCAACTGAACTCTGTCCAAAATTCTGCCCTGTAAATCGATACTGTCGGGTAAAACTGATTCCCAAATAATGATGCCCTCAGGCTTGATACCCAGTCTTGCAAACTGATACATACAACCCTATAGAGACACACTCTAAAAGCACATAACAAGCAAATGAGAGCCAAAACACCCCTATGTTGGGGTTGGGTTTCCCTGCCCTATTTTGTCAGGAGCTAGGGTTTCACTACGCACGCAGCGGTTTCAAACAACCTACAATCGGGTAAGCAACCTGTCCTAGTTTGGAATAGTCACTATGGATTTCGACATGAACTAGGTCGAATGGCCAAAAAGGGTGCCCCGATAAAAACCGGGGTTCGTGTTCCCGTCGTGGCAGAGCCTGTAACCGGTCAGCCTTATGGCACACAGCCTCAGGCTAACCGTTCAGGAATAGCAGACGGCGAACACGGTGACTTAGGCGCACCTGTAGACGTCCCCGAACGCCCCGGGAGGGTTGGTCCCGTTCTGTTCATTTGGGGTCACTACAGCTCGGACTCTTAAATGTCACGGTTCCTAATCTGAACCAAAGAGTCCAAATCCGGCAAATCGTTTTGAGAAACTGATTTTTGAGAAAGTAGTGCCAAACATGGACTGCTTTGCCAGATACAGAGTCGCCACCTAAATATTTTATTTTGTGAAATTTAGAAAACCCTGACTCGGTGCCAAAAGGCCACATGTCCGTCATCACCAAAGTTGCCTCGGCTCGGGAACTTGGGTACGATTGGGGAAGGTCACTTCGTGAGCACCCCCACTCGCCCGGTCATAGACCGGCCTCTACTAACCATGATATCAATTTTTGAAAACATTGTGAGTTCTTATTCCGGTTTATTAGCCTAGGTTACTATGTGATGCATACAGCATACAAATATAGACCGGGTCGCCTGAATTGGAACGAAACATTTCATGTTTGCTTTTTTTGAAAATGGTTTGCTACCCACAGGTAGGCTTGAAACATTTGATGATTTATTCCAATTCAGATAACCCAACCTTCACCCACAGGCATTCATGCAGTTATATCATATAAGCACATAGCCTCATGGTAAGCATGCTATTCATGGCAACACTCACACGCATGCAAGGATGCTAAAGCATAAAGCTTACCGAGTACTCCAAGCCAAAATAGAAACTTCATTAGAAATCATGCATGATCCTAAGTATACAGAAATGCCTAATGCAACACATGCAAAATGCAACTATAGCAGGCTCGGCTATTCTAAACATGGCATATGAGATGCTACAACTGTCATGTATTCAATTTTAGAATTGAAAAATACAATGCAGTTAGTATGATGCGCCGAGCCCGGTGCATGCAATACAGATGAATGATGCAAACATGCTGTCATACTGTATGCTAATTTAAATATGCCTAATCTAACCATCATAAGCGGATAAATAAAAGGGAGAAAGACGTGGGGTTGGAAGACATACATCACACTCACGCACACTTATTACAGTTGTGCCCTCACTCGGAGGGTTCGAATAAATAATACAGTCCAAATATTACAGTCCAAAATATTACAAAATTCTAATTAATTAATGAATTAACTAAAAAAAAGCAAATAAAACTGGCGTGCAAGCCAGGGACTGCCTTGCTTCTGATGGATGATGCATGTCCGGGTTGTCTTGCGCGGAAATCCACCGGAATGCCCCAATTAGCCTCTGTTTACACCTGTTCTTGAAATGCGTGCCAAGCCCCAAAAAGTCGCTGATTCTTCGTTTTGCTGCAACAGAGAGCAGGAAAGGGGCATAGCAATGTATTTGCACAAATATATGCATGTCTCGATCCTCGTGCCACCAATCACGCATACCGAGGCATGATGGCCGAGGAGCCGAAATGCACAACTCAATATAGGATGAATGCACATGAAACTACAGCTAAAACCTAACTCCATCATGGATAATCCGGAGTGTCGGTGACTGGGGAATTGAGACACATTCCGTCACTCGGAGTACGAAATGCACCTCGTTTCCCGTGCCCGGGCTAACTCCTATTCCGGACACGATGCAATACGCATGATATGCATGAAATGCAACTAAGATACAATCTTAACATACACAATGCTATGGGAATGAGAGGTCTCGAAATGCGTGCACACGGGCACGCAAACCGAGAAAATGACAGAATGCAATCTAAGATACAACCTAGCATGCACAATGCTATGAAAATGTGATGCCTCGAAATGCGTGCACACGGGCACGCAAACCGAGAAAATGACAGAATGCTATGAAAATGAGATGCCTCGAAATGCGTGCACACGGGCACGCAAATCGAGAAAATGACATAAATAATACGAATGACATGAAAATGTGATATGGGCTTATACCAACAAGAGTGAGCCTCAGCCACACTCACATAGGATGCCGGCGGATAAAAAATGAAGTGCCTCGAAATGCGTGCACACGGGCACGCAAACCGAGGTGATGGCGGAATGCAATGAAATGACATGGAAACATGATATGGACTTATACCAACATGAGTGAGCCTCAGCCACACTCACATAAGATGTCGGTGAATAAAAAATGAAGTGTCTCGAAATGCGTGCACACGGGCACGCAAACTGAGGCGATGACAAAATGTGATGAAATGACATGGAAACATGATATGGACTTATACCAACATGAGTGAGCCTCAGCCACGCTCACATAGGATGCCGGGGGATAAAAAATGAAGTGCCTCGAAATGCGTGCACACGGGCACGCAAATCGAGGCGATGACAAAATGTGATGAAATGACATGGAAACATGATATGGACTTATACCAACATGAGTGAGCCTCAGCCACACTCACATAGGATGTCGGCGGATAAAAAATGAAGTGCCTCGAAATGCGTGCACACGGGCACGCAAATCGAGGCGATGACAAAATGTGATGAAATGACATGGAAACATGATATGGACTTATACCAACATGAGTGAGCCTCAGCCACACTCACATAGGATGCCGGCGGATAAAAAATGAAGTGCCTCGAAATGCGTGCACACGGGCACGCAAACCGAGGCGATGACAAAATGTGATGAAATGACATGGAAACATGATATGGACTTATACCAACATGAGTGAGCCTCAGCCACACTCACATAGGATGTCGGCGGATAAAAAATGAAGTGCCTCGAAATGCGTGCACACGGGCACGCAAACCGAGGCGATGACAAAATGTGATGAAATGACATGAAAACATGATATGGACTTATACCAACATGAGTGAGCCTCAGCCACACTCACATAGGATGCCGGTGAATGAAAATGAAGTGCCTCGAAATGCGTGCACACGGGCACGCAAACCGAGGCGATGACAAAATGTGATGAAATGACATGGAAATGGCATGCAATCATTCTAATGGAATTTCAGCAGTAAAATATGGGGGAAAACAGTCCCGAAATGAGGCGAAATGACGCAAAATGCATGGAATTGTCCCGAAATGCGAATTTAGGCACCCGAAATGGCCTATGACTATGCCAAACATGCACAATATGGACATGCAATGCAAAGACAGAAGCTAGACAGTCCCAAAAAAGGCACTTTCACAGTTATAAACATGGCCAAACAGCAAGCATAGGTATGGCAAAAATGGCATGCAAGAATAGGGGCCAAAAGAGGGGTAATGAAGCAAGTGATATAAGAAAAACCCAAATTGAAAAATTTCCTTCTACAACACTGAAGAGGGACCAAAAATATGAATATTTACAGTATATGGCAGCCTCAAAATTAGTATACAAACATGATAGAAATGTGATGCAAAATAAGGCTCAAAAATGGCTATAACATGAAGTATACAAAATAATCACCAAACAAAAAAAAAATGTTAATGAAACATGAAGTATAGGTCAAAATAAGGCCACTTTCAGTTCGGACCAAGGTCCAAAAACAGAAGCAAAGGGGGCTGCCAATTTATGCAAAAATGGGGCCAAATAAGGGATATAACTACAAGTGACACATGGAGGCACCAAACAATGTTGAGCCCTTCTCCAATGTTGAAGAGGGGCTCAAAATAAGCCTACTATCAGTTTACAACATGCTCAAAAACAGATTTCTCATGGGCCAAAAAAAGCATGCAAGATTATGACATATAAGAGGATCAATGAAGCAAGTGTATCATGGAGGGCTCAAACAGGGTTGAGCCCTTAATGAAAAGTGAAGATGAGCTCAAAATAGGGCCCCTTTCAGTTAGGGCCGGAGCTTGAAACAAAAAGCAAGTGGGGCTTACAAATAGATCAAGAAAAAGGGTCAAAAGAGGAGAAGTATCACTTACCCTTGAAGACTAAGACTTTTGTTGCTTCTTGGATCAATTTGTAGCTTCTTTGGCCTTTGAGAAACCTTCCTTGTTGCTGGAAATGAGGTGGTGGTGGTAGAGCTTGGTGGTGTAGAAGGAATGGTGCTTAAGGACTTAAGGTTTTTCAAGGAAATGAAAGGTATAGAAATGGAGTTGTGTATGGAAGCTTGAAGATGAAGTTTTCTAACCTCAACAAAGGATATATCTTGCTTGCTATATAGGCCAAAAAGGGGGTGTAAAGGTGGGGGAAAAGGAGAGTAATTTTCCCCCAAGAAATATCCCCCGGATGAAGATCTTTTCTGGGGATAAAGCTCCACAGCTGTAAAGGGAACAGTGCAAGGAATACGGCCGGCCTGGTACTTTTGTTGCAGGTGGCCGGCCGGCCACACCCCCTAGCCAGCCGGCTAGGGGTCAAAAGGGTCAAGCACATTTTCTGGCCGGCCACCAACTGGTGGTGTCCTCCTATCTGTGTACAACACAACCCTGTGGTTAAAAGTCCAAGAAAGTGGGTCCAAGGGGTTCAACATTAGCTCTGAAAGAGGGGGTCAAAAGGGTCAAGTTGAATTAATGGCCGGCCACCAACTTTTAGGGTCCTCTCATGTGTGTACATCACAAATATGTGGTTCAAAGTTCGAGAAAAAGGGTCCAAGGGGTTCAACATTAGCCCGGAAGGAGGGGGTCAAAAGGGTCAAGTTGAATTAATGGCCGGAAATGAACTTTTAGGGTCCTCTCATGTGTGTACATCACAAATATGTGGTTCAAAGTTCGAGAAAATGGGCCCAAGGTGTTCAACATTAGCCCGGAAGTGCTAAAAACGGGCGCCGGAGGGCGTCGGAGGATGTATAACTGGTTGCTGCAACAATTGCTGGCCTCTCACCCTTCAGTGACCTCCTCGGTGATAAAACAGAGGTACCTGCCAAAAATGAACGAAAACCGTTGCAAAACGAATGCTCGGGGACCAAAACACGCAGTTCGGGGTCCCGAAAATGGGCTGTTAAGCACCGAAAGTGGCGTTCGGCCATGAAGTGGGTTTCTCAGCCCCCAGTGTCCCTCAAAAGGGAGAAAATAGGAAGTATGCCAAGAATTAGAGCAAACGGAGATGGTTAGGCGGTCTCGAACCGAGGCACACGGCCAACGGTCCCGAAAACCGGGAACCAGACTCCGAAATGGGCAAAATGGCCTACGGCCACCAAATGTAGCCTACGGACATTGAGAGATGGTCTACAGGACCTCTCCCTCCCCTCAGGAAAAGAAACAGAGAAAACCGAGTCTGGTTCGCAAACCGAGACAAGGCACAAAAGAGGATTCGGAAGTCCGGAGGCAAGGCTCACAGCCGTAACTCTGAAGCTCCTGAACGAGCACATTATGCAACATCACCAAGCGCTCAATCGGTGACGTCTGAGTCTTAAGGTCGGTCAAAAATGGGGTGTCTACAGCACCAATGTAAATGCAATGCAAAGAGACACATAAGTGTAGACAAAACAAGATATCATGAGTTCGAGTCAAGTTCTCTAAGTCCCCAGCAGAGTTGCCAGAAACTGTAGACACGCTCCCGGGAAACTCCCCGACATCCACGCGCTCCTGCGTGGGCTAGCGGCGCGAATCTCGTTTTGTTCTCTGAGCTACTATAGTTCAGACTCAATGTCACGGTTCTGAATCTAATCTTATAATGTGCGATGTAAGACCGATAAATCACCAAAGAGTCCAAGTCCAGCAAATTGTTTTTGGAAAACTGATTTTTTAGAAAGAAGTGCCAAACATGGATTGCTTTGCCAGATACAGAGTCGCTACCTAAATATTTTATTTTGGGGAAATTTAGGAAATCCTGACTCGTGCCTAAGGCCACGTGTCCGTCATCACCAAAGTTGCCTCGACTCGGGAACTTGGGTACGAGAGGGGAAGGTCATGCAATGAGTACCCCCGCTCGCCCGATCAAAGATCGGCCTATACTAAGCATGATATTTTGTTTTTGAAAAACACATGTGCTCTTATTCCGGTTAATTAGCTAATCTTACTTCATGATGTGCACATCATACAAGTATAGACTAGATCGCCTAATTTGGAACAAAACATTGCATATTCGTTTGTGAAAATGGTTTGGAGTTTGCTACTCGTAAGTAGGCTAAATCAGGGATTTTAATGAATTGTTCCAATTCAAGTAATCCAACCTTCACCCATAGACATTCAGGCAGTTAATCAACTAAGCAGTTAGCCTAATGGCAAGCATGCTTTCATGGCAACATTAACACATATGCGGTATGCTAAAGCGTAAACACTCACAGTGTACTCCCAGCCAAAACAAAGAACTAGTTAGAAATCATGCATGATCCTAGTGTAGACACCCCATTTTTGACCGACCTTAAGACTCAGACGTCACCGATTGAGTGCTTGGTGATATCGCATAATGTGCTCGTTCAGAAGTCTCAGAGTCGCGGCCGTGAGCCTTGCCTCCAGGCTTCCGAACCCTCTTCTGTGCCTTGCCTCGGTTTGCGAACCAGGCTCGGTTTTCTTTGTTTCTTTTCCTGAGGGGAGGGAGAGGTCCCGTAGACCATCTCTCAGTGGCCGTGGGCTACATTTGGTGGCCGCAGGCCATTTTGCCCATTTCGGAGTCCGGTTTCCGGTTTTTCGGGACCGTTGGCCGTGTGCCTCGGTTCGGGACCACCTAACCATCTCCGTTTGTTCTAATTTCTGGCATACATCTTATTTTCTCCCTTTTGAGGGACACTGGGGTCTGAGAAACCCACTTCGTGGCCGAACGCCACTTTTGGTGCTTAACAGCTCATTTTCGGGGCCCCAAACTGCGTGTTTTGGCCCCCGAGCATTCGTTTTGCATCGATTTTCGTTCATTTTTGGCAGGTACCTCTGTTTTATCCCCAGGAAGGTCACTGGAGGGTGGGAGGCCAGCAATTATCTTGGCAGCCAGTTATGTTCCATTTTCGCCCTCCGACACCCGTTTTTCGCACTTCTGGGCCAATGTTGAACACCTTGGAGCCATTTTCTTCAAACCCAAACCACATATTTGTGATATACACACATGGGAGGACCCTAAAAGTTCATGGCCGGCCACTAGTGTTTCTTGACCCTTTTGAACCCCTCCTTCCGAGCCAATGTTGAACACCCTTGGGCCACTTTCTTGAACTTTGAACCACATATTTGTGATGTACACACATGGGAGGACCCTAAAAGTTTATGGCCGGCCATTAATTCCATTTGAACCTTTTGAACCCCACCTCAAAATGGCTTGTTCTCTCTCCTGTTTTAGAGTTTCCAGATTCGAACCACAGGGTTGTGAAGAGGAGACCTGGGAGGCCACTAATATGTGGTGGCCGGCCACTATTTCTACTTGGCCTTTTTGACCCCTAGCCGGCCGGCTAGGGGGGGTGGCCGGCCGGCCACTTCCAAGTCCAATAATGGGCCGGCCATGTTCCTTGTGTGATACACTTTACAGCTGTGTAGCCTTTTCCCCCAGAAAAGATCTGTATCCGGGGGATATTTTTGTGGGGGAAAGGCTTGGTCCTTTTCCCCCACCCTTTCCTTCCATGCTCCTTCTCCTTTTGGTCCATATAACCAGCAGGTGGCATTGGTGAGAGGGGTTGGAAAAATTCATCTTCAAACTTGCATACAAAAATCTCTCTCTATCCCTCTCTTTCAAGCAAGAAACTCCAAGCCCTACACCACCATTTCTTCTACAACACCAAGCTCCACCACCACCACTCCATTTCCAGCAGCAAGGAGGTGTTCTCCAAGGCCTAAGGGAACCACAAACTCAAGCCAAGAGGCAACCAAAGTCAAGCCTTCAAGGGTAAGTAGTGTTCTTCCTTTTTTGAGCTTATTTTGGTATCTTTCCTTAGCCATACATGCTTATTGATTTGAGCTCCGACCAAAACTGAAAAGGCCATTTTTTTGAGCTCATTTTCTTGTTTCATTAAGGGCTCAACCCTGTTTGAGCCCTCCATATTGCACTTGCTTCAATATCCTCCTTGAATGCCATTTTCTTGCATGCTTTGGCAGCCTATCATGCTTCTGTTTTTGATCTTTTCACAGGCCTATAAATAGTCTTATTTTGACCTTCTTAACATGTTTCATTAAGGGTCTTTGACTGTTTGGTGAATATTTTGTAGACTTTGTGTTATAGCCTCTTTTGAGCCTCATTTTTGCATTGCATTTCTAGCATGTTTGTATACTGTTTTGGAGTTTTTACAGTTCTGTAAATATGCTTATTTTTGGTCCCTCTTCAATGTTGTAGAAGGGAATTTTTCAGTTTGGGCTGTGCATATACCACTTGCCTCTTTGGCCACCTTTTGGCCCTTTTTCTTGCATAAAAGCTTAGCTATATCTATGTTTGTTTTTAGGGTTTTTACAGTTCTGTAAATTGGCTTATTTTTGGCCCCTCTTCAATGTTGTTGAAGGGTCCTAACCTATTCGGAATTAGCAGCCGTGAGTTGCTTCATAACCTCATGTTTAGGGCCATTTTTGCATGCCATTGTTGCCCTATCCTTGTTTGCTGTTTGGCCATGATTTGTACTGGAAAAATGCTTATTTTGAGGCTGCCTTGCTTCTGTCTTTTCATTCCATGTACCAATTATGCATGCTTTGTATAGCTGTAGTTCATTCTATGCGCCTAATTTGCATTTCGGGAGAGATTCCATGCATCGGGTGCGCTTTCGCCTTGTTTCGGGGCTGTTTCCCTCCACTTTTTAGTGCTGGAATTCCATTAGCATGTTTGCATGCCATTTCCATGCCATTGCATTGCATATGCCATTGCCTCGGTTTGCGTGCCCGTGTGCACGCATTTCGAGGCACTTAATTTTCATCCATCGGCATCCTATGTGAGTGTGGCTGAGGCTCTCTCATGTTGGTATAAGCCCATATCATATTTTCATGTCATTTGCATTGCGTATATCATTGCCTCGGTTTGCGTGCCCGTGTGCACGCATTTCGAGGCACTTCATTTTCATCCATCGGACTCTTATGTGAGTGTGGTTGAGGCTCTCTCATGTTAGTATAAGCCCATGTTGCATTCTATATGCCATTTCAGCCATATTGCATTGCGTATGCCATTGCCTCGGTTTGCGTGCCCGTGTGCACGCATTTCGAGGCATCTCATTTTCACAGCATAGTGTATACTAGGTTGTATTTTAGATCGCATTCATGCATTTTCTCGATTTGCGTGCCCGTGTGCACGCATTTCGAGACATCTCATTTTCATAGCATTGTGCATGCTAGGCTGTATCTTAGTTGCATTCACGCATACCATGCATATTGCATCGTGTTCGGAATAGGAGTTAGCCCGGGCACGGGAAACGAGGTGCATTTCGTACTCCGAGTGACGGAACGTGTCTCAATTCCCTAGTCACCGACACTCCGGATCATCCATGATGGAGTTAGGTTCTTGTTGTGTTTATACGTGCATTCATTCTATATTGAGTTGTGCAATTCAACTCCTCGGCCATCATGCCTCGGTATGCGTGATTGGTGGCACGAGGATCGAGGCATGCATATATTTGTGAAATACATTGCTATGCCCCTTTCCTGCTCTCTGATGCAGCAAAAATCAAGAATCAGCAGTCTTCCGAGGCTTGGCGCGCATTTCAAGAACAAGTGCAAAACAGAGGCTAATTGGGGCATCTCGGTGGATTTCCGTGCAAGACAACCCGGACATGCATCATTCATCAGGAGCAAGGCAGTCCCTGGCTTGCACGCCAGTTTTTACAGCTTTCTTAGTTAATTTGTTAATTAATTAGGAATTTGTATATTATTCGGACTGTAATATTTGGACTGTAATATTCTTTCATTTGGGACTGTATATTTATTTGGACCCTCTGCGCGGGGGCATAACTGTAATAAGTGTGCGTGCGTGTGATGTATGTCTTCCAACCCCACGTCTTTCTTCCCTTTTATTTACCCGCTTATAATGGTTAGATTAGGGCATATTTCAATTAGCATACAGTATGATAGCATGTTTGCATTCATTCATCTGTTTTGCATGCACCGGGCTCGGCGCATCATACTAACTGCATTTGTATTTCAATTTCAAGTTGAATACATGATTAGCTGTAGCATTTCATATGCCATGTTTAGAATAGCCGAGCCTGCTATAGTTTGCATTTTTGCATGTGTTGCATTAGGCATTTCTGTGTATTTAGGATCATGCATGATTTCTAATGAGCTTCTGTTTTGGCTTGGAGTACTTGGTGAGTTTTATGCTTTAGCATCCTTGCATGCGTGTGAGTGAATGCCATGAATAGCATGCTTACCATGAGGCTAATTGCTTATGTGATATAACTGCCTGAATGCCTGTGGGTGAAGGTTAGGTTGTTTAAATTGGAACAAATCATTGACTGTGAGTTTTAAGCCCACTAGATAGTGGCAAAACCATCTTTTCTAAGCCCACCCGAGGGTGGCAAAATCTGCATTTTAAGCCTACTTGCGAGTAGCAAACCATCTTTCAAAAAAGCAAACATGAAATGTTTTGTTCCAATTCAGGCGACCCAGTCTATACTTGTATGCTGTGCGCATCACATAGTAACCTAGGCTAATAACCGGAATAAGAACACACAATATTTTCAAAAATAGATATCATGGTTAGTAGAGGCCGATCTTTGATCGGGCGAGCGGGGGTGCTCACGAAGTGACCTTCCCCAATCGTACCCAAGTTCCCGAGCCGAGGCAACTTTGGTGATGACGGACACGTGGCCTTTGGCACCGAGTCAGGGTTTCCTAAATTTTCCAAAATAAAATATTTAGGTGGCGACTCTGTATCTGGCAAAGCAGTCCATGTTTGGGACTTCTTTCAAAAATCTGTTTTCTCAAAACGATTTGCCGGATTTGGACTCTTTGGTTCAGACTTAGAACCGTGACTACAAATCGAGTCCGAGCTGTAGCGAGGTCCCCCCGCGGGCTTGTTACACCTAGTTCATGTTAAGATGGCTAATGCAACACATGCGAGAATGCAGCTAAAATAGGCTCGGCTATTCTAGAATATCATGTGAAATGCAACTTGGTACATGTATTCAAATTGGAATTGAAATACAATGCAGTTAGTATGATGAGCCGAGCCCGGTGCATGCAAGACAGATGAATGAATGCACGCATGCGAGCATAAGGTATGCTAAATGAAATATGCCCTAAAACCAACCATCGTAAGTGGTTAAGTAAAAGGGAAAAAGAAATGGGGGTTGGAAGACATGCATCACACACACGCACGCTTATTACAACAATGTGCCCTCTCGAGGGAGGGACCGAATAAGAAGCTAACTAGCTAATCTAAGCTAATTAAACTAATTATTACAAAACAAACTAATTAACTAATCCTAGTTAACTAATTATTACAAAACAAATTGAAATAGCTAAAGGCATTAACTATTAAAGTACAAAACAAAGCAAAAGCTAGCTATCTAAGCATGGCAGCTAAGGAAAGCAATAAATCAGGAGCTTCAGAGGGAAAGGAATGCATGCAAGCCCAGTTGCCTCGTTTGGAAATCCAATGCGATGCCCCGATTTTCCTATGTTTTCAATTGTCCTCAGAAACTTGCACCAACCTCCAGAAGCTGAAACTCCACCATGGGAGACCTATGGGAGGGTGGCCGACCACTTTTGGTCTCTCCAGCCACCTGCTGACCACTTTTCTTACAGAAAGTTAGAAAAAGTGGTCGGCCAGCTTATTTTTCTGGCTGGCCGACCAGTTGTTGTTGCTGAACTGCAATATGCTGCAACAGAGGGCAAGAAAGGACATGGCAATGTATTTGCAAGATATGTGTGCACAACCACTCTCCCTATCATGTCGTGAACTCAAAGGAGTGCGGTTCTCGACCCTCAGGCCACCAATCGTGCATTTCAATGCATGATGGCCAAGAGTCGAAGTTGCGTAATTCAATGTAAAATGAATGCACAAGTAAACACATAAAGCCTAAAACTCTATCATGTATGATCAAGAGCGTCGGCGACCGAGAATTGAGGCACGTTTCATCACTTGAAGTATGAAACGTCCATCCTTTCTTGTGTTTGGACTAACACCTATTCCAAACACAATGCAACAAAAACATGGCATACACAATGCGGCTCAAGCATGCAACTGAATGCAATCCAACTTAAGCATACAAACATGCAAGGGACAAGTGTGCAAACATGCAATTAGCATACTAGCATACACAATGCCATGAACTACATGGCATACACAATGCTCACGACAACTAGCATACGCAATGCAAATGGTAACTAACATACACAATGCAATGAACATGGCATATACAATTCTAAATTAATCATGCAAACAACATGGCATACTCAATGCTATGAACTACATGGCATACACAATGCACAACACTCAAAGACACTTAAAGAGTGAATGAAATGGGAACATGGCAATGCTAAAAAGCTTTGAAATGTCATGTTAGATGATGCCAAATCATGTACACAACACAAATGAAGCATGCAATGGTGCTCAAAGCATGAAGCAAACAAGAGCACTTGTACTACAAGTACGCAAAACATGAAGCATGTGATCAAGGCAACCCAAAACAGTCCTAGAACATGTTAAAATAAGTCTAAAACATGCATGGAAGGAAGCCAAAATAAGCTAGCGTGGAGGGCATAATGCATGATGCATACAAGGCAAATAAGGTGGATTACACTACACCTATTACGACCAAGCATGGGATGACTTAACCAACAAAAATCAGAGTTATATCATGGCAAAATAACCCCAAATAAGCACTGAAATGATGGCTCCAAGCTAAGACATGAAGGCATACGCAATGGTTCATGTTAAGGCATAAATGGGCAAACCCTCCAACACATTGAATAAGTGAAAGATGCAAGTACATGAGCATGAAACATGGACTGAAATCACATAATAAATGATGCCAAATCATTCAAATAGTGCAAGTAAAGCATGCTAGTGGACTTGGTGCACAAAGCTAACAAGCTAGATTGAACTATGGCTATACAAAGCAAGTCATGCATGGCCAAAACAACCAAAATCAGAGCTAAAGCATGTTAAAACATGGACAAAAGCTTCATGAAGTTAAACCAAAAGCATGCTAGAATGACATGTTACAACATGATGCATGTTTGGCTATTTCATGGAAATGCATTACAAGTGCATGGAGCATGCAAAGGCCAACCAAACCAACCCAAAATAGAGTCATGACATGGCAAAACATCACCAAAAACATGCTGAAATGGACACAAAAGAAGCTAGAATGACATGCAGTATGAAGCATACAAGACTAGTTTGTGTGATTTACACTACAAGTGTATAAACCATGCAAGGAGTGACCAAACCAAGCAAAAACAGTGGCATGCCTCAGCAAAACAACCACAAATACAAGCTAAGATATGGCCAACATAAGCTTAACAAAGATGCTCAAACATGAGGCATATGAAGCAAGTAAACAAGACACAAGGAGAGGGGATGACCCTCTCCTATTTAGGACTCCAAAACCACCTTTCCACCACTAAAAATCCTCTGGATTTTAGTGGTAGAAAGGTCATGCAAAGGCTACAACAAGAGCCTAAGGGGATGGCTCAAAACAAGGCCTAACAAGGCCTAAGAGGGGGTAGATCACCCCCAATGAAAAAGTGACCTTAAACAAACCTTTTAAGCATGCAAAAACAAAACTTTTTCTAGTTAAGATCTAAGCTTAAAATAGTATGAAAGAAGGGCTAAAAGCTTAAGCAAAAATGGGAGATTTAAGGGTTAAAGACTCACCCTTGAAGACCTTCTTTACTACTGCAACTCCAGTAGCCTCTTTGAGCTCAAACCAGCCCAAGAACTTCAAAAAAAACCTCAAGAAGCCTCAGCAGCACAAGCAAGGTGTTTGAGTGTGTGTTTGTGTACAAAAGTATGACAAATCTACACTTTAAGGCACAAAACAAGAGCAAACAAGGAAGAATAGATACAAGTCTATATCTATCTCTTAAGCCTCAATTTTTTGAACATAGAGGAGGGAGAAGGAGCCTTCCTCTTATAGAAATGAAAAGGCAAAGCTTCTTGCAGAAGCTAAGCCTTAAACCAATCCCTTCATACAATGTATGGATGATAGCTCTAATGCCCTCCAGCTGCGCCAGCTGGAGGAAAATATCTCCAAAAAGGTGCCAAAAAGCAGGCTAGCTACTTAAGTGGTCGGCCGACCAACTTAAAGTGGTCTCTCAGAACACAAACTGGTCGGCCATGGTGGGAGAGAGTGCAGGGGATGAAAACAAACAAATGGTGTGGTGGCCGACCACTTTTGATGGTCCAAAGATCAGGGAGACTAGTTGTCAGACCAGAAAACTGGTTGGCAGGAGGAAAAGTGGTCTCCAAGGGGAAATACTGGTCTCCCACCCTTGTACCACCGTCCAAACAAGGAAAACAAGGTTTGTACAAAAAACAAACCAAAACGGATGCAAGACGAAAGTTCGGGAGGCAAAGCGCACAGCCGGGAGCCTCGAAAACTAGTTGACAAGCACCAAAAGTGGTCTCCCAAACCACAGTGGCCCTCTAGGCCAAGGAAACAAGGTGTGGTTCAAAAACCACGCCAAACGGAGAACGTTAAGCGGTCTCGAGACAAGGCGCGCTGCCGAAGGCTCCAAAAACCAGAAACTAGTCTCCGGACAGGAAAAGTGGCCTACGACCACAAAAAGTGGTCTACAAGACCTCTCCCTCCCTCAAGCAAGGAAAACCAGACTTGGTCCACAAATCGAGTCAAAGCACAAAGAGTTCAGAGGCCCGGAGGCAAGGCTCTTAGCCAAAACTCCGAAACCTCGAAACGAGCACCACATGCACTATCACCGGGCGCTCAATCGATGACGTCTGAGTCTTAAGGTTAGTAAAAAATGGGGTGTCTACACATGGCCTTTCGCACGAGTCATGGGTTTTCTAAATTGTTTCAAAAAATATATTGGCGGCGACTCTGTATTTGGCAAAGTAGTCCATTTTTGGAAATTTTATTCAAAATCAATTTTCCAAAAGATTTACCGGTTTGGGACTCTTTGCTGTTTGTCTATTTCACATTGCACTTGTGAGATCAGATTCAGAACTATGTGAGTTCGATACTGTGGGGCTTATTTGTCTTCCAAAAGGGAGCATGAAAAAGTCGAGCTATGTATAAGCTACCTCTCCAATCCGCTCAAGGATCTCAAAAGGCCCAATAAATTTAGGGGACAACTTCCCACTTTTTCCAAATCTCATCAAACCTCACGAAGGTGATATCTTCAGGAAGACATGATCTCCTATCTCAAAAGACAAAGGTCTCCTCCTATGGTCAGCATAACTTTTCTGGCGACTTTTGGCAGTGGCCAACCTCTTACGAATAAGAGCGATATTCTCAGTCGTTTCTTGGACTAACTTTGGACCCAACATAGGTGCATTGCCGAGCTTGGCCCAACACACAAGAGACCTACACTGTCGACCGTACAAGGCCTCAAACAGTGCCATGGTAATATTTGATTGGAAGTTATTATTATAGGTGAACTACACTAAGGGCTAGTGCCTCTCCTACGATCCCTTAAAGTCAATAACACAACCCCGAAGCATATCCTCTAGAATCTGAATGGACATATGAGATCACTTTTTCAAGTGGTACACATTCAAAACAATTTTCAAACAAAACTTGAAATCAAATGTTCCAATTTTTGCAAATTAGTGTATACTTGTGTGCAACACATAGTAAGGTTAGCCTAATAACAATCGGAACAAGAGCATATAATGTAGATAAGAATCACATCATGATTAGTAGAGGCCGATCTTTGATCGGGTGAGAGGGGTGCCCAATTCATGACCTTCCCCTCTCGTACCTAAGTTCTCGAGCCAATACACTTTGGTGATGACGGATAAGTGGCCTTTGGCACGAGTCTCGGGTTTCCTAAATTTTCCAAAAATATTTAGGTGGCGACTCTGTATCTGGAAAAGCAATCCATTTTTGGCATTTTGATTCAAAATTGATTTTCTAAAAGATTTGCTGGATTTGGACTCTTTGGTGTTTATCTATTTCATATTGCACTTGTGAGATTAGATTTGGAACCGCGAGAGTCCGAACTGTGGGGCTAATTGTATCCGAAACGAGCACGAAAAGCCGAGCCACAGTTTTTGGCAACTTCGCTGGGGATTTAGAGAACTTGACTTGAAATTCATGATGTGAAATTTTATCTACACTTATATGTTCTTTGCATTTGCATTTGCATTAGTTCTTTAAGTCACCGTGTTTGCCATCTTGTATTCCTGGATGGTTTGCCGGAGGCTTGCCTAAAAAGCTGCCAAAAGGCTAACCTGTCTTGGGCTCTGCCATGTTGGGAACACAACCCTTGGTTCTGGACTACCGTTGTACCGCTTGATCCTCCTTTTACTTCTTGGTGTTAGGTGTAAGAGGTATATTAGGTAGTCTTGTTGAAGTACCCCTTTTGACCATATGGCCTAGCTGCATATAGTAAAGCCATAGTGACTATTTCAAATTAGGACATGATACTCTCCCAAATGTAGGATTGCGCGAAACCGCTTGATTGAAGTAGTGAAACTCTAGTTCATGATAAAACTAGGACAGGGTAACCCTACCCCCTCATAGGGGTGTTTTAGCCCTGTTTTAACTGGTGTGTGATTTATACAATGAAAACTGTACAGGAATGTGCATATTGGTTGCAAGGTTGGTATCTGTTTTGGGGCAAAATTCAGTGTGGAGTACAGTCATTCAGCTGCGATCATATCCATTCTAATGAAATTGGGCTGAGGTGCTGTCTGTTTTCTCTTTTGCAAGGTAGTCCTAGAACCATAGCTTTAGAAGGCTTTGATATCCCCCGGGTACTCTGGACTCGTGTTGATAGACTTTGTCAGGTTAGAGATCTAGTTTAGGGACAACCTGTGTTTGTTCAGTTCAAGAACAGTCATCTACTTCTAGGCCGGTTCAAGACCACTCACCTATTCCAATGGCACAGTATCTCCAGGCTAATATGGAGGGACTAATACTCCATCTACAACAAATAGTTGAAACACTGCAGCATGATGCGGCCTGTCAGGCTGAGGGCATAACCAGTCTACAATAGCAACAACCGTAGCCGGCCGTGGCCTCTGCATCCCAAATACCCACCATGGCTATTCCTGTGCCTGGTGCCACTGCTACAACTACCGTTGGTCAAAATCCACAAATTGAAAGTATTCTGGTTTTCCCAGTTTAGGCCGAACCTATCCCAGCACAAGCTTCCAAAGCCTCGGTTTATCAGACCGAGGCACTGTTCGAATTTGAGGTTGATCTAACCGCGCTTAAAATCAACAAATTGGTGAAACTTTTCAAAAAAAGTGCAAAGGGTCAATTCCATTCCTGACATAGGGGATGGGTACACTAAGTCTGTAGTTACATTACCAAAGCGGTTTAAGATGCCACACATTGATCGCTTTGATGGATCCGGGGACCTGATGGTTCATTTATAGTTGTTTTCAGATATTTTACGACTGATAGACTTAACTAGACTGCAGAAGATATCTCTCTTTGGTCGCACCATGTCGGATATAGCGGCCATCTGGTATGCCAAGTTGGAAGATTCCGTAAAGCAAAACTGGGAGGAGTTAGCCGAGTCCTTTATCACTCAATACTCTTGCAACACGCAAATTGAGGTCACGACTCGTGATCTCAAGGCGATATGTCAAGAGCCAAAGGAAGGCTTCTTCGAGTTTGTGGTAAGATGAAGGGCTAAAGCATCAATGATGACTGTTCGACCTTCAAAGAAAGACCAGATCAAAATGGTTGTCTGGAACCTGCATGGCAAGCTGCTACAGAAAATGATTATTCTCCCCTTATGGACATTTGGAGAATTTCATGAAATTAGGGTTCAAATCGAGGATGCCATCAGACAAGGGATCATTGTGGAAGGTAATGAGCCTTCGAGGAAGAATGTTGTTCACAATTCCAATGCTACTAGTGGTAGCATAGCTGCAAAATGCTCAGAAGTAAATACTGTCACTAGTTTACTCGAAAACCCTTTTGCTGATAATAGCCACAAACCAAGTATTTCAACTCGGCCCCAAGCCCGAAATTTTCATCCTCTTTACATGTCTCTTTCTCAAGCCTTGCAAATTCTGCTAGAAAAATGACACCTAGAGCTCCTAGAACCCCAACCCCTCCCAAATCCTCTTCCACCAAGGTATGACCCCGCTAAACACTGTGCTTATCATCCATAACCGGGTCATGATACAAATCATTGCATCCGTCTTCGTCATAAGATTCAGGACCTTATTGACGAAGAGATCATAGCTGCACTAAAAAAATGTTAGGCCACCACTAACCCATTACCTCCACACCTCAACCTTATCCATACACTATCATCTACCTACAACCCCAGCATATACATCACCCCAGCCCATTTGAGGTGTTCATTCCAAAAAACACAAACTTGTGTATGATGGACGCACTCGAACCCCAATCATCTCAAACCCATGAACCCACTACTTCTAAGCTAATGAGCATGATTGAAGATTTGCAGAGAACGGTGGCAGATTTAGCCTCTGGGATTTTGGCTCCATCATTGACCATATCACAGGCCAAAAATTTCATGCCAAAAGGCTCCCCAATCTTGGGGTGAGCTGTAATTGAAAAGGGCCAACCTAAAGTTGTCTCGAGTCTGGGTGATCACATGTCAACAACAAATGGGCCTCACTTCGATATAGTCATCCAATCCCTTGGCAAAGCTAAAGCAAGTGGCAAGAACAAGGTCGGGGCAAGTATCGATCCTGATGTACATCTTCGGTGGGCTATTGAGGCTTTAAAGGACATGGGGCTGAGCAAGCAGCAAGTGCTTGCAGTTATTGCAAAAACTGTGGATGACACTTTTGTCGCCTAGGTTGGTGGCATTTTGAATCTAGGGATAAACCATGAAAAGAGCTGCCGTACCAGAAACACCTCTTTCAGCTCCAATCCTACACTCGTAAGAGATCATCAAACTTAGTCAACAACTGCCAACCTCTCTGTCAATCCCTCAAAGATTGGTAACTGCACCTTCAATCCCCTTTATATGACCTTGTCCAAAGCTCTCCAAATCCTTGTAGGACATGGCCATCTCAAACCCCTTGACCCTTGGCCTCTCTCTGATCCCTTTCCAGCCAAGTATAATGCTGCCAAGTACTGTGCCTTCCATCAACAAACCAGCCATGACACTGACAGTTGTTTTCTTCTTCGCCATGAAATTCAAGACCTAATTGACAACAAGGTCATCGCCTCACCAGGTCCTACAAAGTCTATCAGTGCTAGATCATTGAACTTGGAGGGATAATGTGACTAGTTTTGTGATCGGGGATGAACCACCAACTGATGGCGCTCATTTGACTCTAGATGTGGTGAATGGCACACATTGTTTTAGCACTTTGAAAATTGTTATTTATTTCACTTTATGAACTGGGTGTTGAGTTGTGTTGAGTTAGTCTTGTTGTGTTGGGGTTAGGTGATTTCGGGCATGTTAACTCGGACATCACCTTCTTATTTTGTGTTTGCTTTTACACTCTTTCTTTTGAGTCTGTTTCTATCATGGAGCCATTTGAGCCAGAAGATCTGAATGGAATTGCAGTAATTTTCGCCTACTTCTCTGTGCGTTTAACTCATTACATTGACCAAAGTTTTTCAAAACTGTGGTGAAAACAAAGAGGAAGGCATTCCTCGGGATTTGCAAAATTTGACGACTGAAAAGAAGAAAGGCATGCTAAGCCCTTAATGAATGAAATCATGTCTTTTAATGTGGGTACTGAGAATGATCCTGGCTTGGTCCAGATTGGTTTTATATTGTCTTCAGAGGAGCACGAGCGACTAGTCGTTTTATTAAAGGATTTCAAAACTAGTTTTTGCGTGGTCCCACGAAGACATGCCTAGAATTGATCTTGAGATTGTACATCATAGGATCACACTTGACCTCAAGACTCAGCCCCTTTGCTTTCGAAACCTTGATTCAAGAATGTTCAAACAATCAACCACAATGTGAGGCTTGCATGGCCGAATTGGAAGCAGCTCTTGAACTAGGGGCAATAAGGTCGGATGTAATCAAAAGAAACTTGCATAGCCGAATGAGAAGCAACTATTAAACTAGGGGCAAAAAACGTCATATGTAATCAAAGATTCAAAAATGGGTCATTTCTTAAGTCAATGGAGACCGGCAAGAAAGCCAAAATCTCGGAATCTAAGAGAAGAAATTTTTTGCTGAAGGACAGTCAAGTTCCTATCTACAACTCTAGGGGCAAATTCAAACCCAATTGGATGGGCTCTTACATCATCAAGACTATTTAGTCAGGAACATCAGCCATTCTCATGGATTCAGATGGCTTAGAGATCCTACAACTAATCAACATGGACAAGTTAAACTTTTCTATCCTTGAGAGGCTCGCTGGGCCAAAAACCTGGAAGGGCAACCCAAGCAAAAGTTAGAGCAACGGGAAAAAAAAAATGAAAAGAAAAAATAGAGCTTGCAAGGTTGAAAACCTGGAAGGGCGGCCTTGGCAAAAGTTAGACTGTAAAAGAAGTGAGTTAATACTCGAGTGCACCATAACCAGGAACTACGTAAGGCCTGATTCTTGTCTTTGGGATACGTAGGCAACTTTATCCTGAAGTTCGGCCCTAACCATTTTTAGCTTGCTTGTTTCATCCATGTTGATTAGCTTGCTCAAACTCGGCTATCCTATCCATGTACTAATTGGCTCATCTTCGTGCTAATCTTCATTCAAAATCAGTTGTCCTATTCTATTAGAAGATTCAGCTGCAAGACAATGCAAGTTTAGATTTGAGGTTGTGCATCTCAAGAGTTAATTCCACGTTGGTTGAGTAGTGGCCATTTGCAAAAACAATTTTGAGGTTTTTTTAGTGAAGTTGACTAATTTTCTCGGAAAATATTCCATTTTTATGTCAAAACTGGACAATTTCTTGGACCCAAAAAAGGAAAATTTTTAGTGCTCACAGCCTGACTTACATGATTTCAAATTAGAAAGTCAAACAAGCATGTTAATCTAACTCTCATGTTAGTCAAAATTGTTTTAGTAAAAAGCTAAAAACAAAAAATGTAGTCAAAATGATGAACTAGGGGCACAGTTGAGTCAAGTTTTCTGTCTTTTTCCTGTTGTTAATGTACCCGCCAGAAAGGGCATAATTGAAGCTAGCTGCAAAGGCCAAAAAAATTCTCTCCTCCTCCAAGCAGTGAGGTACCGAGCCAAGTGCGAAGCACAAACTAGAAATAGAGTTGGATATTCAACCCCCCTCATAAGGTCCACAACTTTCAGCTTATCCATCAACCACACCTAGGAAAGGATAAAAAATAAGAGAGATGTTAACTGAGAGAAAAGTAAGGAAAGGGCTTTTTGAAAGAAAAAGAGATTAAGTGCCAGAGTAACGTGAAAATCATAAATAAAAAAGTGTGGGAAACAATACCTGGAGAAGCAGTCACCCTATGAACCGAGAGGTCTCTCGCAGATGAAGAACAAATATCTAAGTGTTGTGTTTGTGGTTTTTGTTTGTTGTAAGTCTTGTTTTGAATAGCTGTGTTAGGTTGCTTTTACTTTGTTTCTCTTTTGTTGAGTCATTTTGACTGTGGTCAGTCGTAGGCGCAATACCCAGTTAAAAACTCATTCTAAGTTCCAATTTCAAAAATAAATCGTTTTGTGCTTAGAGTGTTGTGTCATTCCCAACATGGTGTGCAAAACAGGATTCTTTCTTTCATAAACTGCAGGGTCCAACCCCGATCAAAAGAGAGAGCAATAAAACAAGGACCTATCTGAAGCTACATAGGTTCCGGACTGTAAAGCAAAAGAAAAGAGGGAAAATTAGAGCATTTGAGTTTCTTTCAACTTCAGCATTTTCCAAGTTTGTATTCCGGATGCACTTTTTCAGGCCTTGTCATGTCTCTGAAGTATGAGTGTACCTCAATCTAAAGCTCAAGCGTGAGGATCCTCTAGAGTTTTTTTTTTCTCTAGACTGATCTCTCTACAGTTAGATCCAATGGTTGATGTTAAGAAATAGAAAACGACGTCGTTTTGATATTAAAAAAAAAAAAAAACAACAACAATCTATACGTTTGTCTCTGTTCTCTTCTTCTTTTTCTTCTCCCAAAACCCTAGCAGTTGCAGAATACAAATTGATGCCTTCAAATCATGAGTTATCTTCTTAAATCTATAATCATCAGCAATCAATGAGTGTTTCTCAGAGCATAGCGGTTTAGATTCAAGAAATTGATCTATTCAAAAAATTGATCGGTTCAAATTTGCAATCAAAACAAACCTGGCTTACTTCTTCGGTGGGGGTGGTGGTATCTACTATTGCATCATTGCTAGTCATTTCTTTAATCCTTAGAAGATTATACTCACCAAGAGGTTTATGTATGAAACGAGAAGGATGACCAAAAACTACAAAGCAATCCCACAAGGCAAACCCACTTCTGTTTTGGTTTTTTTTTTGATTAAATTTTGAATCAAATGAAAATGGATTTTGATCTGTGAAATCTAAATAAAAAAGAAGATTAAATCAACACAAGCATCCTTCAGTTTCTTCAATGCTCTTGCATTCTCAGCACAATCAACACAAACCTATACGAATATGTATCTCTATATGCATATATGTATATTCACAGACCCCATGTATATATGTATATCTATATGTATATTTACAGATTGAATCAAATAAAAATGGATTTTGATCTGTGAGATCTCACTACAAGAATTTACACATTTTGCGACCACTTTTACTGACTAAAAAAATTTTGGTCGCAAAAAAATGACGTTTGGCGACCAAATATTAATTAGTCGCGAATGATCATTAGTTTTGGCAACCAAATTTTATTGGTCGCAGAAGGTTATATTTTGGCAACCAAAAAATATGTTGGTCGCAGAAAGTGGTATACTTTTGCCGACCAACTACAAATTTGGTCACGGAAGGTCACATATTTTTTGGTGACCAAAAATTTGGTCGCGAAAAACTTATTTTCAGCAACCAAAAAAAATTAGTTGCCAAATTAGTACTTTTAGCGACTAATATTTTAGTCGCCGTTGATTGAGATTTGGCGACTAAAAAAATTTGTCGGCGAAAGAACCTATTTTTGCGACTAATTTGAGAGTTTGGTCGCCAAAAGTTTGGGGGGAAATTTGAAACGTGGGGCGGGAATTGAATTTCAGAAAAAAAAAATTCCAGATTGGGGTAATTTTCTACTTCACACACAGTTGATGCATCAATCGAACCCAGATTGGGGTAATTTGGTTTAACTCGTCTCCTCCCATTCCCTCTCTGTCTCTCTCTCCCTCTCTGTTCTTCTTTCCTACCCTCCCTCTTGCGCTCGCTCCCGACGCTGGCCTCGATTTCTGCCTCTCCCCCATTCTCTCTCAGTGTCTTCAAGTCGCAATCCTCCCGCTCGCAAGGTAGGGTTTCCGATTGTGAATCGTGACATTGTGCTTCGATTGGGTCACCGAAGGCTAGGGTTTCCACCACCACAGCCACCTTCATCATCATCAGCTTCCTCAAATTCTACATTGACGCCGCTGTCTTCTCTTTCTCTCTCTGCTTCGAACCCCCATAGGAGCTCTCCGGTACCTCTCTCCCTCTCTCTCTCTTTCTCTCTATGCTTCTCTATGCTTTAAGTAAATCGATATTTGTTGGTGGAATTGAGGTAATGGTAAAGACTGATTATTGTCAATAATCAGTCAAGTAAATCGATTACAGAGTGGAATTAACGTAATGCTTTTCTATGCATTTGAATTCAAAAACATGTATTTGTTGTCAGAAAAGTTGTGTAATTACATATCCTCTGGGATTTTGACTTAGTTAAGGAACTCATTATCTTTCCTTGGACTTGGGATCTCATACTGCTTTTTTTAGAATTTCAATTAATTTCATTGATTTAGGTTGTGTGATAATTTCAATGTTTACATTGCATTTTCTTTAATTCAATCTAAATTTTAGGGTACTGCATCAGTTTCTGAAAATCAGGATGCGACTTCGCTGTTGTAAGGTAATCTTTTTAAAAACCAATATCTACTCATTAATGAATGAACAAAAATGAAAAGAAAAAATCATCTCGAACAACAAAGACCTGGTAGTTCTTCATCTTTATATGTGTATGTGTGTATCTACTTATCTTTATGTGTGTATGTGTGTATGTTTCTTTATATTTGTTGGTGGAATTGAGGTAATGCTTCTCTATGCATTTGAATTCAAAAACATATATTTGTTGTCAGAAAAGTTGTGTAATGACATATCCCCTGGGATTTTGACTTAGTCAAGGATCTCATTATCTTTCCTTGGACTTGGGATCTCATACTGCTTCTTTTAGAATTTCAATTAATGTCACCGATTTAGGTTGTGTGATATAGTTACTTCTAATTTTCTCCCTTTGATTATCATGTGACACATCTAGTTTGATCTGTCTCATTATCAAATGAGTCCCCAGGACCCCATGCCTCATTGTATGACTGCTGCAATATCTGCTTATTAGCTCTGCCAAGTTTTTGGTGCCATTGATACCTGGCGAAGCTACAGTATAGTACCCATAGTATGCTGAATTTTTTTAAAGGTCGCTTTTTGGTGGAAGAAAATCTTTTCGAGGTTTTGCAACATAGTATAACAAATTTCCCCCCTCTATGTTGCTTCGCACTACAAAAATTCTCCAAATGATCTACAATTAATGGCGGATGCTCCAGCACATCACTTATTTGTGTTACTTGGTATATTACTTGTTATGTTTGCTATCCATTAATGCTTGTCTATCTCCCTCCCTTAATGCCTGATGTATTTATTGAACTCTATGCAGGTCCTGTTGATGAGTCCAAAAATCACCTCCCTGATATTGTCTGTGTTATCCAGGTTTGTTTCTTTTTTATGTGACACACACACCAGTATTTACACACCAGTATTTAAGGATTGGTAATCTTTTTTAGAAATTGAATGACTTTGGTCTTATTATACATTCATGAGGAAGGTAATCAAAAAAGAAAGAAGACGAGTTCTTTGTTTTATCACTTAGGAGCAGTGTGAGATGAAAGTCTCATGCACGGTTTTGAATGAGAGAAACAAGTGAGGAGATGTCTGCAACTCTTTTCTGTTACTGCAAACATTATTCTATTGTGACTTCTTTGACATGACATGAATATCCATTTCGCCCCTTTTATACATCCTTTTGGTGCAATGTTTTCTCATCTTTAACCAGACTTCCATATCAATCAAATACTATTGTTGCTTGAGTTCTGTCCTCTTCATAATAAACTATAACGTGGAACATTTGCTAAGCATAATAGTTTGGAAAAATAAGTATGTTCTTGAAGGAAATAGGCTGTAACATGTTAAAAGACACCTGCTTGCAAGGGAATTGGCTCTAAATTAAGAAGTTAATTTGCAGTTCATCTCTATTCCCTTTCTTATAAACACATTCTCATCATTCCCCAATCCCTTATGATATATTTCTTTACCATGATAATCTCTTAATAGTATCCTCTGTCTTTGTGGTCATTTTCTGAAAACCTTTTTTCTCCCTGCTTCTTGTTTTTTTTGGTTGAAAAGAGCTATCCATTAGTGCTTTCTTGTATAACTTCATCCATTTCTGCTGGAATTATGCTTGATATTAATTCTAGATCATCTTGGGGGATCTATAAATTTATGATGACGCCTCATGCTAGTTCAACTGATAATGGAAAATCACTAAACCATAGTAACATTTGCCACAATGTCAACAATGTATTCATTCTACGGTCAACAATGTATTTTGCAGGTACTGTATTTGCATACGGTGTGACTAGCAGTGGGAAGACTCATACAATGCATGCAAGTTGCTGTACTAGTTTTACGTTTGGTGCTTGTTTCCTCACCCAAAAAGGATGTGTGCACTAGACAGTAAAAGGAGAAAGGGCAACTTATTCCTCCCAAATTTATATAATTAATAGGAGGATTTTTTATGTGAAACCAAGCTTGGGGCTGAGCATTAATAAAAGCCATCTGACAAACTACGTGCCACACATTGGCTGGTCCAAGAATATATTTAGCATGAGTTTTAGAAAAAATTGTTTATCTGAGATTTGGTTTCAACAATTTGATTATTATGATTTGATTGAGGGATCTTTATGCTTTTGTGGAGATCTATGACAACATCACCTGTAGCCTCATTTCTTGTGTAGCTTGTAGTTTCTCATCTAGCTTATGGCTCATATACCTCTACATCTTTGGGACGCAAGCTGTATGATGTCTGAGATTTGACTGCTTGCAAATATATTTATTGTCCTTGAGGATTGATGTCATTTTGGAGGCAACACGGCTCTGGGCACTGCCAATTAACTAGAAAATTTCTCTAAAATATTACAAGCTGATGTAATAATCTGCTTGAGAGAATAATTTTTGACATCATAAAGAAAAACTTTTTTGATTTTTCCAACTAAATGTCTGTCCACAAAACTACATTAAGGCAAGATGGAAAATGTCACTTCATTGACTGATGTGGACCATGATAACAAGAAAAGACTGGAGAATACTTCAGACCTTGTCTAGTCAAAATTTTAGGTTGAATGTTTATTATGTATTTTTCCATTTAGTATGTCGCTGGTACAGTTTGATTTGGTTTTATGAGTAATGATATTTTGGTGATCTCAAGATTTGCTGAACACAAATGTACATGGGTCTTATAATGTTAGGTAAAACCCATCTGTAGACGCGCCCGCGTGGGCCTCGCTACGGTTCGGACTCGATTTGTGTCACGGTTCTAAATCTGAACCAAAGAGTCCAAATCTGGCAAATCGTTTTGAGAAATAGATTTTTTTTTGAAAGAAGTGCCAAACATGGACTGCTTTGCCAGATACAGAGTCGCCACCTAAATATTTTAAAATGGGGGAATTTAGGAAACCCGGACTCGGTGCCGAAGGCCACATGTCCGTCATCACCGGAGTTGTCTCGGCTCGGGAGCTTGGGTACGATCGGGGAAGGTCAGCTATGAGCACCCCCTTTCGCCCGGTCCGAAGACCGGCCTCTACTAACCGTGATATCCGTTTTTGAAAACTTTATGTGTTCTTAAACCAATTGTTAGCCTAGAATTACTACGTTATGCGCGCAACAAACAAGTATAGACCAAATCGCCCAAATTGGAACAAAACATTTCATGTTTGTTTTGAAAATGGTTGCTACTCGCAAGTAGGCTAAAATGCAGATTTTGCCACCCTCAAGTGGGCTTTTAGAAAAGATGATTTTGCCACTATCTAGTGGGCTTAAAACTCACAGTTTTAATGCATTATTCCAATTTAGGTAATTCAACCTCCACCCACAGGCATTCAAGCAATTTATCTCATGTAAACACTTAGCCGCATGGCAAGCATACTTTTATGGCAACATTCACACGCATGTTGGATGCTAAAGCATAACCACTTACATTGTACTCCGTGCCAAAACAATAAACTAGTTAGCAAATGTGCGTGTCCTAGTTCATGTTATTTTGCCTAATGCAACACATACAAGATGGAATTTTAGTTAGGCTCGGTTAACCTAAATATGGCATATGATATGCAACCAACTGTTTCATGTATTCAATTTTGGAATTTGAAAATACGAATGCGGTTAGTATGATGTACCGAGCCCGGTGCATGCCAACAGATGCATGAATGCACGCATGCATATCATAAGGTATGCTAATCTCAAAAATGCCCTAATCTACCATTATAAGCAGATAAATAAAAGGGAAGAAAGAAATGGGGATTGGAAGACATACACACACTCACCCACACTTATTACATGTTTACCCTCACTCAGAGGGTTCGAATTAATATTACAGTCCCAAAATAATGAACAAACAAAATTATTACAAAATTTCTCTAATTAATTAAAAGAAAGGAAGCAAAAGGAAAGAAGAGGGTGGCCACAGCCTCTGCCTCGGGGTGCGCGGATGATGCATGCTCGAATCCGTCCTGCCCGGAAAACCCGTACTATACTCTTGTCGCCTCTGTTTGTACTGCCTTGTCTTTCTGAAAATTGCCAAAGTACTGGAACAAGCTCCTTGCATCCTGCAGAGCACCACCGGCCAGACAGAATTGCCACCGGCACTTCAAAATTCCCATCGGCACTTTATCGGATTCATCGGCATTCCAGATAGTGCCGGTCGGCACTAAATTCTGCCGGTCGGCAGAAACTTCCTGCAGAAGACAATTTGACAGCAAACAGAGAACAGACAGTGCATAGCATGGAGTTTTTGGACACATGTAAGCATGGTCCTACTTCTTATCATATTTTGAACTCAAAGAAGCATGACTTTCGATCCTTGAACCACCAATGGTACATGATGGGTCAAAAGATTGAATTTTCCATTTGATATGAAAATGTATGCAACAAACAACATGAAAACCGGGGCCTTATCAAGATGGAGTCAAAGGTCCCGATGACCGGGAATCGAGGCACATTGCATCACTTGAAGTATGAATGGTCCTTGACTCCCACACTTAGTTTGACACCCCAAACCAAGTAAATGCAATGCATGTAATGCTCAACAAGGCTCAAATGTATCATGCCATCAAGATGTAAAGCACAACAAGCATTATGAAACCAACATGATAAATGTATAATATCAAGCATACAAGGTACAAACATGATATAAACATGGACCAAATTGACTATGGGATTGATGTGCTACAAAGCTTAATGGAACAACTATGCAACAAACATAGAGCAAGCATGCAAGAGGGCTTAAAATGGCAAAGGGGCAGGCCCTCACTCTTCTCAAAACAGTGGCCAAGAGTGCTCAAAATGATAGACAATCAACTCATGTTAACAAGCATACTCATGGTCCCAAAGCTAAGGCACACAAGGAGACAACTTACCCCCACCAACACGACCTCTCATGGCATGATCAAAGCCAAGCAAAAACAGAATTTGTGCATGCAAAATAGGACCCCAAGACTCCTAATATGGCAGCTAAAACAACTCCCATGAAGCATATGCACTAAGGCTCATTCTTAGGCATAAGGGGACACACCCTCAAGGCATTAAAGAGGCCATGCATGCACACATACAAGCATGATTCTTGGGCTAAAATGTGGTCCTTAGATGATGTTGAATCATGAGGGTTAATCACAAACATACATATTAGAGGTCAACATGCTCAAAGCTTTTAAGCTAAAATACAAAGCAACCTTAACACACATGTCAAGCATAACTAAATGGATAACCAACAAACCTTAAGCATGGAAAAACAACACTAAGAACTTCATGGAACTAAACCAATTCTCACAAGAATCATGGCCTAATCATGATATGTATTTCTAAGCAAGATGGAGCAATACAAAGCAAATATTACAAGCATACAAAGAGGCCCAAATCCGACCAAAAACAGAGGTTATATATGACCTAAGATGCCTAAAAAAATGCTGGAATGAAGCCAAAAAACATCAAGCACACATGCTACCCTCTTGGGCCCAAAAAGCAAGGAAACAAAACCATAAAGGGAGAGGGGTGTCCCTCCCCTATGCAAGACTTCAAACCAACTTTTTTGACACTAAAATACACTGATTTTTAGTGATGAAAAGATCAAAGTGCTGAAGTGAACAAAACCTTATCAAAGAGGCACCAAAATAGACCAAACAAGGCCTATGAGGATGAGTTTGCACTCTAACCACAAAGTGACCTTAATGAAAGTGCTAGAGAAGGAAAATATGAGCCTTTTTTATGTTATACACAAGAGCCAAAACAATAAACAAAATAGGTAGAAAACCAATGCAAGTTTGGGGAATAAAAGGGAAGATGCTCACCCTTGAAGAACAAATGGTCTAGCCTCCTTCTTTGGATCAAAACCAGTCCAAAACTCAAGAAACAACTCCTCCAAGTCCCTCAATCTCGGAATAAGGTGTAATGGTGTGTGTAATGGTGCAAAAGTAAGGTAAAACACACCTTTTGGGCCAAGAAACACACACAAGAAGGGAGAGGGAGAGAGGTATAGAGATAATATGTATCTATATCTCTAAAGGCTGATTTTTGCTTCTGTTTTTCTAACCTAGAACCAAGAGGAAAGCCTCTCTCTTATAGGACTCCCTCTTGCAAAGCTTATTCAACAAGCTTGGCTAGAGGGAAATCCCTCCATACACGTGTATGGAGGGGAAAGGAGTTGGTGCCAGCTATCACAGCTGGCACAAAATATCTCCATAAAGTGGAGGAACAGTGGTCGGCTGCCCAAAAATGCTATTTCGGCAAAAAACAGTGCCGACCGGCAACAAATTATGCCGACCGGCAATAAAGTGTGCCGACCGGCAAACAAAATTGCCGATGGAAGAAAAAGACCAGCCGGTGGCCTCCAGCCACTGCCGGTGGTGTATGGGGATGTCTCACAAGGCATTTCCTGCCCCTCTAAGGCAAAACAAAAGTGTTTGGTGCAAAACCAGACACTAAACAGTCGAGTTCGGGGATCCTGAGGCAAGGCGCGCGAGCCGATACCTCCGGGAACTCCAAACGAACACAATCATGGATGATCACCGAGTGTTCAAACGGTGACGTCCAAGTCTTGAGGACGGTCAAAAATGGGGTGTCTACACCATCTTATATAGAAATCTTTGTAGTTTTTTAATTCAGTGGATTGAGCTTTAGAAACTTCAGGCTCTGTTTGCATGAGTTTTAGAAATTCAAGACTCTCCTAGCAATAATGCCACAATGACCACATTTGTGTACCTTAAAGTGTTTACCATCTCATGTGTCATTGTTGCGTTGGTATCAGACATGACTGGTGCGGCCCTTTAAACCAATGCAATGATACCATATAAGATGGTTAAAAATGTGGTCATTATAACAATATTGCTATGTCAGATCACCAATTTTTCCAAAAGCTTAAGATGTTAGGAAATTGGCCCAACAATGTATGTCAAACTTTCCACACCTTCCTTCATGTGCAACCCGTCTTGCGTGTGGAGATGCTAACATCCATACATTGAGAGAAGTAGAATGCAAACAGGGAACAAATTAGTCATTTGTTGGTTTTATAGGCTCAGATTTGGACAATTGTGATCCATACTAGGTATTTTTGTGAACACATGCTTCTGTTTGAAATGCATGTGCTTTATTATGCTCTTTGATTTTTATTTTTTCGTTGCTAAGGGTTGCTGGCAAGATTATTAATGTATGAAATGATGTGTTGGGGACTTTCCATAAATGTGTCCATTGTTTAGACACATGAAATACATTGTTAGTTTGAAAAAAATAACTTGGTATCTAATGATAAGATAAAAGCAATGGATTTATAGCTATTATTTTCTTAACCTTTAGACTTTTTAATTTTAGGTGTTCTATTTCAATTTGTGTTTTAATAGAGTTTCTAAAATATATACTACTTTTTGTTCATTACTTCTTTTCCATATGTAGAATGTGAAAAATGATTTCTTATTAATTTGGTATAATAAAGAATATACTTACTTCCAACGTAAAAGATGATGAAATTATTTTATTTTCATGTGTTTCTATATATATATATATATATATATATATATTAATTTGGTATGATTTTTTTTTTGTTCATTCTTTATCTTGAATTATCTGTTGATGTTGATCTATCTTTGCTTACTGTGCATCAGTCATTGGTTCATTGCTTATTGTTGAATTGCAAGACGAACTATAGTTCTATTCTGTGCATGATGGTGTGAAAAATTGTATCCAATAACAGATTAAACTCGACTATCGTAGTATATGATTATTTGCAGATTTTATTCATATAAAGCTTGTATTTTTGTAACTACTGCTTCATTGTTGAATAGCATGGTAGTATTGACCTATGCAACTTTTTTCTTTACTTCTTTGCATTTGTTATCATGATTTATGAGTTAATAGCTCTAAAGAATATGCTGTTTAGATTCTCTCATTAATTTCTTTTTGATTGGTTGGAGTAGGGGGAGTGTATATCTTACATAGCAAGCACTGAATATCGATGGGGCCATCATTGAAAAGTGGATCAAAAGTTGGGAAAAGTGGATAAAAAATTCACGAACCAGACGAGCACCCTCCCCAACATATTTCTTAACAAGTTCACGAAGCTAAATTGTACAAGACTACTTGGTAGTATAACATTTTTGGGAGGATTAAATATTTTTGGATGGATGTGTATGGATAACAAATATTAGTAGTTTTATTTGTTGATAGCTGCGCATGGATAACAAATAGTTATATTTCAATTTGTTATGCTAGATGGATGTGACTTGTGAATGAAAATTTAGAATAGTTGTATTGTGTCGAATGTTAATGATTCAGTTAATTTGAATGATGCTTTAAAATTATAGGTTTATTATGGATTGAATGAATTATTAGGAATTACAGGTGTATTGTTTTTCTGCATTGGCGACCAATTTATTAGTCGCGACAAACAAATAAACTTTTTTCGCAAAAAATGACAATTGCCGACTAAGAGTTTTGGTCGCAAAAAATACATCTATTGCCGACCAAAATAGCTCTTGGTCGTGGAAACTCACTTTTGCCGACCAAAAGATTTGGTCGCGAAAAGTAACAAATGGCGACCAATTTTTTTGGTCGCGAAATGTGATAATTGGCAACCAAAAATTTTGGTCGCAAAATGTAATAATTGGCGACCAAACTTTTTGGTCGCGAAATGTGACAATTGGCGACTAAGAAATTTGGTCGGGAAAATATCACTTTTCGCGACCAAAGTGTTTTAGCGACAAAATAAATTAGTCACGGTAATTAAATATTTAGCGACCAAAAATTTAGTCGGCAAATCCAACTTTTGCCGACCAACCAAAATTTTGGTCGCGAATTACTTTTGCCGACCCTCAATTGGCGACCAAAGTAGCGATCAAAAAAATTGGTCGCGGATAACTTTTGCCGACCAAAAATTGACTTTTAGCGACCAATTTTTTTGTTGCCAAAAGTGTTAATTCTTGTAGTGTCTAAATAAATACAAAAAAAGATTAAATCAACACAAGCATCATTTAGTTTCTTCATGACAAAATCAAAGACGATGGAGATCGACGAAGGAGATCAAAGATGACGGTGCGACTAAAGTTCAGCTCGTCGATGGATCTGTGGTGTGTAGGAGTGGTGGCGGTGGAAGAGATCGAAGATGAAGGTAATGACAGAAAGTCTTCCAGATCTCTGCGGCAGTGGCAGAGCCATGCCGGCGATGTCCTCCTTTTCTCTCCTTATTTCAGCCCTTTTTTTTCTCTCTCTGTCTCTTTCTTCTCAACCCTTCTCTCTGTTCTGAAATCTCATTTTTTTTTTCAAATTACACACTAAAACGACGTCATTTTGGTGAGGGAGAATCTCAGCCCTTTGATGGATCACTCTAGAGAAGAAACTCTAGAGGATCCTCACACCAAGCTCAAAGCCAGCTTCAAGCCAGAATGGCGATCAAACCCCGACCTCAAGCTGAAGTTTGGTTCAAGCCAGAATGGCGATCAAAAGTGCTCTCCCCGAACACCATTCCCCACCAGAGGCGTCTGGACTGTGTTTGCAATGAGTTCCTAGGAGACCAACTACAACGGTGGAAACTAGAGTTCGAATGACGATGCCTAGAAGAAAAAGGTTTGGAATTTCTGAGACTAAAGTCTAGTTTGAATACCTAGGGGTGTAAACTCGGCTTGAAATCTATATGGTAGCCCTATAGATTGAGATAGCATGTGTGCGCCTCAATTCTGGATACTGAACCAACCTAGTCTGTCACCCTGTTGGAGAATAGGGAAAATTGTAAGTATGATCAGGGAGAAAAACGGCATCCGTGGCTTCTGCATGCAGATGTTACCCCTTGTCAACATTTGAGGGCCTTTGAACTATGAGTTGAATGTGGAAATTTTCATGAACACAAAAGGGAGATCCTTTTCAGAGTAGACCGGTTCATCGCCACTCGCCCCATGAGGTGCTTTCTAAAGTGCCGCTTTGTTGGTTTACTGCATTTTCCAAGCATCATCCACTTATATTGCTTGTCACACGTATTTCGTGAATCTATCACATAATCTCATCATACTCATGGCATCCATCACATCATCTCAGGACCTCTTCTCATGATTGTAGTGTAGTTAGAGTGTTCATTTTCTCACACGATTTCAACGTGTTTGGGATTTATCTCAGGATGTACAGGAGACACGACCATGAGTGGTTTTCTCAGGACCTCTTTTCACGATTTTAGTGCGGTGAGAGTGTTCCTTTCCTCACACGATTTCAGCGTGTTTGGAATTTATCTCAAGGTGTGCAGGAGATGCGACCATGAGCAGTTTTCTCAAGACCTCTTCTCATGATTTTAGCGTGGTTAGAGTGTTCCTTTCCTAATATGATTTCAGCGTGTTTGGAATTTATCTCAAGGTGTGTGAGATATGCGACCCTGAGCAGTAGAACCTCTTCTAACGATTTCAAAGTGGATAGAGTGTTCCTTTCCACACACGATTTTAGCATGTTTGGAATTTATCTTAGGGTGTGTTGGAGACACGACCCTAAGCGGTAGGACCTCTTCTCACGATTTTAGCATGGTTAGAGTGTTCATTTCCTCACACAATTTTAGCGTGTTTGGAATTTATCTTAGGGTGTGTGGGAGACGTAACCTTGAGCGGTTTTCTCAAGACCTCTTCTCACGATTTTAGCGTGGTTAGTGTGTTCTTCCTTCCTCATACGATTTCAGCATGTTTGGAATTTATCTTAGGGTGTGCGGGAGACGCAACCCTGAGCGGTAGGACCTCTTCTCACAATTTCAGCGTGGTTAGAGTGTTCCTTTCCTCACACGATTTCAGCGTGTTTAGAATTTATCTCAGGGAGTGTGGGAGATGTGACCTTAAGTGGCTTTTGTAGGAATTCTTCTCACAATTTTAGTGTGGTTAGGGTGTTCTTCCTTCATCACACATTTTCAGCGTGTTTGGAATTTAACTCAGGACGCGTAAGATGTGACCTTGAGTAGTAGGACCTCTTCTCACAATTTCAGTGTGGTTTGAGTGTTCCCTTTCTCACACGATTTCAGCGTGTTTGGGATTTGTTCTTCTTTGTCTCACGATTCTAGCGTGGTTGGAGTATGTCACCTTATTCATCTACTACATTATTCATCACATCCATTACATCATACCATTTTATCGCCTGCATCCTTTCCATGTTAAGCTTAGTTTGGCATGTGCTCATACCTTTGCCTTGTTGAAACATGGTTCTATCATGTGTAAGTACCCATGCTGTATTAAGGCCAGTATTAAGGATGTCAACACCTTTTCTATATTAGACATGGTTTGTATCGTGTCCATGCCTTTTCTTGGTAAGATGTAGTTTGGTTTGCGCCCCTTATTCACTACATCCTTTGTATCCATGGCATCGTAGTTTGTCTTGTTGCATTCAGCATAACATTGAGCATTTAGGATCGTTATCTTTTCCCAGCAAGTCATTCCTCACTTATGTCATACCACCCAATTACTTGTACTCTTTCTCTTTCTGCGAAAAACATAGTTTTGCATGTGCTAGCACCCCTTTCACGTTAAAACATGGTTCTGTTATGTGTAAGCACCCATGCTGCACTGAGGCTAGTATTGAGGTTGTAGGCACTTAGCCTATGTTAGGCGTCATTTGGTTGTGCCCACTTCTTTTCTATACAAAACGTAGTTTGATTTTGTATCTAAATTCCTTTATGATATTTGTGTGTTTTGCACTGCTTGTGGTTTGATTATTTCCTTGCATTGTATATCATTTACATTGTTTCGTTACATTGTGTATCATTTTGCATCTTGCCCCTAAACTACGCTGGTTTGATTCCTTGCAAAGGGATACGTAGGCAACACTCGGGTTCAACCAACTGCATCTGCATTTTTGTTTGTTTGCCCAAGTCTTATGGCCTTGTCAAAATGGGTCGCCTTCGGGCTTTGACATTCGCTCACGTCATTTCATGATTTCGAGCTCTGTCAAAGAGGGCAAGTGTAAACATCCCATTTTTGACCGCCCTTAAGACTTGAGTGCATCAAGTTGATCACTTGATGATGAAAAGATATGTTGTACAAACGTTTAATTTTTTCAGCAAGAAGAGCTTCTAACTCGCAACCTTACACCCTATTTTTTGACCAAAACTATTTTTAGACCTTAAAACCCTCTTTTTCAACATATTTCTCCAAATGCTTGTAAGATGTTCCGAAGCTTGCATTTCGTTTAAAATATTGCACTTTTCGGCAAACCGAGTAAGGATAAAGTGGAAATAAATGAAACCGAGTTGAACTCTTTGAAAAATATTTAAAACTTCTTATTTATAGGTTTGGAGTTGGAGGAAATAGGAGGAGAGGGAAGAAAACTAGTTGGGAAAAAAGTTGGGCATCAATCCTTTAAGCTAGAAATGAGTAGCATTCACTAAATTGGGAATATCCCTTTACACACTTAGAATTTAGATATGAGGCCAACATCATTGGAAAGTAGACTTCTGGGGCTTCAATTTAGACTCAAGAATCACCTGAAACCAAGTCCGGATGAGGGATATATGCCTGTTTGAAATTGAGCTTGAAAATAGATTTTTGTGGTAGGCCACTTTAGTGGCCTGCTGGCCAGTTGTGAAAATTTTGGCCATTTTGAGTAGATTGGCCACCCAGGGCCTTGCAAACCCACTAGTGGCCTACCGTCCCCTATTAGTGGCCAGACCACTTGTGTAAAAAACCAAATGTTTTTGCCAGCTGTCTCCACAGAGGCATGCGCCACTCCAGCAGTCTCTATATGGATATTTCCGACCTCGACACATATTTTTCTATATATTAGGGACCTTCCCTCTTGGTTTTAAGGTTACAAAAAATTCCAAAAAGCCAAATACTTGCATAGCACTTTTTTTTTTTTTTTTGTATCTTTCAACCTACACACTCTCTCTCTCTCTCTCTCTAAACTTCCTAAACCAAAAATTTAGCTCTTTTCGGTGAGGTTCTTGAGCCCAAATCTCAGCCCTTGAGAGTGAGAACTTGTTGGTTTGTCAACAAAGAGGTTACCTCCCTTCAAGAGGTATAATTTTGAGCATCTTTACACTACTCCTTCTCTATCTTTTCTTGCTATTTTTGAACTGTATTTACACTATTTTTATGGACTAAAACTTGTGGTTTAAAGCAATTAAAGGTAGAGGGGTTAATTACCCTTCTTTGAGCCTGGTCTTCTAAGCTTTTGCCCTTGTGTTTACCATTTCTTTTTCAATTTTTTTGAGCTTTTTACCACTAATTTTCAGAGGTTTTCAAGGGCTAAAAACCTGGTTTTGAGGTCCAAAAAATGGAGGGGTTAGCCACCCCTCCTTTGGCTTGTTTACTAGCTTAATTTCTCCATTTTTTAGCTTACTCTTTTAGCTTTTTTTATATTAATTTCAGCACTGTCTTTAGGTGTTTTAGGATTGTTTTAGGTTATTTATTTCATTTATGCTTTGTATAGCATGCTTGTAGTGTAATGATCCTCATAGGTTTGGTGTTTTAGGCATTAGACACCAACGTATTTGAGTTGATAGCATTTATTTCAAGCTTTCCATACACGACTTCATCTCTAATCATCTCTGCACCTCTCTCATTTCTTGGCTTTTTCTTTTCTTTGAGAGTCGTTTCAAACCGATTATTTGTTTAAGATTCATAGGTGACCTTGTGCTTAATGGTTTAATCTCTCCGTAGGTTCATTACCAACAACATGACATCTCTCTCATGCCCAAAACAACTCTTTGTTCGACACTTCTTTCCATTAGTGGACTTAATCTTCATTATGGGACTAAAATGACTAATGAATGGAAAGGTAATGAAATGGAGTAATAAAATTGGGGTTAAAATGAGGCAAGAGAATAAAATCAACTTGGGTTCAATCAGACATTAGTTGAACCCCTCGAGTCTTGAGTCGTTTCATACTTAGTAGTGATGACAATGGTTCAAGAGTCGATGTCAACCGCCTCCCTTGATCAATAGCATGATAGGGAGAAGGTTCTTGAGTCCTTAGCATTTATTGAAATTTTATCCCTTGGTTCATAGGCCATCATGTAATGAATTTGCATCGATTGATGGCTTGCGAATCAAGCCAACCCCTCATTCAAGCTTTTTGACTATAAGGAGAGGTAGGGTGGATAGACATCCCTTGGGAATGCTATGTGTGCTCTGTTTGTTTTCTATTACAGCAGGAGAAACTCAACATTAGTGTCTGGTTGGCCATTACTTCTATACGATAGGCCACCTTTAGTGGGTGGCCGACCACCTTTTCTAGCCTACCGGCCACTTTTGTCCACCAAGCAGTATCTTTTTTTTATACAACAGAGCAGAGGTTGAGACAAAATCATGCAAGTTTCTGGCTGCAAAACAGAACCCTTTTGGAAGCAAAACAAAGGCATTTTCGGGTGGAAAATCCGCTTGCATGCATAAGTCCTTTCATCGATCCTCAGGACACGTCGAATGGTGGATTTGTAACTAATTAGATAGTTTCCATTTCCTAATTTTGGTATTGTAATAATTAGCTAGAATAGCTAGTTATGTGTTGTACTTAATTAATTGGCAAGAATAGTTAGTTTATTTGTAGTGTTGTAATAACTAGTCAATTAGTTAATTAGTTAGTATAGCTAATTCATTTTGGTTTGTAATAGTTAGTTGATTAGTTAAGTAGCTTAGCTAGTCCATTTATTCGGACCCTCCCACACGAGGGCCAATATGTAATATTATGTATGTCTTCCCACCCCACGTCTTTCTCCCTTTTATTTACTTGCTTACGATGGATAGCTTAGAACATCATGTTCTTTTTAGCATTCCACATGTTTACATCCAATTGTCTTGCATGAATCGAGGCTCAGTTCATCATTCTAACAAGCACTGTCATTTATTACTTTGTTGAATACGTGTTTAAACTACATGCTATGAAATTGATTCACATGTCATAATTAGTAGCCGCGCCTATTAATTGCATTTTTGCATGTGTTGCATTAGTCATTTGCATCAGTTAGGACCATGCATTTTTCTAACTAGTTTCTCTTTTGGCTCACCTCGGGAATTGGGGTAAGTTTGATTGCTTTAGCATATTGCATGCATGTGAGTGTTGCCATGTTAAGCATGATTACCATGAGGCTAATTGCTTAAGTGATAAATTGTTTGAATGCCTGTGGATGAAGGTTAATTGCTTAAACTAGAATAATTTGAGTATTGTACATCTGAGATCACTTTTTCAAGTGATACATATTCAAAACAATTTTCAAACAAAACTTGAAATCAAATGTTCCAATTTTTTGCAAATTAGTCAATACTTGTGTGCAATACATAGTAAGGTGTGGACACCCCATTTTTGACCGTCCTCAAGACTTGGACGTCATCGTTTGAACACTCGATGATCATCCATATTCGTGTTCATTTTGAGTTCCCGGAGGTCTCGACCGCGCGCCTTGCCTCAAGATCTCTCAACTTGCCTGTTTTGTGCTTGGTTGTGGACCAAGCACTTGTGTTTTTGCTTCTGAGGGAAAAGGGTGGCTTGTTGGCCATCCCCTCACTACAGGAAAAAACACTTTTCGTGACCAACATTTCTGGTCGCAGAAAGGTAAAATCTGGTCGCTAATAGTTTTTAGCGACCAAAAAAAGTTGGTCGCGATTTGGTCGCCAAAAGTCCGTCACAGAAGGTTTTTGGAGACCAAAAGTGAAGTTGGTCGCGGAAAATCATCATTTGCGACAACATTCTTTGGTCGCGGAAGGGGCTTGAATTTGTCAAAGTTGATCCTATTGCGACTAAGAATTTGGTCGCTAAAAGTTAGCTTTTAGCGACCATCTATTTTGGTCCTTGAAAGATAACCATTTGCGACGAAAATATTGGTCGCAGAAAGTCGGCTTTTGGCTACCAGAATTATTCTAGTCGCAGAAAGTCAGCATTTGCGACGAATATTTTGGTCGCAGAAAGTGGGCTTTTTGGCTACCAGAATTATTCTAGTCGCAGAAAATCAGTATTTGCGACGAATATTTTGGTCGCGAAAAGTTGAGGTTTGGCGACCAGAATTATTTTAGTCGCAGAAAGTCAGCATTTGCGACGAAGATTTTGGTCGCGAAAAGTTGAGTTTTGGCGACCAGAATGATGTTGGTCACAGAAAGGGCAATTCCTAGAACCTTATTGCGACTAAAAACATATTGGTCGCAAAAAGACTTTTAAATTTCAAAATTGATTCTTTTAAATATAATGCCAAATTTTTTGTAATACCTATAATACATTTGCAATTAATACATAATTCATGTCCATCCAATCAATTTTAATATACCAATCCAATCTAAAAAAAAAAAAAAATCAATTATAAAGTCAAAATAATAATTAATATATTTACAACCACCTGTCAATATCAACACATTACATGCCCAAAATAACCATCCATCCTTACAATAAATTCACCACATCAAAAATAAAAAAAAACCATCAATTATAAAGTCAAAATAGTAATTAATATATTTACAACCACCTGTCAATATCAACACATTACACGCCCAAAATATCCATCCATCCTTACAATAAATTCACCACATCAAAAAATATTTAACAAAACATCAAAGATTTCAAATGCATGTCATATTTGTCCGATGCGAAGTATCTCAAAAACTCCACATATATATATGCACAACTTAGAATTAATGCATCGGCAAACTCAGATCCATAAACATGCATGACTACGCCTCTAGCTAGCTAGCTACCTGCAATAAAAAAAAAAAAAAAATGAAGAAAGCGTTGTTAATAATAATATATTTGTTTACATTTCTAAATAAAAAAAATAAAATAAAAAATAAAAAAATAACCACAACACCACCACATTATTACCATCCTTACAGTTCGTGTATTATCTCCTCCATCACTAGTTCAATCCCTAACTATGTAAATAGAATTATTATCCATGTATAGATTGTAAGTAGAATATTCTGTTAAGTCAACATTGTGGGGACAACTGTAATGTGAAAGATAAAGCCTCTTGAACCAAACAAGCTAACAAAACAGTCATAGAAATGTAACTATGTACCTAAATCCAATAATTTAATACCAAGTCATGTACTGAAAATAAGGCACCTCAACCTATGTCCCCCAACCATCCAACTATGTACCTAAATCAGAACGAAATTAACCTATGAAACCAATCAAATCAATATTAGACCATCATATGAATGGATGCCAACACGACAGTCATAGATCAACTGTCAAAATCAGATCTATGAGCTGATAAATTGAAGCAAATCCCAGAAGTATTCACAAACCATCAAAAGCAATAGTACTTACTCATCAAAAGAGTCGTATCCACTACCATTGCCCTGCATTTGTCTCATAAAGTGTTCAAACTGCTCAAAGCGTCCTTCATATGATTGAATTATCCCTTTCAGTGATGCTACCTCTTCTTTAAGGCCCTTAACCTCTTCATCACGTGCTTGTGACCTAGTTGTAGAATTGAATGCAGAAGACGGCTTTGGACCAACCCCGAAACCTCTCAAATACCCTGAACGCTTCCCAAGGACTTGAACAGTAATTTCCTCCTGTGTTAGCGGGGTTGCTCCAGGCTGTGAAGATTCCTCACGAAGTTGGTCCATCTTTTCCTGTTTGTGTTAAAAAAAGAAAAGAAAAAAAAAAAAAAAAAAGGATCCACAGTTATCATATTTTACAAGTACACTAACTAGTTAAGCATTATATAGGACTATGAATAACAAATATAATGAAGGTATACTTACATATAACTCCGCACAAACTGGTTCAATCCAATCCTTTTTTTTTTTACTCCAATGTGAGGTCTTGAAAAAATCTACAATGTGAGGCTCCTTTCCAGTTTCAATTCCCTACATGAAACATATAAAATGCAAGCTTAGTAATATTGTTAATAAAAAAATTGCACCATTAACTATAAGTTTTAAAACAAAAAATAGGTTACCTCAATTGAGATTGCTGCTGAAAATGACCTTGAACCCATGGTGTGATTATAGGGTAACTTTTTCCTGTTGGCTATATTTCTTGTTGACCGTTTCTACAATGCAATAGAAATATTAACTTAAAAATCAATATCCAAGCATGGTTCCTATATCTTTCCCTCCATCTCTGCAATTTCCTTACTCTGTCTCATATATAATTGTATATTATTTGAATTTCAAAGAAACTTGGGACCTTTGACTTATTCATTGTAGTGCAATTAAAAGAAACATCCATGACTGTTAAGTTAATTACCTTGTGTGTGTCACCAAGAAACACTTCATCAATCATGTATCTCCAATCTTCTTCGCTCACCCCAACAAATGGTTTACTATAAGGATCTGTACCTTCTTTCAGCAACTCTTTGTAATGTTCATGCATATGATATCGCCAGCCTTTGAACAAATGTGTGGCCTTTGTGTCAATGATTTCTTGTGGAAGTGGACTCTCATCATATCCTTCAATCTCAAACTTATCCTGTCCCAATTAAACATAAAATGAAAATTAAACATCTTATATATTAATTACTTCAATCTCAACAACTATAAAAATTAAATTACCCGCAAGGATTGTACAATAGCTGCTCGAATGACTGGTGGAACGTCCTCCCAATTTTTTGTTCCTTGCAATGGGGCTTGCAATCGAATTTGTGCCCCCAATTCGTTAGCGGCCTTGGTGGCATTAAGCCCCACAAATGTCCTCCTCTCAATAGAAACTCCAACAAAAAGCTTCTTCCCACTATGTTGGCTGATGAGTCTACTACTGTTCTTACCCCTAGTTGGTCCTCGTACTCGCTTTACAGATGGACCTATATTATAAACACAAAATGAAACACTATTATAGGCTGCTGCTAAATAGGTTGCTGTTGCTGTACATCAGATGAAATATATTAGAGAAATTTTCACACAGTTGGGTCAATTGTATTTGCACACAAATAATTGAGTGGCAACATTCCTCCTAGTTTGGGAAATTGTCGACTAAAGACTTGGAACATTATGGTTCTGTCTATAAAGGGGTTTTGGGCAGCGATGGATTGACTGTGGCTGTGAAGGTGCTCAACCTTACAGAGAAAGGAGCTGCCAAGAGTTTTGTGGAAGAATGCAATGCTTTGAGAGGTATCCGACATCGGAACCTCATCAAGCATCTCTCTACATATACTCTCGTATGTACATATCCATGTATGTATTGTTACTTGACAATGATTTGTGCGCTCTAGATTTTACATAAATATATGCATGTGTATGTACATTTCTCATCTCTGAAAGAAAGTTGATTATTATGCTTTATTTGTCTGGTGCAATATAATTATGGTGTTTCATGACATTTATCTGTTCTTCAATCCTCATTATATTATTTTATCTTTCTGAATATAAGCTCAATTATAGTTTATGGCATGTGGGAAGCAATGCTTTAAACATTTTGTTCGATGATTTGTTGGGCAAATTCCTATAGCTTTCTTTTTGTCATTCATGTTTGTGTCGTAGCACTAGTCTTTAAAATTTATCTATGTTACAGTTATCCTCCATGACATTAAATTTTCCATCGTGGTTACAGTCGATGTCAAGTATATTTGTTCTAGTCCTCATATGGGGGACTGTTGGATTTAAGTTTTATCGGTTGTACCACCTAATCAAGGAGGTTAATTTTTATAGCAACAGATAATAGTGGACGTTTTTGTGCGGCCTTACTGGCTAGGTTAGAATATGATCATTTGGATTTATGGACTTGAAATGAAAGAATTTGGATACTAATCAATAAAGGATAATAGCTCAAAGTTAGATATGATAGTTTAGATATAAATTTCCAGATTGTGTTCAAGAGCTTTTCCGTAATGGATGATGATGGATTTGGAATGACAATGTAAAAGCAGTTATCTGAAATCTTATCTGAAATCCTTCATATTAAGTGTTATAGTTGTACAAGGATTATAATAAAACACTACTACTTTACTCTGTCTTCCCTTTTGGTTTCTTGATCTATCTATAATAGCCAACTCCCATATGATTTAAACAATTTAATCTCAATCTCTTCATTTGAAATCAATATATCCAAACGGAACCTAAATATGTTCAATTTTGATTCCAGGGATTTTTCTTTTTAAGAAACCACCTTCATATTGGTTTTGAATCTGTTTAGTTTCACCTGATATGAGGGATGTATGATGGTTTTCTATTAAACACACTGAATTGGTGTGGTGAGAGGAAAAATTGATTATTGATGGGGAAGGACACTGAAAAATCCTAATTGGGAGAAAAAGAAACCCAATAGAAGAATGGAATTGTAGGAGGGAACTATTCTTTATGAGCTTAATAGTAGCTGATTTTTCTCTGTTGCCTGAGATATTTTTTTTTCTTCTTGATTTCCCACAGGGTCATGATATTCTCATGGCTACAATGCTTAATGGGGCAGCAATTATGGATGGAGCATTACTTCTCATTGCTGCCAATGAAAGTTGCCCCCAACCACAAACATCAGAGCACTTGGCTGCTGTCAATCAACAGTTCCAAGATTCAACTCAAATCATTGCCAGGCCTTGTAACATTCGCACACACTAGATAGAAGGTATGTAAAACCCTTTATGATAGAAGTTACCCAAAACAATACATGAAATTATGTAGGAAAATTAAAGACGAGAGAGGAAAAGATCTGTGCGTTTCCTGGTGTGAAAACGTGAGAGAGATCTCATTGCCTTATATAGACAATCAAATATCTATTCATGAAAAAACACACCTCTTGGTTAAGGTATGTTTCTCATTAGATAAACTCTTGGCCAAAGAACTGATACCCAATAACGGTTAAGAAAACAAATAATAAATAAAAAAATAAAAACAAAAACAATTTAAAAATTGTAGCCACGCTACAATGCGGGACAAGCACATATACTAAAAATACACAACTTATAAGTGGAAGTTTTGAAACTTTCTATTCACGTTCCAACAGGGCCAACAATCAACAAGGCGTAATGAATTGACATTGCTAGATCAAGCTCATATTTATATGATGACATGCAAGAGAAACAATTTACTCCAAATTGATGTGCGATATGTGAATCATACAAAGATCTGTGAATCCAGAAAAGACATGTGAATGAAGCATATGAAGTCTCCTTTTCACTACATCTGAAACAGTAGAGAATGCATCATGTAATCTGGTGCAAGTAAAGCTTGTAGGTTTGTGTGGTAAAGGCATGCTTATGCTCAAAACTTCCAACTACAAAGTGCAAACACAGACCACAAGAAAGGAAAATAGTAAAGGGGAAAAAAACTATGTTTACCATTACAACATTTCTTTCTTAATTTTACAGATAAGAAAGGCTGCAAACTTCTCTGGACATAGTCAGCACTTAGATTACGGTGAGACCTTCCTTTAATCTGCAGTTACGAAACTTACCCTTTGTCTACTTATTTCTTTCTTGCTCAGCTGGTCTCGCTTTGTTTGATCGGATAGTGTTTCTTTGATTTTTTACGAACACATTTATTGCATGTATGGAACTGCTTAGCCTATTATTAAAAGTTGGTGATTTAATTAAGCTTATGTTGGTTAAACTTTGCTTTTCAACTAATTTCTGCATTTAATTGAGGTTGAGATTTTATTGGCCCATAACTCTGCCGGTGTTGTGCTTACAGTTTTATCTTCACAACCAGACCTAAGCCTAGAGAAAGAAGAGGGTTGCAACGCCAAACTTAAAAGTCACACCTTTGTGAACATGGGTCTTAACAATTTTTCGGTCAGGATGTTCCCACTTGCGTTGTGATGCATCGGAGCCTGGGTGTAGTTATAAATGAGCAACTGATACCTAGAGTGTTCCACCCAAGCAATGTGCCACATCAGCTGTGTGATTGTTACAGATCTGTAACAGTCATACTTCAATACTAACAAATTTTTAATCATAATCACTCAAAAAAGAGTAAGCATGTAGTAACTACTCAACATTGATTACAGTTTCAGGAGCAAAAAACAAATTGTTCTATACAAAGGATGAAACACTTACCAATATCAACTGTTTGCGAAGATGGAGATGCATCCACAGGAGATAGACTTGCAAATGCATCCACAGGAGATGCAGCTGGGAGCTCAACCAGGTTTGCCTCTGACATTGAGGTCGTCGACCTCCTCTTAGTGGCTTGCCCAGGTGGCATCTGTGTAGTCTTTGTATCTAACAAATGAATTGTAAGCAACCAAAAGTAAAAATTTAAAATGCATGACAATTTATGAAATTATAAGATAACCTAATAGTGTAATATTAGAACCACATTACAAGTCAAGAAATTATCAACAAAAAAATTCATTACAATTTGGATCATCACTAAACATGTCTTCATTTTTTTTATCAACAAACAAAATAAGATTATATATAATGAACACAAATACATCAGGAGCATAGCTATTAAAACCAAACAAACTTGGCGCCAATGAGCTAGCCCAAACATCCACTAGTAATATAACCGTTGGTGAGAAACCAACAAGAAGAAAACCAACAGGAAAACAGAGGAGAAACCAGCAGGAAACATAAAAAACAGATTCAAGCAGCAGCCGCATTTCAGCATTACACCAGCAGATTCAAAACAGATTCAGCAGATTCAGATTAATAAACAGATTCAAACAGATTCAGACAGATTCAGCAGCATTACACCAGCAGATTCAAAACAGATTAATAAACAGATTCAGACAGATTCAGGCAGATTAATAAACAGATTCCGATGTTTCCAAATGGACCACAATGAAGCAATAGGTACAACATTCCAGACTTGTTGTAACTAAACATGTCTTCATTAACAAGTGCATGCCATTACAATCAAGAGCATTACAATGAAAATGACTTGATAATGCAAAAAATAAAGGATATTACAATCAAGGCTCTATATCATCATCTGTATCCGAGTTACTATGACTATGAAATTCATCTTCATCATCACTAGGATCATTTGAATGTTGATCATTATCATCACAGATAAAATCATCTCTGTTTGGACCCTCTACATGTACACTTGTACTAGATTGCAGAACCACTTGACTTGGAATAATATCAGGTGCAATATCAGTCCTACGTAAAGTGTTGCTAATGGAATCTGCAATGCTGATTTGGACAATTTCAGTGGTCTCGTCCTGCTGGAACACATCATTCGGAATAGGCAATTCATTATCATCGGGATCTACATCCTCAAGCTCCGGCACATTCCATATTCCTCGACGTTGAAATCGCTCTACGACTTTCCAATGTTCACCTAATTTGGTATCATTGACATAAAAAACTTGTTGCACCTGGCTTGGCAAGACAAATGGGTCATTTTGATACCAACGGCTTCTTACATCAATGGTTGTCAAATGTGTTTCAGTGCGAAATGTTCTGTTGCTACCAGTGTTAAACCATTCGCATTGAAACAACACAACTCGATGCCCGAACATGTATGTCATTTCCCAAACTTTAGTCAACTGACCATAGAAATCAATTGACATACCATGATGATCCCCTTGAACAACCAACCCACTATTTTGACTTTTACGACGGTTGTCTCGCTCTTTCGTGTGGAATCGAATGCCATTACAAATACAACCTGAATAAATATTCACTATTGGACTAGGACCATTAGCTAATGACCACAACTCATCAGTTGCTTCCGATGATCCTTCAGCTCGTAATTGATTTATCTACATGAACATGTGACAAGGATGCATGATGTTAATATCAATCTACGAACAGTGAATTATGTTTATGATGAGAGGTTACATATTATCTATGTATCTTATATATTACCCGCTCTTTGAACCACCTAGGAAATTCTTCTTGTTGTTGTCTTGTAATGTCATGTACATTTGCATTTTGTAACTGATTCTTGTGTTCTCTACTTGAAAAATCAAATGTGAATAATTAGTACTTGAGGGTGATCATAATGAAAAGCATTTTGCATAGACTTAACTAAATGAGAACATACTCTAGATATTCATCAATTTCAGGACTATTATACAAGATAAACCAATGAGCCACTTTTCTTTCATTCTCAGACACGTCAACTGCCCTTTGAGTGAGCCCAAAAGTACGGACTTTTTGTGAAAAAACTGAATGCCCTGAGCCAACATCACCACCATCTTCATTTCTTTCCTCTCTGTTAAATACGGTTTCAATCCCACCAAGATACATAGAGCAAAAAGTTAGGCATTCTTTGACAATGTAAGCTTCTGCAATTGAACCTTCTGGGTGAGCTCGATTTGCTACATACCCTTTCAAAATCCCGAGTAATCTTCAACAAATAATAGGAAATTATTATATAAACCATATATATGGGTATACTATAATATTAAAAAAAATATAATTTCCCATCAAAGAGCATAAAAATACCTTTCGATAGGGTACATCCATCGATATTGCACTGGCCCTCCAAGAATGGCTTCGCGAGGCAAGTGAATAGCTAAGTGAACCATCACATCAAAGAATGCAGGTGGAAAAATTTTTTCTAGCTTGCAAAGTATGAGTACTATGCTCTCTTGTAATTTTTTCAAATCATTCACCCTCACTGTTTTTGAACATAACTGTTGAAAGTAATTTCCCAACTCAAACAATGCAATAGAAATGTCCTTGTTAAGATACCCACGCATTCCAATAGGAAGAAGTCGTTGTATAAGGACATGGCAATCATGACTTTTCAAACCGGATAACTTGCCGCCCTTTGTGCTCACACACATAGAGATGTTTGCTGCATACCCATCAGGATACCTAATCGATTTTAAGAACTCACAAAAACCTTGTCTTTCCTTTAGGGACAATGTGAACAATGCAATGGGTTTTTCAAAGGACCCATCCGCGCGCCTCTTTAAGTGCAAATCCTTCCTAATTTTCATATCCTCTAAATCCATGCGTGCTTTTTCCGTATCCTTGTTCTTTCCATCAATGCTCAACAAAGTCCCAATTAAATTATCACATATGTTCTTCTCTATGTGCATGACATCGAGGTTATGTCGTAACTTGAGTGTCTTCCAGTAAGGCAATTCGAAAAATATGCTTTTCTTTGTCCAATTCAGGACGGTATTTTCATCCCTTTTTCTTTTTTGGTTGCTTGGATGCTTCCCAAATGGTTTAAATGTTCCTGAATGCAATTGATTTAAAATTTGTTCCCCTGACAACTCCGAAGGTCTTGCTCGATCATCTGCCTTACCATTAAAGAGCTTACTTCTTCGCCAAGGATGGTCTTCAGGTAAGTATCGGCGAGCACCAGTGTATCCTATCTTACTTCTTAACCGTTGTGATGATGCATTCTCATTACAATTGGGACAAGCCAAATATCCTTTTGTACTCCACCCTGACAAGTTACCATATGCAGGGAAGTCATTAATAGTCCACATAACAGTTGCATGCATTCGAAAACTTGCCCCAGTTGAGGCATCATAAGTAACTACACCATCTTCCCATAACTCCTTCAACTCGTCAATTAATGGCCTCAAGTAAACATCAATATCTCTCCCGGGTGCTTGTGGTCCAGGAATAAGCAATGACATCATGGAAAATGGTTGCTTCATACACTTCCACGGTGGTAGGTTATAAGGCATAACTACCACAGGCCACATACTATATGAGTTGCTCAAATTTCCAAAAGGGTTGAAACCATCGGTGGCCAACCCTAACCTCACATTACGTGGTTCTTGGGCAAACACAGCATGTTGCCTATCAAAATCCTTCCACGCCTCACCATCGGCTGGATGCCTTAAGATGCCATCATCAACACGTTTTTCTTTATGCCATCGCATATCTCCAGCTGTTTTTCTCGACATGTATAATCTTTGCAACCTTGGTGTCAACGGAAAATATCTCAAAATTTTATGAGGTATCTTCTTACCTTTGCCATCATTTATTTTGTATCTAGGCTCCTTACAAATCGAACAATTTTCTAAATTTGCATTTTCCTTCCAAAAAAGAGCACAATCATACTTACATGCATGAATAGGCACATATCCTAAACCCAAATCACGTAAAAATTTCTTCGCTTCATAAAGGGTCCATGGAACCTTTTGATCACTTTCTGGTAAAAGGTCTTTCAATACGCCTAACAACATGTCAAAAGACTTATTGCTCCACTTGTTTAAAACTTTTATATGAAGCATCTTAACGACAAATGATAACAAAGTAAACTTCTGACAGCCAAGGTATAATGGACGACGAGCATCCTCTAACAATTTATCAAAGTTTCGTCCATCTTCTCTTTGCTCATTATCATTCTGCTCACCCTCTTCATCATCATCAAAAATGTGCGCCATGTGACAGTCATCTAACATATCATACAATTCATCTTCAACATGAAGGCATTCATTGGTTGTCCCTTCATCACCAACACCTTCAATGTCATTGTCATTATTCCACACACGAGGTTGATTGACAGAAACAGTTTCCCCATGGTGCACCCAAGTCTTGTATGAAAGTGATATCCCTTTTCGGATCAAATGATATTCCACATCCTTAAAGGTATGATGTTCAAAATTTAGGCAATCCATACACGGACAACGAATTCTATTATCTACGCCAACATTTGTCATTGCAAATTGGAGAAATGACTTAACCCCTTCTCTATACTCCGAACTCAATCTATTCCTAATTGACATCCAACTCTTGTCCATATTTGGTGACCTACAAAGTGAAGATTATGTTAGGTGAATAAAGCAAAAACCAATTAACTAAAAATGAATTTTATTCCTATTTTGGAGGTTAATTTTGTTATAAGGTGAAAAAGTTATTTATACGCTTTAGGCAAGCATCAAATCTCACATTCCTTCCTATATTATTCAACTATAATAGTTATTGATTCCATTATGGTTGTTTTAGTATTCAATAAGCATAATATTGAACACTACTGCTGCTGCCAAGAAAAGAAGAAAAAAAATATTAAGAACCAACAGGAAGTTGCTGCTGCAGCATGAAGCTGCTGCTACAGCACAAAGAACCAAATTATATTAACTGAAAAAATAATATTTTCTACTTTAAAAAAAGAAAAAATATTTTACAGATTAAAATTTTAAGGGCATCATCATTCTATCATCTGCATCACCACCTAATACAATTAAAGTCATAATGAATGCTCATCTGCATCATATATTTGACAGATTTGTAATTAACGTTCAAAATATATACTGAATTGTTATTTCCCAAAATATATATATATATTGCAAGAAAACAAACAAAATGGAAGACAAGATCGGTTTCTATCTCATTTTTTATTTTTAATATTAAATTGGTGGTTGATAGGCAATCATCAATCAAGTTAACCAACACCCGCGATCTAGTTATTGAAGATTTCGCCACTGCCCAATGGGAAATAGTTGCCAATAGAAAAGAGATCCACACAAATGGGATCCATGAACTTGATTCTTTAAATTAATCAGTCTAATAAATCAAATACCAAACTAAAATATCTGTTTAAAACATTTTAAAACAGAGACATCTTAAAACATTTTTATAGTGCAAAAAGGATCACCTAGGACCAACACTAAGGATATCCAATAGGGAGAGAGAAAAGAGAATATCCAATATATACATAAGAAAGGAATGGTGGGAATGCTTTTTAATAAAGTGTACAGATATATTGAATGAACCATATCTTCATCTTATAGACTTGTCAAATAAATTATTTGTTGTGTACAATTTATAGGATTATTTGCTTTTTTTTTTTTTAAGAAATTATCGAAGTGATAATTTTTTTTTACAACATAGGAGGTAAGAATAAGTTAAATAAATTAAAAACATCTAATTATTAAATTGTTAAAAGATTAATGTTGCATTTTGATGAGCGGATTAAATGATGATATATGATGTTTGGTGGAAATCAAATTAATAACAACAATTAGGTAAGTGAGATAAGCTTTTTCAAGTTTTTCACTTTGATTTCCTACTATAGATTCATTGGCCTAACTACCATGGGGTACTATATTTCTTTCAGTTTCTCCTAGTGTTTGTTTGTTCAACTAGAGATGATGGTTTTTCTAAACTTCCCACCCAAAACAAAATAAAATAAAATAAAATCTTATACAGGTGACGATATCTCATCACATATATCTTTAATATTTTCCTGAGAACACCTGCATGTGTTTGGGTTCAAGGAAAATATTTGGAATTTCTCACAAACACTATACTTAGGTTCTTGATAGACACTGTAATCTTCTCCTTCTCTATTCATCTACTTTTTTTTCTTTTCTTTTTTCTTTTTTTAAATTCACTTGCACATGTTTGGGTTCAGGGAAAATCTTTGGAATTGGTCACAAGCACTACTTGGGTAGTACTTTTTTTCAAAGATTGATCACTACTCCAGTATGAATGCAACATTGTATTCAGTGGACTTCTATAAATAAGACTAATATGTCCCTAGAGTAACTCTTGATCATCGGTTATAATAAAATGTCATTGTTCACATCCTCTCCTAAAATTCCTATATGTATATAGTGAAATAATTGTTTGAGACTTCCTTTAATATGAATGCAACACTGCATTTTGAGCACTTATAAAATGACTTATCTGTCCCTCCATACTCTTAATTGTCAATTATACTCACCTAAAATTCCCATATGTTTACAACGAAATGTCATTGTCCATACTCCATATCCTTACCTAGAATTCCCATGCACACAGCTAGCTTCCTATAGTTCCAAGATCAAGATTAAAATAATAATAATAATAATTGTGTTTGAATTATAAATTTGAGTAAAAATTTGGGAGAGGAAAAAAAAAAAAAAAAACGTGAGAAAATATAAATAAAATATAAGCGAAATTTTTTCTCTATATTTTTAAATTTCTATAAAAAATTCATGATCCACACAACCTACAATTGATTGTGGAGGCAATCCTTATCACTTGTTTTTGAAATGTAAGTCACATCTTATAGAATGCAAAGTTCTCAATTAGCTGGAAAGAAAGAATAGGTAACAAGTTGAGTTTAGAACGAGTTTATAGTAAATTGTCAAATCAAAATTAAATACTATTTATTTGGGTGTTTTCTATAAAAATATTGATTACAGACTTATGATCAAATGGTTCACACCTCTCTATTTTCAACAGTTAGATTTAAACTAATTATCTAAGTTATTGATTATAACCACTTTTAGGTATAATCGACCACTGCCCCATCTGGTAGTAGGTGTTAAGACATATAGAGTAAGGGAAAATTCCCACCAATAATTCGAGAGGAGAAAAGTGAAAAGTGTAATTAACTCAAAAATTAACTCAAAAAGTCAAAAGTGAAAATTCCCCATCTGGTAGTAGGTGTTTAGATCAAACTAGAAGGTGAAAAGTGTAATTAACTCAAAAATTAAAATTGTTTCAAAAAGAAAAAAGAAAAAAATAACAAACAGAGGAGAAAATTTTCAGAAAAAAAAAAAGGAAGTATGAAAATCAAAGAAAAATGAGAGAGAAGCACAGATCGATTACAAATCAATCAGAAATTCTATGTATGAAAATCAAATGATAGAGATTAAAAATAAAAATCAGAAAGTATATATGAAACTCAAATAATAGAGATATAGATATAGACATAGACATAGATATAGACATGAACAGATCGGAAGTGACGAGTTGCAACGATGAAAAAGGATGGTCAATCGATCGATTATATATATATATACATGAACAGAGAGAGAGATTGAGAGAGAGAGAGACACTAACCTGGTAAGTACAAGGTGGAGGCGAAGATGAAGAGCGGCAAACCCAGGGGACGAAGTGAGGAGATGGTGGGTAGGGTTTGATGAACCGATCAGAAGCTCAAGGAAACAGGGAACTTTTTTTTATTAAGGAAGAGGGCAACAATGAGGGAAGGAAGAGGGCAACAATGAGGGAAGATCAAGGCTCAGAAACATATTTTTTATTTAAGAATTTCAAAACGACGTAGTGTGTCTCATTTTTTCCTTTTGTGACCAAAATCTACTGGTAGCCAAAACATTGATGTCCCGCCCTTTTTATTTCGCGCTCCCGCCATCACTTTTGGCGACCAGATTTTGTATTTGGTCACAAATACTTAACTATTAGCCACCAAAAGAATGTTGGTCACTAAAACACCATCATCCGTGACCAAAATAAATTTTGGTGGCAGATTACCATACTTTTTGTGACCAACTAAAAATAGGTGGTCACTAAAGGTGTTTTTTCTTGTAGTGCCTCGACCCATCTGCCATGGATTGAAGCCATCAGCCTTGTTTTCTTGCCATCGGCCAAAAGTGTTGGCTGATCGGTACTCTTTTTAGTCGATCGGCACTTATGTTGGTCGATCAGCCATGTTTTCTGGCCGAACCCTGTTCATCTGCTTTATGCAGATATTTTATGCCAGCTGTGATAGCTGGCATGCACAATTCACCCCCTTCATACACATGTATGGAGGGATTTTCCCCTTGGCTTAGCTTCTCCTGGAAGCTTTGGAATTGAATTCCTATAAGAAGGGAGCTCCTCCTCCCTTCTCAGGGGTTCTGAAAAATAGGGTTAGAGAAGTTGTATCTATCTATCTATCTATCTCTATATTTCCTTCTCTTTATATCTTTGTGTGTGTTTTTGTGCTCTAAAGGGTGTTTTGTTCTCACTATTGCACACAAACACCTAGCAATACACCATCCTTGGTTGCTGAGGTGCTAGGGAGTTGGTGTTAGGGTCTTTGAGGTGATTTTGATTAGAGAAAGTTGCTGGAGTGGTATTCTTGAAGAGGTTCTTCAAGGGTGAGCATTCTTGCTTTTAATACCCCTTTCTTGCTTAAGCTTTTAGACCCTTTTGCTTATTATTTTAAGCTTAACTCTTAACTGATAAAAGTTCTATTTTTTTGATGCTTTAAATAGTTGGTTAAGGTCACTTTTTGGTTTGGGGTTGTTTCCCCCCTCCAAGGCCTTGTTAGGCCTTGTTTTAGGCCATCCCTTTTGGCCATTGTTCTTGGCTTTGCATGACCTTTCTACCATTGAAATCCAGAGGATTTTCAGTGGTGGAAAGGTGGTCTTGGTGTCCTAAATAGGAGAGGGTCATCCCCTCTCCTTGTTGTCTTGTATGCTAGCATAAATGGCTTATGTGGGTAGCATGTTTATTAAGCTTGTCTTAGCTTCATTTCAGCAAGTATTTGGTGTTACTTTGCCATGATTTACCTCTGTCTAAGGTTGGTTTAGTGGCATCTTGCATGTACCATACACTTGTAGTGTAAATCACACACACTAGCTTTATATGCTTCATGTTTGAGCATGTCATTCTAGCCTATGTTGTGTCCATTTCAGCATGTATTTGTTGTTGTCTTACCATGTCATACCTTTGTTTAGGTTTGGTTTGTTTAGCCTTTGCATGCCTCATGCACTTGTAGTGCATTTTCATGAAATTGCCTCAACATGCATCTTGTGTTTAGACCATCATGCTTCCATATTTTGGCTCGACTCCATGAAGCTTTTAGCCTTGTTATAACATGCTTAAGCTCTAATTTGAGTTGTTTTGACCATATATGCCATGCTTTGTATAGCCATAAGGCATTCTAGCTTGTTAGCTTTGAGTGTCCAAGTCACTAGCATGCTTTATTTGGACCATTTCAATGATTTGGCATCATTTGTTATACTATTTCAGTCCATGTTTCATACTCAAACACTTGCACTTGTCACTCCTTTAATGCTTTAAAGAGTTGATGTTTTATGCTTCATGAATGGGTCATTGTGTATGCCATCATGTTTAGGTCTTTGGGATGCCATCTAAGTGGATTTTTGGTTTTGTTTTACCATGCCATAACTCTGATTTTGGTTGCTTAAATCATGCTACGTTTGGTTTTGATAGGTGTAGTGTAACACCCCTTTTGTGGCCTTGCATGCCTCATGCTTTTGGCCCTTTGTTCTAGCTTATTTTGGCTTTGGTCCTTGCATGTTTTAGGCTCATTTTGCCATGATCTAGGACTGTTTTGATAGCCCTTGGCCCTTTGGGACTTGTTTTGCATAGCCATGGTTTGAGTCCTTTGGCTAGCTTCAAGCTTTAAGCTTTCTCGCATGCTTTGCTTGCCTTATTTGATTAATTTGGCATCATTCCTAGCATGATTTCAGAGTTTAAAATGTTTGTCACATGTGCATATTTGTCTCCTTTTGAGTGTTCTTGAAAGTTGCTCTCTTATGCTTAAGTGTTAGGCCATCAAATGTGCATGTTTGTATATGTACTTCATGCTTTTGTTTCATCATTTTGGCCATTGATTTGGGCATGTTTGAGAGTAGCCCATTTTGGTTTAAGTCCATCTTACAATGTTGTAGCATGCTTGTTTCATTTTGCATGTTGTTGCATGTTATGCATGTTTGCATATTTGGGTTGTATGCCTATTGCATATTGTATGCTTGCATGCTCATGTTGCATTAGCTTGCTTGCATGCTTAGGTTGCATTGCATTGTGTGTGCATTCCCTTGCCTCTTGATCAAGCATGATAGAGGTTAGGGCCCCTTATGTGTTTTTGTGCATTTTATTTGATATTGAATTGCACACTTGGCTCCTTTGGCCATCTGTAGACGTCCCCGAATGTCCCGGGAGGGAATTCCATTTCGTTCGTTTTTGGCTCATTACAGTTCAGGACTCAAATTTGTCACGGTTCTAAATCTGAACCAAAGAGTCCAAATCTGGCAAATCGTTTTTGAAAACAGATTTTTTTGTAAAGAAGTGCCAAACACGGACTGCTTTGCCAGATACAGAGTCGCCACCTAAATATTTTTTTATGGGGGAATTTAGGAAACCTTGACTCCTTTGCCTAAGGCCATGTGTCCGTCATCACCAAAGTTGCCTCGGCTCGGGAACTTGGGTACGATTGGGGAAGGTCAGCTATGAGCACCCCTGCTCGCCCGATCCGAAGATCGGCCTCTACTAACCATGATATCTAGTTTTGAATACGTTATGTGTTCTTATTCCGATTAATTAGCTAATCTTACTATGTAATGCGCATAACACAAAAGTATAGACTAGATCGCCTAATTTGGAACAAAGCATTGCATATCTGTTTGTTCGGAAAATGGTTTGAAATTTGCTACTCGCAAGTAGGCTAAAATACGGATTTCAACAAGTTGTTCCAACTCAAGCAATCCAACCTTCACCCATAGACATTCAGGCAGTAATATCACATAAGCACATAGCCACATGGTAAGCATGCTGTCATATTAATATTCACACTCATGCGAGATGCTAAAGCATAAATACTTATACCGTACTCCGAGCCAAAACAAAGAACATGTTAGCAATCAAACGTATGATCCAAGTCTATGTTAAATGGCTAATGCATCACAGGCAAAATGCAATCTAGAATAGGCTCGGCTAATCCTAGGATGGCATGTGAAATGCAACAAGTAACATGTATTTAAGTTAGATTTGAAATACTATGCGGTTAGTATGATGTGCCGAGCCCGGTGCATGCAAGACAAATGTATGGATGCACGCATGCATAGCATAAGGTATGCTAATTTAAATATGCCTAATACTAACAATTGAAAGCAGGTAAGTAAAAGGGAGAAATAAGTGGGGGTTAGAAGACATACACACACTCACACACGCTTATTACACATTCGCCCTCGCTCGGAGGGACCAAAAGAATAATACAAATTAATTAACCTATAAGCTAATTAATTATTACAGACCACCTAACTAGTTAAGCAAATTAACTAAGCTAAGAAAGCAATAAAACAGCCTCGGGAAGAGGGTCCAATGCATGCGTGCTCGGGTTCGCCCGGAAATCCTTCACCATGCACAAGTTGCCTCTGTTTACACTGCTCTGCTCTTTTGAAAATTGCACAAGTCCCAAGGAACACTCTCTGAACACTGTGGAGCATCACCGACCAAGGGGAAACATCACCGACCATGATAGAAGGGTCATCGACCAAATATTCAGCTCTCGGCCTCAAACGTTTGGTCGGTCGGCAATAGAGATGGTCGGCCGACCATGTATGCCTACAGAATCCTGTTTTGATAGCAGCAGAGGGGCAAACATGGCATGGCAATGCATTTCAAGCAAATGTGTGCACCAACACCCTCCTTATCATGTTCATGACTCAAAGGAGGATGGTCCTCGACCCTCGGGCCACCAATCGCACATTTCAATGCGTGATGGCCAAAGAGGCCAAGTTATGCATTTTGATGTCAAATGAAATGCAAACCAAATAAACACATAAGGCCCAACCTCTATCATGGGGATTCAAGAGGCAAGGCATGCGTGCCAAATACAACCTAAGCATGCGAGCTAAGTAAGCAATATGAGGATGGGGGCAAGTATGCAAACATGCAATGTGCACTAAACACACAAGCTAAGCAAACAAGCATGCGAGGCATGTAACAACTATGCAAGCTAACAAGCATGCAAGATGTAATTTAAACATGCAAGTATGCAAGACATGTGACAACATGTTAAACAACTTGACCAAAGATGCATGCCAAATGCGCAATTAAACGTGCAACAACATGTGATAGGCCAAGCATGCAACAACACACAAGGCGAGCGTGTGACAACATGCGGAAGATGGTCTTAAACTAATTTGGACAGCTCTCAAATAAGCTCAAAACAGTGGCCAAATGCTAAGGAAATGAAGGCCAAAACACATACAAACATGCATGCACACATGGCCCAACTCTTAAGCATAAAGAAGTAACTTTTAAGCACACTTAAAAGAGGATAAACATGGACTAATGGCAAGCATAGCAAGCTCTGAAAATACAGGAGGAATGATGCCAAATCAACCTATCAATGGAAGCAAGGTATGCAACTATGTCTAAAACTCAAGGTAAGCCAAGGGGCTTAAACCATAGCTATATGAAGCGAGTCCCAAAGGGCCATGGGGACTCAAAACCACCCCAAGGCAGACCAAAACAAGGTCAAAGGCACACCTAGATGGCCTCTAAATGACCTAAGTCTAAAGGCATGCAAAATGGTCCAAACATGGAGCATGAAACACCAACCTTTTAAAGCATTAAAGGAGCATCAAATGCAAGCATACAAACATGCCACAAGGACTAAAATGACATGATAAGTGGTTCCAAACCACTGAAACAAAGCAAGTAAAGCATGCTAGAGGGGTCAGCACTCAAGGCCTACAAGGGAGATTGTATGGTAGCTATACAAAGCAAAGCATGGATGACCCGAGCAACCAAAAACAGACCTCAAGCACACCAAAACATGCATAAAAGCTTCACAAAGCTAGGCCAAAATCATGCTAGAAACAAGGCTCAAAGCACAAAGCATGTTAAGACAATTTCATGGCATTACAAGACAAGTATGCTAAGCATGCATCGTGTGTCTAAACCAACTTAAAACAATGCTACATCATGGAAAAATAAGCACAAATACTAGCTAAGACATGGCCAACATGAACTCAACAATGGTGCTCACACATGAGGCTAAAATGACAACTTCTTAGGACCTCAAAGCACCATCCCCACCACTAAAATCCAGATTTTAGTGGTGAGGAGGCCCAAACAAAGTGGTCCCGGAGCTCACCAAAATAGCACAAAATGGGGGCAAAACAAGGCCTAAGAGGGGTCAAACAACCCCAAATACCAAAACAACCTTAAACAACTATTTTAAGCACTTAAAATCAGAACTTTTATATGTTATAAGTTAAGCTTAAAAACAGATGCAAGGATGTCTAAAAGCCTATGCAAAAATGGGAAATAAAGAGCAAAGTTCTGACACTTGGAGACCCCTTTCAAGAATTGAGCTCCAGCTGCTTCCTCAAGCTTGAATCTACTCAAAAACTCTGAAAATCACTCCTTAGTACCTCAGTAGCTAAAGGAAAGTGTAACTCTAGGTGTTTGTGTGCAAAACTATGAACAAAACACCTTAATACACACACAATATGGAAGAGAGGGAGATATAGAGATAAAATACATACAACTATGCTAACCCTAATCCAGAGCTCTGGAACTCAACCCTCTAACCCTTGAGGAGGGAGGAGAAGGCCTCCCTTTATAGAGGATCACTCTTGCAAAGCTTACAAAACAAGCTAAGCAAGAGTGAAATCCCTCCATACACGTGTATGGATGGGGTGCAAAGTAGGTGCCAGCTAGCACAGCTGGCACAAAATATCTGTCAAAAGCAGATGCACAGTGGTCGGCCAGCCAAAAATGCCAAATTGACCAAATAAATGGTCGACCGACCAAACAGAGTGCCGACTGACCAAACATTTGGCCGACGGCAACAAAACAATGACCGGTGGCCTCAAGCCATGGCTGGTGAGATGTGGGGATGGCCAACAAGCCATTCCCTGCTCCTCAAAAACAAAACACAAGTGTTTGGTGCAAAACAAAACACAAGTGTTTGGTGCAAAACCAAACACAAAATAGGCAAGTCGAAAGGTCTTGAGGCAAGGCGCGTGGCTGAGACCTCCGAGAACTCAAGACGAACACGAACATGGATGATCATTGAGTGTTCAAATGGTGACGTCCAAGTCTTGAGGACGGTCAAAAATGAGGTATCTACACCATCATGCATTGAAATACGTGATTGGTGGTCCAAGGGTCGAGAACTACACACCTTTGAGTCTTAAACATAATAAGGGTTGTAGTTGTGTAGACATTGTCTTGCAAATGTATTGGCATGCTCTGTTTGTCCTTTGCTGCAGCAGAACAACTTTTTGCAGGAAGAGATGGTCGATCGACCATGTTCGGTGCCAATCGGCAACAAACATTTGGCCGAGAGCCCTATTTTTGGTCAATGACCAGTTTACCTTGGCCGATGGCCTCACAGCATGCCCACAAGGTGGTTCAAAAGTGTCACAGAAGTTGGCACAATTTTTAGAGGTACAAAGCAGTGCAAACAGAGGCAACATGAAACATGGCGATGGATTTCCGAGCGAAGCTGTCCGAGCATGCATTCATCCCTCGTCTCGAGGCCATTTCAGTGTTTTAATAACTTAGAATAGTTATTTATTTTGATTTGGTTGTGTAATTAATTAATTAGCTTGTTAGTTAGTTAATTAGATGATTTGTATTATTCTTTCGGACCCTCCGTCGAGAGGGCCAATGTTGTAATAAGTGTGCGTGTATGTGATGCATGTCTTCCAACCCCACGTCTTTCTCCCTTTTATTTAACCGCTTACGATGGTTAGTTTTAGGGCATATTTCATTTAGCATCCTTATGCTATGCATGTTTGCATCCATTCATCAGTATTGCATGCACCGAGCTCGGCGCATCATACTAACTGCATCGTATTTCAATTCTTACTTGAATACATGTATCGAATTGTCGCATCTCATATGCCATTTTAGATTAGCCGAGCTTATTCTAGTTGCATTTTGCCTGCGATGCATTAGCCATCTTAACATGAGCTAGGATCATGCATTTGATTACTAACTAGTTTCTTGTTTTAGCTCGGTGTACACTGTGACTGTTTATGCTTTAGCATCTTGCATGTATGTGAGTGTTAACATGACAGCATGCTTGCCATGAGACTAATTGCTTATGTGAAATAACTGCTTGAATGCCTGTGGGTGAAGGTTGGATTACTTGAATTGGAACGATTCATTGAAATCTGTGTTTTAGCCTACTTGCGAGTGGCAAACCTCAAACCATTTCCAAACAAACGGATATGCGATGCTTTGTTCCAAATTAGGTGATCTAGTCTACACTTGTGTGTTGTGCGCATTACGTAGTAAGATTAGCTAATTAATCGGAATAATAACGCATGTGTTTTCAAAAACAAGATATCATGCTTAGTACATGCCGATCTTCGAATCGGGCGAACGGGGGTGCTCATAGATGACCTTCCCCAATCGTACCCAAGTTCCTGAGCCGAGGCAACTTTGGTGATGACGGACACGTGGCCTTAGGCACGAGTCAGGGTTTCCTAAATTCCCCCAAAATAAATATTTAGGTGGCGACTCTGTATCTGGCAAAGCAGTCCATGTTTGGCACTTCTTTCTTAAAAATCAGTTTTCCAAAATGATTTGTTGGATTTGGACTCTTTGGTGATTTATCGGTCTTGCATTGCACTTTGCGAGATTAGATTCAGAACCGTGACATTTGAGTCCGAACTGTAGCATGAAGCCCAAGGGCGCGTCTACATAAGGTTAGCCTAATAACAATCGGAACGAGAGCATATAATGTAGATAAGAATCACATCATGATTAGTAGAGACTGATCTTTGATCGGGTGAGTGGGGTGCTCTATTCATGACCTTTCCCTCTCGTACCTAAGTTCTCGAGCCATGACACTTTGGTGATGACAGATAAGTGGCCTTTGGCACGAGTCTCGGGTTTCCTAAATTTTCCAAAAACATTTAGGTGGTGACTCTGTATCTGGAAAAGCAGTCAATTTTTGGCATTTTGATTCAAAATCAATTTTCCAAAAGATTTGCCGGATTTGGACTTTTTGGTGTTTATCTATTTCATATTGTAGTTGTGAGATCAGATTCGGAACCGCGGGAGTCCGAACTCTGGGGCTAATCATATCCGAAAGGAGCACGAAAAGTCGAGCCACAATGAGCAACATGACTAATGCAACACATACAACATGTAATTAATAGGCTCGGCTACTAGCATGGCATGCGAGCCAATTCAAGACATGTAATAAAGCACGTATTAAATTACTTATTACAAATTCAAGTGAATGCTAAATTAACTAGCTATTACAAATTCAAAGGAATTTACCTAAGTTAATTACAACACATTACTTAATCCCAAAGTTGTTTAAGCCAATTAATCTCGAGCAAGAGTCGAAGAACACACATGCAACTGTGAACATCCTCCTGGAAACGTCTCTGTTTTGTTGCCAGATTCTGTTCTATCCACAGTCATAAAATAATTGTCTTTGCCTCAGCTTCTGCTCTGTTTTGCGAGGAAAATGACACTACTTGTGCAACAAGGGGTGGCCGGCCGGCCATGGAAAGTGGTCGGTCGGATGCAAGGGTGGCCGACCGGCCACTAATTTTGGGTACAGCCCTGCTGCAATAAAATGGAAACAGAGCAAAAATAGAGTGTTTTCAGGGGATGTTTGTCCTCTCTGCCTTTCCCTATTATGAAACTAATCAAGGGAGGAGTAGAATTGATTCACAACATCAATTGTCACAAGGTTATTACGTGATGATCTATGAATCAATAGGACAAAAAGCTTAATAAAAGAAATGAAAGATCGACAAAACCTCCTCCCTATCATGGAGTTACCTCAAGGGAAGTGGTTGACATCGCTTCTCAAATCGTTAACATCACCAAAGAGTATGTAACGACTTGAGACGCAATAGGTTCAATTAACGCCCGATTGAACCCCACATGATTTTATTTCTTATTAACCTCTTTTACTCCAATTTTATTAGCTTCTTTTATTACCTTTCCATTCTTTAGTCATTTTTGTCCGAAAGTGATTGTTATGTCCACTAAATGAAGAGAAGTGTCAAACAAGAAGTTGTTCTTAGCGTAAGAGACATATAATGCCTTGGTAATGAATCTCCGAATAGATTAAACCATTAAGCATGGAGGGTCTATTTCTTGTGCTTTAAACAACCATCAATTGTTTGAAAAAAAAAAAACTCTTAAACAAAGAAAATCAAGAAAGCAGGGAGGGTACATAGGTGATATGCAAAAGTAGGAGTACATGTGTGAAAAGTATGAAAAAAAAGCTATCAACTTAAATAGGTTGGTGTCCAAGGCCTAAACCACCAAACCTATGAGGACTTACAACAAGACAAGCATGATATTCAAAGTATAAACTAATAAACATATTAAACAGCCCCCAAAACAAGAAAAATAGTGCTTAAAATAGTTTTAACAGCTAGAACAAGTAAGCAAAATGGAAGAGAACAAAGCTAGTAAGCATGCCTAAGGAGGGGTGGCTAACCCCTCCACTTTTTGGACCTTAAAACCACATGTTTTAGCCTCTGAAAACTCTGAAAATCAGTGGCCAAAAATAGAGAAACAAATAGGAGGATAAAAGCTTGTGGAATATGGTTTAAGAAAGGGTGGTTAATCGTTCCACCTTTGGTAGCTTTAAATCACAAGTTTCAGCCCACCAAAAATAGTCCAAAAATAGTATAAAAACAGCAAGGAAAGAGAAGGAAGAAATAGTGTAAAGATGGCCAAAGTTATACCTCTTGAAGAAGAGTTACTCTTTTTTTCACAAACCACAAGATATTCACTCTCAAGTGTTGAAATTTTAGCTCAAGAATCTCAATAAGGAGCCCTAAATTATTGGTTTAGGAAGTGTATGTATACTGTATGCATATTTCAAGATAGAGAGGGAGAATTTATTGCAAGGTTTGGGCATTGGCAATTTTTTCTAACCTAAAACCAAGAGGGAAGGTTCCCTATATAAAGAAAAACAGGTTCCCCTCTAGGAAATATCTGTATTGAGCAAGCTGGTGTAGTGCATACACTTGGGGAAAATAGCTATCAACAAATATCTGCTTGCCAGGACACCTAGCCGGCCAGCCATGTAAGGGGACGGCGCGCCACCAAAAGTTTGCCTGCCAGCCACCTGTTGGCCAGCAAGCCTCTGGGTGGTCAGGTTTGGAAAAATTAGGTTTTGGTCTAAATGAGGTGCAAAGTTCTAGGCCTGAAACTTAAACCAAGGCTCCTTACTGAAGAAATTGAGTGTTTTACAATGTCGTATTTCATCATCCAGTGACCATCCTGAGGTGCCCAAGTCCTAAGGGCAGTCAAAAATGGGGTGCCTACACTTGGCCCAAGGTAAAAAGTAGCCATGGGAGAAGAAACGACCTCAATACCAAGAAAATACCATAATAGACCCAAATCCTTCATTTCAATGGTACGAAAATGATGTTGCTTCACCTCAGAGATAGCAGAAGAGTCAAAGCCAGTGATAATCATATCATCCACATATAGTAATAAGGTAAAAAAACCAGCTGAGGTGTGGAGGAGAAACAAAGCAGAGTCTTGGGCACAAGGATGAAACCTAAGCTTAGTAACAGCTGTCTGAAAGTGATCACACCAAGAACGAGGAGATTGCTTCAAACCATACAGAGCACACTGAAGATGACAAACCTATCCAGTGGAATGGAGAAGACAAGTGGGAGGACGCATGTAAACCTCCTCAGTGAGATGGCCATTAAGAAAAGCATTTTTAACATCCATCTGATAAAGAGGCCAATGACGAACAATAACAACAGAGATCGAAGTACGGACAATAGTCATCTTGGTAATAGGGGCAAAGGTCTCCTCATAATCAATACCATACTTCTGTGAGAAATCTTTGGCAACCAGGTGAGCTTTGTAGCGCTTGAGAGAACCATTAGAATGAGTCTTGACTTTATAAACCCATTTGCAGCTAATCAGATTCTTTCCTGTAGACAAATGAACCAGCTCCCGAGTACTAGTCTTCTGCAAGGCAGACAACTCATTTTTTATAGCTCGAATCCAATTAGGATCCTGACAGGCCTCCTTGTAGGACTGGGGTTCTGAAAAGGAAGGAATAGTTGACAAAAAAGTGCAGTATGAAGGAGAGATACAGGTGTTAGCAAAACCAAGTTTGACTACCTATTTATGGATGCGATGAGGATACTTACGATTGGCAAGATCAGAGTCATCAAAAGTAGGAGGAGTAGCAGCAGATGCAGAAACAACTGGTGGAGGAAGAGCCTTGCAACAATAATAGACTAACAATGGAGAAGGAGAAGAGGGAACAGACACATGGGGGACAGTAGAGAGGGAGTCAGCATGAGGGGTGGTAGGAGGAGAGAGGGAACAAGCTCATGGGGAACAGTAAAGATGTACTCATAATGAGAGACCTCAGAAGGAAATGGATCAATGTGAACTAGATCCTCTTTGGAAACCGGAGCAGTGAGAGGAGGAAGTTGAAAGTAAGACAGGCGTTCGAGAAAGGCAACATGACGAGAGACATAAAGGCGACGAGAAACAGGGTCATAACAGCGATAGCATTTCTAGGTAAGATTGTAGCCCAAAAAGACACATAGAACAGATGGGGCGCTGAGTTTGGTCCTATCGTTTCGGGAAAGAAGAACAAAACATGCAGACCCAAAAACACGCAAAAGGAAGTAATTGGGAAGTTGAGAAAACAGAGCCTCATAAGGAGAACGACCAGAGAATAAGGGAGTAGGCATACGGTTTAGAAGAAAAGTAGCAGTAAGAACTGCTTCACCCTAAAAACGGGCCGGAACAAAGGCATAGAGAAAGAGAGAACTAGCGATTTCCAAGAGATGCCAGTGTTTACTCTTAGTGCGACTATTTTGGGTTGGTGTATCAGTACAGGAGGTTTGGTGAATGGTACCCAAATTGGCCAAATACTCGCAGAACTCAGTTTTAAAATATTCCCCACCCAAATCAGACCGTAACAATTGTACACCCAAATTGTGTAGTGATCATAGACTAAAAAGTGGTAGAAGTCAGATTTGTGAGTCATAAAATAAACCCAAGTATAATGGGTGCAATCATCGACAAAAGAGACATAGTACGTAGAACCCTTTTTAGTGAGAACAAGAGAGGGTTCCCAAACATCAGTATGTGTAGACACCCCATTTTTGACCGACCTTAAGACTCAGACGTCATCGATTGAGCACTCGGTGATGGTGTATGTTGTGCTCGTTCTGAAGTTTCGGAGTCTTGGCTGAGAGCCTTACCCTCCGAGCCTCGGAACTTTTTGTGCCTTGACTCGGTCTGCGGACCAGGTCTTGTTTTCTCTTCCCGAAGGGAGGGAGAGGTCTTGTAGACCATCTCTCAGTGGTCGTAGGCTACTTTCATGGTCGTAGGTCACTGTTCCCATTTGGAGACTTGTTTTCGATTCTCGGAGCCGTCGGCCGCGCGCCTCGGCTCGGGAGCGCTTAACATTCTCCGTTTGGCACGATTTTTAGAACACACCTTGTTTCCTCTGTCTAGAGGGACACTGTGGTCCGGGAGACCACTTTTGTGGCCGTACGCCACTTTTGGTGCTCAACAGCCAGTTTTCGGAGCACCCGGCCGCGCGCTTTGCCCCCCGAACTCTCGTTTTGCATCCGTGTTGGTTCATTTTTGGCATGAACCTTGTTTTGCTTCTTTGGGAGGTGGTACAAGGGTGGGAGACCACCTTTTCTCCTTGGAGACCACTTTCTCCCCGCAAGTCGGTTTTCTTGTCAGGAAGCTGGTTTCCTTGGTCTTTGGGCCACATTTGCTGGTCTCCCACCACACCACTAGTTTGCTTTCAAAGTGGAGACCACCAAATGGAGCCACCGGCCACTTTTTTTTTTTGTGGGAGACCACCTACCTTGGTCGGCCTACCAGGGAAAGTGGTCGGCCGACCACCTTTTCTGGTCGGCCAGCTCCCTCCTGTTTTGTCTGTTTGAGTGGGTGCCAGCTGGAAGGCACATACTGTATCCTCCATACACGTGTATGGAGGATCTTGAGCCTTGTTTTTAGCTTCTTGAAGAAGTTTTGGCCCTGTTTGTCTATAAGAGAGGCCCTCCCTCTCCTTTGCACAGGTTCAGAATTTCTCTAAGGCAAAACAATACATATCTCTCTATATCTCTATATTTTGGCTCATAAGGTGCATTGTTCTTGACCCTTTTACACTACACCTCATAGCCATACACTTCCACCATTGATTTGAGGTTCTTGGAGGTTGTTTTCAGAGGTTAAAGAGCTGGTTTTTGGTCCTAAAGTTTGCTGGTTTTGCTGAGCTTCAAGGGTATTCACTTTTCCCTCTTTTAAGCATTATTTTGATCCTTCTCTTAGCCTCATTTGCATGCTTATTTGAGCTTTGTTGTCAACTGAAAAAAGGTTCATATTTAAGTGATTTTGATGTTTGTTTAAGGCTCTTTTGGTGTTGGGGGTCATCTACTCTCTTGCATGCTCTATTTAACCTTGTTTGGAGCCATGCCATGAGACCTTTGTATTGAGATTTGCTTGGCCCTTTAGCCACTGAAATCCAGCGGATTTTTAGTGGTTGGAATGTGGTTTTGAGGGCCAAAATCAGAGAGGGGTGACCCTCTCTCTTTTGGCCTTGTTTGCTTGCATTTTTGGCTTTCCAAGGGAGCATATATTTCCACACTTCCTAGCCTTGGTTCAGGCCCTTCTTAGTGACTTTTAGGACCTGCCTAGACTTTGTCTATGGCTGGTTTGTTCACCTTTTGTTTGCCTTTTGCATGTGTAGAACAATCCCTTGCATAGCCTATCAAAGTAACACCTCATTCTTGCATGTATTGGTCATGTTTCAGTGGATTTTTGGCCATCATTTGGCATGCCATGATTCTATTTTTGACTGGTTTGGTAGCCTCTCATATGCTTCACATGCTTCTAGTATAAATCATGTTCACTAGCTTATAATGCATGTGGTTTTGGCCCTCTATGCTAGCATATTTTGGCCATGCTCCAAACTGATTTTGTTCATATTTTGGGCTGCCTTAGCTCTATTTTGAGGTCCCTTGGTTGAATGATGCTTGCCATGTATGGTTGTAGTGTAATAGCCTTGCTTAGCCTTGAGTTTTGAATCCCCTTGCATGCTTAACTTGAGGTGTTTGCATGTTTTAGCATCATTGAGCATGATATTTCAGAGTTTATTTCTTGGCCATATTCTCATATTTGTCACTCTTTCAATGTGTTTGAGAGTTGCATCATTATACCCCATTTATGAGCCTTTGCATTGAGCTTCATTCTTATGCCTTTTAAACCACCATCTTGGCTCATTTTGCCACTATTTTGGGCCTGCTTAAGATCTATTTGGAGTTGGTTTTTTCATTTGAGCATCGCCTTGCATGCCTCTAGTGTAATGTGCTTCACTAGCTTCAGTACTTGAGCCTTTCAACATGCATTGTGTGAGTTGTTTGCATGATTCGGAGCCATTTTGTATGTCATTTTAGAGCTGGAACATGTGTCATTGTATGCCATATTTCATCCTTTCAATGCTTTTGTAGAGTTGCATTTTGTGCCCTCGGGCTTAGGTCCTTGCATTGTGTATGCTAGCATGAGTTTTGGAATCTTGTTTTCATCATGTTTGGCCACTGATTTGGGTGTGGCTGAGGCCCATTCATTTTGGTTTAAGTCCATTTTTGCATTGAGTATGCCATTGTATTCCATAGCATTGAGTATGCCACATTGTCGCATGATTAATCATTGCATTGTGCATGCCTTGTTCATTTCATTGTGTATGTTAGTTCTTAGGTGCATTGTGTATGCTAAGTACCATGTGCATTGAGTATGCCATTGTTAGTTCGTAACATTGTGTATGCTAGTTGCATGTTTGCGTGTCATCCTTTGCATGTTTGCATCACTTAGTTGCATAGCATTTAGGTTGCATACTTAAAGTCGCATTGTGCATGCCATTGTTTGTTGCATTGTGTTCGGAATAGGAGTTAGTCCGAACACGGGAAACGAGGGACGTTTCGTACTCAAACTGACAAAACGTGCCTCGATTCCTGATCACCGACACTCTTGACTACCCATGACGGAGTTGTTGGCTTTAGGTGCTTGTATGTGCATTCATTTTACATTGAGTCGTGCAATTCGACTCTTCGGCCATCATGCATTGAGATGCGTGACCGGTGGCCCGAGGGTCGAGGACTACAGTCCCTAGAGCTTATGCAATGACGGGGAGAGTGGTCATGCACACATGTGTTACAAATACCTTGTTGTGCCTCTCTCTTTCCCTTTGTTGCAGAAAAACAGAATCCAGGAGAAGAAACTGGTCGGCCGACCACCTTCTTTGGTTTCCACTACAAAAGGTGGTCGGTAGTTGGTCTCCCATGCCTATAAGCTGGTCGGCAGCCTTCCTACAGTTTCCCGGGGTGGAGTTTTATCTCTCTGGAGCTTTGTGCAAATTTCTGAAATCAATTGCAAACAGAGGCAAGCTGGGGCATCGCGATGGATTTCTCGAAAAGGCGACTTGAGCATGCATGCATCCTTTATCATTCAAGGCAGAGCCGAGGCAGTCCACATTCATGTAGTTTGCATGTTAGTTTAATTGCTTACTTAGTTAGTTTGTTAATTAATTAGAGTTGTGTAATAATTAGCTGTAATTTATTATTCATTTTGGTTGTGTAATAACTAGCTTAATTAGATTAGCTTAGCTTAGATTAGCTAGTTGGTGTTGTATTATTTATTCGGACCCTCCGTCGAGAGGGCCAACTGTTGTAATAAGTGTGCGTGTGTGTGATGCATGTCTTCCAACCCCACGTCTTTCTCCCTTTCATTTACCAGCTTATGATGGTTAGTTTTAGGGCATGTTTCAATTAGCATCCTTATGCTCGCATGATTGCATCCATTCATCTGTCTTGCATGCACCGGGCTCGGCGCATCATACTAACTGCATTGTATTTCAATTTCAAGTTGAATACATACTATCTGTAACATCTCATATGCCATTTTAGAATAGCCGAGCCTATCTTAGTTGCATCCTGCATGTGTTGCATTAGGCATCTCAGCATAGTTAGGATTCATGCATGATTTCTAATTAGCTTCTTTCTTTGGCTCAGAGTACTCGGTGAGTGTTTATGCTTTAGCATCCTTGCATGTGTGTGAGTGACTGCCATGATAGCATGCTTGCCATGAGGCTAACTGATTATGTGATATACCTGCCTGAATGCCTATGGGTGAAGGTTGGATTACTTGAATTGGCATAATTCATCGATTGCGAGTTTTAAGCCCAGTTGAGTGTGGCAAATCACCTTGTTTTCTAAGCCCACTTGAGGGTGGCAAATCCACGTCTTAGCCTACTTGTGAGTAGCACCATCAAACTATTTTCAAATAAACAAACATGAAATGTTTTGTTCCAACTCAGGTGATCTAGTCTATACTTGTATGCTGTGTGCATCACATAGTAATCCTAGGCTAATAAACCGGAATAAGAACGCATGTGTTTTCAAAAACTTGATATCATGTTTAGTAGCGGCCGATCTTTGATCGGGCGAGCGGCGGTGCTCATTGCATGACCTTCCCCAATCGTACCCAAGTTCCCGAGCCGAGGCAACTTTGGTGATGACGGACACGTGGCCTTAGGCACGAGTCAGGGTTTCCTAAATTCCCCCAAAATAAAATATTTAGGTGGTGACTCTGTATCTGGCAAAGTAGTCCATGTTTGGCACTTCTTTCTAAAAATCAATTTTTCAAAACGATTTGCCAGATTTGGACTCTTTGGTGATTTATCGGCCTCGCATTGCACTTTGCAGGATTAGATTCAGAACCGTGACATTTGACTCCGAACTGTAGTAAGCCCAATGAACAAAATGGGATTTTCCTAGGACGTTCGGGGACGTCTACAGTATGCACAAGAGAAAATAGGGTAATAGAAATAAAAGTACTTTTATTAAATGGTAATGTTGTCATTTTGGCAAGTTTAGACCCTCGATATTCACTAATAGGACTAGGAGAAACTTTACCTAACAATCCTAACTGAGCTAACAATCGTAAACGATCAACAGACAAATGGCCTAATCTAGAGTGCCACAAATAAAAGAACTCGACTGAGAATCTAACTAAAAGAAGGAAAAAGCAACCAAAGAAGTGGACAGCGGGATATGCAAGTTTTCCACCACATAAAGGTCCCCAACTCTACGACTGGCCCTAATCTGCTTCTTGGACCGTTGGTCCTGTACACAACAGACAAAAAAAGAAAAGGCAACATCATAACCGGAAGCATCAAGCTGATTGATAGAGAGTAAACTCACAGATAACTGGGAAACATAAAGGACATATCGTATGGTGATAGTAGACATGGCAGAGGGTAGAATAGACCTAACAGATAAGACAGACATAGCGGACTCGTTGGTAGCATTAACAGTAATAGGAAAGGGAGAGGGAATACAATTATGAAGTAAGGAGAAATAGTGAGTTATATGATGAAAAGCACCAGAGTCAAATATCCAAACTGAAGAAGAAATACCTGAAGAAGAACCAAGCAAACCTGGATGAAGAGAAGTGAGAGCGGAGGCCGATGAGGATGGCTGTTAGGTAGACAAAATATGTTGAAGCTGAGCAATTTGAGCACTCAGGGAAGCCAAGTCAAAATCTGGAGTCAGAGTAGTATAAGCTGCATGAGGCCATAAAGTACTCGGAGGAGGAGCTCGGGAGTGTGACTGAGATTATTGAGAAGATGGACGGCCTTTCTGAGGATAGTTATACTTCCAATGGCCCCTCTGATGACAAAAAGCACACTCATTTGAAGCTAGGAGCCCCTTCTTGGGTTTTGCAGCGGCCTAAAGCTGATGAAGAGGCGAGGTTGATGGTAGTGGAGACTGAGCAAGAGCCAGTAAGACAGATGGAGACAAAGTTTGACTGGCCGTCTTAAGATGGGCTTTTTTAGAGAGGAGCTCATGAACAATGGCATCTACGGAGGAAGAGGAGATAGATAAAGAATGCCAGCACAAATAGGTTCATATTGGGGGGAGAGGGCCGTTAAGAACTGTACTAAATGACCCTACTCCCTAAACTAAACATAAGCATCTAGTACCTTGAGGCTAGGTGGTTCCATGAGAGCCAACTGATCCCAGAGGCCTGTAACCTCAATGTAGAAGTCCTGAATAAATTGATCCCACTGACAAGTAACTTGAATAGCAGTTTGCAATTCATTCTGCTTGGCAAAGTTAGATTGTTGATACACACCCAGTAAATACTTCCGCACCTTTTTGGCAATATTATATTTGGAAAACATCATCCAAATACGGTCATCCATAGAATTATGAAACCAGGTCAGAACTTGGGCATTATCACAATCCAAAGTGTCATAGGAAGTTAGATATCCTTCTTTTTTTGGGTCTGATGGATGAGGAATAGAACCAGAAACATAGCCCCATTTTTTTCGACCGAGAAGAAATTTTTTCATAACATTAGACCAATAAGCATAATTATCACCAGCAAGTTTGCATTTGATAGCCTGAATTTTATCCTCCGACATTGTAATGAACCTAAAATAGAGATGTAATAGGTTGCAGTGTAATAAACCAAAAAGCTTATACCAAGTGAACAAATAACCAAAAGGGTCACACAGAGAAAGAGATAGCACTTTCAAACTTGTGAGAGAGAGAGGCTGACTTTGAACCAGAGATGAAGAATTGAAGCTAGGAAGCCGACTTTGAACTAGTGAGAGATCACGAACCACGATGGGTATGGGTGTCGCAATTCTAAATCAGAAAGAGAGAGAACTTCGCGAACACCTGATTACGAAACGAAGAACACCCAGAGAGAGATGAACCAGAAACTTAGAATGCGAGAACCAAGGGCTCCGATGACAGGGATTTGAGCAGACTGAGTCAGAAACAAAGGTAGGGCTTCAGCTATGATACCATGAAACTTTTTGAATATTTCTGTATATTCCAATAATCTTTAATACAAAGAGTGCAACACATATATAGAATTCTAAGCCCTAAGACTAGAAAGGAAATACGAATTACACAGAATATGTACACAATTGTAAATCATTCTAAATCCCTAAAATAGAAGATATGCAATATATTCTCACAATTTTCCCTATGAGAATGTTACTACTCAGATCCATCTCAGTAAGTTGAAATAACTTACCAATCTGTAATGGAATTTTCTGGTTGAACATGTTGCTCAGATTCAAGTGAAACAGATTTTAATAGTTCTCCAAAATACCTGGTATTGGCCCACCAAATTTGTTTGTGGATAGATCAAGTTTCGACAACTTAGTTATTAATCTAAGTTCCTGAGGTATCCAACCCAAAAGCTGGTTATCAGCCAAAATTAGCCACTCCAAGGAAGTCAACTTTCCAAATTCCTTTAGGATCTCCCCAACTAAATGATTTGAAGATAAATCAAGTCATTGTTGACTTTCCAAACCCTGGTGGAATGCTACCAATGATGTTATTTCTTGCTATTTTTAGCAGTGTCAAATTTGGGAATATTTTTGAATTTTCTAAGGATTCACCATAAAAATTATTGTTACTTAGATCTAGGTAGACCCGGTTTGGATTAGTGCCAAAATCCTCAAATATATTTCCAGTAACTTGGTTTCCCTCAAAGCAAGCTGTGGCTAAGCTTGAGTGGTTTCTCAGACTCTTAGAGATTGTATCTGTGAGCTGATTGTGGTGGACTGTGAAGTAATGAAGTTTACCACCTTGGCAAAGCTCTGGGAGATTGCCAGAAAATTGATTTTCATGCATTACCAGCTCTTTTAATTTTTTCAAATTGCCACATTCTTGTGGAGTGCGGTTGGATAGTCAGTTGGAATGGAGATTTAGAATTTCTAAATTTTTCAAATCACCTAAAGAAGCTAGAATGGGACCACAAAGTTGATTCGAACTCAATTCCATATAAATGAGGCACTTCAAGTTCCCTATGTCTTAATGAATTGGACCAGAGAGTTGATTATTCCAGAGGTATAGTCGAGCTAGGGAGTTCAAATCACCTAAAGATGTTTGGATTTAGCCAGTAAGATTGTTGGTTTGAAAGGTTAGGCACTGGAGCCAACTGTCCTAGCTTTTGGGAAATGGAACTGGATAGGGAATTGTTGAACAAGTGCAACACAGTTAGATTATTCAAGTTTCCCAATGTGGAAGGAATAGCACCTATGAGATTGTTGCCAACCATGTAGAGCTCAACCAGATTGACTACGTTTCCCATTTCAGGAGGAATGGAACCAGAAATATCATTTCCATAGAGATATGCTCAAATTGGATAAAGTAGGAATGAGATCGGAAAGACTGTTCGTGTACAAAGCAAGCTCAATTAGAGGCTTTAAATGGCCTATCTTTTAAGGAATTAAGCCGTTCAACTGATTATCAAACAAGTGTAGAGTTTCAAGATTTGTTAGCAGGCAGATTTTTGGTAGGATATTCCTGTAGACGTCCACGAATGTCCTGGAAGGGAAATCCCATTTTGTTCATTTGGGGCTCACTACTGTTCAGGACTCAAATTGTCACGGTTCTAAATCTGAACCAAAGAGTCCAAATCCGGCAAATCGTTTTTTTGAAAACGGATTTTTTTGTAAAGAAATGCCAAACATGGACTGCTTTGCCAGATACAGAGTCACCACCTAAATATTTTATTGGGGGAATTTAGCAAACCCTGACTCGTTTGCCTAAGGCCACGTGTCCGTCATCACCAAAGTTGCCTCGGCTCGGGAACTTGGGTACGATTGGGGAAGGTAAGCTATGAGCACCCCCTCTCACCCGATCAAAGATCGGCCTCTACTAACCATGATATTTAGTTTTGAAAACATTATGCGTTCTTATTTCGGTTATTAGCCTAGATTTACTACGTGATGCGCACAGCATACAAGTATAGACTGGATCGCATGAATTGGAACAAAACATTTCATGTTTGTTTTTGAAAGCGGTTTGCTACTCGCAAGTAGGCTAAAAATGCAGATTTTGCCACCCTCGGGTGGGCTTAGAAAAGATGGTTTTGCCACTATCTAGTGGGCTTAAAACTCACAGTCAATGCATTGTTCCAATTTAGATAACCCAACTTTCACCCACAGGCATTCAGGCAGTTATAACACATAAGCACGTAGCCTCATGATAAGCATGCTATCATGGAAGACACTCACACGCATGCAAGGATGCTAAAGCATAAAAGCTTACCTAGTACTCCGAGCCAAAACAAAAACTAGTTAGTAATCAATGCATGATCCTAGTTCATGTTAAGATGGTTAATGCAACACATGCAAAATGCAACTAAGATAGGCTCAGCTATTCTAAGGTGGCATGTGAGATGCTACAACTAACACGTATTCAACTTGGAATTGAAATACAATGCAGTTAGTATGATGCGCCAAGCCCGGTGCATGTAAGACATATGAATGATGCAAACATGCATAGCATAAGGATGCTAATTGAAATATGCCCTAAATCTAACCATCGTAAGCGGTTAAATAAAAGGGAGAAAGAAATGGGGGTTGGAAGACATGCATCACACACACGCACACTTATTACACAATTGCCCTCGCTTGGAGGGTCCGAAAGAATAATATAGACCAAATAACAAACAAACTATCCTAGCTAATTAATTATTACAAAACTTCTAATTAATTAACAAATTAATTACAAAAACAGCCTAAATACGAAACTAAAAGAGACTGCCGCAGCTCTGCCTCGGAATGCGTGGATGATGCATGCTCAATTTGCCTTGCCCGGAAGCCCGCTGCCATGCCATTGTTGCCTCTGTTTGCACTGTCCTATACCTCTGAAGACTGTGAAAACCCTGGAGGTGCCTCTGAATTTCTCCCTGAGCATTGTGAGATGCCACCGACCAAGGCATAAGATCACCGGCCATTGATAAATGGTCATCGACCAATTGTTGATCCATCGGCTAATTATTTTTGGTCGGTCGGCACTGTAGGTAGCCGGTCGGCTAAATCTTCCTGCAGAATCCTGTTTTGATAGCAGCAGAGGACAGACAAGGCATGGCATGGAATTTTCAAGCAAATGTGTGCATGTCCACTCTCCCTATCATGTTACGGACTCAAGGGGGTGTGGACCTTGGTACTTGGGCCACCAATTACGCATTTTAATGCATGATGGCCAAAAGTACCAAGCTTGCAAGTCAATGTAAATGAATGCAACAAAAACACATGAGTGCTACATGCCCTATCATGTTGAGATCAAAGGCATCGGCGACCGAGGATTGAGACGTGTTACGTCACTTTGAGTACGAACACATTTCATTCCTCATGCTTGGTTTGTAACCCCAAACCAAGCAAAATGTAATGCATGTATGCAACGTGGCTCGAGTATGTACATGATGCTAAGGTACAAAACATGCCAAATGCAATGTAACCCATCATGCAAGTGTGCAATGTGCCAAGCATGCAATGCTACAATGCAACCTAGATAGGCAACTAGGCAAAGGGATAAGCATGTAACAATGCACTAACTACAAGGATGCAACAATCATACAATGTAATGAGCATGCTACAAGATGAAAATGCATGATCCATGGATCTACACTAAGATGGAGGAACCTCAGCCACACCCCAAAACAGTGGCCAAAAATACTAAAATGATGATGCCAATCATGCAAAATAAACATGCAAACCAATGAGCCTAAGGCTAAGGTATGAAAGGCAAGTTTCAAGAGCACTCACATGATGACAAACATGGATGCTAGACCAACATGTTAAACTCTGAAAATGCATATAGGATGATGCCAAATCAACCACGTTACGCAAGCAAGGCATGCAACAATGACCAAAACTTGAAACCAACAAAGGGGTCCAAACCATAGCTATGTCAACCAAACCCCAAAGGACCAAAATGACTAAAAACAGTCCTAGGGCATTCCAAAACAAGACTAAAGCATGCATAGAACATGATCAAAACATGCCAAGAAATGGGCCCAAAACAAAGGGGATTCAAAGCCACGAAACGGAGCATTGCTCTACACCCACCCCAACCAAACATGGCACGGATTATGCGATGAAAAATAGAGTTATAATACATCAAAATGCACCCCAAAATCCACTGATATGGCAGCCCAAGGTCTTAAACAAAAAGGCATACACCAAGGCCCATTTCAAGGCATAAAAGAACAACTCTTCAAGGCATGAAAGGGATGATGAATGCAAGCATACGAGCATGGATTATGGATTGAAATAGCATGAGAAGTGATTCCAAATCACTGAAACAACCCAACTAAAGCATGCTAATGACTCACACACTCAAGGCTCACAAGCCAAAATGCAAAGAGGCTATACCAAACATGGAAAATATGATCAAATCAGTACCCAACAGACCTCAAGCATGATGAAATATGACCAAAAGCTTCATGAAGTTAAGATAGAACATGCAAGCATGGAGGGGCAAATGCATGGCACATGTTATGACAATAAAGGGGATTACTAAGCAAGTATGTGATGCATGTAATGGACCATGAATCCGACCAAAAACAGAGGCATAATATGACTAAATAACACCCAAAAACCTCGGAAATGAAACTAAGAACAACTAAGCATGCATGCTACTCTAATAAGCCAAAAACAAGAACAAATGAGACACAAAGGGAGAGGGGTGTCTCTCCCCTTTGCAAGACCTCAAAACCTCTTCTTCACCACTGAAAATCCTCTGGATTTCAGTGGTGAGAAGGCCAATACATGGAAGTTACAAAGGCTCAACAAAGAAGGCACAAAAGGGACCAAACAAGGCCAAAGAGGGGGAGGTCCCCAACACCAAAGTGACCTGAATAAAAAATCTTAAGCATGAAAAATAGAGTTTTTTTTAGTTATACACAAAGCTCAAAACAGCATGCAAAGTGGGTTGAAAGCTAGTGCAAGAATGGGGAATATAAAGTAACTAACTCACCCTTGAAGAACACTTGAAGAATAGCAAGTCTAGCCCCTTTTTTCTGATCAAAACCAACTCAAAACTCTAGGAACAACCTCCCAACACCTCAATAACCCAAGTATGGTGTAATACTAGGTGCCTTAGTGCAAAACTAAGAACAAAACACCCTTTTGGACCCTCAAACACACACAAATGAAGAGAGAGAGAGAGTGAGAGAGTGATATATGAGATATATCAGATGTATATGTCTGATTTGTTCAACCCCTCCAAAGGAGAAGGAAGGCTCTCTTATATAGACAAGGCAAAGGCCTAAGCTTCCAAGAGAAGCTAACAAAAGGGGTCAAGGCTTCTTAAAGAAGCTAAGGCAAAGGGGCCAAGGCTTCCTTAGGAAGCTGAGACAGGTGTCCAAGATTCTTGAGGAAGCTAAGACAAAGGTCCAAGCTTCCCCAAGAAGCTAGACCAAAAGGGTGCGAAGGGTGCGAATTCCTCCATACACGTGTATGGAGGACATGTCCGTGAACTCCAGCTGGCACAGCTGGCATGCACAGTGTCTGAAAAAGACAAAAAGGTGGTACTGGCCAGAAAAGGAGTCCATCGGCCAAATAAATGGTCGGCCGACCACACAAAGTACCGACCGGCCATCACCAATGGCTGGTGGCAAGAAGACACGGCCGGTGGCCTCAAGCCATGGCCGGTAAGGAGTAGGGACGGCTAACAAGCCATTCTCTACATTCCTAAGCAAAAACCAACAAGTGTTTGGTCTAACCAAGCACAAGACAATCGAGTTGAGAGATCCTGAGGCAAGGCACGTAGCCGAGACCTTCGGGAACTCAAAATGAACACGAACATGGATGATCACCGAGTGTTCAAACGGTGACGTCCAAATCTTGAGGACGGTCAAAAATGGGGTGTCTACAGTTACCCCTCTTTGACAGAACTCGAAAGTTGTAACAATGACGGGAGTGAGTGTCAAAGCCCAGAGACGACCCATTTTTGACAAGGCCGAAGACTTAGACAAAGCATACAAGCTACAGGCAAAGATATGCCCTCGAAGACGGGGGCAAAATACAACTGATAATGCAATAAGCCGTACATAACTCATGACCATGCAAAGAAAGCTGTAATGAAGCATAACATGCGACGGTTTTAAGCAATCAAACATAAATCCAACTACATTACAATGCAGAAAGGATGTAGGAGAATTATGTAATTCTCACTACGTTTCACGTGGAGAATACAATACCTGTGCGGTTCGTCTGGTCGCGCCAGCTTCAAATAAACCGTTCATACAATATCGTGCCTGTAAGAGAAAGAAAACTTAACAGGTACGATATCGTTAGCAGTATGCATAACAATGCAATCTGAAGCTGCGTGACAACGCAAGTCAAGTAGGACGCATAACAATGCAATCTGGGGTAGGCATAACAATGCTATAAACACATGTAAGTGAAGAACACGTGACAACGTGCACAATGTGTGAAGATGTAGACACATGTAAGTAAAGCATACGCGATAATGCATACAATGTGTATAAAAAGGGACTTGAACACATGTAAGTAAAGCATAACGTGACAACGCATGCAATGTGCATAAAAGGATCTTGAACACATGTAAGTAAAGCATAATGCGACAATGCATGCAATGCGTATAAAAAGGTACTTGAACACTTGTAAGTAAAGCATAACGCGACAACGCATGCAATGTGTATAAAAGGAACTTGAACACATGTAAGTAAAGCATAACACGGCAACGCATGCAATGTGTATAAAAGGAATTTGAACACATGTAAGTAAAGCATAACGCGACAACGCATGCAATGTGTATAAAAGGAACTTGAACACATGTAAGTAAAGCATAACGCGACAATGCATGCAATGTGTATAAAAAGGGACTTGAACACATGTGAGTAAAGCTGTAAGGCCCCTAAAATATGTATTTACTTTTAAGACTCTAATGATGAATTATTTTCTTAAAGCCCTCGTTACTTGAATTAATTCGAATCTTGTTGATTAGCGAATTTCTATTTCTTTTATTTTTATTTTATTAAAACAGAAATTCCCTAACCTAAATTTAATTTTACCTAGGTTACATGTAGTTAACTTCAAGCCCTTATATATATATATACATATTTCTTTTTATTATTATTTCTAAACTTGCCCAAATAGTACTTATATTTTGTACCTTGGTATGCCATCAATCTTGTTATATATATATATATATATGTGTGTGTGTGTGTGTATACACCTTGAGGGATGTGCCTAGGACCAAAATTTATCAAAAAAAAATTTGCCCCATCACACTTCCCCAAGGCTAGCCCTCCTAGGGAAGGGAGAGAGAAGCCAATTTTCAAGAATCTTGATTATGAAATTCTAGAGAAGCACAACCTAGTGACCTACCTAGGATACAAAATCCAAGATATAGTTTTATTACAACTAGAGATGGCCTAAACCAATGGAACACACCTCCTAGGTCCCTTCCATTTCTTTAGAATTCAAGCAAAATCTTAACTTTCCATCCAATTCCAACTAAAGGGCTTTTATGTCCTTTTACACCAAAATTTGCCTATATTTATCACACCCTCCCTAGCTTGCAAACATACACACAACACACTCACTCACACACACATTTTGGTTAGAGAGAGGGAGGAGAGCAAGGAAGAGGAGTTTAGAGGAGGAGAGGGAAGAAGAAGAGAGTTTCTTGTGCAAAGCTAGAAGGTAAGCCACCAACACAACCTTCTCTTCATTTTCTTTTCTAATGCATATTCCTTTTTAAAGATTTTAAGTGATGTTTCAGATCTGTTATTATCATGTTCTCATGTTAAAAATACCAAGATTTGAGTATTGTTTCCATCTCTCTTGTATTTTCCTCATTTTGGTACAAACCATCTTCTTTTTGTAACAAATCTCTCAACCCTTCGAGGGTACTCTTTCAAACAAATTTTCTGAGTTAAACATGGGATAGTTAGCATGTTTTCCTCACAAAAGAGATGAAACTTTTCCATGGTGGAGCCCCCTTTTTATAAATTTTCTTGTTTTGGCATTCCACCTTAAAACCTGTTTTTTTCAGTCAACTTTCCAAAATTCCAGAAACATGTACAAAAATATTCTGAACCTCTATTTTATGTCAAAACCTTCCTTAAGGAGTTATCTTTCAACTAAAATTGGTTTCATCAAAAAACATTGAGTGGTTTGCGAGAAAATCAAATTTTCGTAACAGTCGACAGATCTGGGCAGATTCTGGGCAGATTCGGGAACAGTGCTGGACTTTTTTGCAAATAACTTAAAATCGGGAAAAGCAATCCCATTTCCGAAAAATGTTCTAGGAACTAGATCAAATTCTCTACGAACCATAGGAAAACCGAGTCTGGCGGATGAATCTAAGTAGTCCTTCCATATTAACCTTCATGTGATGTTAAATCTGGAAATTGTTATGCATGGATGTTTTGTGCCCTTGTATTCATAAAAATGTTTATTAGCTCATGATCATATCTTGGCATGATATTGTATGTGTTATGTTATGTTCTCTATTTTTTTTTATCTTATGGATGTATGCTTGTGTGGACATTTTTATCTGGTTAAGTTGTCTAACCTTGATGTAAAATATCTAACTCAACGGGTAACCAAATTGGGAGGGTATTGGGTTTTCGAGCATTTGAGTAATGAAAAGATGAGAATATGTGGTATATGGTATGTTGGGATGCGTTCCCTATTTAAAGGTAAAAGTCTTGCGCAAGTGGTTTTCGGAACCCTTGAACGGAGCGGTTGTATTCGGACCCTAGGTGGTTTGGTGTAAGGAGGGATTCGGGCAAGGCCCTATTTTACAGTCTCTTTTGAGGCCCTGCGGTTGGCGCTACACGGTATATAACCGTTGGTAGGCATCCGAGGTTAGGTTTGCAACAAAGCAGCAAAAGAGGGGGCATACCGAATAATCCGCGTCCGATTCTTGTGGTTGGGAGGACGAAATCTCTTTGGGGGATTTCTAGTTTACTGACATCTAACTTAACTATCTGTTTATTTATTGATTTATTTACTGGAATATCATGCTTTACTACTTGATGTTATATTTTGTGATTATGTATTGGACTGGGAAAAAGGGGTAGGGTGTGTGTGTGTGTTTACTGGGCATTCAAAGCTCACGGTGTATCATGCCAGGTGACGAAGCGAAACTCATAGCGGAAGACGACGAGCCGGAAACCTTTGAAGACTTTTGGCTATCTTAGGAATACTAGAAATTTCCTTTTTGTTATTTTGTAAGACTCATATGAAGTTTAAAAACTTTCTTTTTGTGATGTAATGTAATGGAACAATCTTTTGAAGCAAGTATAATTGTGGTTATTATTTATGTATATCCTACGTATGAACCTTATCGTTGCTTATGAGACCTTGTGTCAATGCCTTGTAAGATCTGTCAAAAAGGTAGTGCGCTGCCTAAGAAAGCTGGACTTAGAAGGGAGGCTATTTTGACTCCTCCGGCGATCTGGGATCTTACTTGGTTATTGGCCATAGGACTCACTAGTGACTCTCCCTTGACTGCAACCTATAGTGTAGAATCGGGGCGTCACAACTTGGTATCAGAGCCTAGGTTCAACCCTTAACCCTCGCAACCCTATACGCAACTTTAGAAGCCCTTACCCCTTATCTTATTTTATTCTATCACACTATTATAAGAAGATTGACTAATAAAAATCTTTTCCACCTTAGGATGTCATCGGGAGGCTACGTCAGTACCGACTCATGGGGTGTTTTTCGTATGCAAGGAAGGAGGGCTATGTCCGTCAGCCCCTACTTTAGCCGCCGACGCTGTGAAATCACCGCCGAGGAAATGATCAAGACTGAGATACGTAAGGTGGAGACAGAATACCCCCGCTATACGAGGGCGCAGAAGAGGTCTTTGGTGCGGCGCCGCCTGCAATTTCTAAACCGGGCAGCAAGAAAGGCAGTCCGAATGGAACAAGACGAACAGAAGATGGACTCCCTGACACACCGAGCTCTAACCACCATAGCACCGACTCAGGCTGAAAGCCACGAATCTTGTTACCATGGGCCAGGCGACAATCAACCAATGGATATGGAGCAGCCACCAGAGCAGCAGGGAGCGAACCTAGCCCACCCTATAGAGATATCATCTGAACACAATCTCCCCTCACCAATGTACACCCCCCGCTCTCCGGGGCAAGCCTCCGACTCTACTGATGAAGACCTTGAAGAAGACTTTGATTGGTCAGGAAACGAGAACTAATTCGAGGGGTAGTAAAACTAGACTTTCGTAAGATCCACTAATGAGGATCCCTAGAATAAGATAGCTTGGACTTGTGTACGTAGATGCTCTAGAATGTAACTCCGATATAGGAGGCCTTTTGTAATGATGCCTATTATTATATATATAAATGATGTGTTGATCTATGTTATTGATTGTTACTTGCTTTCGTGCACCCTAAGGAAACTGAACCTCATTTCAAATCTAAGTAGTAAGATTTTCTAAGACTGGAAACCAACTCACCTGATGACATGAACAGAATGGTAGACACGCGAGCTAATGGCTATACCGAAACCAGCAACAATGTACGAAACCGTCCCAGGCATCAACATGAACCCATCCCCGCAAGGGCTGACATCCCCAACAACCTAGGTCACCAGATTTTGGAGGAACTAGGGCAAATAAGGAACAATCGGCAGAATGAGAGGACTCGACTCTTTTCTGAGTTTCGAAAGCAGAGACCCCCAAAGTTCACAGGCGTACCGGACCCGAAGATAGCTGAGAATTGGCTTCGGCAGATAGAGAAAATGCTAGACACCATGGGCATCACCGAGGCCGCTGATAGAATAGCTTTGGCAGTATTCGAGCTCGATGATGAGGCTGACCATTGGTGGGAGTTGATGAAGAACACTCGTGACATAGCAAGCCTGTCATGGAACCAGTTCAGGGAACTATTCTTAAATAAATATTTCCCAAGTACTATCCGCCGAGAACGAGTCAAGGAATTCCAGAACCTGGAACAAGGAAATATGACCGTGACCCAGTATGCTGCAAAATTCGAAGAGCTAGCCCGTTATGCAACTAGACTCGTGGCAAATGATGAAGAAAAAGCAAGGATGTTCGAGTGGGGACTGGACCTTACAATCAGGGGAAGAGTTCTCCCGCAACGACTCTCCTCATATGCCGAGGTGCTGGAAACGGCGTTAGAATCTGAGAGGGAAGTAAATGACGCCAGGAAAGCTTGGAATAAGAGAAAAGGGAGTCAGGTGTCTATTGGACCTCAGAGGAACCAGAAGGGAAGCATGCCCTCAAAGCCCTACTCCAGACCACAACCACAACAGCAGCGACCGCAACCGCAGCAACAGATCCAGAGAGGAGGCTATCAACAAAGGCCGATGGGACAAATCCAGTGCTTTCATTGCCAACAATTAGGGCACAAGAAGAGCGAATGCCCCCAACTCCCCCCATCTGGATATCAAGGAGGAGGTTCCGGAGCAAATGCCCAGGCATTAGGTGGGCAGAAGCCTTGGACAGACAAGACAGGACCTACCGGGCAGCAGCACCAGAAGAATGGAGGAACTCAGAACGCCAGGGCCAGTGGCAACCAGAAGGCAACCGGCAGAATCTTTGCCTTGCAAGAGGAAGAAGCGGACCCATCTGTAATCGAGGGTAATTTAGTACTATACAATTCTTGGGTGCATGTTTTATTTGATACCGGTGCATCACATTCTTTCATATCCTCTGCTTGTGCTAAGTCATTAGAACTTGTATGTGAACCCTTAGCAACTGCCTTAAGTGTAATATCACCTATGGGAGGATGCGCTCGGGTAAGATCGATCTGTAAGGACTGTAAAATAGGGATGTCGAACCTACGCTTAACTTGCGACCTTCGTGTTATGGAAATGTCGGACTTCGATATCATCTTGGGCATGGACTGGTTGTCCACCCACCGAGCAGTGATCGACTGTCGTCAGAAGAAAGTGGTAGCTCATACACAAGATGGAACACGTTTCCAGTTTAAGGGGGATAGACAAGACCCCATGGTTTCAACAAAGCATCGGACGCAGTGGCGCGACCAACTTGCGGGTAGGATAGCAAGCCTAATTCTAAATGAGGAAGGCCAAGGAGAAATAGAGCTTTCGCGCCTAGTGTGCGATCATGTAGATGTATTTCCTACGGAATTACCAGGATTGCCGCCAACCCGAGAAGTAGACTTTAGCATCGAGCTGCAACCTGGAACTACCCCAATATCCATGGCTCCGTATCGCATGGCACCAGCAGAACTGCGAGAATTGAAGACACAACTACAGGAATTGCTCGAGAAAGGATTCGTTAGGCCAAGTACTTCGCCATGGGGAGCACCCGTGTTGTTTGCTAAAAAGAAGGATGGATCGTTGAGGCTATGCATCGATTATCGTCAACTCAATCGAGTCACGATAAAAAATCGATACCCACTCCCGAGGATTGATGACCTTTTTGACCAACTTAGAGGCTCAAGGTGCTATTCAAAGATCGATCTCAGGTCGGGTTACCATCAACTACGAGTCAAGGAGGAGGACATACCAAAGACTGCCTTTCGTACTAGATATGGCCATTATGAATTTGTAGTAATGCCCTTCGGACTAACCAATGCACCAGCAGTATTCATGAGCCTAATGAATAAGATATTTAGACCATACCTTGACCAGTTTGTAGTAGTATTCATTGATGACATCTTGGTATATTCAAGGTCTGAAGAAGAGCATGAGCAACATTTAAGGATCGTCCTCCAAATTCTTAGGGAAAATCAGTTGTACGCCAAGGCAAGTAAATGTGAGTTCTGGTTGAATGAAGTAAAATTCTTAGGGCATGTGGTATCAGAAAATGGGATTGCGGTGGATCCAACCAAAGTGGAGGCAGTATTAGATTGGAGACAACCAAAAACTGTGTCGGAGATCCGCAGCTTTTTAGGATTGGCCGGTTATTATCGAAGATTCATCCAAGATTTCTCCAAACTAGCTAAACCAATGACTCGTCTGACGCAGAAAGGAGTAAAATATGAGTGGGACGAAGCTTGCGACAAATCCTTCCAGGAGTTGAAGAAGAGGTTAACTAGCGCGCCAATTTTGACCATCCCAGAACGAGAAGAGGGGTACACTGTGTATTGTGATGCATCTAAAGAAGGGTTGGGTTGCGTGCTCATGCAAAATGGAAAGGTGGTCGCATATGGATCCAGACAGTTGAAACCTCATGAGTGCAACTACCCCACACATGACTTGGAGTTAGCAGCCGTAGTTTTTTCCCTAAAGCAATGGCGACATTACCTGTACGGGGAACAATTCGAGATTTTCACAGATCACAAGAGTCTGAAGTATCTATTTACACAGAAGGACCTTAACTTAAGACAAAGACGATGGATGGAGTATCTTGAGGATTTCCAATTCACTCTCTCATACCACCCCGGTAAAGCCAATGTAGTAGCAGATGCTCTAAGTCGTAAGAGCAGAGGGATGATGGCTAAGATCTCCGTCAAGGAATGGGATATGGTTAAGACACTCAATGAGTTCAGGATCCAAGTAGAATCTCAAGATACAAGAGTATATCTTAGCGCGCAGAAGGTGATGCCTAAGTTAATGAATGAGGTCATGGAGGCCCAGAAGTACGATCAAGAGGTAGCCTACATCAAGGGACGTCTAGAATCAGGAGAGCCCATGCCCGATTGGGTAATTCACCCCGATGGGAGTTTAAGGTACCAAGGTAGATTGTTTGTACCTAGTGACGAATTGCTTAGAGAAAAGGTACTGAAGGAATGTCATAATTCTGCATTTGCGGTACATCCAGGAGGGACAAAAATGTACCAAGATTTGAAGAGGCAATATTGGTGGAATGGGATGAAGAAGGAAGTGGCCAAATTTGTAGCAAGATGTCTGACATGCCAACAAGTGAAGGTGGAACATCAGAAACCGGGAGGAATGTTGCGACCTCTACCAATTGCTGAATGGAAGTGGGAGTATGTAACGATGGATTTTGTGACAGGGTTGCCTAAATCACCTAGAGGGCGCGACGCTATATGGGTAATAGTGGACCGTCTTACCAAGTCAGCACATTTCTTACCCTATAAGATGACCGACACCTTAGAGTCTATGTGCAGACTCTACATTGGGGAAATCATTAGACTACATGGAATTCCGGTATCTATTGTGTCAGATCGTGATCCACGATTCACCTCACGATTTTGGGGAAGCCTGTAGGAAGCTCTTGGTACGGAGTTATGTTTTAGCACCGCCTTTCATCCGCAGACTGACGGACAATCTGAACGCACTATCCAGACGCTCGAGGATATGCTGAGAGATTGCACAATGGATTTTCAAGGAAGTTGGGAACGACACCTACCCTTAATTGAATTCGCCTACAACAACAGCTTCCAAGCTAGTATCGGTATGGCACCCTTTGAAGCGTTATACGGACGACCTTGTAGATCGCCGATTTGTTGGACGGAAGTGGGTGACGCAAATCTGGTAGGACCCGAACTTGTCCTCGAAACTACTGAGAAGGTCAAATTGATCCGACAGCGGTTGAAGACTGCTCAAGACCGTCAGAAGAATTATGCAGACAGGAGGAAGAGACCGTTGATGTTTGAAGTAGGCAGCCACGTGTTCCTAAAGGTGCAACCCAAGCGTGGAGTCGTACGTTTTGGGAGAAAGGGGAAGCTGTCACCACGATATATTGGACCTTTCGAGGTATTGGAGAGAGTGGGCGAAGTAGCATATAGACTAGCTCTACCCCCGCAGTTAGCAGGGATACACAGCGTCTTCCACGTATCTATGTTGAGAAAATACATCGCCGACCCGTCGCACGTCCTCAAATGGGAAGATATCAGCCTTGACAAGGATGTCACATTTAAAGAAGGACCGGTAGCAATACAGGACAGTCGAGAGAAGAACCTCAGAGGCAAGACGGTTCACTTGGTGAAAGTGCTGTGGCGTCACCGGGGAATTGAAGAATCTACTTGGGAGCGCCAGGATTGGGTAAGGGCAAATTACCCACAACTTTTCGAAGGCAGTATGTAGCTGAATTTCGAGGACGAAATTGTTTTAAGGGGGATAGGTTGTAAGGCCCCTAAAATATGTATTTACTTTTAAGACTCTAATGATGAATTATTTTCTTAAAGCCCTCGTTACTTGAATTAATTCGAATCTTGTTGATTAGCGAATTTCTATTTCTTTTATTTTTATTTTATCAAAACAGAAATTCCCTAACCTAAATTTAATTTTACCTAGGTTACATGTAGTTAACTTCAAGCCCTTATATATATATATACATATTTCTTTTTATTATTATTTCTAAACTTGCCCAAATAGTACTTATATTTTGTACCTTGGTATGCCATCAATCTTGTTATATATATATATATATATATATATATGTGTGTGTGTGTGTGTGTATACACCTTTAGGGATGTGCCTAGGACCAAAATTTATCAAAAAAAAATTTGCCCCATCACACTTCCCCAAGGCTAGCCCTCCTAGGGAAGGGAGAGAGAAGCCAATTTTCAAGAATCTTGATTATGAAATTCTAGAGAAGCACAACCTAGTGACCTACCTAGGATACAAAATCCAAGATATAGTTTTATTACAACTAGAGATGGCCTAAACCAATGGAACACACCTCCTAGGTCCCTTCCATTTCTTTAGAATTCAAGCAAAATCTTAACTTTCCATCCAATTCCAACTAAAGGGCTTTTATGTCCTTTTACACCAAAATTTGCCTATATTTATCACACCCTCCCTAGCTTGCAAACATACACACAACACACTCACTCACACACACATTTTGGTTAGAGAGAGGGAGGAGAGCAAGGAAGAGGAGTCTAGAGGAGGAGAGGGAAGAAGAAGAGAGTTTCTTGTGCAAAGCTAGAAGGTAAGCCACCAACACAACCTTCTCTTCATTTTCTTTTCTAATGCATATTCCTTTTTAAAGATTTTAAGTGATGTTTCAGATCTGTTATTATCATGTTCTCATGTTAAAAATACCAAGATTTGAGTATTGTTTCCATCTCTCTTGTATTTTCCTCATTTTGGTACAAACCATCTTCTTTTTGTAACAAATCTCTCAACCCTTCGAGGGTACTCTTTCAAACAAATTTTCTGAGTTAAACATGGGATAGTTAGCATGTTTTTCTCACAAAAGAGATGAAACTTTTCCATGGTAGAGCCCCCTTTTTATAAATTTTCTTGTTTTGGCATTCCACCTTAAAACCTGTTTTTTTCAGTCAACTTTCCAAAATTCCAGAAACATGTACAAAAATATTCTGAACCTCTATTTTATGTCAAAACCTTCCTTAAGGAGTTATCTTTCAACTAAAATTGGTTTCATCAAAAAACATTGAGTGGTTTGCGAGAAAATCAAATTTTCGTAACAGTCGACAGATCTGGGCAGATTCTGGGCAGATTCGGGAACAGTGCTGGACTTTTTTCCAAATAACTTAAAATCGGGAAAAGCAATCCCATTTCCGAAAAATGTTCTAGGAACTAGATCAAATTCTCTACGAACCATAGGAAAACCGAGTCCGGTGGATGAATCTAAGTAGTCCTTCCATATTAACCTTCATGTGATGTTAAATCTGGAAATTGTTATGCATGGATGTTTTGTGCCCTTGTATTCATAAAAATGTTTATTAGCTCATGATCATATCTTGGCATGATATTGTATGTGTTATGTTATGTTCTCTATTTTTTTTTATCTTATGGATGTATGCTTGTGTGGACATTTTTATCTGGTTAAGTTGTCTAACCTTGATGTAAAATATCTAACTCAACGGGTAACCAAATTGGGAGGGTATTGGGTTTTCGAGCATTTGAGTAATGAAAAGATGAGAATATGTGGTATATGGTATGTTGGGATGCGTTCCCTATTTAAAGGTAAAAGTCTTGCGCAAGTGGTTTTCGGAACCCTTGAACGGAGCGGTTGTATTCGGACCCTAGGTGGTTTGGTGTAAGGAGGGATTCGGGCAAGGCCCTATTTTACCGTCTCTTTTGAGGCCCTGCGGTTGGCACTACACGGTATATAACCGTTGGTAGGCATCCGAGGTTAGGTCTGCAACAAAGCAGCAAAAGAGGGGGCATACCGAATAATCCGCGTCCGATTCTTGTGGTTGGGAGGACGAAATCTCTTTGGGGGATTTCTAGTTTACTGACATCTAACTTAACTATCTGTTTATTTATTGATTTATTTACTGGAATATCATGCTTTACTACTTGATGTTATATTTTGTGATTATGTATTGGACTGGGAAAAAGGGGTAGGGTGTGTGTGTGTGTTTACTGGGCATTCAAAGCTCACGGCGTATCATGCCAGGTGACGAAGCGGAACTCATAGCGGAAGACGACGAGCCGGAAACCTTTGAAGACTTTTGGCTATCTTAGGAATACTAGAAATTTCCTTTTTGTTATTTTGTAAGACTCATATGAAGTTTAAAAACTTTCTTTTTGTGATGTAATGTAATGGAACAATCTTTTGAAGCAAGTATAATTGTGGTTATTATGTATGTATATCCTACGTATGAACCTTATCGTTGCTTATGAGACCTTGTGTCAATGCCTTGTAAGATCTGTCAAAAAGGTAGTGCGCTGCCTAAGAAAGCTGGACTTAGAAGGGAGGCTATTTTGACTCCTCCGGCGATCTGGGATCTTACTTGGTTATTGGCCATAGGACTCACTAGTGACTCTCCCTTGACTGCAACCTATAGTGTAGAATCGGGGCGTCACAAAAGCATAACGCGACAACGCATGCAATGTGTATAAAAAGAGACTTGAACACATGTAAGCAAAGCATAACGCGACAACGCATGCAATGTGTATAAAAAGGGACTTGAACACATGTAAGCAATGAATAACGCGACAGCGCATGCAATGTGTATAAAAAGGAATTTGAACACATGTGAGTAAAGCATAATGCGACGATGCTTGCAATGTGTATAAAAAGGAATTTGAACACATGTGAGTAAAGCATAACGCGACAACGCATGCAATGTGTATAAAAAGGGACTTGAACACATGTAAGTAAAGCATAACGCGACAACGCATGCAAATTGTATAAAAGGAATTTGAACACATATAAGTAAAGCATAACGCGACAACGCATGCAATGTGTGAAGCAAGCAAGGTATGAACACATGTTTAGCATAAGTATAGTGAAGGCATGCTACTCGCATTTGTTGAGATGCAACCAAATCGAGACGAGGCATTTGTTGAAAGCGAGTCGTGTAACGAGCATGCTTATTACAGTGACATGCGGAACTCGCCAGATAAAAGGATACGGGAAAGGATACACTTTGCGCGCACCGAGCATCACACACAGAAGACATGGCTTGAGGTCAACACGAAGACCGGTTTACATTCCAAAGCGCACTTTCTTGCACTATCTCGAGTAATGAAGGTGCCAAACCGTATAATTGACTCGAACAAAGGCGCAGGAGGTGCATCAATCAAAAGAGGAGGCCACCGGTATTAATCTAGACACTCTGCTGCCCTACTCTCATTTTGATTTACTTTCCTTTACTACTGTTAGTTTTAAGCAAATTGCACTGCCTCGGGCAGGTTTTACTTTTTCAAGACTGTGTATTTTTGCAAAGACATGATGGAAATGAAACAACTATTTTGTTAAAAAAAGGTGTTACATTTGTACTTTTTACACAATTGCCCTCGGGCTGGAGACCTAGACTTGCAAACTGATACATACATTCCCTGTAGAGGCACGCCCTAAAAGCACATAGCAAGCAAAGAGAGCCAAAACACCCCTATGTTGGGGTAGGGTTTCCCTGTCCTATTTTGTCAAGAGCTAGGGTTTCACTACGCACGCAGCGGTTTCAAACAACCTATAATCGAGTAAGCAACTTGTCCTAGCTTGCAATGGTCACTATGGATTCCGAATATGCACTAGGTCGAATGGTCGAAAAGGGTGCCCCGGTAAAACCGGGGTTTGTGTTCCCATACTGGCAGAGCCCATAACCGGTCAGCCTTATGGCATGCTTTGACAAAGCAAGCCTCCGCCAAACCATTCAGGAATAGTAGATGGCAAACACGGTGTCCTAGGCGCACCAATGTACATGCAATGCAAAGAAACACATAAGTGTAGTCAAAACAAGATATCTTGAGTTCGAGTCAAGTTCTCCAAAATCCCTAGCAGAGTCGCCAGAAACTGTAGACGCGCCCGTGGGCCCCATGCTACAGTTCAGACTCGAATTGTCACGGTTCTTAATCTGAACCAAAGAGTCCAAATCCGGCAAATCATTTTGAGAAAACAGATTTTTAGAAAAGAAGTGCCAAACCTGGACTGCTTTGCCAGATACAGAGTCGCCACCTAAATATTTTATTTTGGGGGAATTTAGAAAACCCTGACTCGGTGCCAAAGGTCACGTGTCCGTCATCACCAAAGTTGCCTCGGCTCGGGAACTTGGGTACGATTGGGGAAGGTCAGCTATGAGCACCCCTGCTCGCCCGATCAAAGATCGGCCTCTACTAACCATGATATCTTGTTTTGAAAACATTATATGCTCTTATTCCGGTTATTAGCCTAGAATTACTATGTTATGCGCACAGCAAACAACTATAGACCAAATCGCCTAAATTGGAACAAAACATTTCATGTTTGTTTTGAAAATGGTTTGCTACTCGCAAGTAGGCTAAAATGTAGATTTTGCAACCCTCAAGTGGGCCTTAGAAAAGATGGTTTTGCCACTATCTAGTGGGCTTAAAACTCACAGTTTTAGTGCATTATTTCAATTTAGGTAATTCAACCTCCATCCACAGGCACTCAAGTAGTTATATCACAAAAGCAGCTAGCCTCATGGTAAGTATGCTGTCATGGCAACACTCACACATATGCAAGGATGCTAAAGCATGAGAACTTACCGAGTACTCCGAGCCAAAACAAAAACTTGTTAGTAATCATATACATGATCCTAGTTCATGTTAAGATGGCTAATGCAACACATGCAAAATGCAACTAAGATGGGCTCGGCTAATCTACAATGACATGTGAAATGCTACAACTAACACATATTCAATTTGGAATTGGAATACAAATGCAGTTAGAATGATGCGCCGAGCCCGGTGCATGCAAAACGAATGAATGGATGCAAACGTGCTATCATGCTGTATGCTAATTGAAACATGCCCTAGACTAACCATCGAAAGCTAGTAAATAAAAGGGAAGAAAGACGTGGGGTTGGGAGACATACACACACTCACGCACACTTATTACACAATTGCCCTCACCCGGAGGGTCCGAATAAATAATACTAAATTAATTGTTACAGACTTTCTAATTAATTAAAAAATTAAATGCAGAAAGAAGGTGGCCACATCTCTGTCTCGGGATGCGTGGATGATGCATGCTTGACTCGTCTTGCCCGGAAACTTGCTGCCATAACATTATTGCCTCTGTTAACACTGCCCTGCTCCTCTGAGGGCTGTGAAAATTCTTGGGGCACCTTTGAACTGATTCCTGATCACTCTGGAATATCCCCGGCCAATTCAAAGCACCACCGGCCATGGGGATGGGCTCATCGGCTAACTGTTGTACCACCGGCCAGCCACCGATGGTCGGTCGGCACTGTAGGTGGTCGGCCGGCCATTGCTTCCTGCAGAATCCTGCAGTTGACAGCAGCAGAGGGCAAGCAGTGTATGGCATGAAATTTTCAAGCAAATGTGAGCATGGCCACACTCCCTATCATGCAATGGACTCAAGGGAGCATGGCCCTCGACCCTCGGGTCATCAATTGCACATTTCGATGCGTGATGGCCTAAGAGGCCAAGTTAGCAAATCAATGTCAATGTATGCAACAAACATATGAAAGCTTCATGCCCTATCATGTAGGGATCAAGGGCGTCGGCGATCGAGGATCGAGGCGCGTTACGTCACTTTGAGTACGAACGCACCTCATCCCTCGTGCTTGGTTTGACACCCCAAACCAAGCAAAATGTAATGCATGTATGCAATATGGCTCAAGTATGGAAAATGACTCAAGCTAGCAAAGCATGTCAAATGTAAACACCAACGAAACATGCAAATATGCAATGTGCTAAGCATGCAATGCTACAATGCTACCTAGATAGACAACTAGGCAAAATGATAATCATGTAATAATGCATGGACTACAAGGATGCAACAATCATGCAATGTGATGATCATACTACAAGACACAAATGCATGGACTTACACTAGGATGGAGGAACCTTAGCCACACCCCAAAACAGTGGCCAAAGGTACTAAAATGATGGTGCCAACATACAAGACAAGCGTGCAAACCAATGGGCCTAAGACTAAGGCATAAAAGCCAACTTTCAAGCGTACTTAAAAGAAGACAAACATGGACATTAGACCAACAAAATAAGAGCTATGGCATGTTAGAATGAGCCCCAAAACCCACTTAGATGGCATCCCAAATGTCTAAACATGGTGGCAAACACAATGACCAACTCTTGAGGCACAAAACTACAACACTTCAAAGCATTGAAAGAGAGCCAAATGCACGTGTAAGACCACATTACATGGACTGAAATATAATCTGAAATGATGCCAAATTATGGGAATAAGCCAAGTAAAGCATGCTAGTGACCCACACACCCAAGGCTCTCAAGCCAAAATGCATGGTGGCTATATCAAACATGGCAAATATGACCAAATCAGTACCAAACAGTCCTTAAGCATGGCAAAACATGACCTAAAGCTTCACAAAGCTGAGCCAAAACATGCAAGCATGATGGTCCAAAGGCAATATGCATTTCTAAGCAAAATAGAGGAATACAAGGCAAGTGTATTATGCATGCAAGGGATCAAAAAACCAACATGGGATAGAGGTAAAACATGCTAAATAAACACCAAATAACCTCTGAAATGAAGCCAAACAAAGCTAGGCATGCATGCTACTTTGGTAGGCTAACAAGGCTAGCGAAGGGGATTTACACTACAAGTGCAATAAGCATACAAGAGATGAGCAAGACAGCCTAAAATAGATTTATGGAAGGTCTGGAAAGTCACAAAAATGAGGCTAAACAAAGCCTCTAAGAAGTAGAAACACATGCTCTTTTGGAGGGCCATTAACACAAGTAAACAAGACAAGAGGAGGAGGGAGAACCCCCACCCATTTGGGCCTTCAAAATAGGGTTTTTACCACTGAAATAATTCTCTGGATTTCAGTGGTTAAAAGGCCACGAAAAGGTGGTTTCAAAAGCTTAGGAAGTTGGCTCAAAAGGTTTTACAAGCCAAAGAGCAAAAGGGGGGGACAACCCCCTAGCCAACCAAGGCACAAACCAAGACTTTTAGGAATGAAAAACAGAAGAAAAACAAGGGTTTTTGTAGTTCAACACCACCCCAAAAACAGGCTCAAAGTAGTTCAAAAACTTATGGCAAAGCTAGTATGCAAAACAAGTTAAAAGGGAGAGAGATGTTACCCTTGATGTACAGCTGCAAAACCAGCCCAAAATCTGAGCTAAGACCAGCTCTTGAAGCTCAAAATGATCCTTCAAGAACCTTAGCCCAATGGGGTTTAACTTTGATGAAGGATGTATATGCAAACAAGAAGTATTTCTCTACCTCTATGGACTCTTTGCACAAAAGGGCAATGGAGAGAGGCTCTAGAGAGAGAGGCAGAGGTTTTTAGGTCTGAAATTTTTAGAGAGAGAGGACCTTTAGAGTGAGAAGCTCCAAAACTTGCTCAGGAAGTTCTCTTTTGGAAAATGGGAGATATATCATCATATATAGCAAAAGCAACACTCAAGGTCGGAAATATCTGAGCTGGGGACAGCTGGAGCTAGCTGGAAACAGCTGGGGATGAAATATCTTCAAAAAAGCTGAGTTTGGGTCATTCTTGGCCGGCCAGCCATCATTAGTGCCGGCCTGCTACTTGTGATGGCCGGCCTGCTACTTTTTTGGCCGATCTGTTACTTTTGTGGCCGGTAGCACATTTTTGTGGCCGGTAGCAAATTCTGCTCTACAGGTCCAACTTCAAACGGGCATAACTCCTTCATATGGACTCCTTTTCAGGTCATTCTTGTGTCCAAATTGAAGCTCCGAACGTAAGATTTCCAATGGAACCAGCCTTACATAAAAATTCCAACTGTGTAAAAAGTTATGCTTGTTTTGGTGAAGGTTGCTCAGTTTCGATCGAACCGGGATGATACCCAACTTCAACCAATGATATCTCCCCCATCCAGACTCGGCTTTAAGAGATTCTTGAGTGCAAAATGAAGTCCCGAAAGTCTCCTTTCCAACGGTGGTGGCCTGATACCTTAAATCTAAGTGCATACACAGATAGGCTTGATTTAGCGAGGACTGCTCGACTCTCTCTTAGCGGGTCATACCCAACTTCTTCCTCAGCTAGGTTTCTTCTCTCTTCTCCTCTTTTCTTCGACTCCAAACCCCCGAACAAGGTGTTTTGAAATATTTTTCAAAGATTTCATCTCTCTTTCATTCATTTCCACTATGTCCTTGCTCGGTTTATCGAAAAGCGCATCATTTGACAAAATGTGATCCTCGGAACATTGTAGAAACTTTATTTAAAAAATGTTTTGAAAGAGAGGGTTTTAAAGTCTAAAAACCATTCAAAATAGCTTTGGTCCAAAATGGGGTGTGAAGTTGAGATTTGTCTCTCTCCTTGTCGAAGAAACTGAACATTTGCCCTGCACACCTTTCTCCACCAAGTAAACCATCAGTAACGCCCATGTCTTGAGGGCGGTCAAAAATAGGGTGTCTACAGATACACCCCCTCATTAACAGCCATGATGTTCTGCACAACCCGAGCCTCAGCTAAGGTAAAACCCGACATGAATACATCCTCCATACTGTGCTCAATTTCTAAAACTGGCGTGGATACTTTTGGCGGTGGATGGATCGACGCGTTTCCAAAGATAATGGCTACTCCCTTCCCATGGGGGTATTTCACCATCTGATGCAAGGTGGACGAAAATGCCTTTACCTGGTGCAGCCACAGCCGCCCTAAAAGCATATTGAAAGTTGCGGGAACCTCTAAGACATGGAAGTCTATCTCATGCTGTCCCGGCCCAACCTTGGTCTGAATTTTTACTGTCCCCATTACTTCTCTGCTTGTGTTGTCATATGCCCGAATCACCTGGGCTGTCGGCACAAAGTCCACGGTTTTTAAACCGATTGCATATGCAGTTCTTGCCAGGCACACATTGATGGCGGACCCTGTGTTGACAAGTACCACGGGTATCCATTTGGTTCTACACTCCACAGAGATGTAGAGTGGCTTGTTATGGTTCGCACCGTTAGGTGGCAGTTCTTTGTCGGAGAAAGTCAACATCGGGGTAGCTCATCCTGGAAAAACTAAGCCCACCAGCTGTTCAGGCGTGGTGTCTATTGTGAGCTTGGCCTTGTCCATGGCCGATAAGACAGCTTGTCGATGCACCCGCCATGCCATAAGTAATCCCCAGATGGAGATGTCTGCTTGTATCTTTTTCAACTGTTTCAGTACAGCCTCATCTTCAAGTTGCTTCTCTTTTTACTTCTCTGCCTCCTTATCTTTCCCAGACGCCTCTGGCTGATCTAGGTGAGGAGGCTTGAAATACCACCCGCTTCTAGTCATATGATCGACTTCACCGATGTACCAGGTATCGTCTGGCTGGTTGCTCCCCCAATCCTCATCCGTGTGGGCAAGACATAGATCATCGTCCTCCCACCACATTCCATCGGTGGCCGACAGACACCTATCCGGCTCCGATACAATTGTATTTGCAGTACTTTTCGTCCACCTGCTCGCAACATTCTCTATCCTTGTGCACACGGCACTTTCAATCCCTTCGTGGGCTTTAGCTTTCCTGATTCTCTCAGAATCCTCAAACCTTTCCTATTCCAACTGTGTCAGTACAGCTGCCTGTTCCATAATGCCCAAATCCCGAGCAAAATTCTTAGCGCCGGCGCTCTTCGGCGATGTATCCTGATCCCCGGCCCTTCTGGCCACAATTGATATCCTTGCCCCTGCCGGGCCCTGTCCCAACTGAGATTCTTTAACAATGTCTGGTTGGTCATCAAGCCAGCCGGTAACCTCTGCGGATTCCTCTAAATCTGACCAGTTGATGGCCATGTCCCCTGGGCCTTGTTCGTTGAAAAATTGGAGGTTAGCAAAGTCCCCTTCCATAGCCGCTAAGTCCTTTGATCTCTGATCAAATCTATCCCCCTGTATCACACAAAGCTCTGCCTTTTCTGGCAATTTCGCACTTGATCTATCTGGGCCTACCGACAAAATGTAGTCACTCGGACTGTACAACTCCTCGGCAAAACTCCCAGATTCCTCAGATTCTGACTCAACAATTCCATTCTCCTCTGAAATCTCCCCTGTTCTGTCTTCGACAGTCACCACCATTGGTTCGGGTTGGGTTCTGGAGATGTCCAACATGCACAAGTCAGTGCAGTTAGGAAGGAGAACCTCCAGCTTGGGCAGGTGGGATGGGGTGGCTGTTTGTGTATTGCTTCCGGACGCACTGGAGAATGGCGTAGCTGCCATGGTTCCTGGAAGGGGAATGGTGGTGACCATGCTCACTTCTGAGGCTTTTGTAGTTGTAGCACCGCTCGGACCTGCATTAGTGTTACGGTTAAAGGTTCTACTGGGTTGCTCTTTGTCATTGTTGATCAAGCCTTGTTTCAAGGCATCCTCAATCTGTACTCCCATCTCATGCAGATCTGAAAAGGTAGGGATGGGGAGCATGATCATTTTCTGCATTAGCTTAGGCTGGAGATTGCGCACAATCATCCGAATTTGATCATTATCGGTGGGCCTTAGGGTCATCATTGAGGCCTTGGCCCTCTATCTGGTTATGAACTCCGAAAAGCTCTCCTTAGGCTTCTGCCTTGTCGTCTCGAGATCATGTGTCGTAATCTCGATTTGCGTGTTATATGAGTACTGTGCAATGAACGCCTCGGCCATCTCATCCCAGTTCCTCTTAATATCATCTTCTAATTTGGCGTACTAGATGGCCGCCACACCCGACAGGGTCCAACCGAACAAAGATAGCTTCTGTAATCTGGTGAGGCCCATCGGCCTTAAGATATCTGAAAACAACCTTAGGTGCACCATGGGGTCCCCGGACCCATCAAATCGGTCAATATGCGGCATATTGAATCGGTCCGGCAGCGTCACAGCTGCGTCGGTATACCCGTCCTCAATATCAGGGATGGTCTTGAGAACCTGGGATTTCTTAAACATCTTTTCTTGCTTGCTCAGCTTTAATGCTGTGGGGTCCACTTCGAACTCGAAGGGAGAATCCGGTACATTGATAGGCGTCGGCGCCTTAGATAGTTGCGGTAGAATTGGGGGCGGAGCCGGCCCTGTTGGAATGTCTGTATCCTCTTGGATATTCTGGACATTTGGTGTCCCCTCGGGTATCGGAACCCTTGGTGGGGGAGGAACTTGATGGAAGGTAGATGCCCCGGCTTGCTGCTGTAGCCTTATGGTTAACTCTGCTTGTTCAGTCATAACCGTGGCCTGTTGTTTGGCGAGCTCTGCCTGTCGGACAGCGTCTTGCTGCATAGTTTTCATGCTCTCTTGGAGCTGGCGCACTATCTCCTCTAAGCTTGCCATACTGCTCTGCTCTAATTGAATTACCGGTATATATTCCCTTTCTGTGGTGAAAACTGAGGCCTCGGCCTGACTGTCCACTAGTAGGGTTGACCACTGCTCTGGCAATCTCTGCTCGGATACACTGCGTCTTCCCGACCTTCGTCTGATAACCGGGGGTAGAGAATAAAACACTGGTTGTCCGTTGACCAGATCCTCAGATCGATTAAGTCGGCGACCTCTAGTCCAGAGTGCTTGGGGAATATCTGCTGGGTTGGAAGCAATTGTGCTAAACTACCTAGCAAAAAGATAAATAAAGCAATAATAAGGAAATAAATAACCAGACAAACGGATAGCAAAACAGCGTAAAATAAACACACAACACACAGTTAGGCATCACAACACACGGTTGATAAGTTGAATACACTGTTCCTCAATACTGATCATTGTCCCCAAATCACTGCCCCAAAAACTGAATCTGATACCCGCAGATAACTGATTCCCGAAATACTAAACTGGTGCCCGTAGGCCTGATACCCAAATTCGTAAGCTGATACATGCATTCCTGTAGAGGCCAACTCTAAAGCACATAACAGATAAGTGAGAGCCAAAAGACCCCTATGTTGGGGTAGGGTTTCCCTGTCCTATTTTGTCAGGAGCTAGGGTTTGGAATGGTCACTATGGATTCCGAACATGCACTAGGTCGAATGGTCAAAAAGGGTGCCCTAGAAAAAATCGAGGTTTGTGTTTCCATACTGGCAGAGCCCGTAACCGGTCAACCTTATGGCACGCAGCCTCAAGCTAACCGCTCAGGAATAGCAGATGGCAAACATTGTGTCCTAGGCGCACCAATGCACATGCAATGCAAAGAAACACATAAGTGTAATTAAAACATGATATCTCGAGTTCGAGTCAAGTTCTCAAATTCCCCAGCAGAGTCGCCAGAACTGTAGACGTCCCTGAACATCCCGGGAGGGAAATCCCGTTTTGTTCATTTGGGGCTCACTACTGTTCAGGACTCAAATTGTCACGGTTCTAAATCTGAACCAAAGAGTCCAAATCCGGCAAATCAATTTTTTGAAAACAGATTTTTTTGTAAAGAAGTGCCAAACATGGACTACTTTGCTAGATACAAAGTCGCCACCTAAATATTTTATTGGGGGAATTTAGGAAACCCTGACTCGTTTGCCTAAGGCCACGTGTCCGTCATCACCAAAGTTGCCTCGGCTCGGGAACTTGGGTACGATTGGGGAAGGTCAGCTATGAGCACCCCCTCTCGCCCGATCAAAGATCGGCCTCTACTAACCATGATATCTAGTTTTGAAAACATTATGCGTTCTTATTCCGGTTATTAGCCTAGATTTACTATGTGATGCACACAGCATACAAGTATAGACTGGATCGCTTGAATTGGAACAAAACATTTCATGTTTGTTTTTGAAAGCGGTTTGCTACTCGTAAGTAGGCTAAAAATGAAGATTTTGCCACCCTCGGGTGGGCTTAGAAAAGATGGTTTTGCTACTATCTAGTGGGCTTAAAACTCACAGTCAATGCATTGTTCCAATTTAGATAACCCAACCTTCACCCACAGGCATTCAAGCAGTTATAACACATAAGCATGTAGCCTCATGATAAGCATGCTATCATGGCAGACACTCACACGCATGAAAGGACGCTAAAGCATAAAAGCTTACCTATTACCCCGAGCCAAAACAAAAACTAGTTAGTAATCAATACATGATCCTAGTTCATGTTAAGATGGCTAATGCAACACATGCAAAATGCAAGTAAGATAGGCTCAGCTATTCTAAGATGGCATGTGAGATGCTACAACTAACACGTATTCAACTTGGAATTGAAATACAATGCAGTTAGTATGATGTGCTAAGCCCGATGCATGCAAGACATATGAATGATGCAAACATGCATAGCATAAGGATGCTAATTGAAATATGCCCTAAATCTAACCATCGTAAGCGGTTAAATAAAAGGGAGAAAGAAATGGGGGTTGGAAGACATGTATCACACACACGCACACTTATTACACAATTGTCCTCGCTCGGAGGGTCCGAAAGAATAATACAGACCGAATAACGAGCCAACTATCCTAGCTAATTAATTATTACAAAACTTCTAATTAATTAACAAATTAATTACAAAAATAGCCTAAATACGAAACTAAAAGAAACCGTCGCAGCTCTACCTCGTAATGCGTGGATGATACATGCTCGATTTGCCTTGCTTGGAAGCCCGCTGCCATGCCATTGTTGCCTCTGTTTGCTCTGTCTTATACCTCTGAGGACTGTGAAACCCTGGAGGTGCCTCTGAATTTCTCCCTGAGCATTGTGAGATGCCACCGACCAGGGCATAAGATCACCGGCCATTGATAAATGGTCATCGACCAATTGTTGATCCATCGGCTAATTATTTTTGGTCGGTCGGCACTGTAGGTAGCCGGTCGGCCAAATCTTCCTGCAGAATCCTGTTTTGACAGCAGCAGAGGACAGACAAGGCATGGCATGGAATTTTCAAGCAAATGTGTGCATGTCCACTCTCCCTATCATGTTATGGACTCAAGGGGGTGTGGACCTTGGTACTCGGGCCACCAATCACGCATTTTGATGTATGATGGCCAAAAGTACCAAGCTTGCAAGTCAATGTAAATGAATGCAACAAAAACACATGAGTGCTACATGCCCTATCATGTTGAGATCAAAGGCATCGGCGATCGAGGATTGAGACGTGTTTCGTCACTTTGAGTACGAACACATTTCATTCCTCATGCTTGGTTTGACACCCCAAACCAAGCAAAATGTAATGCATGTATGCAACGTGGCTCGAGTATGTACATGATGCTAAGGTACAAAACATGCCAAATGCAAGGTAACCCATCATGCAAGTGTGCAATGTGCCAAGCATGCAATGCTACAATGCAGCCTAGATAGGCAACTAGGCAAAGTGATAAGCATGTAACAATGCACTAACTACAAGGATGCAACAATCATACAATGTAATGAGCATGCTACAAGATGCAAATGCATGATCCATGGATCTACACTAAGATGGAGGAACCTCAGCCACACCCCAAAACAGTGGCCAAAAGTACTAAAATGATGATGCCAATCATGCAAAATAAACATGCAAACCAATGAGCCTAAGGCTAAGGTATGAAAGGCAAGTTTCAAGAGCACTCACATGATGACAAACATGGATGCTAGACCAACATGTTAAACTCTGAAAATGCATATAGGATGATGCCAAATCAACCACGTTATGCAAGCAAGGCATGCAACAATGACCAAAACTTGAAACCAACAAAGGGGTCCAAACCATAGCTATGTCAACCAAACCCCAAAGGACCAAAATGACTAAAAACAGTCCTAGGGCATTCCAAAACAAGACTAAAGCATGCATAGAACATGATCAAAACATGCCAAGAAATGAGCCCAAAACAAAGCAGATTCAAAGCCACGAAAGAGAGCATTGCTCTACACCCACCCCAACCAAACATGGCATGGATTATGTGATGAAAAACAAAGTTATAATACATCAAAATGCACCCCAAAATCCACTGATATGGAAGCCCAAGGTCTTAAACAAAAAGGCATACACCAAGTCCCATTTCAAGGCATAAAAGAACAACTCTTCAAGGCATGAAAGGGATGATGAATGCAAGCAAATGAGCATGGATTATGGACTGAAATAGCATGAGAAGTGATTCCAAATCACTGAAACAACCCAACTAAAGCATGCTAATGACTCACACACTCAAGGCTCACAAGCCAAAATGCAAAGAGGCTATACCAAACATGGCAAATATGATCAAATTAGTGCCAAACAGACCTCAAGCATGATGAAATATGACCAAAACCTTCATGAAGTTAAGCTAGAACATGCAAGCATGGAGGGACAAATGCATGGCACATGTTATGACAATAAAGGGGATTACTAAGCAAGTATGTGATGCATGTAATGGACCATGAATCCGACCAAAAACGGAGGCATAATATGACTGAATAACACCAAAAAACCACTGAAATGAAGCTAAGAACAACTAAGCAAGCATGCTACCCTTATGAGCCAAAAACAAGAACAAATGAGACACAAAGGGAGAAGGGTGTCCCTCCCCTATGCAAGACCTCAAAACCTCTTCTTCACCAATGAAAATCCTCTGACTTTTAATGGTGAGAAGGCCAATACACGAAAGTTACAAAGGCTCAACAATGAAGGCACAAAAGGGGCCAAACAAGGCCAAAGAGGGGGAGGTCGACCCCCAACACCAAAGTGACCTTAACAAAAAATCTTAAGCATGAAAAAACAGAGTTTTTATCAGTTATACACAAAGCTCAAAACAACATGCAAAGTGGGTTAAAAGCTAGTGCAAGAATGGGGAATATAAAGTAACTAACTCACCCTTGAAGAACACTTGAAGAACAGCAAGTCTAGCCCCTTTCTTCTGATCAAAACCAACTCAAAACTCTAAGAAAAACCTCCCAACACCTCAATAACCCAAGTATGGTGTAATACTAGGTGCCTTAGTGCAAAACTAAGAACAAAACACCCTTTTGGACCCTCAAACACACACAAATGAAGAGAGAGAGGGAGATATAGAGAAATAGAGTGATATATGAGATATATCAGATGTATATGTTTGATTTCTTCAACCCCTCCAAAGGAGAAGGAAGGCTCTCTTATATAGACAAGGCAAAGGCCTAAGTTTCCAAGAGAAGCTAACAAAAGGGGTCAAGGCTTCTTAAAGAAGCTAAGGCAAAGGGGCCAGGGCTTCCTTAGGAAGCTGAGACAGGTGTCCAAGTTTCTTGAGGAAGCTAAGAAAAAGGTCCAAGCTTCCCCAAGAAGCTAGACCAAAAGGGTGCAAAGGGTGCAAATTCCTCTATACACGTGTATGGATGACAGGTCCGTGAACTCTAGCTGGCACAGCTGGCATGCACAGTGCCTGAAAAAGACAAAATGGTGGTACCGGCCTGAAAAGGTGTCCATCGGCCAAATAAATGGTCGGCCAACCACACAAAGTGCCGACCAACCATCACCAATGGCCGGTGGCAAGAAGACACGGCCGGTGGCCTCAAGCCATGGCCGGTATGGCGTGGGGATGGCCAACAAGCCATTATCTACCTTTCAAAGCAAAAACCAACAAGTGTTTGGTCCAACCAAGCACAAGACAACCGAGTTGAGAGATCCTAAGGCGTGGCGCGTAGCCGAGACCTCCGGGAACTCAAAATGAACACGAACATGGATGATCACCGAGTGTTCAAACGGTGATGTCCAAATTTTGAGGACGGTCAAAAATGAGGTGTCTACAGTTGCCCCTCTTTGACAGAACTCGAAAGTCATAACAATGACGGGAGTGAGTGTCAAAGCCCAGAGACGACCCATTTTTGACAAGGCCGAAGACTTAGACAATTCATACAAGCTACAAGCAAAGATATGCACTCGAAGACGGGGGCAAAATACAACTGATAACGCAAGAAGCCGTACATAACTCATGATCATACAAAGAAAGCTGTAACGAAGCATAACATGCGATGGTTTTATGCAATCAAACATAAATCCAACTACATTACAATGCAGAAAGGATGTAGAAGAATTATGTAATTCTCGCTACATTTCACGCGGAGAATACAATACCTGTGCGGTTCGTCTGGTCGCGCCAGCTTCAAATGAACCGTTCATACAATATCGTGCCTGTAAGAGAAAGAAAACTTAACAGGTACGATATTGTTAGCAGTATGCATAACAATGCAATCTGAAGCTGCGTGACAACGCAAGTCGAGTAGGACGCATAACAATGCGATCTGGGTAGGCATAACAATGCTATAAACACATGTATGTGAAGAACACGTGACAACGTGCACAATGTGTGAAGATGTGGACACATGTAAGTAAAGCATACGCGATAACGCATACAATGTGTATAAAAAGGGACTTGAACACATGTAAGTAAAGCATAACGTGACGACACATGCAATGTGTATAAAAGGATCTTGAACACATGTAAGTAAAGCATAACGCGACAGCGCATGCAATGTGTATAAAAAGGGACTTGAACACATGTAAGTAAAGCATAACGCGACAACGCATGCAATGTGTATAAAAGGAACTTGAACACATGTAAGTAAAGCATAACGCGACAACGCATGCAATGTGTATAAAAGGAATTTGAACACATGTAAGTAAAGCATAACGCGACAACGCATGCAATGTGTATAAAAGGAACTTGAACACATGTAAGTAAAGCATAGCGCGACAACGCATGCAATGTGTATAAAAAGCGACTTGAACACATGTAAGTAAAGCATAACGCGACAACGCATGCAATGTGTATAAAAAGGGACTTGAACACATGTACGGAAAGCGTAACGCGACAATGCATCCAATGTGTATAAAAAGGGACTTGAACACATGTGAGTAAAGCATAACGTGACGACGCATGCAATGTGTATAAAAAGGAATTGGAACACATGTAAGTAAAGCATAACGCGACAACACATGCAATGTGTATAAAAAGGGACTTGAACATATGTAAGTAAAGCATAACGCGACAACGAAGGAATTTGAACACATGTAAGTAAAGCATAACGCGACAACGCATGCAATGTGTGAAGCAAGCAAGGTATGAACACATGTTCAGCATAAGTATAGTGAAGGCATGCTACTCGCATTTGTTGAGATGCAACCAAATCGAGACGAGGCATTTGTTGAAAGCAAGACGTGTAACGAGCATGCTTATTACAGTGACATGCGAAACTCGCCAGATAAAAGGATACGGGAAAGGATACACTTTGCGCGCACCGAGCATCACACACAGAAGACATGGCTTGAGTCAACACGAAGACCAGTTTACATTCCAAAGCGCACTTTCTTGCACTATCTTGAGTAATGAAGGTGCCAAACCGTATAATTGACTCGAACAAAGGCGCGGGAGGTGCATCAATCACAAGAGGAGGCCACCGGTATTAATCCAGACACTCTGCTGCCCTGCTCTCCTTTTGCTTTACTTTCCTTTACTACTGTTAGTTTTAAGCACATTGCACTGCCTCAGGCAGGTTTTACTTTTTCAAGACTGTGTATTTTTGCAAAGACATGATGGAAATGAAACAGCTATTTTGTTAAAAGAAGGTGTTACATTTGTACTTTTTACGCATCGCATCGCGTGACATCACATAACAATGTGAATGAAATTGAACTTCGTTTGAAAATTAAGCACTTGCATCGTAATAATCAGGTAGTGAACTGACTTACAACTCGATAAGCAAAACAAAGAAACTCGATAAGCTAACCAAGTGCGAGTACAACTCGATAAGCAAAACAAAAACTCGATAAACTAACCAAGCGCGAGTACAACTCGATACGCAAAGAAAAAACTTAACGAAATATGACATACAACTCGATAAGCAAATGGACGCGACTCCGTAAAAAAAATCAAACATTAGAGAGCATTGGAAATGGTGCGAGTCCCAAATTCCTAGCATGTTCAACACACAAACAGCTCAGGGAACAAGAAAAAGACCACCGCCCGCAGGGGAAAGCCATCGGCCTCAAGAAGTGGCCATCGGCCAACATCTTTGACAAATTGGGCAAAAATTGTGGTCGGTCGGCACTACTTTTGGCCGGCCGGCCATGAATGGCAAGAACCACCAGAATGCTGACACTTGTCCTCCACTCACATCTTATCCCCTACAAAAGTCCTCAGCTTCGTAGTTTTTCTCAATCCAACACTGATTTGCTCTAAATGGAAGAGTTTCTTGCCCAGAATCTCACAGCTTGGATTGTCAACTTGGACGGCTCGGAAAAGCTGAATTTCCGGGGCTTTGATATAAACGCGCTATTCACTCTGAGTCGCACTCCGCTGCACTTTCCGTTTCTCCATGCCGTGGCAAGGTTTTGGAATCCGGTAACACATGTCTTCAGCTTTGGCGGGTACCTTTGAAGATTTCCAAGCTTTGATGGAATCCGAGCGCAATGAAGAAGTCTTGCCCCAGCTTCGCTTTGGCCATGCCCAAGCCTTAGGGCGAATGTGTGGGCTCACAATGCACGATGCTCGCCCCTTGATTTGTGATGGAATGCTGGATGTTCCAAGTTTGATTTGCCAGTTTTCTGATGCCGGTGACCGCGGTGACCATCATTGGCAAGGCTTTCGACGACATGCCCTTTGTTTGTGCATGCTATCTCATTTCTTGTTTGTCTCGGGCTCCGGAGGATCTAGTGCCCGGTTGATCGAGGTTGCCCAAGGTTTGAAGGAGGGCAAGAGCTGCATTGCCATGATATTGGCTGAAACATTGATGGGCTTGGACGCTTTCCATCGCCGAGAAACGACCAGATTTGAGGGGAGTCCACTACTGCTGCAGGTAATGTTTCCCACCCAATCTCACATATGTATTGCTCACATCACTCGGCCCTCAGGCTCAATTTTTCTCACAAAACCCTTTTCTTACTTTTCTCTCATCGTACATCTCTCTATTCTTTATTCTCTCATTTTTCATCTCTTCCCAAGTGTGGTTGATGGATAAGTTGCAGGTCGTGGACTCTTGCCCAGCATACTTGGCTCGCGGCTACTTCTTCCGGCAACGTCTAGTCGATGCCCTTGATGAGGGATGGTGGTTCGATTGGATGTGCAGCTTGTCTGTGGACCGCATTGCTTGGTGGTGCCCACAGCTCAACCTACCGGCAATGAGTTACACCATGTCCCGGCAGACTGGGATTCAGTTGATTGGCTTGACTCACTGTGTATTCTATTTCCCGTTCCGGTTCCAACGCCAGTTTGGCCATGATCAGATTTGCCCGCCAGAGGGAATAGAGTACCCAGCTGCATTCCCAGTCTGAGGTGCGCAGCTTGCTCGGCACGCCACAGCGTGGAGGACTAGAGAACTTCTGGCCCCCACTCCTACTTTCAGTTGCACTTTGTCTGATGAGTGCATAGATTGGCTCAATGAAGAGGCACAGATTGGGCCCAGCTTGGCATCAGAGGCTTCGACCAGCTCTGGGAGGGGGCGCAGGAACACCTGACTTATCTATGCCTCGGATTTATTGCTTTATTAGTACTTTCAAGTTTTCTTTATGAATGTAATAAAAAGCAACTTCAATTTGTATGCAAGAGCAGGAGAACTCTGTATTAAAATCAATGAAACTGAAGGTTGTGGGTACTGAAAATTTTCCGCTTTGGTCCAAAAATGGTCTAAGTTGTAAAAAGATTAATTTGAACAAAGTCAACTTTTATCAAAACTTTTCAAAACCATTTTTGATATGGATCAGAACTGGACACACCTGAGATCTGTCATTGAGATGCACAACCCCGGATCCCAGCAACTGGAAAGTTGCCCCTAGTCTGAATAGCACTGTACCAGAGATCACTACCGAAGCTCTTGAATGCTAAATAGACAAAGATGACCGAGGTGATCAAATGGACAAAGTTGATCGGGGAAAAAGTTTATGGCTGAACTTCGGGATAAAGTTGCCTACGTATCCCAAAGGTGGGAATCAAGCCTTACATAGTTTAGGCTTGGGTTCACTCGAGTATTTTCGCTCTCCTTTTACGCTCCAACTTTTGCCAAGGCCGCCCTTTGCGGGTTTTCAACCTTGCGAGCTCAGTTTTTATAATTTCAAATTTTCTGTGCTCTAACTTTTGCCTAGGTCGCCCTTCGGGTTTTCGGCCTAGCGAGCCTCTCAGGAGTAATATTTTTTCAACTTGTCCATATTGATCGGCTGTGAAAACTCTAGGCCATCTAGGTCCATTAGAACCACAGCTCCACCTGACCAAATAGATTTGATGATGTAGGGACCGGTCCAATTGGGTGTGAACTTGCCCCTTGGGTCGTGAATGGGAGCTCGGTTGTCCTTGAGTACCAAATCTCCTTCTTTCAAATTTCGGGACTTAACTTTCTTATTAAAAGCCCGGGCAATTCTGCGCTGATATCCTTGAACATGGTACAGTGCTTTCAGTCTGCGCTCATCAAAGAGCATGAGTTCCTCAAATCTGCTCTGCTGCCAATCTGCTTTGGCTATCTGACACTCAGCCAGTACTCGCAAAGACGGAGCCTCAATTTCAATAGGTAGAACGGCCTCCATCCCATAAACCAATGAATATGGAGTCGCCCCAGTAGAAGTTCTGATTGAAGTCTGGTAACCCCACAGAGCGAATGGCAGCTTATCTGGCCAATCCCGGTAAGTTTCCACCATCTTCTACAGTATGTGTTTGACATTCTTGTTGGCGGCCTCAACTGCTCCATTGGTCTGCGGCCGATATGTGGATGACTTATGAAAAGCCACATTGTATTTTTCCAACAAGTCAATCACTTCCTTCTTGAAGTGGGAACCGTTATTTGAAATGATCTCATTTGGGACCCCATAACGACAGATGATGTTGTTTCTGATAAACTTTGCAACGTGTGACGCCTTCAACACCGCATAAGATTGGGCCTCGACCCACTTTGTAAAGTAGTCTATCGCGACCAGGATGAACTCATGCCCATTTGACCCCTTCGGAGTAACAGCTCCGATCACATCAATTTCCCACACTGAAAATGGCCATGGCGAAGTCATGTTGTACAGTTTTGACGGTAGGATGTTCATGCGGTATGCATGGATTTGACATTTGTGGCATCGCCGAACAAAACCGATACAATCCTCCTCCATAGTGGACCAGTAGTAACCCTGTCTGAGGATCTTTCGGGCCAGCATTACCCCGTTCATATGCGCTCTGCATTCTCCCCCATGGATGGCCTCCATTAGGCGCTTTGATTCTTCAGCTTCAACGCATAGCTTATGCATTCCCAGATGACCTCTCTTATATAATTTACCTCCGCAGATGATGAACTGAACGACCATTCTTCTGATTGCCCTTTTATCCTTGGCATTTACCCCTGGTGGATATGCTTCCTTCTCCAAGAAATTTCAAAAATCGTAATACCAGGGGTTCTCATCTTGGACCTCGTCTATAGCGGCGATCGACTCGTAAGCTGGCACGAATTTCTGGTCGATAATGACTGGACGCATCCGGATTCCAAACGGGATGTCTATCATGGAAGATAGAGTTGCTAGTGAATCTGCGAACCTGTTGTTTTCTCTAAGTAGATGAGTGAAGTTTAGCTTCTCAAACCGAGGAATTAACAAGTCCAAGGTTTGGTGATACATTATCATCTTTTCTTCTTTGACTTTCCAATCTCCTTTTGCTTGAGACACAACAAGGTTCGAGTCCCCAATGACGTCCAGTCGCTTTGCCCCTAGTTCCAAGGCTGCTTCTAGACCGGCAGTGCACGCCTCATACTCGGCTTCGTTGTTTGAGACTTTGAATCGGAGTTTGAATGCTAGAGGGATACGGGAATTGTCGGGTGCTATTAGCAACACTCCTGTCCCATACCCATACTGGTTTGACGCTCCGTCAAAGTACATCGTCCAAGTTTCATCGTCGATATGCAAAATGGCCTCATCTGGGAATAAGTACTCAATTGCTTCACCCCCTTCCGCCGAATGATCGGCTAAGAATTCTGCTACTGCTCTTCCTTTAACTGACTTGCGCGTCACATATTTTAGATCGAATTCGGAGAGCAACAGCAACCAACGAGCTAGCCTACCCGTAAGTGCCGATTTCTCGAAAAGATATTTAATGGGATCCAGTCATGAAACCAGCATTATGGAGTGAGCTAACAGGTAATGCCGCAGCTTCCTGGTAGCCCATACCAAGGCCAGACAAGCCTTTTCCAACGGTGTATAACGGGTCTCATAATCCAACATCTTCTTGCTCAGATAATAGACAGCCTTCTCCACCTTGTCCTCCGATTCTTGCGTGAGCATACAGCCCATTGTAGTCTTAGTCACTGAAAGATACAAAATCAACGGTCTCCCCGGCTCTGGTGGTGACAACACGGGTGGGTTCTGTAAATATTTCTTGATCTGTTCAAAAGCAGCTTGGCATCGGCCGTCCCATTGGAATTTCTTTCCTTTCTTCAAAAGGCCAAAAAGTGGTTCACTGTAGACGCGCCCGCGTGGGGGGCCCTCGCTACAGTTCGGACTCGATTTGTGTCACGGTTCTTAGTCTGAACCAAAGAGTCCAAATCCGACAAATCGTTTTGAGAAACAGATTTTTGAAAAGAAGTGCCAAACATGGACTGCTTTGCCAGATACAGAGTCGCCACATAAATATTTTAAAATGGGGGAATTTAGGAAACCCTGACTCGGTGCCAAAGGCCACGTGTCCGTCATCACCAAAGTTGCCTCGGCTCGGGAACTTGGGTACAATCGGGGAAGGTCAGCTATGAGCACCCCCTCTCGCCCGATCCGAAGATCGACCTCTACTAACCATGATATCCGTTTTTGAAAACGTTATGTGTTCTTATACCGGTTATTAGTCTAGAATTACTATGTTATACGCACAACAAACAAATATAGACCAAATCGCCTAAATTGGAACAAAACATTTCATGCTTGTTTTGAAAATGGTTTGCTACTCGCAAGTAGGCTAAAATGCAGGTTTTGCCACCCTCGAGTGGGCTTTTAGAAAATATGGTTTTGCCACTATCTAGTGGGCTTTAAAACTCACAGTTTTAATGCGTTATCCCAATTTAGGTAATTTAACCTCCATCCACAGGCATTCAAGCAGTTATATCACATAAGCAGCTAGCCTCATGGTAATCATACTGTCATGGCAACACTCACGCGCATGCAAGGATGCTAAAGCAAAAGAACTTACAGAGTACTCCAAGCCAAGACAGGAACTAGTTAGTAATCACATGCATGATCCTAGTTCATATTTTAAATGACTAATGCAACACATGCAAAGATGCAATCCAAACAGGCTCGGCTATCCTAAACATGGCATGTGAAATGTTGCAATTAACACGTATTCAATTTGGAATTGAAATACAGATGCAGTTAGAATGATGCACCGAGCCCGGTGCATGCAAGACAAATGTATGGATGCACGCATGCATAGCATAAGGTATGCTAATTTAAATATGTCCTAGTCTACCATCATAAGCGGGTAAATAAAAGGGAAGAAAGACGTGGGGTTGGAAGACATACACACACTCACGCACACTTATTACACAATTGCCCTCACTCGGAGGGTCCAAATAAATATTACAGTCCGAATAATAAACACATAAATTATTACAGAATTTCTAATTAATTAACAGAATGAATGCAAAAAGAAGAAAGGTGGCCACAGCCCCCGCCTCGGGATGCGCGAATGATGCATGCTCGAACCCGTCTCGCCCGGAAAGTCCGTACCATACCACTGCTGCCCTTGTTTACACTGCCCTGCTTCTCTGAAAATTGCCAAAGTTCTGGGACAGGTCCCCTGAACACTGTGGAACACTATCGGCTGGAGGAAATGTTCACCGGCCATTGAAAATATCCATCGATTGTTAATGAAGCTATCGGCCCAGGAAGGATTGCCGATCGGCAATGAACACTGCCGGTCGGCAGAAAGTCCCTGTAGAATCTGGTTTTTGACAGCAACGAGGACAGACAGTGTATGGCATGGAATTTCAAGCAAGTGTATGCATGGCTACTCTCCCAATCATGTAACGGACTCAAGGGAGTATGGCCCTTAACCCTCGGGCTATCAATTGTGCATTTGATGCATGATAGCCTAAGGAGCCAAGGTTGCAATTCAATGTAAAAATGCATGCAACACACAAATGAGGACCAAGATCCTATCATGCCAAAGTCAAGGGCCTCGGTAACCGAGGGTTGAGGTGTGTTTTGTCACTCAAAGTACAAACGCCTCTCATCCCTCACACTTGGTTTGACACCCCAAACCAAGCAATGCAATGCATGTTATGCAAACATGGCTCAAAATGTAACATGATACTAAGATGCAAAACATGTCAAATGTGATGCAATCTATCATGTTAAGTATGCAAAATGCTAGTCATATGAGATGCAAATGTGATGCAAACATGGACCAATATGCCATAAGGCTAGCATGGGACAACATATAATGAATCAAATAAGCAACAAGTATATGATAAGCATGCAATGGTGGACTTAAACCATAAATGGCAGACCTCAACCTTGCCATAAACAGTGGCCAAAATGATGTACAAGAGCACAAATGATGCATGCAAGCATGCACACATCAAGGTCCATCACCTAAGCACGAAAGGGGACAACTCTAAGCACACTTAAAGGCGATATAAAAGGGGCATTAAACCAACATGCTAGGCTCTGAAAATGAATAAAGGATGATGCCAAATCGAACAAATCATGCAAGGCATGCAACAATGACTACTGCTTGAAGCCAATAAAGGGGGGGTCAAACCAAAGCTATGTCAACCAAACCTTAAAGGACCAAAATGACCTAAAACAGTCCCAAGGGACTCCAAAACAAGACTAAAGCATGCATAGATCACGGTCAAAACATGCCAAAGAATGAGTCCAAAACAAGGGCATTCAAGGCCACCAAAAGGGAGCATCACTCAATACTTATCCCAAGCAAACATGGCATGACTTTTTCAATACAAAACAGAGTTCTAACATGCAAAAGGGCCCTCAAAACCCACTGATATGGCAGCCTAAATGCTTAAGCATGGTAGCATACACAATGACCACCCTTTAAGGCGCAAAACTACAACACTTCAAGGCAATGAATGAGATGCAAATGATAATGTAAGATCACATTATATGGACTGAAACATGATATTAAATGATGCCGAATGATGATAATAAGCTTATGCTAAGCATGTTGATGACCCATACAGCCAAGGCTTACAAGCCAAAATGCAAAACAACCCTATCAAGCATGCCAAACATGACAAAATCAGTGGCCAACAGATTTTAAGCATGGCAAAACATGGTCAAATGCTTCACAAAGTTAAGCCAAAACAAGAGGATATGCTAGGCTAAACATATAGCACACTTCTAGGCAAGATGGAGAATTACAAAGCAAGTATAAAATGCATGCTAAGGGCCAACAAACCACCATTGGACAGAGATATCATATGACCCAAAACACCCAAAAAGCTTCTGAAATGGGACCAAAAATGATCAAGCATGCATGTTGCCCTTTTAAGCCAAAACAAAGGTAAAAGAAGGACAAAGGGGAGAGGGGTGTCCCTCCCCTTTACAAGACTTCAAAATCACTCCATCACCACTGAAAATCCACTGGATTTCAGTGGTGAAAAGAGCAATACACCAAAGGTCAACAAGGCTTAAAGAAAAGGCACCAAAAGAGGCCAAAAGAGGCCTAAGAGGGGGAGTTCGACCCCCAATGCCAAAACGACCTCAATGAGATGTCTTAAACATGAAAATACAAAGCTTTTTTCAGTTATACACAAAGCCTAAAACAGAAAGCAAGATAGGTCAAAAGCCAATGCAAGATTGGGGAAACTAAAGTAAAGTGATTACCCTTGAAGATCCTTTAAAGAACAGTTGGTCCAGCCACCCTCTATTGACCAAAACCAGTCCAAAACCTCAACAAACAACCCTCAAAGTCCCTCAAAGTCGAAGTAAGGTGTGGTAGTGTGTGTGTTAGTGCAAAACTAAGGTAAAAATGCACTTTTAGACCACAAAACACACACAAGGGAGGAGAGAGAGGGAAATATAGAGAGAGAGTGTGTATGTATATGTATAAGCTCTGGTTTTTCTTTCCAAATTGCCAACCTAGAAGAAGGAGGAGAGCTCTCCTCTTATAGAAGTCCCCCTTGCAAAGCTTAACAAACAAGCTTGCTTAGAGGGAAATCCCTCTATACACGTGTATGGAGGGGAACAGAGTGGGTGCCAGCTATCACAGCTGGCACAAAATATCTACTAAAAGTAGATGAACAGTAGTCGGCTGCTCAAAATTGCCATTTTGACAAAATAGACTGCCGACCGGCAACAAGGAATGCCGACCGGCAATAAACATTGCCGATGGCAACAAAACACCAGCCGGTGGCCTCTGGCCATGGCCGGTGATGTGTGGGGATGCCTCACAAGGCATTCCCTGCCCCTCCAAGGCAAAACACAAGTGTTTGGTGCAAAACCAGACACTAAACAGTTGAGTTCGGAGATCCTGAGGCAAGACGCGCAAGCCGAGACCTCCAGGAACTCAAGACGAACACAAACATGGATGATCACCGAGTGTTCAAACAGTGACGTCCAAGTCTTGAGGACGGTCAAAAATGGGGTGTCTACAGTTGCCCCTCTTTGACAGAACTCGAAAGTCATAACAATGACGGGAGTGAATGTCAAAGCCCAGAGACGACCCATTTTTGACAAGACCGAAGACTTAGACAAACATGCAAGACAAACAAGGTATGCGCCCGAAGGCAGGGGGAAAATGCAAGATAATGCACAGAGCCGGACATAACTTATGATCATGCAAAGAAAGCTGTAACGAAGCATACATGCGACAGTTTTAAGCTACCATACACCAAACTACACTGCAATGCAGAAAGGATGTAAGAGAATTATGCAATTCTCAATACGTCTCACTCGGAGGATACAATACCTGTGCGGTTCGTCTGGTTGCACCAGCCTCAAATGAACCGTACATACAATATCGTGCCTGTAAAGAAAACAACTCAACAGGTACAATATGGTTAGCAATATGCATAATAGTGTACTCGAAATGCGTGACAACGCAAAGCAAGTGGGAAGCATAACAATGCTGTGAAGGCATAGACGTATAAGTGGAGCACGCGGTCTACGCAGGTAACGAAATTGATCATGAGCATGCGGTCTACGCAAGTAATGAAATTGAACGTAAGAATGCGGTCTACGCAAGTAGAACACGCGGTCTACGCAAGTCATGGAATTGATTACAAATATGCGGTCTACGCAAGCAAAACATGCGGTTTACGCAAGTAATGAAGTTGATTACGAACATGCGGTCCACGCAAGTAACGTAATTAATCATAAACGTGCGGTCCACGCAAGTAATGAATTGATTGCAAACATGCGGTCTACGCAAGTAACGTAATTAATCATAAACGTGTGGTCTACGCAAGTAATGAATTGATTATAAACATGCGGTCTACGCAAGTAACGTAATTAATCATAAACGTGCGGTCTACGCAAGTAATGAATTGATTATAAACATGCGGTCCACGCAAGCAAAACATGCGGTCTACGCAAGTAACGTAATTAATCATAAACGTGTGGTCTACGCAAGTAATGAATTGATTATAAACATGCGGTCCACGCAAGCAAAACATGCGGTCTACACAAGTAATGAAATTGAACAAACATGCGGTCTACGCAAGCAAAACATGCGGTCAACGCAAGTAATGAATTTGAACAAACATGCAGTCTACGCAAGTAATGAATTGAACAATCATGCGGTCTACGCAAGCAAAACATGCGGTCTACGCAAGTAATGAATTGAACAAACATGAGGTCTACGCAAGCAAAACATGCGGTCTACGCAAGTAATGAATTGAACAAACATGCGGTCTACGCAAGCAAAACATGCGGTCTACGCAAGTAGTGTGTATGAGAAGAGTTGAATGTACACATGTAAGTAAAAACATGTCATTCACGATGCTGGAATGTAAAGTACTATAACACAGCATAATTGAAACAATTCGTGGAATTCACAAGAGATGAAAAGGATACGGGACGGGACGTTCTTCGTACGTATCGAGCATTGCTCGCAGAAGTTATGGCCTGAGGTCAACGCGAAGGTTCACGTTTCAAAAGTGTGCTTTCCCGCATTGTCTCGAGTGATGAAGGCGCCAAACCATGTAGTTAACCCGAACAAAAGTGCGGAAGGTGCGTTGATCGCAAGGGGAGTTTTACTGGTATCAATTCCGACACTTTGCTACCCTGCCATTCTATGCTTTACTTTCCTTTTTACTGGTAGTTTAAGCACATTGCACTGCCTCGGGCAGGTTTTATTTTTTCTCAAAATTACACATTTTGCAAAACACGTAATGGGAATGAAACAACCATTTTGTTCAAAAGATGTTGCATTTGTAAACTTTCTATGCATCGCATCGCAAGGTATCACACCACAATGTGAACGAAATTGGACCTATTTTGAACACTCAGTATTTGCATCGTAATAATTAGGTAGTGAACCGACTTGCAACTCGATAATCAAAACAAAGGCATGATATAACCAAACAAGTGTGAGTACAACTCGATAAACAAATTAAAAGCTCAAAGAGAGTGAAATACAACTCGATAAGCAAATGCACAATAACTTGATAAGCAGACAGGTGTGACTCCGCAAGAATCGATCACCGGGGGAGGGATCGGAGGTGGTGAAGTTCCCCAATCCCCAGCATTAACAGCTCAGGGAACCAGGAGGAAGCCCATCGGCCAGGGGTAGAGGCCATCAGCCGCAAAGAATGGCCATCGGCCAGAAATTTGTTCGGTCGGCAAAAGATAATGGCCGATCGGCAGAGTATTTGGTCGGTCGGCTATGAATGAGGGAATCACCAGAATGTTGACACCTGTCCTCCACCCAACCTTATCTCCTACAAAAGACCCCAGCTTCGTAGTTTTTCTCAATTCCACACTGATTTGCTCTAATGGAAGAGTTTCTTGCTCAAAATCTCACAGCTTGGATTGCTAGCTTGGATGGCTCGGAAAAGTTGAATTTCCGGGGTTTCGGCATAAATGCACTAGTCACTCTGGGTCGTACCGCATTGCACCTCCCGTTTCTCCATGCCGTGGCAAGGTTTTGGAATCCGGTGACGCATGTCTTTAGCTTCGCTGGGCAGGAGATATGTCCTGCCTTTGAAGATTTCCGAGCCTTAATGGAGTTCGAGCGCGACGAGGAGCTCTTTCCCCAACTTAATTTTGGCCATGCCCAATCCTTAGGGCGAATGTGTGGACTCAGTATGCGTGACGCTCGATCTCTGATTTGTGACGGGATGCTGGACATTCCGAGTTTGACCGATCGGTTTTCAAATGCCAGTGATCGCAACAACCATCGTTGGCAAGGCTTCCGACGACACGCCCTCTGTTTGTGCCTGTTATCTTATTTTCTATTTGTCTCAGGCTCCGGAGGGTCTGGTGTCCGGCTGACCGAGGTTGCCCAAGGCTTGAAGGAGGGCAAGAGCTGTATTGCCATGACTCTGGCTGAGACGTTGATGGGCTTAGATGCCTTTTATAGTCATGAGACGACCAGATTAGTAGGGAGTCCACTATTACTACAGGTAATGTTTCCCACCCAATCTCACATTTGCATTGCTCACATCACTCGGCCCTCAAGCTCGGTCTTTTCTCACAAAACCCTATTCTCACTTTTCTCTCCTCGTACATCTCTCTATTCTTTATTCTCTCATTTTTCATCCCTTCCCAGGTATGGTTGATGGACAAACTGCAGGTTGTGGACTCTTGCCCAGCATATTCAGCTCGCGGCTACTTCTTCCGGCACCGTCTAGTCAACGCCCTGGATGAGGGATGGTGGTTCGCTTGGATGTGCCGCTTGCCCGCAGACCGTATTGCTTGGCGGTGCCCTTGGCTGAGCCTTCTGGCAATGAGTTACAATATGCCCCGGCAGACTGGGATTCAATTGATTGGTCTTACTCACTGTGTATTCTATTTCCCATTTCGGATTCGACGCCAATTTGGCCATGATCAGACCTGCCTGCCAGAGGGGATAGAGTATCCTGCTGCCTTCCCAGCCCGAGGCGCACAGCTTGCTTGGCAGGCCACCGCGTGGAGGACGAGAGACTCCTGGCCCCCGCTCCTACTTTCAGTTGCACTTTGTCTGATGAGTGCTTGGATTGGCTTAATGAGGAGGCACAGGTCGGGCCCATCTTGGCGTCAGAGGCTTCGACCAGCTCTGGGAGGGGGCGCAGGAGCACCTGACTTGACTATGCCCCGGATTTATTGCTTTATTAGTACTTTCAAGTTTTCTTTATGAATGTAATAAAAAGTAACTTCGATTGTATGCAAGAGCAGGAGAACTCTGTTTTGAAATCAATGAAATTGAAGGTTGTGGTACTGAAAATTTTCCGCTTTGGTCCAAAAATGATTAAAGTTGTAAAAAGATTATTTTGAACAAAGTCAGCTTTTATTAAAACTTCTCAAAATCGTTTTCGACATGGATCAGAACTGGACACGCCTGAGATCTGTCACCGAGATACACAACCCCGGATCCCTGCAACTGGAAAGTTGCCCCTAGTCTGAAGAGCACTGCAGCACTGCGTAGCAACGGAAAGTTGCGCCTAGTCTGAAGAGCACTGCACCGGAGATCATAACCGAACCCTTGAATGCTGAATAGACAAAGATGACCGAGATGATCAAATGACAAAGTTGATCGGGGAAAAGGGTTATGGCTGAACTCCAGGATGAAGTTGCCTACGTATCCCAAAGATGGGAATCAAGCCTTGCGTAGTTCAGGCTTAGGTTCACTCGAGTATTTTCACTCTCCTTTTACGCTCTAACTTTTGCCAAGGTTGCCCTTTGCGGGTTTTCAACCTTGCGAGCTCAGTTTTTATATTTTCCAATTTTTTATGCTCTAACTTTTGCCTAGGTCGCCCTTTCGGGTTTTCGGCCTAGCGAGCCTCTCAAGGGTAATATTTCTTCAACTTGTCCATGTTGATCGGTTGGGAAAATTCCAGGCCATCTAGGTCCATCAGAACCACAGCTCCACCTGACCAGATAGCTTTGATGATGTAGGGACCAGTCCAATTAGGTCTGAACTTGCCCCTTGGGTCGTGGATGGGAGCTCGGTTGTCCTTGAGTACCAAATCTCCTTCCTTTAGATTCCTGGACTTAACTTTCTTGTCGAAAGCCCGGGCAATTCTGCGCTAATAACCTTGAACATGGTACAGTGCTTTCAGTCTTCTCTCATCAAAGAGCATGAGTTCCTCAAACCTGCTCTGCTGCCAATCGCTTCGGCTATTTGACACTCAGCCAATACTCATAACGAGGGAACCTCAACTTCGATAGGTAGAACGGCCTCCATCCCATAAACTAATGAATACGGAGTCGCTCCAGTAGAAGTTCTAATTGAAGTCCTGTAGCCCCACAGAGCAAATGGCAGCTTATCTGGCCAATCCCGGTAGGTTTCCACCGTCTTCCGCAGTATATGCTTGATATTCTTGTTGGCGGCCTCAACAGCTCCGTTGGTTTGCGGCCGGTATGTGGATGACTTATGAAAAGCCACGTTATATTTCTTCAACAAGTCAATTACTTCCTTCTTAAAGCGGGAACCATTATCCGAAATAATCTCGTTTGGGACCCCATAGCGGCAAATGATGTTGTTTCTGATGAACTTTGCGACGTGCGATGCCTTCAATATTGCGTATGATTGGGCCTCGACCCACTTTGTGAAATAATATATCGCGACCAAAATAAACTCGTGCCCATTCGACCCTTTTGGAGTAACAGCCCCGATCACATCAATTCCCCAAACTGAAAATGGCCATGGTGAAGTCATGTTGTATAGCTTTGACGGCGGGATATTCATGCGATTCGCATGGATTTGACATTTGTGGCATCGCCGAACAAAGCTGATACAATCCTCCTCCATGGTGGACCAGTAGTAACCCTGTCGAAGGATCTTCCGTGCTAGCATTACTCCGCTCATGTGTGCACCGCACTCTCCTCCATGGATGGCCTCCATCTGGCGCTTCGATTCTTCAGCTTCGACGCACAGCTTGTGCATTCCCAGATGACCTCTCTTACACAGCTTACCTTCACAGATGATGAACTGAACGGCCATTCTTCTGATCGCCCTTTTATCCTTGGCATTTGCCCCTGGTGGATACATCTCTTTCTCCAAGAAGTTCCAAATGTCGTAATACCAGGGGTTATCGTCCTGAGCCTCATCTATGGCGGAAATTGACTCATATGCTGGCGCAAACTTCTGGTCAATAATGACTGGACGCATCCGGACTCCGGACGGGATGTCTATCATGGAAGATAGAGTTGCTAGTGAATCTGCGAACCTGTTGTTCTCTCTCACTAGGTGGGTGAAATTTAGCTTCTCAAACCGAGGAATTAACAAATCCAAGGTCTGGTGGTAAATTATCATCTTCTCCTCTTTGACCTTCCAGTCTCCTTTTGCTTGAGACACAACAAGGTTCGAGTCCCCAATGACGTCCAACCACCTTGCCCCTAGTTATAGGGCTGCTTCTAGGCCAGCAATACATGCCTCATATTCTGCTTCATTGTTCGAAACTTTGAACCGGAGCTTGAATGCTAAAGGGATACGAGAATCGTCAGGCGCTATCAACAACACTCCTATCCCATACCCGTATTGGTTTGACGCTTCGTCAAAGTACATCGTCCAAGTTTCACCTTCGATGTGCAGAATGGCTTCATCTGGGAATAGGTACTCAACCGCCTCATCCCCTTCAACCGGGTGGTCGGTAAGGAACTCCGCTACCGCTCTTCCTTTTACTGACTTGCGTGTCACATACTTCAGATCAAATTCAGAAAGCAACAGCAGCCAACGAGCTAGCCTACCCGTAAGTGCCGATTTCTTGAAAAGATATTTGATGGGATCCAAACGTGAAACCAACATTACAGAGTGAGCTAACAGGTAGTGCCGCAGTTTCCTGGTAGCCCATACCAAGGCCAAACAAGCCTTCTCCAGCGGAGTGTAGCGGGTCTCGTAATCCAGCATCTTCTTGCTTAGATAGTAGATGGCCCTTTCCACTTCGTCCTCTGACTCTTGTACGAGCATGCAGCCCATGGTAGTCTCAGTTACTGAAAGATACAATATCAACAGTCTCCCCTGCTCTGGCGGCGATAACACGAGCGGGTTCTGTAAATATTCTTTGATCTGTTCAAAAGCTGCTTGACATCGGCCGTCCCATTGGAATTTCTTTCCTTTCTTCAGGAGACCAAAAAGTGGTTCACAAGTCAAGGTTAGTTTTGAAATAAACCGTCTTATGAATTGCACTTTACCTAGAAAGCCTCTCACCTCCTTTTCAGTCCTTGGTGGTGGCATTTCTAAGATGGCCTTGATTTTGGAAGGGTCGACTTCGATGCCCCTTTGTGTAATCAGAAATCCCAGCATTTTTCCCGCTGTAACACCGAACGTACACTTCTGAGGATTTAGCCGCAATCGAAATTCTCTGATCCTTTGGAAGAACTTTTGCAAGGCAGTGTAGTGGCCTTCTCTTTCTTTGGACTTGACAATCATGTCATCTACGTACACCTCAACCTCTTTGTGGATCATATCATGCAATATTGTGGTTGCAGCCCGTTGATATGTGGCCCCAGCATTCTTCAACCCAAACGGCATCACTCTGTAACAGTATGTCCCCCACGAGGTGGTGAAAGCAGTCTTCTCCCGGTCTTCGGGTGCCATCACTATCTGATTGTAGCCTGAGAAACCATCCATAAACGAGAGCAAAGCATGCCCCGCTGTAAAATTCATCAACTCATCAATATGTGGCAAGGGAAAGTCGTCCTTCGGACTAGCTCTGTTCAAATCCCTGAAATCCACGCACACTCGGATCTTGCCATCCTTCTTTGGCACTGGAATAATGTTGGCCAACCAAGTCGGGTATTCGGATACCAACAGGAAGCCTGCATCGATTTGCTTGGTGACCTCTTCCTTAATTTTGATGGCCCAGTCCGGACGAATCCTTCTGAGCTTCTGTTTGATCGGTCGGGCCTCGGGATCGAGAGGGATCCGGTGCTGTACAATCTCAGGATCGATTCCAGGCATGTCTTCGTAGGACCACGCGAAAACGTCTTTGAAATCTTTTAATAAAGCGACTAAGCGCTCGCGTTCCTCCGAAGACAACGTGGACCCGATCTGGATCAGCTGCGTGTCTTTCTCAGTACCAACATTCACAGTAGTGATTTCATCCATTAAAGGTTTAACAAATCTTTCCTGCTCTTGATCAATTAATCGTTGCAAAACCGGAGGAATTTCTTTCTCGTCGTTTTCATCAAAATTTTGAAAATCCTAATTTAAGCAATAAATCAAAGGCACAGAAAAATACTCAGAAACCACATCCACATCATTCTCATTAAATACTTCCAAGTCGTCCGATTCTTCTGTTACAACAGACTCAAAAGAGAAAGAAAATGATGACCTAGACAGGGCTGTGGCATCCGGGTTATCACCCCCAGGAATACCGAACTCAGACTCAGTTGAGCTGGAACCTGATTTCGACTCACAAGACTCGGTGGAATCAGATTCCGGCTCGCTACCTGACCCGGTGCTGCTTGATAAAAATCCTTCTTCATATTGCCAGACGAGAGTGGGTGCGATGGATGCATCCAAAATAGTTGATGGCAGGGCCGCAGCCGTTTCATTCCCGATCATGCATACCGAGGAGTTGTCCCCCAAGAACTTCTGTTCAATCGGAGGATCTGAAAGTAGAAATGCCAGTTCTACCCCCATTTCATTTTCAGCGTCCTCAGACTGCACTTCCTTACTTTGCTCAGCCTCGGCTAATGGGTCTGTCTGCTCTACGGAAAAGTCATCCCCGGGTAACTGTAGATCAAAGAAAATCTCAAACCCCGGCACGCGTTTCCTCTCCGCGTTCAGCCACGGCTCTGGGAAGCCACAGAAGGGAAAGTCCTCCCCCTCCCGGACGAAGCGTCCGTTTAGGGTACCCTGAATGGGCTGGTGCATTAAGTCAAAGGGCTTCCCCATCTGTTTCGCTCTGGCTCTTCCGGCCATTTCCTTTCCTTTCCTTATCCAGTCCTCTTTGGTGGGTAGATAACCCAATCCGAAGGTATGAGGGTTGTGTGGCACTTCGGCCAATGCTGCGACGCCTTTCCGGCCGCTCTTTCCCAATCCCATCCCGGGGATGTGTTGGAGCTTGTTCATGAGGTAGACTGCTTGAGCACTGACATACACCCCTTCATTAGCTGCCATGATGTCCTGTACAACCCGAGCCTCAGCCAAGGTAAAACCTGATATGAACACATCTTCCATACCGTGCTCGATGCTGTCTCGGCTCAACCTTTGTTTGAATTTTAACTGTTCCCATTACTTCCCGGCTCGTGTTATCATACGCACGAATCACCTGGGCCGTTGGCACAAAGTCCGTGATTTTCAAACCGATCGCGTAGGCTGTCCTTGCCGGACAGACGTTGATGGTGGACCCTGTGTCGACAAGCACCACGGGTATCCATTTATCTCTGCACTCCACAGAGATGTAGAGTGGCTTGTTATGGTTCGCACCCTCAGGTGGTAGTTCTTTGTCAGAAAAGGTCAACATCGGGGTAGCTCCTCCCGAAAAGACTAGGCCCACCAGCTGTTCGGGCGTGGTGTCTATAGAAAGCTTGGCTTTGTCCATGGCTGAAAGGACAGCCTGCCTATGTACTCGAGAAGCCATAAGCAGCCCCTAGATGGAGATGTCTGCTTGTATCTTTTTCAACTGTCTCAATACGGCCTCATCCTCGAGTTACTTTTCTTTTTGCTTCTCTGCCTCCCTATCTTTTCCGGATGTCTCTGGTTGATCTAGGTGTGGAGGCTTGAAATACCGTCCACTCCTAGTCATGTGATCGACTTCGCCGATATACCAGGTATCATCTGGTTGGTTACTCCCCCAATCTTCATCTGTGTGGGCAAGACATAGATCATCATCCTCCCACCACATTCCATCTGCTGCCGACAGGCACCTGTCCGGTCCTGGTATGACTGTTCTCATACTCGCAGTACCTTCCATCCCTATGCTCGCAGCATTTTCCATTTCTGTGTTTATAGCAGTCTCAGTCCCCACATGGGCTTTTGCCTTCCTGATTCTCTCGGAATCTTCGAATCTTTCCTGTCCCGATTGTGTCAATGTAGCCGACTGTTCAATAATCCCCGTACTCGAAATGCTCCAATCCCGAGCAAAATTCTTGACCCCGGCGCTCTCCGGCGATGCACTCTGTTCTCCAACCCTTCCGGCTGTCACTGATATTCTTGCCCCTACCGGGCCTTGTTGTGACTGAGACTCTTCCACCACATCTGGTTGATCGTCCAACCATCCTGTAGCCTCTGTTGATTCCTTATAATCGAACTAGTTGACGGCTAAGTCCCCTAGATCTTGGTTACTGTAAAACTGGAGCTAGGCGAGGTCCTCTTCCACAGCCGTTACATCATCCGTTCCCTGTCCCAGACTGTCCCCTTGGATCACACACAGCTCCCCTTCTGTTGGTAGTTCCATGTCTGGCCTGTCCTGGCCTATTGACAAAATGTAGTCGCTCGGACTATAAGCATTCCCAACACCACTCCCAGATTCCGCAGACTCTGGCTCAACAACCCCCTTCTCCTTTGGAGTCTTCTCTCTCCTCTTCTCGACATTCGCCACCGTTGGCTTAGGTTGGGTTATGGAGATGTCCATCATGCACGAATCAGTGCAATCGGGAAGGAACACTTCCAGCTTAGGTAGGTGGGAAGGAGTGATATAGATGCTAGGGTTGTAAGGCACGACCCCAGCTTGGATGAAGTTGACTCTTTTGGGTGGTGGAGTTTGGTTATGTGTGGGGAGAGGGTTTGTAGTAACGTTGGGTTTCTCGGGAGGCAAAATCACCCCGTTATCGATGAGATCTTGAATCTCATGACGCAATCGGAAGCACAGATCGGTGTCATGACCGTGTTGTTGGTGAAATGCACAATATTTGGCTGGGTTGTGGGCAGCGGGGAGTCTTTCTGGTAAGGGCCACGGCTCTAGGGGCTTCAAATGCCCTTTTCTGATTAAGACCCCCAAAGCTTTGGACAGGGGCATATAAAGTGGAGCGAAGGTCCTGGTGTTTTTGGGTGGGTATTTGACTGTTTGTGGGTTGCTTCCGGACGCACCGGAGAATAGTGCGGCTGCCATAGTTCTTGAGGGAGGATTGGTGGTGACCATACTTACTTCGGAGGTCCTGGTAGTTGTAGCGCCACTCGGGCCTGCATTAGTGTTACGATTGAAAGTTCCGCGGGGTTGCTCCCGGTCATTATCAATCAATCCTTGCTTTAAGGCATCCTCAATCTGCACCCCCATTTCATGTAGATCAGAAAAGGTAGGGAAGGGGAGTACAATCATCTTTTGCATCAACTTCGGTTGAAGATTGCGCACAATCATCCAAATCTGGTCTTTGTCTGTGGGCCTTAAGGTCATCATCGAAGCCTTAGCCCGCCATCTGGTTACGAATTCTGAGAAGCTCTCTTTGGGTTCTTGCCTCGTTGTCTCGAGATCCCGGGTCGTAATCTCGATTTGTGTATTGTATGAGTACTGCAAGATGAAGGCCTCAGCCATCTCATCCCAACTTCTCTTGACGTCATCCTCCAATTTGGCATACCATATGGCCGCTACACCCGACAGGGTCCGGCCAAATAGAGACAGCTTCTGCAGTCTAGTGAGGCCCATTGGCCTTAGGATGTCTGAAAACAATCTTAGGTGCACCATGGGGTCTCCAGACCCATCAAATCGATCAATGTGCAGCATCTTGAATCTGTCAGGCAGCGTCACGGCTGCGTCGGTATACCCATCTTCGATGTCAGGGATGGTCTTAACTCCCTGGGATCTTTTGAACAGCTTTTCGAGCTTGCTCAGCTTTAATGCTGTGGGATCTGTCTCGAACTCCAAAGGAGAGTCCGGTGGGTTGGTGGGTGTTTTGGATAACTGGGGTTGGATTTGGGGTAGGATCGGAGGTGGAGGTGGTCCAATGGGAATGTCCGTGTCATTCTGAACATTAGCTGTCTCCCCGAGGGTAGGAATTCCTGACGGGGGAGGAACTTATTGCGAAGCAGATGCTCCGTTTTGCTGTTGTAACCTCACGATTAACTCTGCTTGTTCATTCATAACCGTGGCCTGCTGCTTGGCGAACTCTGCCTGCCGGACAGCATCCTGTTGCATCATTTTCATGCTCTCTTGGAGTTGGCGCACCATCTCTTCTAAACTAGCCATACTGTTTTGTTCTGACTGAATTACCGGTATATGTTCCCTCTCTGTGGGTGAAACAGAACCCTGATCCCTACTGTACACAGGTGGGGTAGATAAAGTCCTCTGTACTGACTGTCGAACTGATGCCCTCTGCCTAGCTGTCCTCCGTCTAGTAACCGGAGGTAGAGAGTGATACACTGGTTGTCCGTCTACCAGATCCTCAGATCGATGGAGCCGACGACCTCTAATCCAGAGTGCTTGGGGAATATCTACCGGGTTGGAAGCAATGGTGCTAAACTACCTAGCAAAAAGATAAATAAAGCAGTAAATAAACAAACAATCGGACAGCACAACGGCGTAAAATAAACACATACAACGCACAGTTGGGTATTCATAACACACAGTTGGTAAGCCGAACACACTATTCCTCGATACTGATCACTATTCCCCAGAATCACTGTTCCCAAAATTGAACCTGATACCCACAGATAACTGATTCTCATAAACTGATACTGATGCCCTCAGGTCTAATACTCAATCTTGCAAACTGTCATGTATGTTCCTGTAGAGATACACTCTAAAAGCACATAGCAAGTAAAGAGAGCAAAAACACCCCTATGTTGGGGTAGGGTTTCCCTGTCCTATTTTGTCAAGAACTAGGGTTTCACTACGTACGCAGCGGTTTTCAAACAACCTAACATCGGGTAAGCAACCTGTCCTAGCTTGGAATGGTCACTATGGATTTCGATATGCACTAGGTCAAATGGTCGAATGGTCGAAAAGGGTGCCCCGGTAAAACCGGGGTTTGTGTTCCCATACTGTCAGAGCCCATAACCGGTCAGCCTTATGGTCATGCCTTGACAAGACAAGCCTCCGGCAAACCGTTCAGGAATGGCAGACGGCAAACATGGTGTCCTAGGCGCACCAATGCACATGCAATGCAAAGAGACACATAAATGAGATCAAAACAGGATATCATGAGTTCAAGTCAAGCTCTCTAATGTCCCCAGCGGAGTCGCCAGAAACTGTAGACACGCCCGCGTGGGGGGTCCTCGCTACAGTTCGGACTCGATTTGTGTCACGGTTCTTAGTCTGAACCAAAGAGTCCAAATCCGGCAAATCGTTTTGAGAAACAGATTTTTGAGAAGAAGTGTCAAACATGGACTGCTTTGCCAGATACAGAGTCGCCACATAAATATTTTAAAATGGGGGAATTTAGGAAACCCTGACTCGGTGCCAAAGGCCATGTGTCTGTCATCACCAAAGTTGCCTCGGCATGGGAACTTGGGTACGATCGGGGAAGGTCAGCTATGAGCACCCCCTCTCGCCCGATCCGAAGATCGGCCTCTACTAACCATGATATCCGTTTTTGAAAACGTTATGTGTTCTTATACCGGTTATTAGTCTAGAATTACTATGTTATACGCACAGCAAACAAATATAGACCAAATCGCCTAAATTGGAACAAAACATTTCATGCTTGTTTTGAAAATGGTTTGCTACTCGCAAGTAGGCTAAAATGCAGGTTTTGCCACCCTCGAGTGGGCTTTTAGAAAATATGGTTTTGCCACTATCTAGTGGGCTTTAAAACTCACAGTTTTAATGCGTTATCCCAATTTAGGTAATTTAACCTCCATCCACAGGCATTCAAGCAGTTATATCACATAAGCAGCTAACCTCATGGTAATCATACTGTCATGGCAACACTCACACGCATGCAAGGATGCTAAAGCAAAAGAACTTACAAAGTACTCCAAGCCAAGACAGGAATTAGTTAGTAATCACATGCATGATCCTAGTTCATATTTTAAATGACTAATGCAACACATGCAAAGATGCAATCCAAACAGGCTCGGCTATCCTAAACATGGCATGTGAAATGCTGCAATTAACACGTATTCAATTTGGAATTGAAATACAGATGCTGTTAGAATGATGTGCTGAGCCCGATGCATGCAAGACAAATGTATGGATGCATGCATGCATAGCATAAGGTATGCTAATTTAAATATGTCCTAGTCTACCATCATAAGCGGGTAAATAAAAGGGAAGAAAGACGTGGGGTTGGAAGACATACACACACTCACGCACACTTATTACACAATTGCCCTCACTCGGACGGTCCAAATAAATATTACAGTCCGAATAATAAACACATAAATTATTACAGAATTTCTAATTAATTAACAGAATGAATGCAAAAAGAAGAAAGGTGGCCACAGCCCCCGCCTCGGGATGCGCGAATGATGAATGCTCGAACCCGTCTCGCCCGGAAAGTCCGTACCATACCACTGCTGCCTCTGTTTACACTGCCCTACTTCTCTGAAAATTGCCAAAGTTCTGGGACAGGTCCGCTGAACACTGTGGAACACCATCGGCTGGAGGAAATGTTCACCGGCCATTGAAAATATCCATCGACTGTTGATGAAGCTATCGGCCCAGGAAGGATTGTCGATTGGCAATGAACACTGCCGGTCGGCAGAAAGTCCCTGCAGAATCTGGTTTTTGACAGCAACAAGGACAGACAGTGTATGGCATGGAATTTCAAGCAAGTGTATGCATGGCTACTCTCCCAATCATGTAACGGACTCAAGGGAGTATGGCCCTTAACCCTCGGGCTATCAATCGTGCATTTGATGAATGATAGCCTAAGGAGCCAAGGTTACAATTCAATGTAAAAATGCATGCAACACACAAATGAGAACCAAGATCCTATCATGCCAAAGTCAAGGGCCTCGGTGACCGAGGGTTGAGGTGTGTTTTGTCACTCGAAGTACAAACGCCCCTCATCCCTCACACTTGGTTTGACACCCCAAACCAAGCAATGCAATGCATGTTATGCAAACATGGCTCAAAATGTAACATGATACTAAGATGCAAAACACGTCAAATGTGATGCAATCTATCATGTTAAGTATGCAAAATGCTAGTCATATGAGATGCAAATGTGATGCAAACATGGACCAATATGCCATAAGGCTAGCATGGGACAACATATAATGAATCAAATAAGCAATAAGCATATGATAAGTATGCAATGGTGGATTTAAACCATAAATGGTAGACCTCAACCTTGCCATAAACAGTGGCCAAAATGATGTACAAGAGCACAAATGATGCATGCAAGCATGCACACATCAAGGTCCATCACCTAAGCACGAAAGGGGACAACTCTAAGCACACTTAAAGGCGATATAAAAGGGGCATTAAACCAACATGCTAGGCTCTGAAAATGAATAAAGGATGATGCCAAATCGAACAAATCATGCAAGTAAGGCATGCAACAATGACCACTACTTGAAGCCAATAAAGGGGGGGTCAAACCAAAGCTATGTCAACCAAACCTTAAAGGACCAAAATGACCTAAAACAGTCCCAAGGGACTCCAAAACAAGACTAAAGCATGCATAGATCACGGTCAAAACATGCCAAAGAATGAGTCCAAAACAAGGGCATTCAAGGCCACCAAAAGGGAGCATCACTCAATACTTATCCCAAGCAAACATGGCATGACTTTTTCAATACAAAACAGAGTTCTAACATGCAAAAAGGCCCTCAAAACCCACTGATATGGCAGCCTAAATGCTTAAGCATGGTAGCATACACAATGACCACCCTTTAAGGCGCAAAACTACAACACTTCAAGGCAATGAATGAGACGCAAATGATAATGTAAGATCACATTATATGGACTGAAACATGATATTAAATGATGCCTAATGATGATAATAAGCTTATGCTAAGGATGTTGATGACCCATACAACCAAGGCTTACAAGCCAAAATGCAAAGCAACCCTATCAAGCATGCCAAACATGACAAAATCAGTGGCCAACAGATTTTAAGCATGGCAAAACATGGTCAAATACTTCACAAAGTTAAGTCAAAACAAGGGGATATGCTAGGCTAAACATATAGCACACTTCTAGGCAAGATGGAGAATTACAAAGCAAGTATAAAGTGCATGCTAAGGGCCAACAAACCACCATTGGACAGAGATATAATATGACCCAAAACACCCAAAAAGCTTTTGAAATGGGACCAAAAATGATCAAGCATGCATGTTGCCCTTTTAAGCCAAAACAAAGGTAAAAGAAGGACAAAGGGGAGAGGGGTGTCCCTCCCCTTTACAAGACTTCAAAATCACTCCATCACCACTGAAAATCCACTGGATTTCAGTGGTGAAAAGAGCAATACACCAAAGGTCAACAAGGCTTAAAGAAAAGGCACCAAAAGAGGCCAAAAGAGGCCTAAGAGGGGGAGTTCGACCCCCAATGCCAAAACGACCTCAATGAGATGTCTTAAGCATGAAAATACAAAGCTTTTTTCAGTTATACACAAAGCCTAAAACAAAAAGCAAGATAGGTCAAAAGCCAATGCAAGATTGGGGAAACTAAAGTAAAGTGATTACCCTTGAAGATCCTTTGAAGAACAGTTGGTCCAGCCACCCCCTATTGACCAAAACCAGTCCAAAACCTCAACAAACAACCCTCAAAGTCCCTCAAAGTCAAAGTAAGGTGTGGTAGTGTGTGTGTTAGTGCAAAACTAAGGTAAAAATGCACTTTTAGGCCACAAAACACACACAAGGGAGGAGAGAGAGGGAAATATAGAGAGAGAGTGTGTATGTATATGTATAAGCTCTGGTTTTTCTTTCCAAATTGCCAACCTAGAAGAAGGAGGAGAGCTCTCCTCTTATAGAAGTCCCCCTTGTAAAGCTTACCAAACAAGCTTGCTTAGAGGGAAATCCCTCCATACACGTGTGTGGAGGGGAACAGAGTGGGTGCCAGCTATCACAGCTGGCACAAAATATCTACTAAAAGTAGATGAACAGTAGTCGCCTACTCAAAATTTCCATTTTGACAAAATGGACTGCCGGCCGGCAACAAGGAATGCCAACCGGCAATAAACATTGCCGATGGCAACAAAACACCAGCCGGTGGCCTTTGGCCATGGCCGGTGATGTGTGGGGATGCCTCACAAGGCATTCCCTGCCCCTCCAAGGCAAAACACAAGTGTTTGGTGCAAAACCAGACACTAAACAGTCGAGTTCGGAGATCCTGAGGCAAGGCGCGCAAGCCGAGACCTCCGGGAACTCAAGACGAACACAAACATGGATGATCACCGGGTGTTCAAACGGTGACGTCCAAGTCTTGAGGACGGTCAAAAATGGTGTGTCTACATTCACAAGTCAAGGTTAATTTTGAGATAAACCGTCTTATGAATTGCACTTTACCCAGAAAGCCTCGCACCTCCTTTTCAGTCCTTGGTGGTGGTATTTCTAAGATAACCTTGATTTTGGAAGGGTCGACTTCGATGCCTTTATGTGTAATCAGAAACCCCAGCATTTTCCCTGCTGTAACACCAAACGTGCACTTCTGAGGATTCAGCCGCAACCGAAACTCTCTAATCCTTTGGAAAAACTTTTGCAAGGCGGTGTAGTGGCCCTCTCTTTCTTTGGACTTGACAATCATGTCGTCCACGTACACCTCAACCTCTTTGTGGATCATGTCGTGTAATATCGTGGTCGTGGCCCGTTGATATGTAGCTCCAGTATTCTTCAACCCAAACAGCATTACTCTGTAGCAGTATGTCCCCCACGGGGTAGTGAAAGCAGTCTTCTCTCAATCTTCAGGTGCCATCACTATCTGATTGTAGCCTGAGAAGCCATCCATGAACGAAAGCAAAGCATGCCCCGCTATGAAGTCCACCAACTCATCGATATGTGGTAAGGGAAAGTCGTCCTTCGGACTAGCTCTGTTCAAATCCCTGAAATCCACGCATACCCTGATCCTGCCATCCTTCTTCGGCACTGGAACGATGTTGGCCAACCAAGTCAGGTATTCGGAAACCAGCAGGAACCCTGCATCAATTTGCTTGGTGACCTCTTCCTTAACCTTGAGGGCCCAGTCTAGGCGGATCCTTCTGAGTTTCTGCTTGATGGGTCGGGTCTCGGGGTCAAGAGGGATCTGGTGCTGTACAAGCTCTGGATCGATTCCAGGCATGTCTTCGTAGGACCACGCGAAAACATCTTTGAAATCTTTTAATAAAGCGACTAAGTGCTCGCATTCCTCCGAAGACAACGTGGACCCGATCTGGACCAGCCGCGGGTCCTTCTCTGTACCAACATTCACAGTAGTGATTTCATCCACTAAGGGTTTAACAAATCTCTCCTGCTCTTGTTCAATTAAGCGTTGCAAAGCAGGACGAATTTCTTCCTCGTCGTTTTCATCAAAATTTTGGAAGTCCGAGTTAATGCAATAAATCAAGGGTACAGAAAAGTACTCAGAAACCACATCCACATCATTCTCATTAAGAACATCCAAACCGTCCGATTCTTCTATTACAACAGACTCAAAAGAGAAAGAAAAAGATGACTTGGACAGGACTGTGGTATTCGGGTTATCACCCCCTGGGATACCGGACTCAGACTCAGTCGAGCTGGAACCTGATTCCAACTCACAAGACTCGGTGGAATCAAATTTCGGCTCACTACTTGACCCGGTGCTGTTTGACAAAAATCCCTCTTCATAATGCCAAATGAGAGAGGGTGCGATGGATGCATCCAAAATGTTTGCTGGTAGGCCTGCAGCCGTTTCATTCCCGATCATGGACACCGAGAAGTTATCCCCCAAGCACTTCTGTTCGATCGGAGAATCTGAAAGTAGACAAGCCAACGCTACCCCCATTTCAATTTCAGCATCCTCAGACTCCCCTTTCTTGCTCTGCTCAACCTCAGCCAATAGGCCTGTCTGCTATTCGGCAACATCATCCCCGGATAGTTGTAGGTCAAAGAAGATCTCAAAACCTGGCACGCGCTTCCTCTCCACATTCAGCCACGACTCTGGGAAGTCGCAGAACGGAAAATCTTCCCCCTCCCGGACGAAGCGTCCGTTTAGGGTACCCTGAATGGGTCGGTGCATTAGCTCATAAGCCTTCTCGGCCTTCTTTGCTTTGGCTCTCCCAGCCATCTCCTTGCCTTTCCTTACCCAATCGTCTTTGGTGGGCAAATAACCCAAGCCAAAGGTATGTGGGTTGTGCGGCACTTCGGGCAATGCTGTGACGCCCTTCCGGCCACTCTTTCCTAATCCCATCCCGGGGATGTGTTGGAGCTTGTTCATGAGGTATACTGATTGCGCCCTGACATACACCCCCTCATTAACAGCCATGATGTTCTGCACAACCCGAGCCTCAGCTAAGGTAAAACCCGACATGAATACATCCTCCATACCGTGCTCAATTTCTAAAACTAGGGTGGATACTTCTGGCGGTGGATGGATCGACGTTCCAAAGATAATGGCTACTCCCTTCCCATGGGGGTATTTCACCATCTGATGCAAGGTGGACAAAACTGCCTTTACCTGGTGCAGCCACGGCCACCCCAAAAGCATATTGTAAGTTACGGGAACCTCTAAGACATGGAAGTCTATCTCATGCTGTCCCAGCCCAACCTTGGTCAGAATTTTTACCGTCCACATTACTTCTCTGCTCGTGTTGTCATATGCCAGAATCACCTGGGCTGTCGGCACAAAGTCCGCGGTTTTTAAACCAATTGCATATGCAGTTCTTGCCGGGCACACATTGATGGCGGACCCTGTGTGGACAAGTACCACGGGTATCCATTTGTTTCTACACTCCACAGAGATGTAGAGTGGCTTGTTATGGTTCGTACCCTCAGGTGGCAGTTCTTTGTCGGAGAAAGTCAACATCAGGGTAGCTCCTCCCGGAAAAACTAAGCCCACCAGCTGTTCAGGCGTGGTGTCTATTGCGAGCTTGGGCTTGTCCATGGCCGATAAGACAGCTTGTCGATGCACCCGCCATGCCATAAGCAATCCCCTGATGGAGATGTCTGCTTGTATCTTTTTCAACTGTTTCAGTACAGCCTCACCTTCAAGTTGCTTCTCTTTTTGCTTCTCTGCCTCCTTATCTTTCCCAGACGCCTCTGGCTGATCTAGGTGAGGAGGCTTGAAATACCGCCCGCTTCTAGTCATATGATCGACTTTGCCGATGTACCAAGTATCGTCTGGCTAGTTGCTCCCCCAATCCTCATCCATGTGGGCAAGACATAGATCATCGTCCTCCCACCACATTCCATCGGCGGCCGACAAACACCTATCCGACTCCGGTACAATTGTACTTGCAGTACTTTCCGTCCACATGCTCGCAACATTCTCTATCCTTGTGCACACGGCACTTTCAATCCCTTCGTGGGCTTTAGCTTTCCTGATTCTCTCAGAATCCTCAAACCTTTCCTGTTCCAACTGTGTCAGTACAGCTGCCGGTTCAATAATGCCCAAATCCCGAGCGAAATTCTTAGCGCCGGCGCTCTCCGGCGATGTATCCTGATCCCCGGCTCTTCCGGCCATAATTGATATCCTTGCCCCTGCCGGGCCCTGTCCCAACTGAGATTCTTTAACAATGTCTGGTAGGTCATCAAGCTAGCCGGTAACTTCTGTCGATTCCTCGAAATCTGACCAGTTGACGGCCATGTCCCCTGGGCCTTGTTCGTTGAAAAATTGGAGGTCAGCAAAGTCCCCTTCCATAGTCGCTAAGTCCTCTGATCTCTGATCAAATCTATCCCCCTGTATCACACAAAGCTCTGCCCATTCTGGCAATTTCACACTTGATCTATCCTGGCCTACTGACAAAATGTAGTCATTCGGACTGTACATCTCTCCGGCAAAACTCCCAGATTCTGACTCAACAATCCCATTCTCCTCTGAAATCTCCCCTGTTCTGTCTTTGACAGTCACCACCATTGGTTCGGGTTGGGTTCTGGAGATGTCCAACATGCACAAGTCAGTGCAGTTAGGAAGGAGAACCTCCGGCTTCGGCAAGTGGGATGGGGTGATATATATGCTAGGATTGTAAGACACAACCCCAGTCTGGATAAAGTTGATTCTTTTGGGGGGTGGAGCTTGGTGGTGCGGTGGGAGAGGGTTTGTTGTGACATTGGGTTTTTCGGGAGGCACAATCACCCCATTATCAATGAGATCTTTAATCTCATGACGTAATCGGAAGCATTGGTCAGTGTCATGACCGTGCTGTTGGTGAAATGCACAATATTTGGTTGGGTTGTGGGTAGGGGGAAGTTTTTTCGGCAATGGCCGTGGCTCTAGGGGCTTCAAGTGCCCTTTTCTGATTAAAACCCCTAGAGCTTTGGATAGGGGCATATATAGTGGAGCGAAGGTTCTTTGATTTTTGGGCGGGTATTTGGCTATTTGTGTATTGCTTCCGAACGCACCGGAGAATGGCGTAGCTGCCATGGTTCTTGGAGGGGGAATGGTGGTGACCATGCTCACTTCTGAGGCTTTTGTAGTTGTAGCGCCACTCGAGCCTGCATTAGTGTTGCGGTTAAAGGTTCTCCTGGGTTGCTCTCTGTCATTGTTGATCAAGCCTTGTTTCAAGGCATCCTCAATCTGTACTCCCATCTCATGCAGATCTGAAAAGGTAGGGAAGGGGAGAACGATCATTTTCTGCATCAGCTTAGGCTGGAGATTGCGTACAATCATCCAAATTTGATCTTTATCTGTGGGCCTTAGGGTCATCATTGAGGCCTTGGCCCTCCATCTGGTTACGAACTCCGAAAAGCTCTCCTTAGGCTCCTGCCTTGTCGTCTCGAGATCACGGGTCGTAATCTCGATTTGCGTATTATATGAGTACTATGCAATGAACGCCTCGGCCATCTCATCCCAGTTCCTCTTAACATCATCTTCTAATTTGGCGTACCAGATGGCCGCCACAACCGACAGGGTCCGGCAGAACAAAGATAGCTTCTGTAATCTGGTGAGGCCCATCGGCCTTAAGATTTCTGAAAACAACCTCAGGTGCACCATGGGGTCCCCGGACCAATCAAATCGGTCAATATGCGGCATCTTGAATCGGTCCAGCAGCGTCATAGCTGCATCGGTATACCCGTCCTCAATATCAGGGATGGTCTTGACTCCTTGGGATTTCTTAAACATCTTTTCCAGCTTGCTCAACTTTAATGCTGTGGGGTCCACTTCAAACTCGAAGGGAGAATCCGGTACATTGATAGGCGTGGGCGCCTTAGATAGTTACGGTAGAATTGGGGGCGGAGCCGGCCCCGTTGGAATGTTTGTATCCTCTTGGATATTCTGGATATTTGGTGTCCCCTTGGGTATCGGAACCCTTGGTGGGGGAGGAGCTTGATGTGAGGCAGATGCCCCGGCTTGCTGCTGTAGCCTTATGATTAACTCTACTTGTTCAGTCATAACCGTGGCCTGTTGTTTGGCGAACTCTGCCTGTCGGATAGCATCTTGCTGCATAGTTTTCATGCTCTCTTGGAGCTGGCGCACCATCTCCTCTAAGCTTGCCATACTGCTCTGCTCTGATTGAATTACCGGTATATATTCCCTTTCTGTGGTGAAAACTGAGGCCTCGGCCTGACTGTCCACTAGTAGGGTTGACCACTGCTCTGGCAATCTCTGCTCGGATACACTGCGTCTTCCCGACCATCGTCTGCTAACCGGGGGTAGAGAATAAAACACTGGTTATCCGTTGACCAGATCATCAGATCGATTAAGTCGGCGACCTCTAGTCCAGAGTGCTTGGGGAATATCTGCTGGGTCGGAAGCAATTGTGCTAAACTACCTAGCAAAAAGATAAATAAAGCAATAATAAGGAAATAAATAACCAGACAAACGGATAGCAAAACAGCGTAAAATAAACACACAACACACGGTTGATAAGCTGAATACACTGTTCCTCAATACTGATCATTGTCCCCAAATCACTGCCCCAAAAACTGAATCTGATACCCGTAGATAACTGATTCCCGAAATACTGAACTAGTGCCCGCAGGCCTGATACCCAAATTCGTAAGCTGATACATGCATTCCTGTAGAGGCCAACTCTAAAGCACATAACAGATAAGTGAGAGCCAAAACACCCCTATGTTGGGGTAGGGTTTCCCTGTCCTATTTTGTCAGGAGCTAGGGTTTCACTACGCACGCAACGGTTTCAAACAACCTATAATCGGGTAAGCAACCTGTCCTAGTTTGGAATGGTCACTATGGATTCCGAATATGCACTAGGTCGAATGGTCAAAAAGGGTGCCCCAGAAAAAACCGGGGTTTGTGTTCCCATACTGGCAGAGCCCGTAACCGGTCAACCTTATGGCACGCAGCCTCAGGCTAACCGCTCAAGAATAGCAGATGGCAAACACTGTGTCCTAGGCAATGCAAAGAAACACATAAGTGTAATTAAAACAAGATATCACGAGTTCGAGTCAAGTTCTCAAATTCCCCAGCAGAGTCGCCAGGAATTGTATACGTCCCCGAACGTCCCGGGAGGGAAATCCCGTTTTGTTCATTTGGGGCTCACTACTGTTCAGGACTCAAATTGTCATGGTTCTAAATATGAACTAAAGAGTCCAAATCCGGCAAATCATTTTTTTGAAAATAGATTTTTTTGTAAAGAAGTGCCAAACATGGACTGCTTTGCCAGATGCAAAGTCGCCACCTAAATATTTTTTAGGAGGAATTTACGAAACCCTGACTCGTTTGCCTAAGGCCACGTGTCCGTCATCACCAAAGTTGCCTCCGCTCGGGAACTTGGGTACGATTGGGGAAGGTCAGCTATGAGCACCCCCTCTCGCCTGATCAAAGATCGGCCTCTACTAACCATGATATCTAGTTTTGAAAACATTATGCGTTCTTATTCCAGTTATTAGCCTAGATTTACTATGTGATGCGCACAACATACAAGTATAGACTGGATCACCTAAATTGGAACAAAACATTTCATGTTTGTTTTTGAAAGCGGTTTGCTACTCGCAAGTAGGCTAAAAATGCAGATTTTGCCACCCTCGGGTGGGCTTAGAAAAGATGGTTTTACCACTATCTAGTGGGCTTAAAACTCACAGTCAATGCATTGTTCCAATTTAGATAACCCAACCTTCACCCACAGGCATTCAGGCAGTTATAACACATAAGCACGTAGCCTCATGATAAGCATGCTATGATGGCAGACACTCACACGCATGAAAGGATGCTAAAGCATAAAAGCTTACCTAGTACTCCGAGCCAAAACAAAAACTAGTTAGTAATCAATGCATGATCCTAGTTCATGTTTAAATGGCTAATGCAACACATGCAAAATGCAACTAAGATTGGCTCGGCTATTCTAAGATGGCATGTGAGATGCTACAACTAACATGTATTCAACTTGGAATTGAAATACAATGCAGTTAGTATGATGCGCCAAGCCCGGTGCATGTAAGACATATGAATGATGCAAACATACATAGCATAAGGATGCTAATTGAAATATGCCCTAAATCTAACCATCGTAAGCGATTAAATAAAAGGGAGAAAGAAATGGGGGTTGGAAGACATGCATCACACACACGCACACTTATTACACAATTTTCCTCGCTCGGAGGGTCCGAAAGAATAATACAGACCGAATAACGAACCAACTATCCTAGCTAATTAATTATTACAAAACTTCTAATTAATTAACAAATTAATTACAAAAACAGCCTAAATACGAAACTAAAAGAGACCGCCGCAGCTCTGCCTCGGAATGCGTGGATGATGCATGCTCAATTTGCCTTGCCCAGAAGCCCGCTGTCATGCCATTGTTGCCTCTGTTTGCACTGTCCTATACCTCTGAGGACTGTGAAAACCCTGGAGGTGCCTCTGAATTTCTCCCTGAGCATTGTGAGATGCCACCGACCAAGGCATAAGATCACCGGCCATTGATAAATGGTCATCGACCAATTGTTGATCCATCGGCTAATTATTTTTGGTCGGTCGGCACTGTAGATAGCCGGTCGGCCAAATCTTCCTGCAGAATCCTATTTTGACAGCAGCAGAGGACAGACAAGGCATGGCATGGAATTTTCAAGCAAATGTGTGCATGTCCACTCTCCCTATCATGTTATGGACTCAATGGGGTGTGGACCTTGGTACTCGGGCCACCAATCACGCATTTTTATGTATGATGGCCAAAAGTACCAAGCTTGCAAGTCAATGTAAATGAATGCAACAAAAACACATGAGTGCTACATGCCCTATCATGTTGAGATCAAAGGCATCGGCAACCGAGGATTGAGACGTGTTTCGTCACTTTGAGTACGAACACATTTCATTCCTCATGCTTGGTTTGACACCCCAAACCAAGAAAAATGTAATGCATGTATGCAACGTGGCTCGAGTATGTACATGATGCTAAGGTACAAAACATGCCAAATGCAATGTAACCCATCATGTAAGTGTGCAATGTGCCAAGCATGCAATGCTACAATGCAACCTAGATAGGCAACTAGGCAAAGTGATAAGCATGTAACAATGCACTAACTACAAGGATGCAACAATCATACAATGTAATGAGCATGCTACAAGATACAAAAGCATGATCCATGGATCTACACTAAGATGGAGGAACCTCAGCCACACCCCAAAACAGTGGCCAAAAGTACTAAAATGATGATGCCAATCATGCAAAATAAACATGCAAACCAATGAGCCTAAGGCTAAGGTATGAAAGGTAAGTTTCAAGAGCACTCACATGATGACAAACATGGATGCTAGACCAACATGTTAAACTCTGAAAATGCATATAGGATGATGCCAAATCAACCACGTTGTACAAGCAAGGCATGCAACAATGACCAAAACTTGAAACCAACAAAGGGGTCCAAACCATAGCTATGTCAACCAAACCCCAAAGGACCAAAATGACTAAAAACAATCCTAGGGCATTCCAAAACAAGACTAAAGTATGCATCGAACATGATCAAAACATGCCAAGAGATGGGCCCAAAACAAAGGGGATTCAAAACCACGAAAGGGAGCATTGCTCTACACCCACCCCAACTAAACATGGCATGGATTATGTGATGAAAAACAGAGTTATAATACATCAAAATGTACCCCAAAACCCACTGATATGGCAGCCCAAGGTCTTAAACAAAAAGGCATACACCAAGGCCCATTTCAAGGCATAAAAGAACAACTCTTCAAGGCATGAAAGGGATGATGAATGCAAGCATACGAGCATGGATTGTGGACTGAAATAGCATGAGAAGTGATTCCAAATCACTGAAACAACCCAACTAAAGCATGCTAATGACTCACACACTCAAGGCTCACAAGCCAAAATGCAAAGAGGCTATACCAAACATGGAAAATATGATCAAATCAGTGCCCAACAGACCTCAAGCATGATGAAATATGACCAAAAGCTTCATGAAGTTAAGCTAGAACATGCAAGCATGGAGGGGCAAATGCATGGCACATGTTATGACAATAAAGGGGATTACTAAGCAAGTATGTGATGCATGTAATGGACCATGAATCCGACCAAAAACAGAGGCATAATATGACTAAATAACACCCAAAAACCTTTGAAATGAAGCTAAGAACAACTAAGCATGCATGCTACCCTTATGAGCCAAAAACAAGAACAAATGAGACACAAAGGGAGAGGGGTGTCCCTCCCCTATGCAAGACCTCAAAACCACTTCTTCACCACTGAAAATCCTCTGACTTTCAGTGGTGAGAAGGCCAATACACGAAAGTTACAAAGGCTCAACAATGAAGGCACAAAAGGGGCCAAACAAGGCCAAAGAGGGGGAGGTCGACCCCCAACACCAAAGTGACCTTAATAAAAAATCTTAAGCATGAAAAAATAGAGTTTTTATCAGTTATACACAAAGCTCAAAACTGCATGCAAAGTGGGTTAAAAGCTAGTGCAAGAATGGGGAATATAAAGTAACTAACTCACCCTTGAAGAACACTTGAAGAACAGCAAGTCTAGCCTCTTTCTTCTGATCAAAACCAACTCAAAACTCTAAGAACAACCTCCCAACACCTCAATAACCCAAGTATGGTGTAATACTAGGTGCCTTAGTGCAAAACTAAGAACAAAACACCCTTTTGGACCCTCAAACACACACAAATGAAGAGAGAGAGGGAGATATAGAGAGAGATAGAGTGATATATGAGATATATCAGATGTATATGTCTGATTTGTTCAACCCCTACAAAGGAGAAGGAAGGCTCTCTTATATAGACAAGGCAAAGGCCTAAGCTTCCAAGAGAAGCTAACAAAAGGGGTCAAGGCTTCTTAAAGAAGCTAAGGCAAAGGGGCCAGGGCTTCCTTAGGAAGCTGAGACAGGTGTCCAAGCTTCTTGAGGAAGCTAAGACAAAGGTCCAAGCTTCTCCAAGAAGCTAGACCAAAAGGGCGCAAAGGGTGCAAATTCCTCTATACACGTGTATAGAGGACAGGTTCGTGAACTCCAGCTGGCACAACTGGCATGCACAGTGCTTGAAAAAGACAAAAAGGTGGTACCGGCCAGAAAAGGAGTCCATCGGCCAAATAAATGGTCGGCCGACCACACAAAGTGCCGACCGGCCATCACCAATGGCCGGTGGCAAGAAGACACGGCCGGTGGCCTCAAGCCTTGGCCGGTAAGGCGTGGGGATGGCCAACAAGCCATTCTCTACCTTCCAAAGCAAAAACCAACAAGTGTTTGGTCCAACCAAGCACAAGACAACCGAGTTGAGAGATCCTGAGGCAAGGCGCGTAGCCGAGACCTCCGGGAACTCGAAACGAACACGAACATGGATGATCACCGAGTGTTCAAACGGTGACGTCCAAATCTTGAGGACGGTCAAAAATGGGGTGTCTACAGTTCCCTGAGAACTGGTTGGTGGACAAATCAAAATAGATGAGTTTGGAGCGCGAACCAATTAGAGGTGGGATGACACTAAAGAATTAATTGATGCTAAGCTCGATATATGCAAGATTGGGAAACAATGAAGATGAAAAATTGTCGGGCATACCATTTACACTTGAACTTGCGAGGTTCAATCTAATGACTCTTCCATGAAGGTTAAAAGAAACTCCAAACCAATTGCAGGGACTGGCATTTGTTGAGCCACTATCATGGGGTGGAAGGACCCATGAAGTTTACAAGGAATCATTTGCACTTTGCAGGTTGGCTTTCTATGTGAGGAGAGCATTAGCTTTTTCAGCATAAGAAGAAGCAACATTAATGGTTGAAGAAAAGAGTGTAATAAACAGGACTAAGGAAAAAAGGCAGAGTAGTTTCTCTAAAGGCCCCTTTGCCTTTCTTTTTATTTTTTTCCTTTGATGAATAACGAATGGGTGTTCAAGGCTCTAATTTATACACAATTTTTCTACTGCTTGCTATATTATTCATGCTATAAAGACTTTGAACTTAGAAGTCTTCATAATTAGGTCCCATACATGTAATTTTTTTAAGGTAAAATGATGGTTGACTTGAGTCCATTCCACATGATGAGGTTAAGTTCTTCTGTGTCTTAATTAGTGAATAAAAACAAATCCCCTTATCTTTGATCTTTAGCTTTGGGGAAGTTTTTGGAAAGAACCTAGCTACATGAATGTTGAACAGACCTAATATTATACTGAAAAATATAAGAAAAAGAGCTTGTGTTGAAATCTAGAAATAACTAATTTAGACACTTTTTTTTTTTGGGGGGGGGGGGAGGGGGTTGCTTTTGTTGAAATTTTAAAGAAATTTCATTTTGCCTCTCAAACTACTATCACTTAATAATCAATTTAACTAATGTCCTTTTAATTATATTAATTTTACACATAAACTATTCAATTTTAGATCAATTTGACCTTTACCTTTAGCTTCCGTCTAAATCAGACGGAATTTGCTAACGTAACATCGAAACTTTATCTAAAATTTTATTTTCCCTCCTAAACTATCTCCAAATATCAATTAGACCCCTAAATATATTAAAAAATAAAATTTAAATATTCAATTAATAATTTGTTATCTCAAAAAATAAGAAAAATAAATTGGGTAAATTACCAATAGGTCTTAATAGTTGGACTTAATTCTCATTAAGTCCTATTGAATGTTAGTCCTAATGATTTTTTGCATGTGCTGCTAAAACTTGACAATTAGTGACGTTTGTTTTTGTCCCAATTTTTATAAATCGTTGCTAAAACTTACAATTTTTATATGCTCTTTCATATCATTAAAAACATTTATGCTAGAAGAGTAATGACATACAAACAAAAAATTCATAGATAATTTCTATTTACAATTTTGATGATGTGGCTCATTGTAAACCATTTACTTTAAGACAAAACACCAGCAAAAATGGCATTTATTTATGAAAATAGCATTGCCACGTTATTCTTGTGATGTTTCATAAATGAATATGATTAGCATTTTCTATGATAAAAATTGACATTTGAACCCCAAGCAATGTTTTTTTTAGTAAGTGTGATCAAGTAACTTGCTAACTCTCCGTTAAAAAAAAAAGTAACTTGCTAACTCTTCCCCACGTTCATTTTTTCTTTGTAGGCAAGGGCTTGTTACTGAGACTCGTTGTTAAAACTAAATTCTTTTTCATAGTTTGTCCAATCTTTTTAAGGATAAAATACATTTATAGTCCTTAAAGTATGCATTTGTTGTCACTTTGGTCCTTTAAGTTTCAATTTTGTCAATTTCGTCCTTAAAATTTTAAATTTGAGTCGATTTGGTCCAATTCTAAATAGACCATCTAAATGGTTAACGAAATGGTAATAAAATACACATATGATTCGTAAAGTATGTGTTTTGTGTACTTTGGTCTGTAAAGTTTTTAATTTTGTCAATTTGGTCTTGAAACATTGATGAAAAAAATGAAATATAACCTTACAATATTGAAGGATGAAATTGACAAAATTGATATTTGGGGGACTAAAATGACACAAAACATATTCTGTAGCGACCCTAGTTGAAATTTATAATTATTTCATTAACAATTTAAGCAACCGTTTGGAATTGGACCAATCTAATTCAAATTGACAACTTTTGAGAACCAAAATGATAAAATGAAAATGAAAATTAATGGACTAAAATGACAATGAGTTTGTACTTTAAAGATTAAAACTGTCTTTTATCAAGTTTTTAAATTATATACTTTTGACTTCCATGTTTCATTGATAGTTAATCCTACTACGATAAAGGAGTTGAGCAAATGGATCACAGAGTTGGGGTGTTGAAGAGTCAACTTTATAGAGCCAAGAGGAAAGCACAGATGCAGTCATCAAGAACAATATGCAAAGGTGTGGAATTGTTGTGAAGGACTTACAAGAACAAATCCAAGGTAAAAAAATGTAACCAATTAGCAATTATACTACTTACAAGCAACAACCAAAGTTCAAGAGTCAAATTAATGTAGGTTAATTGTGCTTTTCACTTTGGTAGTTTGACTCAAATTTCATTTTAGTACTTATAGTTTCAATTTGAACAATTTGGTCCATACACTTAAAGTCTAGTTTCAATTTGATTCTTCCGTTTAAATTTTTGTTAATTTTGTCTATGTATACACCTTAGAAAATTGACAAGTATGCTACAATTTTTAATATTAACATTCAATTTAGATAAAAGGACCAAATTAAAACCAGACTCAAAGTGACAACTGTCCAAGAATTGTTAATTTTAACTTTCAATTTAGACAGAAAGACTCGATTGAAATTAGACTTTAGTGAATGGACCAAATTGTTCAAATTGAAACTATAGGGAGTAAAGTAAAATTTTAAATCGAACTATAAGGGTGAAAAGTGTAATTAATCTAATTAATGCAATTGAAAGTAGATGGACTAAATTGATCCAAAGGATAAACTACAAGGACCACCGTTGTAATTTACCCTAAGTTTTTTGGCTAAGAAGTCAATAAACTAAAAAAATTGCTAAAAAGTCATTGAAAAATGTCAAACACACTAGGTATTCACTTTATAAAAATAAATAAAAACTTACTAAAAAAAGTCGAACTATAATATTTAATTTTTTTGGTACAAATTGGTTGGAGAATTTTAAATAATTGTGATAGCTCAATTGGCCACTTTTGTATACTTCTATTCATGACATCAAGGGGGTCAATCCTAGTATTTTTGTTTTGAGTCAAAGATAGCGTTAGTATGTTAGTACAGTTAGATTATAACAAAAGGATTTGTTGTTGCTCCATCAGTTCGAAACCTTGGCCTCTCACTCACCACACCTTAAAGTGTGGCTACTAGACCATTGAGTTACACCCCAATGTCCAGGGAGTCAATCCTAGTCAATGACAAAGATTGATTATATTTTCACTCCTATTATGAAAGTTGTATGTAGTTTATTTGTTTTTAAGTTTTGGCTGTTTCTTATAGTGATTGTTGGGCTTGATGGGTGATCGGTTTCTAGCTATGTATTGTTCGACTCTAATTGACCAGTTTGATATAATTTTTCTTATATTTGTAATTAATATCCTACTTACTGCTTGCACCAAAAAAAAAAAAAACAAAACAAAACAAAACAAAACAAAATGTTATGTTGAACCTCATTAGCGATCACTTGGTCACCATAAAAAATGTGATTAGTTAGTCAACATACTCTATAATATATTACATTCCTATTGATTAGTTTTAACTTAATCCCATGCAGCTCTTTACTGTCAAACGAATTTAATCGATCATCCAAACATAAACAGAACTCAGTTATGATATTAAAAGTTTAATAACCGTCCCATTATTTTATACGTAATTATTCTACTCTCTACAGGTTGTATAGCTACTCAAACTCTAATCCCATCTTCTTGAGTATCCCATATTTGAGTATTTGATCTCGATACATGTCTTGTTTGGTGCAATTTATGGGTGGTTGTAATGGTTTTTATTTTATTTTATTTTTATTTTTTTGATGGTTTGTACTAAATGTTCAGTGCAATTTTTGTTTACATTTTAAGGCACTGGGGTTATGAGTCTAAATTTGAAACTTTTGGGATAATTATTCCAAATTTTATTTTATTTTGTTTATAAGAAGAATAATAATTTGAAAAATTATATTACTCTTATTTATTTGTCTATATGTTTGCCTATCTATGTCTGTTTGTGGTTGCCACTGATTGTCGGTGACTTTTCCAACACTGACAATTTTTTGGTGACTTTTCGACGTTGTCTGTAGTGGTGGCGATGGGGGATAATTGATATTAACGTATGAGAATAGAGAAGGAAAGTAGAGATATATAAAAAATAAAAATAAAAACATTTACAAAGGTAAAAAATAAAAATAAAAATAATAATTTGTACTTTTCACCAATATATTTAGTTAACCATATCTTTAAAATCAAAACAAAGCATTGTTTTTTTTTTTTTTTTTTAACTCACTTCTAAAGATATAATGATAAAATTCAAATATTTAAAATAAAATTAATTATAATAATATAATAAATATCACATTAACACATAAAAAATAATTTATGAAAGCCATTAATTTATGCGTTTGGATCCTCTCCATATGTTTGTAACATTTGCAGAATGTGTGCCTAGAAGCTACCACGCTGCAAGAGAAGCTCACCAATTTATTATGACGAAGACATGGTTTTGACTCTTTGAATGAAATCGCCCAAACCACGTTCAAAATCTCAACCTCACAGCTAGGTAATAACAATAATATTCTTGTGATAATATCTCTACATATTCGAAATTATCATTTGTTTATCCCTACTTCGAAAAGATTTGAGATTATTAAATTTACAATTTTTATTGATGGGTAATTTATACTTCTTGAATAAATGGTATACAGATTTTTGAGATCCCTTATAAATGGAAAAGAAGAATATCAAATTTCCTTTTAAAGGATGATATAAAAATACATGTGTATTATAGCTATTTCTAATAATCTTATTACAATCTTCAATCTTTATATTAAGAGCATTGCTGTTTAAAATCAAAAATTAAACTTAATTTTTAAGTCCAGTAATGTGGCAATTAATTAGGAAATTAAAGGTGTTGGTATTAGATTACAAGAAAAATAAGTTAAATACAAATGAAAAAACATTTTTTTTATTAAAGGATGGAATACAGAATAAACGACACAACTAAAAACATAAATGAATTAGATTACATTACTAATAGAATAAATTATTAACATGGATAACTAAAGATTAGAACTCATCTTTGTAAACTAAATTTTGGAAAAAAAAATTAAGAACAAATGATAAGAAAAGAAGCAAACCGAAGCTTATGTGATACCACAGTTTCCTTAAAACAGATTCACTGTCTCGCAATGGATGCTGGAGGTACGCCAGGATCTGTTTCCCAAGATACGACGGTCAAAATTAGCTAATGCAGAAGCACCTTCTGAATAACTTCGACAAACTTGACAATGGTTGCACTCTCTCTAACAAGAACTAAAGAAGGGGCTAGCAAAAAAAGATAGGAAAAATTTTCTTTGGTGTAAAAACCATCTCCAACTCTTTATCTTAAAACACCATCTCCGTTTTTCATAAAAAAAAAAAAAAAAAAAAATACTCTCCAAAAATTCTCTTACTAAGTTAGAGGGGAAATGCCCTTTTTATATTTGTAGGGAATGGGTCTTAGTCATGAAATAAAACCTAGTATCAATGGCGATCAACTCTAGCCATTAAGGCTAAAGTCACAAAGGTGAAAAACTCCCATGTGCATAATATGATCATCAACTCCATCATCAAAAGATGAGAATTACAAAGGTTCAAAACATCTCTTGCATTATACATAAAAATAAATAAAAAATATATATAATGCTATTTAAATAATCCAACTAGATGGGTCACAAAATGGATACAGGTGTTGGGTTACAATCCGATCCAAACCCTGTCTAAAACATATGCACAAGACAAGCACAGTCTAGCATAGCACAATCTAGCCCATGCCCAAGACTAAGTCCAACACATGCATATACCCAAGCCTAGGCCAGTCTAGACCAAGACTAAAACTAAGTCTAAGTCCAAGTCTAAGCCTAGGCTCAAGCCCAACTTCAATTGATGCCCACTTTATGAAAAAATTCTCATTCACAACTTAATGGTTTCGGCCCCACATTTTTATATTGTAATCTTCTCACTTGAGAGAATACAAAACCACTCAGACCCACCTCAACCAGTGGTTGGGTCCCACTTTAATTTCAAATTAAAGTTGACGAAAAATCATTATTTTCCAACAATCCCCTACATGAATAAAATTGGTTGAATAAAGAAAAATGGAAAACACTTAACAATAAAGACTCAGAAAGAGAGCACATAGAATAACCCTGCATCAAAAAAGGTAGCTATTGGCCTTAAACCTTTTGTAGTGAAGCCTAACGGATTTACTGGCTGACCAGTGAACGTGATGTCTTGAACTATTCTGCTGTTTGTGTAAACCGAGAAAGTAAACCACACACATAAGTCACTCTAACCATTGTTCTTGTTCTCATTGGTGTGTCCGGTTTGGCTCTGGAACACTAGCATGGTTCAGTGAGTGTTTTTAAAGAATTCGGCCTTGTCAATTCTTAAAGAAGCGACCCCACTTCGCATTTACATGGGTGACTTACATAAGGTATCTCATTATACCACGGTTGACTGTTGACAACACTTAGGTCATTAAAAGCATCAGCTTAACCTTCCATCCCATAAGGTATCACTGTATAAAGGAACAGGCAAGAAGATTTACCTCTTCAACGACTCACCGATTACACGCAATTAGGTTGTCCCTTTGAACCTAGATCTTGGGATCTCCAGTCAACTAGGTTGGTTTTTTCGTTCCGGTAACATTCGCTAAAGGTCTTAACCCCATTCCTCTTGATGACTTCTTACTAACTCTCGTTTTAACCCTTTGGTTAGCGGATCAGCAATATTGTCCTTAGACTTTACATAGTCTATAGTGAAAACACAAGAGAGTAGTTGTTGTATGGAATTATGTCTTCGACGAAAATGTCTAGACCTTCTATTATACGTATTAATCTGTGCTCTACCAATACTTAATTGGTTGTCGCAAAGTACACAAAGTTGCTAGCACAAGTTTTGATCAACATGGAATATCCTCAAGAAAACAGCAAAGTCATTCAGCTATTTCGGTAGCTTTATCTAAATCACTGTACTCTGATTCCATCATTAATCTCATGATACACATCTTCTTGGAAGATATCCAAGACACAACTGCACCTTCAATAGTGAAAACAAATCCACTAATGGATCTGTAGTCTTTGTATCAGATATCCGTGTGACGTCACTGTACCCTTCTAGTACAACCGGATATCTAGGATAATGCAACCCATAATCCCAGTTTCATTGTAAGTACCTTAGTACCCGCACAAATTCCCTCTAAGGATAGGCATTGGGATTACTCGTGTATCTATTTAGCTTGCTTACTGAGTAGGCCATACATGGCCTTGTACACCTCATCAGATACTTTAAACTTCCAATGACCCGATAATATTCTAGTTGAAATACACTCTCACCATTATTCTCGACCAAATGTAGACTCAAGTCTACTGGTGTCCTCGACACATTTATATTTGATTTACTAAAATTTTCAAGTAACTTATCAACAAATGAGACTGAGAAAGTACAATACTAGAAAATGTTTTGGTAATCACATCTGCAAGGCCCATGTCAAACTTAGAATTTAACAACTTCTTGGTAATTTTGAACATCTTCTCATAATTACAAATTGTACATGCACAAACTGACATATCTATTTGTTAGTGCCTTTGACATACACATATTTGTTAATCCTTGTTTATTTAAAACTCTCTGGACAACATTGTGTTGTCAAATTTCTCATACCAGTGATGCGGTGTTGCTTTCAAATCATATAAAGATTTTCCAAGCTTACAGACTTTCCTCATCTTGGAACCGACAAACCCTTCAGGTTTCTATTAAGATTTGTTCAACTAAGTCTTCCTATAGGAAAGCTCTCTGAATATCCATCTTGAAGTATCTCTAGGCTACGCACAATTGCAATCACACTCACCACAACTGGTGATCACATATCAAAGTAATCCAGGTATCCTTTGATAACAAGACTGTCTCATCGGCTTTTGTTCACTTGCATTCTACAGCTTACCACCTAAGCAAGATAAAGTTAAATTAATAACTTCTTTCCAGAGAAATCACAACTTCGAAGAAGCTTTTAGCCTCACTAGCAACCATATAGGTTTAAGAAGATTGGACAGTGGAACTTTAAAGTCCTAGCCTTTCAATATCTTCTAGGCTTATCTTTTTTCTCATGAAAATTGTTTCCTCAATTCCATGATGGCATTCTTGTGTAAATTTGAATATCAAATTTTTCCACAAGAAAACTGATATGCACTACTATGTTGTACATAACCGTTGAACGCAAAGTCAACGGATTTTTAAGGCTATCTTACCCGCTTAGGTTTAGGTATTGCCACCTTTTGCATGACACCACCACATTTGTAAAATTAATACGAAGGCTTTCGGCCTTTCCAAAAATTCATGCAGGGTCTTTAAACAATTCCTTGTGTCACAATGATTATGAGACTCTCATAATCATATCACAGAAAACACATTCCCAGACCGTCATCAACTGAATTAGGCCTTTTCCGAATTCAAGGCACCAAACAAATTTGGTCCAACCTGTCACACTGAAGCCAATAGCCTTACTATTAGGAAACACAGATCAAGTGTTCAATAGTCAACTACATAACATGTCTAGTAGTCTTATTACTAGGAATCACTAATTTCTTAGCATGTGGTCAGTAGACTTTCCACTACTAGGAATCACAATGTTTTGACTTGTGATCAGTAGTCACTCCACTACTAGGAATCACAACGTCTTGATATAGGATCAGTAGACCATTTCATTACTAGGAATCATCATGTCTTCACATATGATCAGTAGACTCTTTTACTACTAGGAATCACAATCTCATAACTGAGTAGCCAGTGGTCTAACACACCCTAGAAACCACCAGTTTTTTTATCTCTATGATCAATGATCTTGCACTCACTAGGAGCTACCAATTCAAAAATATATTCAGAGTTATAAAAATTTAAAATTGATCTCACCACTTACCCTAGAATCGAACATGGTCAGGAAAGTTTCTAGGAAGACTGGAGGGGTCATATCGGTCTCATTTAAGACTTAGTTAACCTTAGACAAAACTTCCAAGAGCATGTTGACTCCTAGTCCATGAGAAACAAATTTAGAATTAATTTTTTCAGGATAAACTAGGTTAAAACAAACCAAGTTTACAAAACTTATAAGCAATTAAAAATTGTTATCAGAATTACACCACTCATAAAAGTTAAATGGTATTCCCAGAATTGAGCCCATTATTTCTGAATAAAAATTAGAAATATTTTCGCTAATGCTAAATTTTTTTTTTTTTTTCCAAAACAAAACACTTTGGAAATAATCAAATTATAACCAAAGACTTTATCAAAATTTGGTTTCCTACCACTTTGGGAATAAAAAGATTAAACCTAAAGACTTCCTTTAACCACAAAGGTTTGAAACCAAATCCATCTTAGTTTTCATTTCTGAACAAATTAGAAATACTCTTTAGCCAAGGCTAAACTTTGGTTTCTAGTACACAAAACCAAAACACTTTGGGAATAATAAAATTGATCCCAAAGACTTTCTCTAAACCCGAAGGTTTATAATTTCTTTCCTTCCCCCTTTCCTTTCACTATGGTAAAACTATTACAAATTAGAAATTAAAACCACTATAAATGGAAATGGAATGGAAATGCAACTGTTACAATTAAAAATTGTCTAACTCTGCAAAACGGAGTTCATGGTTACATCCCGAATTGTCTGTTTAGCCAAGAACACACTTCTCCACTTGTAATGCTTAAAACACATTACCAAACTCTATCATCGTTGCCACTAAATCTCCTTGCTCACTGTTCATATACACACTTGGATACAAGATGAGTTAATAAACCAATAAAGTGAATATTACATAAGTAATTTCAGCTATAACTCACAATGTGTAATTCAAAGGCTATAGATGCATTGCAATTACACAAATGACATGAGTTGCATGGTTATGAAATAACTACATATATAGGACTATTATGGTCATAACATTGGCATTCCAACCATCTAATTATAAGCAAATAATCTTATAAACAATAGAGTTAAACTCCAACAATACACAATAATGTTTGGAGTAATTCACTTGATTATATACATCAAGACATGGAAAAACTCACAACCGAAACAACAATTAATTAATAGAATTATGATGGAAAATTATTCCACCATGCACTAATTCTCTCTTAGGATCCATCCACTTTATAATACAACATAATCATAAGCAAACTCAGAAATAAGACCATTATATAGAAAAAACCGAAACTGTTTTAATAAATTTTCTCCTAAGACAAACTAGTTTGGAGATTATACTGTTAGAAACCTCTCAACTAGTCGAATCCTTAACATTCTCAAAATCCAGCTCTCTTTTTTTCCATAATTTAATTAATCAAATTGAATCAAAATTGTTACCAAACTTGCAATATAACATTCGAAACAATTCTCCACAATAAAGTGAATACTTAAATTCACAAAAATTCCGAAGGTCCAATATTATTCCTTATTCCACGATTAGGTAATGCTGTTCAAAATCAGTTAGTAGTCCAAAACTATTAGTTTGAATTTGTTTCGTTTGTTTGTATTATATATGTTCATTTCTTACTTATGTAAACCTGTAGAGAAAGTTAGCTACAACAAAACCAAATAACAAACAAATCTAATAAATTAGTAAGAATCTTAAGAAATAAAATTCTTATTTTATTTTGATAAACTTCTACCAACTTAAGCACTAACCATCAAATAACTCATGCAATAACAACTAATTAACATAAAATAAATTGCATGCATAAATTACTTGAAATAAACAACTCAAATTCCAATAACTCTAGGCAATTAAATTAATTTTAATTCCAAGAGTCACTAGAATAAAATTATAACAAAAACTAAATTTTTTTATCAAAACCTATTTATAAAAATCTATTTTATGATTGTTGGTATTTTTCCATAATAATACCAGAAAAATATATAAAATAAATTAAATAGAAATGACAAAACAATATTTTTTATTAAAGGATGAAATACAAAATAAACGACATAACTAAAAACATAAATGAATTAGATTACATTACTAATAGAATAAATTATTAACATGGATAACTAAAGATTAGAACTCATCTTTGTAAACTAAATTTTGAGGGAAAAAAAATTAAGAACAAATGATAAGAAAAGAAGCAAACTGAAGCCTATGTGATACCACGATTTCCTTAAAATAGATTCACCGTCTTTCGATGGATGTTGGTGATACGCTGGTATTTGTCTCCTAGGATACGATGGTTGAAACCAGCTAATGCAGAAGCACCTTCTGAATAGCTTCGGCAAACTTGACAATGGCTGCACTCTCTCTAACAAGAACCAAAGAAAGGGCTAGCAAAAGAAGATATGAAACATTTTCTTTGGTGTAAAAACCATCTCCAACTCTTTATCTCAAAAAACCCTCTCCATTTTCCATCAAAAAACTCTCCAAAAATTCTCTTACTAAGTTGGAGGGGAAAGACCCTTTTTATACTTGTAGGGAAGGGGACTTAGCCATTAAGGCTACCACAAAACCTAGCATCAATGGCCATCAACTCTAGCCATTTGGGCTAAAGTTACAAAGGTGCAAAACTCCCATGTGCATAATATGATCATCAACTCCATCATCAAAAGATAAGAATTACAAAGGTTGAAAACCTCTCTTGCATTATATACATAAATAAATGATTGGTTATTTCTGTTTAATTCCTTCTCTATTTCTATCTCTGTAAATCGATTCAAGTTGTCTTTTCTTGTCAAACTTATCACCTATTTTCCACTCTACTAGTAGTCACCTATCTTTCATCCCACATCCTGTGTAAGTCCTTAGGCTAGGTCATTGACGGATATAGGGGTCCCCTGAAAGGGTATGAGCGAACACATAGTATGTGACAATAGGATAAGCTACCCAAGAATTTAGATTTTCTTGACTCCATTTATAGAATTTAGGAAAACGAGTCGATTATTCCGAAGTAACTCTTCAGTCCGCTCTAGATCTGCAACATTAGCTCACATACCTAATACAGTAATAAACGAAGAAGAACATGAATTTCAAGATTTAAAATTAGATTAAAGTTGGAATATCCCAAAGGTACCGGTTAAAGAAATCTATAAAACCAGTTTTTTAAAGTCATCTTCTAATATCAATTTACATGTCAAAACTATTGAACAAGTTTATGCTTTAACAAAAATCCAGGAAACATGTCAATTATTAACTAACAAATCAATGGGATTTGTTCTTCTTCCTCTCACAATTCCAACGTTGTTAGAATGTGTCACCCTATTCATCTACTACATTATCCATCGCATCCGTTACATCATACCATTTTATCGCCTGCCTCCTTTCCATGTTAAGCATAGTTTGGCATGTGCTCATACCTTTCCCTCGTTGAAACATGGTTTGGTCATGTGTAAGTACCCATGCCGCGCTGAGGCCAGTATTGAAGGTGTCAACACCTTTTCTGTGTTAGACGTGGTCTGTTTTGTGTCCATGCCTTTTCTAGGTAAGGCATAGTTTGGCTTGCACCCCTTATTCACTACATCCATTGTATCCATGGCATTGTACTTTGTCTTATTGCATTCAGCATTTAGGATCGTTATCTTTCCCCAGCAGATCATTTCTCACTTATATCATACCGCCCAATTACTTGTACTCTTTCTCTTTTTTGCGAAAAACATAGTTTTACATGTGCTCGCATCCCTTTTATGTTGAAACATGGTTCTGTTATGTGTAAGCACCCATGCTGAGCTGAGGCCAGTATTGAGAGTGTAGGCACTTAGCTTGTGTTAGGCGTCGTTTGGCTTGTGCCCACTTTTTTTCTATATCAAACGTAGTTTGATTTTGTATCTCCGTTCCTTTATGGTATTTGTGTGTTTTGCACTGCTTGTGGTTTGATTATTTTGTTGCATTGTATACCATTTACATTGTTTCATTGCATCGTGTATCATTTGCATTCTGCCCCTGAACTACGCTGGTTTGATTCCTTGCAAAGGGATACGTAGGCAACCCTTGGGTTCAACCAATTGCATTTGCATTTTGTTTGTTTGCCCAAGTCTTACGGCCTTGTCAAAATGGGTCATCTTTGGGCTTTGACATTCACTCATCTCATTTCGTGACTTCGAGCTCTGTCAAAGAGGGGCAACCGTAGACACCCCATTTTTTATTGCCCTTAAGACTTGGGTGCCTCAGGTCGATTACTCAATGATGAAAGTTATGCTGTATAAACGTTCGATTTCTTCAGCAAAAAGAGTTTTTAAATCCCAGCCTTACGCCCCATTTTTTACCAAAACTATTTTTAGACCTTAAAACCCCCATTTTAAACATATTTTTCCAAATGCTTTTACGATGTTCCGAGGATCGCATTTCGTTTAAAATATTGCACTTTTCGGTAAATCGAGTAAGGACAAAGTGGAAATAAATGAAAGAGAGATGAACTCTTTGAAAAATCTTTAAAACTTCTTATTTATAAGTTTGGCGATGAAGGAAATAGGAGGGGGTGGAAGAAAACTAGTTGGGGAAGAAGTTGGGCATCAATCCGTTAAGCTAGAAATGAGCAGCCTTCACGAAATTGCGTATATCTCTTTGGACACTTAGAATTTAAATGCGAGGCCACCACCATTGGAAAGTAGAGTTTCGGGGATTCAATTTAGACACAATAATGACCAGAAACTGAGTCCAGATGAGGGAGATATGCCCGTTTGAAACCGGGCTTGAGAGCAGATTTTTGTGGATGGCCACTTTAGTGGCCTGCCAGCCAGTTGTGAAAATTTTGGCCATTCTCAGTACATTGGTTCCCCAGGGGCCTGCAAATCCACTAGTAGCCTACCGGCCACCTGTGTCAAAAACCAGATATATTTGCAAGCTGTCTACACATATGCATGCACCACTCCAGTTGTCTCTATATGGATATTTCTGACCTAGACACATATGTTACTATATATAGGGGACCATCCCTCTTGGTTTTAAGGTTATAAAAAATTCCAATAAGACAATTACTTGCATAGCACTCTCTCTCTCTCTCTCTCTCTATCTTGCAACCTACACACTCTCTCTCTACACTTCTTAAACAAAAAATTTAACTTTTTTTTATGAGGTTCTTGAGCCCAAATCTCAGCCCTTGAGAGTGAGAACTTGTTGGTTTATCAACAAAGAGGTTACCTCCCTTCAAGAGGTATAATTTTGAGCATCCTTACACAACTCCTTCTCTATCTTTTCTTGCGATTTTTGAACTATTTTTTACATTGTTTTTGTGGGTTGAAACTTGTGATTTAAAGATATTAAAGGTAGAGGGGTTAATCACCCTTCTTTGAGGCTTGTCTTCTAAGGTTTTCCCCTTGTGTTTCCTATTTGTTTTTCAATTTTTTTTAAGCTTTTTACCATTGATTTTCAGAGGTTTTCAGAGCCTTAAAAGGTGGTTTTGAAGTCTCAAAAATAGAGGAGTTAGCTACCCCTCCTTTGGCTTGTTTACTAGCTTAATTTCTCCATTATTTTAGCTTACTCTTTTAGCTTTTTGTATATTGATTTCAGTACTATTTTTAGGTGTTTTAGGACTGTTTTAGGTTATTTATTTCATTAATGCTTTGTATAGCATGCTTGTAGTGTAATGGTCCACATAGGTTTGGTGTTTTAGGCATTAGACACCAACCTATTTGAGTTGATAGCATTTATTTCAAGCTTTCCATCTAATCATCTCTGTACCTCTCTCATTTCTTGGCTTTTTCTTTGGTTTGAGAGTCATTTCAAACCGATTGTTTGTTTAAGCTTGAGAGGTGACCTTGTACTTAATGGTTTAATCTCTCTAGAGGTTCATTATCAACGGCTTGACATCTCTCTCATGCTTAAGACAACCCTTTGTTTGACACTTTTTTCCATTAGTGGACTTAATCTTCATTATTGGACTAAAATGACTAATGAATGGAAAGGTAATGAAATGGAGTAATAAAAATGGGGTTAAAATGAGGTAAGAGAATAAAATCAACTTGGGTTCAATCGGACGTTAATTGAACCCCTCGAGTCTTGAGTCGTTTCATACTCGATAGTGATGAAAACGGTTCAAGAGTCGATGTCAACCGTTTCCCTTGATCAATAGCATGATAGGGAGGAGGTTCTTGAGTCCTTACTTGTGCATTTATTGAAATTGTATCCCTTGGTTCATAGGCCATCATGCAATGAATTTGCATCAACTGATGGCTTGCGAACTAAGCGTACCCCTCCTTTGATCTGTTTAATGATAAAGAGAGGCAGGACGGACAGACATCTCTTGAGAATGCTCTGTTTGTGTATGTCTTCCAGCCCCACGTCTTTCTCCCTTTTATTTCCCCGCTTATGAGGGATAGTTTAGAGCATCATATTTCATTTAGCATTTCTTATGATTTGTATCAATTGTCTTGCACGCATTAGGCTCAGCACATCATTATAACTTATATTGTTAGTTATTCCTTGTTTGACAAATGTACTCAAATCGCATGCTATCAAATTGAGTCATATGCAATGTTAGTAGCTGTGCCGATTTAAATTGCATATCGCATGTGTTGCATTAGTCATTTGCATCAATTAGGACCATGCATTTTTTTAAATAGTTCATCTTTTGGCTCACCTCGGAAATTAGGGTAAGTTTTATTGCTTTAGCATATATTGCATGCATGTGAGTGTTGCCATGTTAAGCATGATTAACATGTGGCTAATTGCTTAAGTGATAAATTGTTTGAATGCCTGTGGATGAAGGCTAATTGCTTAAATTGGAATAATTTGAGTAATGTACATATGAGATCACTTTTTCAAGTGGTATATATTCAAAACAATTTTCAAACAAAACTCGAAATCAATTGCTCCAATTTTTACAAATTAGTCTATACGTGTGTGCAACACATAGTAAAAGTAGTCTAATAATTGGAACAAGAGCATGTAATGTAAATAAGAATCACATCATGATTAGTGGTGGCCAATCTTTAATCGGGCGAGTGGGGTGCTTAATTCATGACCTTCCCCTCTCGTACCTAAGTTTCCGAGCCGAGACACTTTTGGTGATGACGGATAAGTGGCCTTTGGCACAAGTCCTGGATTTCCTAAATTTCCTCAAAAAATATTTAGGTGGCGACTCTATATCTGGTAATGCAATCTATTTTTGGCATTTTGATTCAAAATCGATTTTTCAAAAGATTTGCCAGATCTGGACTCATTAGTGTTTATCTATTTCACATTGCACTTGTGATATCAGATTAAGAACCACAGGAGTCCGAATTGTGGGGCTAGTCGTATCCGAAAGCAGCACGAAAAGCCGAACCACAACAAGCTTAATCAATTACAAATTACTGAAGAAAATCAATGTCAAATATTTGAAATATTTAAATTAACCAATTCCCCGGATCAATCTCCTAACACATCTAGTCACTCATCCAGCGATATTACCTCTAAAATGATACTTCTAGTTACTATTCTCCTAGTGATAATAGTAATAATGATCTAATTGAATTAGAATGTAATGATACTTGCTATAAACAAGTTAATGTTCTTACCAAATCACAACAAAAAGAAGATTCATTAATCGAACTTATTACTAAATTAGACAATCTTAAATTAAAAAGAAAATACACCAATAAATTAAAATCTTTATTAATCAATAAAGATTGAAAAAAATTAAAAAAAATTTTAAAAAAACCTCATCGGGATAAACCAATTATTACTTTAATGACTACTTTAGAACGATTTCGAGAAGATAAACAAAAAGAAGTAACTTTACAAGATTTACAAAATGAAATTAACCAAATTAAATTAACTATTAAAGAATTAAAAATTAAAGACAAATCATTAGAAGATGAAATAGCAATATTAAAATGTAATAAAAGTCTTAATGATTTTCAAAACAATGATGATACTTCCTCAGATGAATCCAGTTATAGTCCTAATCCCAACCGTGTCATCTTTGATAATCGATCTACTAAAACTCATAGTGACAATGATCATCAAGATAGTAATCGCTTAAACATAATTGATAGAAACAATATTCAAAAATGGCATGCGAAAGTCAAACTAGTTATTAATGATTTTGAAATCGAAGTCATAGCCCTGATTAACACCGGCTCTAAGTTAAATTGTATTCAAGAAGGATTAATCCCTACAAAATACTATCATAAAACTAGTGAACAACTAAGTTCGGCTAATGGAAGTCAAATGCATATCAAATATAAATTACTCAAGGTACATATTTGTCAAAACAATGTTTGTTTTAAAACATCATTTGTTTTAGTCAGAAATATGACAAATAAAGTTATTTTAGGAACTCCATTCATTTTCCTATTATACCCATTCACTACTACTAATTATGGTATAACCACCCAAGCTTTTGGTCAAACAATAACTTTTAAATTTTTAACTCCTCCTAAAATAAAAGAATTAAATCTATTAAAAGAATGTTCCATATCTCAATCTATTAATCGATTAACAAAACATATCAACTTTCTCGAAGAAGAAGTAAAATATAAAAGAGTTGTAACTTGTAACACCCCAAAATAATTACAATAAACTCAACTCATAAGTGTAAGAATAATAAAAGCAATATACTTTAATTCATCAGAGTTAGTATACAAAAGATGACACATGCAATATACATTCATAAATGGTTCATCCTGAATCTACAACATGTGTTACAAGGAATATAGAAATGAAAGCTAGACAGATATTTATATGCCCTAAAGGCTTACATCCTTCCAAGTCACTGTTTGGTTACAACAAAGAGAGACTAGCTCAATACAATTCTGGCCCTTGGCTATACAATAGTAATACAACAACAAAAGAAGCCCTCGCTCCAAAAGTCCTCCAAGCTATTGCCTTGGCGGAGTCATATCACCAACACTTGAAAATGATTTTTCCAAATAGGGTGAGCCAAAGTGTCACGCCACCAAACCGCCCCTAGTAGTTTGGTGCCGTGATGGCCAGTAATCCGAGATTACCGAAGGCCGACTTACAAAATCACACACAATCAGAGTATAAAATATGGGGCTTACAAGTGCGGAAGTAATATATATACATATACAGAATCTAAGTAATCCATGAGAGCCGTGCTTAAGTCCAATGGAATGACATACATCTTTACAAAGTCTTACAACTTAAATACAATGAGGAAATGAGATACAAAACACATATTGACCAAAAGGCTTCTCAAGCCGACATATACAAGTACAAATGAAAAAAAAAATAGGCCGAGAAGCATGATCTTCAAGATGGTGCAAAATGCTAATCCAAAACATGTCGGCTATGCACCCAAAAACACATCGGCATCACGTCTAGGCCTCAATGCCTTCTTGTTCATCACCTACATATATATAGAGAGGGTGAGCTTGGATACTCAGTGAATGATATTAGAAATAAAGGTTTTGCATGATTGATATCCAAGATTTCTTTCAAAACAATACATAGCATACTTTACAATCAAGAGGGAAATCAAGTTCATTTGCCGGCTTTCAAGTTCCTTGGATGTTAATAACATCTACTTATTACAAGGGGTGATGACATATCATGACAAGAGTGCAGTTGCATTATAGTCCCCTGCAACTAAGGACTTTCAAGACAAGCTGTGCTGCGAAAGTTTAGAGTCCTCTAGCACTAAGGACTGTCAAGACAAGCTGTGCTGCGAAAGTTTAGAGTCCTCTAGCACTAAGGACTGTCAAGACAAGAGTGCAGTTGCATTATAGTCCCCTGCAGCTAAGGACTTTCAAGAAATGTCATCAAAACAAGATAGTGTTTAATATACAAGTAGGGATAGTCATTCATGCTAGGTCAAGTACTTTTCAAAACAAGGCAAGACGAGATTTATGAAAGCAAGTGCAACATAGCTTTATCAAAAATACCACTCACATAGTTTCTTCACACGTCGGGGTCGAGACAAGCCCAAGTCCTACAAACACAGGGCAAAGCCTATTGAATGCACCTTCAACAAGTTTCGTATGTACTCAAATGGTTTCGGAAAACATGCTGGGCACCAACCAGGTCCAGGCTGAGGTTCCACACTTCCTCGCCGAGGTGTGTTCCCGAGGGCCATATGCAAGGAAAGAGGTCGGGAAACTCTGAGTTTCCCTCTGCTGATGAACATGAAAAACATGAGTGTGAAAACATGAAAAATATTGGATGCTCGATCATAATCTGTCATCACAAATCTGGGATTTTCGTGCTATGAGTTTGAAAACATGGACCTGGGTACCCATACTTGGAATTCTTGCGGAAATAAACACAAAAACATGATTCTTTATGCAAGCTTTCAGATCAAAACAAGACTTTCTTGAAGAACACATGAATGTCATTTTCTCTTTCTAAAACCGAATTTCAAGACGATGCATGGCTTACAAATCATATCCGATCATGCAATGCAATAACATGAACATAAGGAACATCACGAGCAGATCAAGAATCTAACCTTAGAACACGAATCTAACGGTTTGATCTCAAGGAACCAAGCTTGAAGATCTACTTCCTCCCTCTAAAACTCCTTCTTCCTCTTAGAGCTTCTCTCTCTACAAGACAAGGTTATGATGCTAAATGATAGTTTTCTATACCCGGTTCTGGGGTTAACCCTCTGCTGAGACACGTGGCGGCGACTGGTTGGGTTCTTCCTGAAAAGGTGGCTGACAGGCCAGACAAAGCATGGTGGAGGGGTGTTCAACAAGCAAAGCGGTATGGGCTCTCTGACGAAGCAAAGACATCGGCTAACAGCATGGCGTATCTAACACGCTATACGGAATGGCACTCCGGCAAGGGATGACATCGGCTAACAAAAGACTTCGGCAACTAAGGTGACAATGACCTCGGCTAGGAAGGACAACGCTTGACTAAGCTGTGCCACATCTTGGCCTAGATGCGCCACACCTCGGCCTAGGTCATACCACTTCCAGGACGAGATCGCTCGGGTGCAAGTTAACATCTCGGCTAATGTGACCAAGTCAAGGACGGAGGTCGACAAGAGGTTCCAAGGTACTACTACTAGACTAAGGATGACCTCGGCTTGGAATAACATCGGCTAGCATAACTCAGGCAAGGCGCGGCCTAAGTTTCACACCAAGGAAGGAACAAGATAAGCATACTACACTTAGGCAAATCACAAGGCTTGAAAACACGGCATGCATCACATTAACTCAAGCGAAGCAAATCACAACATACACATGCAAGCTAAACAAGTCATAACCATACCGATGCTCATGAACATGATGAGGACATAAAATGCGGGTCCCTACAGTCTATCCTCCTTAAAGAAGTTTGGTCCCCAAACTTAAGTTACCTTGTCCTACAAATAACTCCGGGTAACGGATTTTCATCTCCTCTTCCTTTTCCCATGTGGCCTCCTCGCCATAGTGTTTCTCCCATTCGATTTTCACCATTGATATCGACTTGTTTTTCAGCTGTCTCACTTGTCTATCGATAATTCTCATCGGCTTCTCTTCGTAGCCCAAGTCTTCATTAACTACAACCCCGGAGTAATCTATTACATGCAGTGGGTCTCGGATGTATTTTCTTAGCATTGAAACATGGAACACGTTGTGGACTTGGCTCAATTCTGGCGGCAAAGCGAGTCTGTAAGCAACGGTGTTAACTTTCTCAAGAATTTCAAACGGCCCAATATATCGGGGTGCGAGTTTACCCTTCTTCCCAAATCTCGAAACTCCTGTCATCGGCGAGACCTTCAAAAACACATGATCCCCAATTTCAAATTCTAACTCCCTCCTTCTTTGGTCGGCATAACACTTCTGTCGACTCTGTGCAGTTCTAATCCTCTGTTGAATGATTTTGATCTTTTCAGTTGTCATCAGAACCAACTCGGGGCCAATTAGAGCCTTGTCTCCTACTTCAGTCCAACATATCGGCGATCTGCACTCCCTTCCATACAAAGCTTCATACGGCGCCATGCCTATGCTGGCTTGATAACTGTTGTTGTACGCGAACTCTACCAATGGCAAATGCGATTCCCAACTTCCTTGAAAATCCAACACGCACAGTCTGAGCATGTCTTCGAGTGTCTGAATCGTTCTTTCTGTCTGCCCGTCAGTCTGGGGGTGAAAGGCTGTGCTAAATCTCAACTCTGTCCCCAAGGCTCCTTGCAGACTCTGCCAAAATCTAGAAACGAACTTCGGATCTCGGTCTGACACAATGGACATCGGCACACCATGAAGCCTAACGATCTCATTCATGTATAATTCGGCAAGTCGGTCGGCATTGAATGTAGTCTTGACAGGCAAAAAGTGAGCTGACTTAGTAAACCTGTCGACTATAACCCAAATGGAATCCATACCTCTCTGCGTCCTCGGCAAACCCACTACGAAATCCATGGAGATGTGCTCCCATTTCCACTCAGGAATTGACAAGGGTTGAAGAAGTCCTGCCGGTCTCTGGTGCTCTGCCTTCACCTGCTGACAACACAGACACTGAAATACAAACTCGGCTATCTCTCTTTTCATGTTTGGCCACCAAAAGGTCCGCTTTACGTCCTGATACATCTTGGTGCTCCCTGGATGAATGGCAAACTTGGAATTATGGGCCTCTTGCAAAATCTTCCTTTTTAACTCTGGTACGTCGGCCACGCACAATCTTCCTTCAAACTTAAGCACTTGATTCTCCATAGTGTATCCCGGCCTCGGCTTGGTGACGAATTCGTCAATTACTCTCGTGAGGAATTTATCCTCCCTCTGTCTGGTCTTCACTTCCTCAATAATGGTCGGTTCCACCGAAACCGCTGTCAGGCACGCCAAACTCCCAACTAACTTCCTGCTCAATGCGTCGGCTACGGAATTTGCCTTACCTGGGTGATACTGAATCTGCATGTCATAATCCTTCAGTAGTTCGAGCCATCTTCTCTGCCTCATATTTAACTCTTTCTGAGTGAACAGGTACTTCAGACTCTTGTGGTCGGTGAAAACTTGGCAAGATGTTCCATACAAGTAATGACGCCATATCTTCAAAGCAAAAACCACGGCAGCTAGCTCCAAATCATGGGTAGGATAATTCTTTTCATTGGGCTTCAGCTGACGAGACGCGTACGCTATGACTTTACCTTCTTGCATTAACACGCAACCCAAACCCTTATGTGAAGCATCACTGTAAATCTGAAATTCCTCATTAGCCGATGGTAGTACTAGGACTGGTGCTGTAACTAACCTCGCCTTCAGCTCCTGGAAGGCTGATTCTCTTTCATTGGTCCATTCATAAGCTGCTCCCTTCTTAGTTAGTTGTGTCAAAGGCACTGCAATCCTCGAGAAATCCTTCACAAACTTTCTGTAATAACCTGCCAAACCCAGAAAACTACGAACCTCGGACACGTTGGTCGGCGTCGGCCAATTCACAATGGCTTCAATCTTACTGGGGTCAACTGATATACCGTCTTCATTAATCACATGTCCTAGAAATGAAATGCTGGAAAGCCAAAACTCGCATTTATTCAACTTGGCGTACAACTTTTTATCTCTCAAGGTCTGCAGGGCAAGCCTTAGATGATTCTCGTGCTCGCTCGTACTCCCAGAATAGATCAATATGTCGTCGATAAAAATAATGACAAACTCATCTAGGTACGGCTTAAAGACTCTGTTCATCAAGTCCATGAATGCTGCTGGGGCATTGGTTACTCCGAAGGGCATCACCAAAAATTCGTAGTGGCCATATCTTGTCCGAAAAGCAGTCTTCTCGATATCCTCGGCTTTAACCTTCAACTGGTGGTAGCCCGACCTAAGGTCAATCTTGGAAAAGACTCGTGCTCCTCGTAGTTGATCAAGTAAATCATCGATTCTAGGTAATGGGTACTTGTTTTTAATGGTCACCTTATTAAGTTCCCTGTAGTCAATGCAAAGACGAAGTGTGCCATCCTTTTTCCTAACAAATAGAACGGGTGCTCCCCACGGTGAAGTGCTCGGCCTAACAAATCCTTTGTCCAACAATTCTTGTAATTGCGATTTCAGTTCTCTAAGTTCGGCTGGGGCCATTCTGTAGGGTGTCTTGGAGATGGGTTGTGTTCCTGACAGGATGTCCACGGTAAACTCTATTTCCCTATCAACAAGGCGGCCAGGCAACTCATTCGGAAAGACATCGGGGAATTCCTCAACAACGGGTATGCCGGCTAACTCAACACTTCCATTCAAATCACTTAGTATACTGCATAAATAACCCTTACATCCTTTTTGGATCAACTTGTAGGCCTTCATGGATGAAATTAAGTAAGGTGGGGGTACTACTCCTTTACCCTGGAAAATGACCTCGGCTAGACTCGGGGTCTTCAATGTAACGCTCTTAGTAACACAATTAATGGATGCATGATTCGCCACTAACCAATCCATTCCCAATATGACATCGAAATGGGTCATGCTCAAAGGCATCAAATCGACTAACAACTCTACACCCTCAATCACAACAACACACGCCCTATAAATGGACGCAACAATTATGTTCCTCCCAGATGGAGTAGACACAGATAATACATAATCAAGGGGTTCTAATTCTCTATCCAACTTCTCGGCGAATAAGGTAGATACAAATGAATGCGTAGAACCCGAATCAATCAATACGTATGCATCTTGAGAACAAATTGAAATGGTACCTGACACCACTGCTTCAGCATTCTGGGCGTCTCCTGGCACCAATGCGAAAACCCTGCCTTGCCTCGCCTGTACTCCTCCGATGTTATTCTTCTGTGCAGAGCCCGAGGTGCTTCCATTCCTCTTCCCATCATCGGTCCTTGCTTTCGGGCAGTCTTTCACGCGATGGCCTATCTCGCCACACTCATAGCAAGCCCCTGTCGCCCAACGGCAGACCCCAAAATGTAGCTTCCCACAACTCGTACACAACGGCTTAGCATTACCATCCTGATTTGAGTTACTGGAACCGTCCACATTCGCCTTCTTCTTGGCATTGAACGGAACTCGGCGATTGTCATAATTCTGTCTCTTCCTCTGGCCCTCACTTGAACTCTGGTATCGGTTTAAATTAGCTTCAGCCAGGATGGCCTTGTCCAGTACTCCAGCGTATGTCGGCATATTGAGCATATTGACCCTGTCTTGTATCGGTCCACGTAACCCACTTTCGAACTTTCTCGCCTTCCGGTAGTCGTCATCAACCATGTGAGGCGCATACCTCGCCAATTCGGTAAAGGCACGATCATACTCTGCCACTGTCTTGTTCCCCTGTGTCAGATTCTGGAACTCCGTGGTCTTTCGGTCTCGGACGCTAAGGGGAAAATGTTTGTTGTAGAATAACTCCAGGAATCTGGCCCAAGTCAAACCCGGATTACTTTCTCGAACCATCATCCACCACCTACGAGCATCGTCGTCTAGCGTGAATGCTGCTAAAGATACCTTCTGAGCGTCTGTACTGGGGAAAATCTCAAACAATTTCTCCATCTCTAAAACCCATGCCTCGGCTTTCATTGGCTCTATGCCCCCTTGGAATCTTGGCGGTTTCATTTTCTTGAACTCTTTGATCAGGGTTATCGTGTCGTTCCCATACAAAGCTTGCTGCGGAGGCACTTGTGGTACTGGAGAGGGTGGAGGCGGAGCTGTATGTCGGCCATTGGTCTGCTCGGCCTGGGTAGAGGTGGTACCAGTATCCTGTGGCCTCGGTTGTCTCAATTCACGAACCAAGCCTTCGACTAACCTTTCCAGTCTCTCCAATCTATCCTCGGAATGATCTCGGCCAACTGGAGGTCTACCTCTCCTCATGGTGCTGGAGGTGTGGAGGATGTGACACTTAGAACAAAATGAACAAATGAACGTGCATGCAAGTGAACATGATCATGCCGATGTAATGCACACCTTGTCAAGTAGCAAGCAACATGATGCAATCCTAGCATTCTTCTAAGGGACATCCTATGCTCTTTAGGACTCAAAGTGTGTGAATAACGTACTATAAGGATCTTGTGCTCTGATACCATTCTGTCACGCCCCCAAACCGCCCCTAGTAGTTTGGTGCCGTGATGGCCAGTAATCCGAGATTACCGAAGGCCGACTTACAAAATCACACACAATCAGAGTATAAAATATGGGGCTTACAAGTGCGGAAGTAATATATATACATATACAGAATCTAAGTAATCCATGAGAGCCGTGCTTAAGTCCAATGGAATGACATACATCTTTACAAAGTCTTACAACTTAAATACAATGAGGAAATGAGATACAAAACACATATTGACCAAAAGGCTTCTCAAGCCGACATATACAAGTACAAATGAAAAAAAAATAGGCCGAGAAGCATGATCTTCAAGATGGTGCAAAATGCTAATCCAAAACATGTCGGCTATGCACCCAAAAACACATCGGCATCACGTCTAGGCCTCAATGCCTTCTTGTTCATCACCTACATATATATAGAGAGGGTGAGCTTGGATACTCAGTGAATGATATTAGAAATAAAGGTTTTGCATGATTGATATCCAAGATTTCTTTCAAAACAATACATAGCATACTTTACAATCAAGAGGGAAATCAAGTTCATTTGCCGGCTTTCAAGTTCCTTGGATGTTAATAACATCTACTTATTACAAGGGGTGATGACATATCATGACAAGAGTGCAGTTGCATTATAGTCCCCTGCAACTAAGGACTTTCAAGACAAGCTGTGCTGCGAAAGTTTAGAGTCCTCTAGCACTAAGGACTGTCAAGACAAGCTGTGCTGCGAAAGTTTAGAGTCCTCTAGCACTAAGGACTGTCAAGACAAGAGTGCAGTTGCATTATAGTCCCCTGCAGCTAAGGACTTTCAAGAAATGTCATCAAAACAAGATAGTGTTTAATATACAAGTAGGGATAGTCATTCATGCTAGGTCAAGTACTTTTCAAAACAAGGCAAGACGAGATTTATGAAAGCAAGTGCAACATAGCTTTATCAAAAATACCACTCACATAGTTTCTTCACACGTCGGGGTCGAGACAAGCCCAAGTCCTACAAACACAGGGCAAAGCCTATTGAATGCACCTTCAACAAGTTTCGTATGTACTCAAATGGTTTCGGAAAACATGCTGGGCACCAACCAGGTCCAGGCCGAGGTTCCACACTTCCTCGCCGAGGTGTGTTCCCGAGGGCCATATGCAAGGAAAGAGGTCGGGAAACTCTGAGTTTCCCTCTGCTGATGAACATGAAAAACATGAGTGTGAAAACATGAAAAATATTGGATGCTCGATCATAATCTGTCATCACAAATCTGGGATTTTCGTGCTATGAGTTTGAAAACATGGACCTGGGTACCCGTACTTGGAATTCTTGCGGAAATAAACACAAAAACATGATTCTTTATGCAAGCTTTCAGATCAAAACAAGACTTTCTTGAAGAACACATGAATGTCATTTTCTCTTTCTAAAACCGAATTTCAAGACGATGCATGGCTTACAAATCATATCCGATCATGCAATGCAATAACATGAACATAAGGAACATCACGAGCAGATCAAGAATCTAACCTTAGAACACGAATCTAACGGTTTGATCTCAAGGAACCAAGCTTGAAGATCTACTTCCTCCCTCTAAAACTCCTTCTTCCTCTTAGAGCTTCTCTCTCTACAAGACAAGGTTATGATGCTAAATGATAGTTTTCTATACCCGGTTTTGGGGTTAACCCTCTGCTGAGACACGTGGCGGCGACTGGTTGGGTTCTTCCTGAAAAGGTGGCTGACAGGCCAGACAAAGCATGGTGGAGGGGTGTTCAACAAGCAAAGCGGTATGGGCTCTCTGACGAAGCAAAGACATCGGCTAACAGCATGGCGTATCTAACACGCTATACGGAATGGCACTCCGGCAAGGGATGACATCGTCTAACAAAAGACTTCGGCAACTAAGGTGACAATGACCTCGGCTAGGAAGGACAACGCTTGACTAAGCTGTGCCACATCTTGGCCTAGATGCGCCACACCTCGGCCTAGGTCATACCACTTCCAGGACGAGATCGCTCGGGTGCAAGTTAACATCTCGGCTAATGTGACCAAGTCAAGGACGGAGGTCGACAAGCGGTTCCAAGGTACTACTACTAGACTAAGGATGACCTCGGCTTGGAATAACATCGGCTAGCATAACTCAGGCAAGGCGCGGCCTAAGTTTCACACCAAGGAAGGAACAAGACAAGCATACTACACTTAGGCAAATCACAAGGCTTCAAAACACGGCATGCATCACATTAACTCAAGCGAAGCAAATCACAACATACACATGCAAGCTAAACAAGTCATAACCATACCGATGCTCATGAACATGATGAGGACATAAAATGCGGGTCCCTACACAAAGCCCAGTAGAAACAATCTAATACAATATATAAGTCTTAACAAAGATATAGGTATGGGATGCATGTTCAATACCCATGATAAAACCACTCATAACTCTTTTGCAAAACCATGCCACACTAAGCTTTAAATCACAATTCATGTCATCACAAGTTCCCCTTTTTGTTTTTCTCTCAATTCATTTTATCTCAACTCATATGCCATGTTCATTTCATTCAATCAACCAAATTGAGGATACAACTCAATGGGTCTTTAATCAATATAGTTATCATACAAGTACATCCATTTGCTATTTTACAGAAATTTCATCTGCGGGAATTGGCACCCATGTATACGTGCGGTTTCGGGACTTTCACCCTGGACACACAGGCCAACTTAATTTAATGGAGTCCATCCTCTTTCTTCTCCCAAACATGGATCAATATAGTTATCATACAAATACATCCATTTACTATTTTATAGAAATTTCGTCTGCGAGAATCGGCACCCATGTATACGTACAGTTTTGGGACTTTCACCCTGAACACACAGGCCAACTTAATTTAATGGAGTCCATCCCCTTTCTTCTCCCAAACATAGAGTACATCCCCTTTATCCTCCCAAACTTTATACATATACAACGTACTACACATAGTCATATTCAATGACAACCAATAAGAGATTAGTTTTAATTCACCTAATCATCATGCAATTTCTACAATAATCATAGCTATCCTCCACTGATAGCCTAATACAGATATTTCTAAACAGATATTCAATCTGAAGACATATAATATCTTCAAAATTCCGCAAGTGAGAGGTAACACATGCCCAACTTCACCATTTGTATATATACCCCTCCAATTTCATAATCTCAATGCTAATTTCATTTATTTATACACAATAACTATTTAAAACCATTTAGGGCAAAACTTCCTTTATTCCCAAGTTTTAGCCCAAGTGCCAAAATCAACTATTTTGTCATAACACACCCTCACATTTACTCCCATAATCATTTTTACCATATACATTTGAAAACCCCTCTTTTATTTCACACTCAAACCCTATATTTGTTCAAATCGTCACAAATCCCAACATTGTTTACACAATAACTAATAACTAAGTTAAAAACCATATGAGAGTGTAGAAAATCCCTATCCCAAGCTTAGAAGATCAAAGGAGCAAAGGAGAAACTTCAAAGACGCAGAAACCAAGCTTTATTCGGATCAAAATGTAGCCCTTGAGGTGCTCTTCCTTTTTAACATAGGCACATGGGTAGAGAATGCAATGGATCTAGGTGAAAATGAAGAGAGAGAGAGAGAGAGAGTGAGTGTGTGTTTTGAAGAGAGGAGCTCTAGATCTAGGGTTTTTGAAAAGCAGAGAGAGAGATATATGAAAAAGTGATGTAAAATATCACTTTTATGGACTGAAATGCGCACAGTCCGCTCGAGCACGAGAAGTGACGCTCAAGCATCTGACACAATAAAATGTTTCGCTCGAGCGCAAGAAGTGACGCTCGAATGCCAAGACACAATGAAAAAGACCATCATCGCTCGAGCATAGGAAGTGACACTCGAACGTAGAATACAAACATCCAGTACTTTTGCAGACAACAAACGAACACTCGAGCGCAAGAAGTGGCCGCTCGAACTGAGCCTGCTCAAGCACAGAAAGACCCGCTGGAGCGTAAAATACACTCTCCTAGTAGTTTTGCAGACCTGCAAAAGTACTGAGAGTTTTCAAAGCCCACTTGAGCGCAAGAAGTGCTGCTCGAGCAGAGAAGTAAAAAATCTAGGCAACAAGAGTTTGGAAAACGAGAAACCAACCTGCCCCAAATGCAATTGCAACAACCCGATAATCAAAATTAAGGGAAAACAAGGGAAACAAGATATGAACAACCATACAAAACCATAAAACCTGAGTCCGGAATGCAACAAGGGCCGGGTCAAAATCGGAATCGCTATAAAACTCAATTAACTAATACAATTCTTATTTCCAAAATTGCACAATTTAAACCACAGTTAGAAACCATAGTCTGTTCTGCTTTACCAAGTGCTTTCTGGCATAGGAAAAAACATGTAGTCACACTTCCTTACATTAAAATTTTTTAATGAATGACTAATTCCTACTAAATCCAGACCAATTCAAATGAATAATGAATTAGTAGAAATGAGTAAAAAAGAGATTAGTGAATTACTAAAAAATAATATCATTAGTAAAAGCAACTCACCTCGGTCTTGTCTTTCTTTTTATGTTAATAAAAATATTGAACTTGAACATGGCATTCCGCGATTAGTCATTAACTATAAACCCTTAAACGAAGTTTTAGAATGGATAAGATATCCACTCCCCAATAAAAAAGATTTAATCAAAAGACTTAGCCAAGTTGTCATTTTTAGTAAATTTGATCTTAAAAGTGGGTTTTAGAAAATACAAATTCACCCAAATGATTGCTACAAAACTACTTTTACTACACATTTTGGTCATTATGAATGGAATGTAATGTCTTTTGGTTTAAAATATGCCCCTAGTGAATTTCAAAATATCATGAACGAAATATTTAATCCCTATAATCATTTTTCTATAGTCTACATAGATGACATCCTTATCTTCTCCAAATCCATTTTGAACATTGGAAACATCTTCAGTCCTTCTTTCACATTATTAAATATAATGGCTTAGTCATTTCTGCTCCTAAAATTAAGTTGTTTCAAACCAAAGTTTGATGTTTAGGTTATGACATGTACTGAAGTACTATTTTCCCCATAAGTCGTTACATTGAATTTGCTTGTAAGCTTTCTGATGAAATCTTAGACAAAACCTTGTTACAACGTTTTTTAGGTTCCCTTAATTATATTGTTGAATTCTATAAAGACCTTAGGAAAACTTATCAACCCCTTTTTGATCGGTTGAAAGATCATTCTCCTCCATGGTCTTCCAGTCATACTGCTATAGTTCAATAAGTCAAAAAATATGTCAAAACTTTGCCTTGCCTTGGGATTCCTACTGAAAATTCATTCAAAATTATTCAAACTGGTGCCTTTGATGTTGGTTATAGTGGCATTCTCCTTCAAAAGGTCACTTCCATGTCATCTGAACCAATTGCTCATTTTCATTCTGGTGTTTGGAACAAAGCACGAAAAAATTATAGTACTATTAAAAAAGAAATTTTATCTATTGTATTATGTATTAGTAAATTTCAAGACGATATTTTAAATCAAAATTTTTTATTACGCGTTGATTGTAAAATTGCTAAATATGTTTTAGAAAAAGATGTTTAAAATATTGCTAGTAAGCATATTTTTGCTCGTTGGCAATCTATTTTAATTATCTTTGATTTTGATATTGAATATATTCATGGTAGTCAAAATTCTATCCTTGATTTCCTTACCCGAGAATTTTTACAGGGGGGCAAGTATGTCATGCCTACTCTTTATTGTTCTACACACAAATTACAAGTCACTCAATATCGCAAAATTATTCGTCATTATGCCTTTAAAATCGCCTACTCAAAAACCATTGCCCAAGATCCTTACCTTCAATTTCATCAGATTAGAAGTCAATGCAATTTAATTGCCCATTACACTAATCTGCTCAATTTTCATATTGATAGGTTAGATATCCTCAGTGGATGCTAATCTGTTTTTGTCTCTTCCATTACAGATGTCAGGTCACAAGTCTTCTTCTAGACCTCTTGCCATTGTGCCAATCAGTCAGCCTATTATTGCACTTCCAATTGATCTAGTCAACCAGTACCAAATTCTTAGTAACATTCCTAAACCTAGTTACACCTCTGCACTTGTTTTAGATCCCTTTGCTTGCTAGTTAATTACACCAATGCCTCCTAATCATCCATACAGATCTACACCAGGAACAGATTATGTTCTTAAACATGCATTCAACCTTTTTTTTTTTAATAAAGAACCAGTCCACAAAAACATTCACAATGTCCTTGATTTAGTAAAATCATATTTCCCTTCTGGATGGCATTTCATTCATTCTCATCCAGACAAGTCAATTACTTTTTACAAAGATATTCTCTTTCATCACAAGTCCATAGTCATTAAACTCATTCATGATCGAGTCAATACTAGTAAAATCATCTACCACTCTCTCTCTCTATATAATATTGTATCCCTTGATGAATGGGATCTCCCTTAGTTAATACGAGATCTTCCCAATCACAAGATACAATACAGTTACTATGATTATATTGATGTCTGGTTAAAAATACTTCTACACCAAAATGAGTCAAACAATCACTCCTGGATTTTCTCTTTTGATTGTAAATTCAAGTCAGAATTACCTTCCTGGTTTCTGATATGGTGGTCTCAATATGGTGCAATTTCAGAAATTATTCCTGCTGACCTAATGGAACAAGTTACTTATTTATCTTCAGTAAACAAATTGAGTCAACATAAAAGTCAATTCCCTATATTGCTCCATTTTATGTCCCAATATAAAGTCCCTTGGATGTTTAAATAGCAATACAATCTTTCCAAAAACATAGTCAGTCGGCAACATTTTGTTAAATGGTGGGATGCATTCAAAGCCCATTGAATTATTGAACAAGTCCACAAGAATTTCCAGTCAACATTCATGCTCCTACTCCTGCAATGGTCAAGTCTTCTCAGCAGAACTCAACTGCTTCAGTCACTCAAGAAAGCCCACTTCCTCTTACAACAGTTAGACTTGGAAGTCCAGCACCCAGCTTTGAGCCTTCCAAATCCAAGTCATCCAAGTCCAAGCCCAAAGCAAAGCCCAAGTCCAAGACTCGTAATGAAGAATTAATTTAGACTGCAAAGTTACTATTGTCCCAAGCCAAGTCACAAGTTGAAGATGAAGCTTCAGATGGATTAGCCTCATCTGAAGCCTCTACTAGTCATGACCCGTATGGTCCACAATTTCAAGATACTCAGGACCCATATGCCTAAAATAGTAATTGGATTCCATATATACATCAACTTCAATCACTACTCTTACTTTGAGAAAAGCTACTAATATATATATATATATATATTGATTCCCAATCAGTCAACTACGCAGTCACGCCTCTCTACCAAAAGTAAATGAACAGTGAAAAAAGTCACTATTCACTATTCACTCAAAGACAAGTCCAGAACAGTTAAAAGAAAAGACAACTTTCAGTCAATCATTGAAAGCAGCAGACAGCACCCATGTGCCTCCATGTGCTACTTTTCAGTCAGAATCACAGCTCACAAGCATCGCAATCATCTAATTCACCAATAAAAGAGTCTCCTTAGTCAAGGAAAATTTAGAGTTCAAAACCTTAGAACTCCCAAAGTTTATCTCCTAGTCTCTATAATATATAAACAATTTTATTTCTGTATTTTGAGATTATGTATTTTGAAATCATGCTTTCAAGCTATTTCTAGTAAACAAATTGTAAGTTTTATTTGCTTAAGTTTTATGTTATTTACATTTTGTACGTTATTTACATTAAGTAAGTGTGAGTTCCCCTCCTTTTGCGTTAATTCCATCTTTTTATATATATAATGCTATTTAAATAATTCAACTAGATGGGTCGCAAAATGGATACAGGTGTTTGGTCACAACCCAATCCAAACCCAGTCTAAAACATATGCACAAGACAAGCCCAGTCCAGCATAGCACAATATGGCCCATGCCCAAGACTAAGTCTAACACATGCATGCACCCAAGCCTAGGCCAGTGTAGACCAAGACTAAAACTAAGTCTAAGTCCAAGTCCAAGCCTAGCCCAAGCCCAACTTCTATTGATGCCCATTTTATGAGACAATTCTCATTCACAACTTAATGGTTTCAACCCATTATTTTTATATTGTAATCTTCTCACTTGAGAGGATACAAAACCACTCAGACCCATCTCAACCAATGGTTGGGTCCCACTTTAATTTCAAATTAAAGTTACCGAAAAATCATTATTTTCCAACAAAAGGCAACACTCTCTTATATCTTCTCTAATTATAAACCAATCATATCACTTACACATTATTGGGTCTAAAAAATGGATCTAGAAAAGAGCTTATATATGTCATTTTTTTTTAAATACAATTTGTTAAAATTCATTTAAAAACTGAGATTTAGATTCACCATCCAAAACAAAACAAAAACAAATAAAAATAGAGATTTAGATTTATAATGACAAATTTGCAGTACATTATTCGATGAAATTTATGATGTTATTTGTAATAGAAAAAGTGAATCAAGCTTGGCATGGACTCTTCCTAACATGTTAATCTCTTTCCCCCTCCTCTCCTTTTTACAACTTTCATGATAAACCACCGCCTCCATTCCCACCAACCACGACCACCACTGTAGACACCCCATTTTTGACCGTCCTCAAGACTTGGGTGTCGCTGTTTGAACACTCGGTGATCATCCTTGTTTGTGTTCGTCTTGAGTTCTCGGAGGTCTCAGCTATGCGCCTTGCCTCAGGATCTCTCGATTCGACTGTTTTGTGTTTGATTTTGCACCAAACACTTGTGTTTTTGCTTTGGAGGGCAGGGAATGGCTTTTTGGCCATCCCCACACTCCACCGGCCATGGCTTGAGGCCACTGGCTGTGTTTTGTTGCCATCGGCCAAATGTTGGGCCAACCGGCACTCTAGATGGTCGATCGGCCATCTATTTTGGTCAAATTGCATTTTTGGCTGGCCGACCACTGTTCATCTGCTTTTGCAGATATTTTTATGCCAGCTGTGCTAACTGTCATACACTTTGCTCCCCTCCATACACGTGTATGGAGGGATCTCCCTCTTGACTAGCTTGTTTGGAAAGCTTTACAAGAGCGATTGTCTATAAGAGGGAGCCTCTTCTCCCTCCATTAGGGTTAGAAAAAAAAGCTCCAGATGTCTGGTTTTTAGGGTTAGAAGTGTGTGTCTATTCTATCTCTATACCTCCCTCCCTTGTGAGTTAAGTGTGTGTTTGTCCTTATTATTGCACACAAACACCTACTATTACACCTTTCCTTAGTTGCTGAGGCATTAGAGGTTGATCTTGGACTTTTTGAGCTGGTTTTGATCCAAGAAGAGGTCTGGTCTTGTGATCTTGGAAGTATTCTTCAAGGGTGAGTGTTCTTGCCCTTTATTCCCCATTTTTGCATAGCTTTTTTGACTATCTTGCAACTGTTTTTAGACTTTTTATATAACTAATAAAAGTCTTGACTTTGAGTGCTTAACATAGTTGTTTAAGGTTGCTTTGTCATTTGGGGGTGTTTGACCCCTCTTAGGCCTTATTTGGCCCTATTTTTGTGCTATTTTGGTGAGCTCCGGGACCACTTTGTTTGGGCCTCGTGGTGAGGATGGTGCCTTAAGGTCCTAAGAAGGAGAGGGCCACCCCCTCTCCTTATTGTCTTCAATAATGGCCATTTAAGCCTCATTAGTGAGCACCTTGTCTAAGTGTATGTTGGCTATGCCTTAACTATTTTTTATGCTTATTATGCCATAATATAGCATTGTTGTGAGTTGGTTTAGGTACACCATGCTTGCTTAGCATACATGTCTTGTAATGCCATGAATTGCCTTAACATGCCTTGTGCTTTGAGCCTTGTTCCTAGCATGTTTTTGGCTTAGCTTTGTGAAGCTTTTATGCTTGTTTTAGCATGCTAAAGGTCTATTTTTGATCATTTGGGTTGTCCATGCTTTGCTTCATGTAGCTACCATGTAACCTCTCTTGTATGCCTTAAGCATTGACCCCTCTAGCATGCCATCCTTGCATCATTTCAGTGGTTTGGAACCACTTGTCATGTCATTTCAGTCCTCATGGCATGCTTGTATGCTTGCATTTGATGTCCCTTTAATGCTTTATAAGGTTGTCATCTTATGCTCTATGTTTGGCCTCTTTTCTATGCTTTCATGTTTAAACCATTTAGACGCCATCTAGGTATGTCTTTGGTCTTGTTTAGACCTGCATTGGGGCTGTTTGGAGTTCCCTTGGCCCTTTGAGGCTTGGTTGGCATGGCCATGGTTTGAGCCCTTTGGTTGGCCTCAAGCTTTGGGCTTGTTAGCATGCTTCGATTGCTTGGTTTAGGTTGGTTTGGCACCATCCTCATGTGATTTTCAGAGCTTATATTGCTTGCCATATGCCCATGTTTAGCCTCTTTTAAGTGTACTTAGAAGTTGCTCTTTGATGCCTAAGTGATGGACCATGTTTGCATGCATGCTTGTATGTGCATTTGGCCCCCATTTCCTTAGCATTGGCCACTGTTTTGGGCCTAGTTGAGGGCTGCTCAAATTGGTTTAAGTCCACCCTTTATGTGTTGGTGCATGCTTACCATGTGTGTTGTTGCATACTTATGTGTTGTTGCATGTTTAGGTTGTTTAACATGTTGCTACATATTTACCCCATGTGTTGTTGCATGATTGAATGAAGTCACATGCTTGCTTGCATGCTTGACCATCCCCATTGTATCGAGCATACTTATTGGTTAGCATGATTGTCACATGACTTGAATGCTTGTTCGCATTGTTCATGTTGCATACTAGCTCATATGTCTATTTTGCATTGCATTGACATGCATGCTTAGCCTCTTGAATTGAGTATGATAGAGGTTGAGCTCCTTGCTTGTTTATGTGCATTTCATTTGAAATCAAAGTGCATAACTTGGTTTCTTGGGCCATCACGCATCAAAATGCGCGATTGGTGGCCCGAGAACCGAGAACCATGTCCCTTTGAGTCATAAACATGATAAGGGATGTGTTGGTGCACACATTTGCTTGGAATGCATTGCCATGCCTTGTTTTGCCCTCTGCTGCTGTCAAAACAGGCTTCTGCAGGAAGATTTGGCCAGCCGATCATCTTTAGTGCCGACCGACCAACAATTGGTGGCCGATAGCTTAACCAGTGGCCGGTGATCATTTACTTTGGCCGGTGACCATTTCCCTTGGCTGGTGGTATCCCACAGGGTTCATAGAGTGCACCTTGGGAATTTTGCAATGATCAGAGAAGGAAAACAGTATGGACAGAGGCAACCAGTGCATGGCAGTGGACTTCCGAGCGGAGCCGAGCACGCATTGCATTGGACCCTCTTCCCGAGGCTATTTACTGTTTTATTAGATTAGTTAATTTGCTTAACTAGTTTAATTGGTCTGTAATATTTCATTAGCTTGTAGGTTAGTTAAATCTGTATTATTCTTTCGGTCCCTCCGAGCGAGGGCAAATTTGTAATAAGTGTGGGTGCGTGTGTTCATGTCTTCTAACCCCCACTTCTTTCTCCCTTTTACTTACCTGCTTTGATGGTTAGTACTAGGACATATTTAACTTAGCATCCTTATGCTATGCATGCGTGCATCATTCATCAGTATTGCATGCATCGGGCTCGACGTATCATACTAACTGCATAGTATTTCAAATCAAACTTGAATATATGTTATCTGTCGCATCTCACATGCCATTCATAGATTACCCGAGCCTATTCTAGTGATATTTTGTATGAGATACATTAGCTACCTTAACATGAATTAGGATCATGCATATGATTACTAACTAGTTCACTGTTTTGGCACAGAGTACGATGTAAGTATTTATGCTTTAGCATCTCACATGAGTGTGAATGTTAACATGATAGCATGCTTACCATGTGGCTATATGCTTATGTGATATAACTGCATGAATGCCGGTGGGTGAATGTTGGATTGCTTGAGTTGGAACAACTCATCAAAATCCGTGTCTTAGTCTACTCGCGAGTAGCAAATTTCAAAACATTTTCCAAACAAACGGATATGCGATGCTTTGCTCCAAATTAGGCGATCTAGTCTATACTTGTTTTGCTGTGTGCATCACGTAGTAATTCTAGCTAATTAAACCGGAATAAGAACACATAACGTTTTCAAAACAAGATATCATGATTAGTAGAGGCCAATCTTCGGATCGGGGGAGAGGGGGTGCTCATAGCTGACCTTCCCCAATCGTACCCAAGTTCCCGAGCCAAGGCAACTTTGGTAATGACGGATACGTGGCCTTAGGCAAACGAGTCAGGGTTTCCTAAATTCACCCAAAATAAAATATTTAGGTGGCGACTTTGTATCTGGCAAAGCAGTCCATGTTTGGCACTTCTTTCTAAAAATCTATTTTCCAAAACGATTTGTCGGATTTGGACTCTTTGGTTCAAATTAAGAACCGTGACACAAAAGGGAGTCCGAACTGTGGTGGCATAAAGCCCAAGGGCGCGTCCACAGTTTCTGGCGACTCTGCTGGGGATTTAGAGAGCTTGACTCGAACTCGTGATATCCTGTTTTGATTTCACTTATGTGATTCTTTGCATTGCATGTGCATTGGTGCGCCTAGGACACAGTGTTTGCCATCTGCCATTCCTAAACGGTTTGCCGGAGGCTTGTCTTGTCAAGGCATGACCATAAGGCTGACCGGTTATGAGCTCTGACAGTATGGGAACACAAACCTCAGTTTTACCGGGGCACTGTTTTGACCATTCGACCTAGTGCATATCGAAATCCGTAGCGACCATTCCAAGCTAGGACAGGTTGCTTACCCGATGTTAGGTTGTTTGAAACCGCTGTGTGCGTAGTGAAACCCTAGCTCCAAACAAAATAGGATTGGGAAACCCTACCCCAACATAGGGGTGTTTTGGCTCTCTCTTACTTGCTATGTGCTTTTAGAGTGTATCTCTACAGGAACGTACATACCAGTTTGCAAGTCTGGGGCATCAGGCCTAAAGGCATCAGTATCAGAATTTGAGAATCGGTTATATCCGCGGATATCAGATTCGGTGTTTCGGGGTAGTGATTTTGTGGAACAGTGATTAGTAGTAGAGTACAGTTATTCGGCTACGCTTATGTCTGTTCAGTTGGGCTGAAATACTATTTGCTTTCCCTTTCAGTCCAGAGATTTGGGGTCAGAGATTTGGTGTTCTTCCTCGCTGAGGCAAAACAAATATCGGATCCATCGATCACCGACTGCATCGTCTCCGTTTGGTTCAATGGACTTATGACGACCCAAAGCTCAGAGGCAATTGTGGTTATGGCAGCCGCGTTAGACCAAGGGATCATCTCGCAGGATGAGACCAATGTTGATGTACCGCATCCACCTAGGTCGCCTACTGCACACCCGATCTGGACCCCCTAGTTGTATCAGGCTCGTGAGCCCACCACGTTTGAGTTAATGGGAATGATCGGCGACCTCCAGAGATCCGTGGCCGATCTGGCCTATGGAATGTCGGCTTTGCCACTAGCCACATCATATGCCGGGAATTTTGTACCACAGGAGCCCCCGTTACTGGGGCAGATTATGATCGAGCTCAGCCAACCAGAGGTTGCCTCCAGCTACAGTAACGGCGTGTCAACAACAACCGGGTTTTGCTCTGATATAGTAACCCAAACCCTCGATTAGACTAAGGCTAGAGGTAAGAACAAAGTGGGAACAGATGCTGATCCCGTTGGATAACTGCTGTGGGCAGTCGAGGTTTTGAAAGTCGGGGGAATAAATAAGCAGCAAGTGTTCGCAGTCATGACTAAAGCTGTAGATGATGCTTTCCCCACTCCAACCGAAGGCAGTTCAAGCCAGGCAGAAAACGGGATAGGCCCCGTCATGCCAAGACAGTTCCTTTCATTCCTAATCCTGCACCAGGAAAAGATCAGAAAGCCAAGGCAGTGCCTGCCGACCCTTTTGCTAGTGTGTCTAGCAAGAACCCTCAGACTTCGAAGTACCTGCCTCGAGGGCGCAGAGTCTTTCACGCCCTCTACATGCCTTTGTCTAGGGCATTTCAAATTTTGGCTAAAAAGGGGCATCTTAAACCCCTCGAGCCTCGGCCTCTCCCGAAGAATCTCCCTCTCTCACATGATGCTACCTTGTACTGCGCGTACCACCAACAGTCCGGTCACAGCACCGACGGTTGTTTTCGCCTTTGTCATGAAGTGCAAGATTCAATCGACAATGAGGTTATCCTCCCACCTACCTCAGCAAAGTCTGTCACTACTGAGCTATTGGACTTTGAAGATACTGCAAGTTTGTGATCAGGGGTTGGACCACCTGCGGGCGGCACTCGGTGCATTTCGGACGTGGTATCTGGCACGCACTTTTGAGCGTCTACGAATGCCAATTTTTGTGGTCCCTGACTTAGGTGTTGAGTCAGTTCGGTGGTCTTGTTTTGAGTCTGTCTCTTTGTTTTGAGTCAGTCTTTTTGCTTAAGGGTCTGTCTTTTCGCGTCGAGTCAGTCCCATTGTATAGAATGTCGGGTGATTTCGGGGTTGTTGCCTTGAATGCCCTTTGGTTTTGTAATTACCCTTTTGCTTTCTTTTGAGTCTGTCTCTGCCGTGGAGCTAGTTGTAACCAGGAAATCTGAATGAAACAACTATGGCTGTCATGTTTTGTACTTATTGCTGCTTTGAGCCAGTTGTGCCAACAGATCTGAATGAAAAGGCAGTAATTCCCACACTCTTGTGTTTGCTTCTGCCGTGTGCCAGTTGTGCTAGAAATTCTAAATGAGATGACAGTATTTGACTAGAAGCTGTGTCTTTTATGTGCCTTGAAATCATTGCATTGACCTAAGTTTTTTAAAACTTTTTTGAACACTGCGGTGAAAACAAAGGGGAAGGAATTCCTCGGGATTTGCAAAACTTTGATCAAATTGAGAGAAAGAGAGGCGTGCTAAGTCCTTAATGATTGAAATCATGCTTGTCAGCGTGAGTACTGAGAATGACCCTGGCTTGATCCAGACTGGTTCCACACTATCTTCAGCGCGAGCGATTTGTCGCTTCTTTAAAAACTTTCAAAAAAAAATGTTTTGTGCGGTCCTGCAAAGACCTGTGTGGAATCGCTCTTAAGATTGTGCAGCTTAGGATCGCTCTCAGCCTCAAGACTTGAGCCCTTGCTTTAAAACCTTGAACCACAATTCGGAATGTTCAACGATCGACCATCAAGAGGGGCCTGTGTGGCCAGATTGGAAGCAGCCCTTGAACAATAGGCACCAAAGTCAGATGAAGAAGATCAGATCTCATCAGAAGAAGCTTGTGAAGCTAGAACAGAAGCACCCCTCCAACTAGGGGCAAAAATGTCCGATGAGCTCGAAGAGCCGAAGATGGGTCCTTCAGCAAATCAATACAACAGTCATTTTCCTGGATTCAGATGACTTCAGGATCTTAAAACCATTTGGCATGGACTTGTTACACTTTTACCCTTTGAGAGGCTCGCTAGGCTGAAAACCCGGAAGGGCGACCCAGGCAAAAGTTAGAGCAAGAGAAAATACAAAAAAAAAAAGAAAAAAAATGCAAAAGAAATGAAAAGAGAAAAATAGAAAAAAAAAAGAAAAAAAGAAAAGAAAAGAATTGAAAAAGGAAAGAAGAACAAAGCTCGCAAGGTCGAAAACCCGTAACGGCCGCCTTGGCAAAAGTTAGAGCCTAAAAAGTGAAGGTTAATACCCGAGTGTACCTTAACCCGAACTACGTAAGGCTTGATTCCCATGTTTGGGATACGTAGGCAACTTCATCTTGAAGTCCAGCCCCCAACGCTTTCATAGTGACTGAGTCCATGTAATGGTTTTGATCATCCTTGCCTTCTCTAAATCCGATAGTTCAGTTGTGACAACATGAACTACGTAGGCTTGATTCCCATGTTTGAGATACGTAGGCAACTTCATCCTGAAGTCCAGCCACCAACACTTTCAAAGTGACTGTGTCCATATATTGGTTTTGACCATCTTCGTCTTCTCTGTATCCGAGAGTTCGGTTGCGATCATCACTAATAAGGACTGACTACAGTATCCTGCGGCATTATCCAGACAAGGGGCAACTTTCCGTTGCCATGAGTCGCCATCCAAACCAGGGGCAACTTTCCGTTGCCGTGCTGTGCCCTTTGGAACAAGGGGCAATTTTCCATTGCCTCCGATTCGAGGTTGTACATCTCGAGAGTAAGTTTCATGCTCGTTGAGCACCGGCTATTTGCCAAAATGATTTTTGAGATTTTTTTTACTGAGGTTGACTATTTTCTCCAAAATTATTCTATCTTTTCCAAAACTGGACCATTTTCTTAGACCCAAGAGAGGAAAATTTTTAGTGCTTATAGCCTGACTTGCATGGCTTTCAAATCAGAAAATTGAACCAACATGTTAATCTGTAGCGACCCTAATTTTCTTAAGTCATTTATTTATTATTATGATTATTATATCTTATTTTATTTTTGACTTTATTAATTGTGTAGGTTACACGAGAATTTAATATGATAATTAATGAATTTAATGTGGTAATTAATTAATTTAATGTGTTATTTAATATATATAATTAATCTAAATATTTATATTTGTTTTATATAAAAAAAAAGGAAAGGTGTATTTATATTTGTTATTCACATACATATGTATATATAATATCGTATATTTATATTTATATATATTATAAATTGTTGTATAATATTATATAATAGTTTATTAGGTTGTTATGGATGACATTTAAGTTTTATATATATATATATATATATAATATGTAGTCAATTAGGTTAGAAGCAAAAAGAAAGAAAAAGAGAGTGCAGAGAGAGAGAGAGAGAGAGAGAGAGAGAGAGAGAGAGAGAGAGAGAGAGAGAGAGAGAGAGAGAGAGAGAGAGAGAGAGAGAGAGAGAGAGAGAGAGAGAGAGAGAGAGAGAGAGAGAGAGGAAAACCAAGATCAAGAAAAGAAAAAAAAACAAGAAAGCCGAGATAAAGAGGAACACCGGGAAAAAGGAAGGGGGAAAAAATAGAAAGATTAGGGTTTTATTTTGGTGGCTCATTTAGTTCTCCAAATATTTTATTGACCTTCAAAATAATATTGTGAGTACAAAACCCATTTTCCTTGATTTATGTTTAATTCGCGGTTTTATTTAATTATTTATTTTTATTTGTTTGATGTTAGTTTGATTTTGTTTTATATAAAGATGATAGATTAATTTTAATTATTTTGATTAGTTGTGGATATAAGATTTAAGGTTTATAGATGATAGATTGATTTTAAGTATTTTGACTAGTAGTATATGTAAAGTTTAGGGTTCTTAGATAAGTGATTGATTTTAATTACTTTGATTAGTTGTGTGGGTAAACTTTAGGATTTTTTAGATGATTGATTAATTTTAATTACTTTGATTAGATATATATGTAAAGTTTAGGATTTTTAGATGATTGATTAATTTTAATTATGTTTATTAGACGTATATGTAAGGTTTAAGATTTTTAGATGATTAGTTGATTGTAATAATTTTAATTAGTTGGGTATGAAAGGTTTGGGATTTTTTTTTTTTGACGATTGATTAATTTTAATTATGTTGATTAGACGTATATGTAAGATTTAAGATTTTTAGATGATTAATAGATTGTAATAATTTTAATTAGTTGGGTATGAAAGGTTTGGGATTTTTTTTCGACGATTGATTAATTTTAATTATGTTGATTAGACGTATATGTAAGATTTAAGATTTTTAGATGATTAATAGATTGTAATAATTTTAATTAGTTGGGTATGAAAGGTTTGGGATTTTTTTTAGACGATTGATTAATTTTAATTATGTTGATTAGACGTATATGCAAGATTTAGGATTTTTAGATGATTAATAGATTGTAATAATTTTAATTAGTTGGGTGTGAAAGGTTTGGGATTGTTTTAGTCGATTGATTAATTTTAATTATGTTGATTAGACGTATATGTAAGATTTAGGATTTTTAGATGATTAATAGATTGTAATAATTTTAATTAGTTGGGTATGTAAGGTTTGGAATTGTTTTAGATGATTGATTAATTTTAATTATGTTGATTAGACGTATATGTAAGGTTTAGGATTTTTAGATGATTAATTGATTGTAATAGTTTTAATTAGTTGGGTATGTAAGGTTTGGGTTTTTTTTTTAGGTGACTGATTAATTTTAATTATGCTGATTAGATGTATATGTAAGGTTTAAGGTTTTAGATGATTAATTGATTGTAATAATTTTAATTAATTGAGTATGTAAGGTTTAGGATTTTTAGATGATTGATTAATTTTAATTATGTTGATTAGATGTATATGTAAGGTTTAAGGTTTTAGATGATTAATTGATTGTAATAATTTTAATTAATTGAGTATGTAAGGTTTAGGATTTTTAGATGATTGATTAATTTTAATTATGTTGATTAGATGTATATGTAAGGTCTAAGATTTTAGATAATTAATTGATTGTAATTATTTTAATTAGTTGGATATGTAAGGTTTAGAATTTTTGAATGATTGACTAATTTTTTAATTATTTTGATTAGACGTGTATGTAAGGTTTAGAGTTTTTGGATGATTGATTGATTTTAATTATTTGCATTTGTTGGGTATGCAAGGTTTAGGGTTTTATTTTGGGTGACTTTATTAATTCTTTGGGTGATTCTTTGATCTTCAAAAATAATTGTGAGTACAAAATCCACTTCCCTTGATTTATATTTAATTCTTTGTTTTTATTTATTTATTTAATATTAGTTTGATTTTATATTTACATATAGATGATAGATTGATTTTAATTATTTTGATTAGTTGTGTAGGTAAAGTTTAGGTTTTTTTTTAGATGATTGATTAATTTTAATTATTTTGTTTAGTTATGTATGCAAGGTTTAGGGTTTATAGATGATTGATTGATTTTAATTATTTTGATTAGTTGTTTCTATAAGGTTTAGGGTTTTTAAATGATTGATTGATTTTAATTATTTTGATTAATTGTATATGCAAGATTTAGGATTTTTATATGGATTGATTTTATGATTGTAATCATACTCATGATTATATAAAATTAAAATAAACTTAGAATCCATAGATATTGGTTAGAGGATGGATTGATTCATTGTTTTTATTTATTTATTTATATTTGATGTTGGATTGATTTTATATTTGCCTGTAGATGATGGATTGATTTTAATTATTTTGATTAGTTGTGGATGCCATGTTTAAGATTTTATATGGATTTATTTTATGGTTGTAATTACACTCAGGGTCATATGAAATTGATATTAATTAAGAACATATAGATAAATTCCTTATACTCCACCATGACTCCATGGATTGTTGTTTTATTTGAGTGATGGGGAGAAAGAGTGTATAAAAAAAGTGAGGATTATGAGAGTTGTTTAATGCCTTATGCCCGGCATTGTTATATTTGTCTCATGATGTTGATGAGATGTTATTTATATTGTTGCCTCGTTCTCATGAGTAGACGAGTGCTTTGATTTGCGCGCATACGTATATGCTAACCATCCGGGGAGTGTGAGTCAAACTCGGGACGATATCCCCGTGCAAGTTTGGCTTCGGAGCGGTGTTAGGTATACGGGAGGCACATGGGATATATGTGTAGGCCGGAAGGGGAGAGCCGAAGTGGTGGAGTTAAGGAACAAAGAATTTAATTATGAATTTATTAGTATAGTGTGTATGGTACTGTTATGTACATGATAAAAAAATAGTAAACGATCTTGATGAATTATGAAATTTGAGGAGAGGCATGTATACGTGATTTTGGACAACTCTTATGTTGTACCTTTTTATTAAAAAGATCGATTAGAACTTATAATCGGATGACCTTGGTTATTGTCGGTTTGATTCACTTTGGTAATGCAGATTTTATAGGCTGTTTTAACCCATGAAACGAGTTCATTTTTATTGGTTTCGCGTAAACTGAAGTAAAACATTATTCTGCACACTTTTCATGTTTTGAACTTTTTCGGAAAAAAAAAAAATCATCTTATGGCAGTTTTTGTTGGTTTTCAGCTTCATATTTTTCGATTGAATTCCGTCTAGATTTTTTTTTAGATCAAGTCTTTCTCTTAATCTGTTCAGTTTCTGTTAAATTCGTTCACGTTGTCTTTTAGGAAATTTGATTCGGTACAACTTTCGTTCTTTGAGTTTGATCAATTCGAATTATTTAAGTATGAAACGATGTAATTTTATATTTGTTTCAACAAGTTACTTATGATTAAATTATACTAATTTTATTTGTTTTGCAGGATGGTGGGTCTTACTAACTTTTTATGCAGGGCTGACCCACCATATTTCTATTTCTATTTTGTTTATTTTATAATAAATTTATATTTCGTTGTGTACGGACAAGAAACTAAATGCCACCGTGTCTCGAGAAACTACCCATTCGTCTCGGTGCGGTTGGAACTACTTGTCTTGTCCCGTGATAAGAAATAATGTACTTTTTGTTTGTGTCTGGTGGACACGTGGGTGTCAATTCTTGTACTCATACCAGTATACTTGTATACTGACCCGTTTTGTCTCTTGGCAACTCGGGTGCGTTCTGTTTGAGCGCAGCTGAGCTTCATTTGCAGGATTAGTTGGGGCTACGGTGGTGACTTGGATTTACGATAGTGTTGGACCTGCCGTTTGGACTTCTTTTGTTTTATTGAGTTAATGATTGATATTAGTCTATGTATTTATTATTCTCTTTATGACTTTAGTATTGGAATAATTTAGATTGGTTTGTAACCGTACTTTATTTAAGTTGTTTGGACTAGTTGTTGGCACTTAATGTTGAGGTATTTGTTAGTAATGAGATTATGGTGGATGGTTTAGTTGGCGTTTTAATTTTTTTTGTTTCACCCCTAGGATTTGGATGATGGAATATTGATTGGAGTTTAGTCCTAATTTAATATTTAGTTGTCCAAATTTTGGGGCCTGACATAATCTAACTCTCATTTTGGTCAAAATGATGAAATAGGGGCACAGTTGAGTCAGGTGTTCTGTCTTTTCCCCGTCGTCAGCTACTTGCCAGAAGGGCACTCTATTCGCCAGAAGAAGGGCACAACTGAAGTTAACAACAAAGGCGTGAAAGCTCTCAACAACCTTCAAGCAACGAGGTATCGAGCCAAGTGCGAAGCACAAATTGGAATGGATCAAGATACTCCATCCGGAACATCGACTAGACGTCCCGGGAGGAAATAGCCGCGAGCTAATAGTGTTGGGCGTGAACCCACAACTTCCTATTCATCTACTAACCACCCTGGGGAGGGATGAAAAATGAGAGAATAAAGAATAGAGAGGTGTAAGTTGAGAGAAAAGTGAGCAAAAGTGTTTTTGAGAGAAAAAATCGAGCCTGAGAGCCGAGTGATGTGAGAATCACAAATGGAAAAGGGTGGAAAATAATGCCCGAAGGAACTGGCTCCTCGTGATTTAAGGTTTCTCGTTTTTGTAAACACGTCGGTATGTCGTGTCTTTTGTTTTGTTTACCTGAACTTTTGTTTTGAGTCTTTTCCGAGCGTGTCTTGTTATGATTAGGTCGTGTACTTTATGTTTGAGTCTTTTTTACTGTGTTCAGTTGTAGGCTCAATACCCCGGTTTGAAAAACCCTTTTTCAATCTTAAAATTTTTTTAATCATGCTGCGCTCAGAGTGCTGTGCCATTCTCCACATTTATGCGAAGCAAAAGATAAAAAAAAGGGGAAAATTTGGGGCATCTGAGTGTGCTTCAACTTCAGCCGATTCTACCTTTGTACTCTGTCTTGTTAAATTGGACTGTTTGTTCAGGGTTTGCCGTGTGCAGAATAAACAGAATGGCTTGTATGCAGATTAATTCCCAGCAGAGTATGGGCCGAGTGTTCAGACTAAGCAGTGGGTTGTATGAGTTGTTTTGCCGTTGGCCGGTTCATTACCTGGTTATTACAATACAAATGTTTAACTTTCAGACAGGAGATCAATTCCATTTACATTGTTATGTGATGTGATGTAATGTAATGCGAAGCATGAAATGTACAAATGTAACACTTTTTTAGATAAAAAACTTTGTTTCATTTCATCATCTTTTTCAAGTACAAAGTTTTGGAAAAAACAAAACCTGCCTGCGGCAGTACAAGGTACTCTAGCCACCAGCAAAAAAGAAAAGTACAAAAAGAAAAGAAGAAGAAAAGCAGCAAAAATCTAGATCAATGTCAAGCGGCCTCAGGCCTAAGGGTCTGTCCTCGTCCTCTTCTTGGACGAAGGTCCAGGAGCATCGTCATCAGCGCCGTTATCTAAGCCTGAGTCAGTGCCATCTCCAGTCTCCTCCTCAGATGACTCCGTCTTTGCCTCCACCTCCGTCTCCGCTTCGGACTCATCGTCATCGGGGGCTGGTTCCCATGAGCTACTCCCAATATGAGTGCGCCCCGCCTTGGTGCGGGGGTATACTCTGCCCTCTCCATCTCCCTCTCGAACAGGAACGGATGGTCTAGCTGGAGCACCTCCTACGGTAGGAATTTGAAAGAGATGTTGAAAAGTACAAATGGTAAACGCATCAGTATGCTACAGAATGCAGTGTATGAATACAGTGTGTGAATACTGTGAGCAGTGTATCAGTGTAGAATGCAGTGTATGAATACAGTGTGAAAATACTATGAGCAGTGTATTAATGCAGAATGTAGTGTATGAATACAGTGTGTGAATACTGTGAGCAGTGTATCAATGCAGAATGCAGTGTATGAGTACAGTGTATGGATGCCGTGAGTAGTGCTGTGAACAGTCTATGGGCTACAGTGTGTCAGATACCGTGAGGGCCGTGTATCAAGTGTTGTGTTGTGCATCAGATTGTGTGAAACAGTTTATGGTTTAAGACCGTGGTCAGAAGAACATATCGGAATACTGTAAATCGCCAGAAGGTCGAGGCTCTGCTGGAGCATCCCCATCACAGAGGCGGTCAACTCTAGGGACTGGCGAGTGTACTCGGAGGAAGCCTGCAAAAGTGTTAGAAGTCTCAGTATTTTGCAGAATATCAAATGAATTGAAATGAACTAACTGTGCAGAATGCAAAATGCAGTAGTACATACCGGAGGCAAGTCGTAGAACCTGACTAGCTCGTGATCAACCGGAGGGAGAGCAATGGGGATCTGGTAAGTCGTCCCACCACGCCCTCGGCATGTCATTGTCACGGGCAGTGCTGGCCAACTAGCCCCCCACCCTCTCCAAGCTCCGCTCCTGCCACGGGCCCGAGCCACCCTCGGTGCTCCCGCTCCCGCTCTTGCCCCTACTCCAGCCGCTGACGTTGAAGGCCTCTCTCTCTCGACTCGACGGCCGCTGCTCAAAGGCCGCATGATATACGTCTGAACGTACTCTGAGTAGTCGCCTATGCTTCTGAAGCGTGTCACATCCCAGCCGATTGTATAGTCGGCCATCTGCTCAGGGGTGAACCTCTCGGTATCCCTCATATGCTCAGGAGGGTGAACCGGGACTATCTGCTCTGGCAAACCAGGGTCTGGCGTAGGAAACGCTCACCCAGGTACCAAGCCTGACAGATCGACCCCTCCAGCCAGATCCTGAAGCGTGCAGTCTTCTCGACACTGGCAAATCGCTCCCGCGTCATGGCTGGCAATGGAGCCCAAGGCTGCCAAGTGATCTGTAAATGGCATGCAGTTTGTTATCTACTGTTATTGAAAATACAGCGCAAAGTGAAGCTTAAATGAACTGCAAGTTCTAAACATACCTCTGCGGAGGTGATGGTGTCGAAATAGCGGCGGAAGAATATGAACGTCTCCCGGGGTCTCCGCACACACCTCACGTCGAAGCGTCGGGAGAATGGAATGCCGAGAGGGGTCTCCTCGTCAGGCACTGGCGCGAGCCTCGGAAAGTAGGCGTAAACCCACAGCTGCAGAATAAGTAACCAGTATGCTTATCAGATAAAGCAGAAATCACAGAGTCGTGCATCGTACAGTGTATTGTGCAGAGTGTACAGTGTGTGCAGTGTATAGTCAGTGTAAAGCAGAATATATGTATGCCGTGTGTACAGTATATGACCAGCGTGAAGCAGACCGCAGTGTGTGCAGTGTACAGAGTATAGATAATGTAAAGGTAGAAATGTAAAACAAAGAAAGAGATGTACCAACCAAGCTCACCAGTTGCCCCCGAGCAACTGTCCGCTGCCACGGGAAGCTGAGCTCATGTATCCGTATAAGGTGGCCAAGGCTGCTCCACCCCAGTTGTAGTGCAGGATCCTGGTCACGTCCACTAGAGCACTCAGCAGGCAGAGGGGCACGGTGTTCGCCCGGTCGACTAAAATAGTCGTCCCCAGCAGAAACATGAGGAAGCCGCGTGAATATCGCTCCACCTCCTCCTGAGTGGTAGGCGCCTGGACCCGAAAGTGGTCCTCGAACCACGAATATCTGACATACCCTGCCCGAGCGAGTGGCGGCTGAGTGCTAAGCAAGTGTATCTGGGCAGCGTCCCACTCATCCATGTCGGTGTCGAAGGGGATCGGATCACCCCCTACCCCAATGCCGGTGAGCATCGAGAAGTCATAGGGAGTCATCGTCATGTCTCCCGCGACAGAGAGGTGGAATGAGTCGGTGGTGTCCCACTACCTCTCCACCAGAGCAGCGAGAAGAGGCCTGCTCGCAGTAAACAGGGAAAGTCCTCTACAGAAGGCACCGAAGCCGGCCTGGTCTACGATGTGGCAGACCGCATCTGGTAGCTCCATGTACCAATCTCTGGCAGCAACGTTCCCATACCCCCAAAAAGCATGGGAATCCCCTTGTATTCGAAAGCAAAACAGTTGCGAAGCAATGTAAAATGTACAGTTTTGAAAAGCATTCAGAATTGGTGACAATACAACGTGTGTGCATGTTCTCAAATTCAAACAAACATCGGGTGCCGGTATGCTTACAGAGAATTACGGCATGTGATGTGTCAGTGTGTTTGAGTGGTTCAGTACAGACACAACGTGTGTGCACGTTTTCAAGTTCAGACAGATATCGAGTGCCGGTGTGCTCGCAGTGAACTACAGTGTATGATGTGTCAGTGGTTCAGGGCAAATACAGTATGTGTGCGCGTGTTCCAATTCAAACAGATATCAAGTGTAAATGTGTTCACAGTCAACTACAGCATACAGTGTATCGGTGTATCCGAGTTAAGCAGTTAAAGAACATGATCAACTATGGAAGTTAAATGTTCTATATTGCGGAAAATGAAACGGGGAAGAATATACCTCGGAAGTGTCGTATGATAGATGCGACTCCGGCTCGCGCAGGAGAAGCTCTGAAGGCACCGTCCTGTCAAAACTCCTGAACTGGCGAAGTCCGTCAGGAGGAAGCACATGAATCGCCGGTCGGTAGGTCGCCGGATCGAACGGGGGACGCTTAAGGAGAGGAGCTCGGCCCCTGGATCCATCTCATGCTCTAAGGGAGTCCCACCACCTAGAATATCATCTGTCATCTCGAAGAGAATGTGAAAATGGCTGGGAATGTAGAAACCGAGTGAGAATGCGAAAAGTCAACGAAAAGTCAACCCCGGGAGGGTGGAAAATGGCCGGAAAAGCCGAAGTGTGGAAAAGACACAAAAATCAAGAAAAACTCGAGGGAAACAAGCCCCGAGTGGTGGAAATTGCAAAAGAGACGCCGAAACGAAGTTTCGTTCGGTTCAAAACGTTCGAAACGGGCCCTAAAATCGAGAAAAACGGCGAATGGAAGGGAGAAAAATGCTCTAGAGAGAGAGGGGAAGGATTTTCGCACAAGTGGGAAGTGACAAAATAGGGTTTGAGGCCCTATTTTAAAAGACCCGAGGCCAAAAGACCAAATTGCCCCGATTCAGGCATGTTTGGCCGGTCGGCCACACTGTTGGCCGGTCGGCCAAATTTTTGGCCGGTGAACCTTTTTGGTAGCCGATGGATAGCCAGTGACCTCCTACAATGGCCGGTGAGCCTCCTACACCCTTGTTTGGGTCAGATGTGTGGTTTGGGGCCTTCATAGCTCAAGACAGTGCAAGAAAGTGCATTTTCGAAGCTCAACCGGTCTCCGTTTTGACCTCGGACCGTGTATTCTGTGCGTGGCACTCGAATACGGGTGCGATGTATCCTTTTTGTATCCTTCTGTCTCTTACGAGATTCGAAAGTTACCCTACATGTGTTGCTTTACAACGCTTTGATGTGAACGCGCGTTGGGACATATGTCGTTTCATTCGCATCGTTATGCACATATCTCGCATTGTCATGCATGTCATTATGCTTGCATTGTCATGCACCTTCGACGCTCCGGTAAGACCTTAAATATGCACGGTCTGGCGAGACCTTAAATACGCTCAGTCTGGCGAGACCTTAAACCCGCTTGGTCTGGCGAGACCTTAAATCCGCTCGGTTGTATTGTCATGCATCCCTCACTCTCATTATTGTACACGACATACTTGCATTAGTATGCACATTCTTTGGGTCGTGTCGTCAAGCGTACCTCATTTGCATTATCATGCATCCAAAGCCGCGCGTTGTCGCGCATTTCAAGTTCATGCATTATCATGCATCTAAAGCGGCGCGTTGTCACGCATTTCAAGTTCATGCATTATCATGCATCCAAAGCCGCGCGTTGTCGCACATTTCGAAATCATGCATCATCATGTATTTTGAGCGACACGCGTTGTCGCGCATTCAAGTTCACATGCATCATCATGCATTTGCATTTCAAAAAGAAAAGAAGAAAAAAAAACACATGCATCATTTGCATTCCAAAAACAAAAGTAAAAAAAATGCATCGTCATGCATTTTCCCTTTCATGCATTTGTCATGCATTTCAAAAATTTTCAAAAAAAACAAAAAAAACATGCATCGTCATGCATTTTCCCTTTCATGCATTTGTCATGCATTTCAAAAAAAAAAAAACAAAAAAATGCATCGTCAAGCATTTTCCCTTTCATGCATTTGTCATGCATTTCAAAAATTTTCAAAAAACAACAAAACAAAAACATGCATTTTATTGTATATATTGCATATGTCATGCATCATTGTATATATTGCATGTGTCATGCATTCCATTGTAAATAGTGCATATGTCATGCATCATTGTATATAATGCATATGTCATGCATTCCATTGTATAGACTGCATATGTCATGCATCCACTGTATATATTCCATCCATTGCATATTGTAAATATTGCGTTGTAGCTTGCATGCATTCACTGCATCACCCCCACCTACGGCTTGCGCCTTTCCAGGTTGAGCTTGGTCTGGTATGTGCTCGTACTTTTCGCATTGAAACACAGATCTAAGACTTTTGTGTACGCGCCTATTCCACGCTGGTATGTTGGTTTGAGGGTTGCGGCACCGTTTCTGTGTTAAACGTTGGTTTGTATGTATGCATGCCTTTCCTAGGCAAAACAAGGTTTGGTCGCGTGCCTTATCCGCTGTGAATACTACATTTGCATCCATTGCATTTCTCCCCAGCAGATTGCATTGTAAATATCCATTGCATATTGTATATATTGCATTGTAGCTTGCATGCATTCACTGCATCACCCCCTCCATTTACGTCTTGCGCCTTTCCATGTTGAGCTTGGTCTGGTAGGTGCCCATATCTTTCACGTCAAAGCACAGTTATGATATTATGTGTACGCCCCTATTCCACGCTGGTATGCTGGTTTGAGGGTGACGGCACCGTATCTGTGTTAGACACGGCTTGTATGTGTCCATGCCTTTCCAAGGTAAGATTTGGTTTGGCTGCATGCCATATCCATTGTATATATTACATTGTAGTGTAATTTTTGCATCCAGCATTAGGATCATTGGTCTTTCCTCAGCGGGTCATTTCCCCACTCATGGTATTCCACCCAATTACTTGTTCTTGTGTCCGTCTACATCACTCATAGTTCTGCATGTGTACGCGCCTATTCCACGTTGGTATGTTGGTTTGAGGGTTGCGGCACCTTTTCTATGGTAGACGGACTTTGCATCTCCATCATCCTTTTGACATTTGTGTGGTTTTGAACCGCTCATGATTTGATCATGATTCAATTGCATTGCATTTTCATTTGCATTATTATACATAGTTTTGTATATATCGCATATCATTTTGCATTCGTTTTGCACGTTATGCATGTTGCTAACAATATTGTACCTATTGAGTTTTCTTTCTTTTTTCAAGCACGATATTGTATGTACGGTTCATTTGAAGTTGGCACGACCAGACGAACCGCACGGGTATTGTATTCTCCGAGTGAGACACATCGATAATTGCATAATTTTCTTACATCCTTTCTGCATTGTAGTGTAGTTGGATTTGTGTTTGCTAGCTTAAAACTGTCGCATGTTATGCTTCGTTACGGCTTTCTTTGCATGATCATAAGTTATGCTCGGCTTCTTGCATTATCAGTTGCATTTTGCCCCTGCCTTCGAGTGCATATCTTTATTGTCTTGCATGCTTTGTCTAAGTCTTCGGCCTTGTCAAAAATGGGTCGTCTCTGGGCTTTGACACTCACTCCCGTCATTTTTATGACTTTCGAGTTCTGTCAAAGAGGGGCAACTGTAGACACCCCATTTTTGACCGTCCTCAAGACTTGGATGTCACCGTTTGAACACTCAGTGATCATCCTTGTTTGTGTTCGTCTTGAGTTCCCGGAGGTCTCGGTTACGCGTCTTGCCTCAGGATCTCTCAATTCGACTGTTTTGTGTTTGATTTTGCACCAAACACTTGTGTTTTTGCTTTGGAGGGCAGGGAATGGCTTTTTGGCCATCCCCATACTCCATCGGCCATGGCTTGAGGCCACCGGCTGTGTTTTGTTGCCATCGGCCAATATCTATTTTGGTCAAATTGCATTTTTGGCTGGCCGACCACTGTTTATCTGCTTTTGCAAATATTTTTATGCCAGCTGTGCTAGCTGGCATACACTTTGCTCCCCTCCATACACGTGTATGGAGGGATCTCCCTCTTGACTAGCTTGTTTGGAAAGCTTTACAAGAGGGATTGTCTATAAGAGGGAGCCTCTTCTCCCTCCATTAGGGTTAGAAAAAAAAGCTCCAGAGGTCTGGTTTTTAGGGTTAGAAGTGTGTGTCTATTCTATCTCTATACCTCCCTCCCATGTGAGTTAAGTGTGTGTTTGTCCTTATTATTGCACACAAACACCTACCATTACACCTTTCCTTAGTTGCTGAGGCATTAGAGGGTTGATCTTGGACTTTTTGAGCTGGTTTTGATCTAAGAAGAGGTCTGGTCTTGTGATCTTGGAAGTATTCTTCAAGGGTGAGTGTTCTTGCCCTTTATTCCCTATTTTTGCATAGCTTTTTTGACTATCTTGTAACTATTTTTAGACTTTGTATATAACTAATAAAAGTCTTGATTTTGAGTGCTTAACATAGTTGTTTGGGGTTGCTTTGTCGTTTGGGGGTGTTTGACCCATCTTAGGCCTTGTTTGGCCCTATTTTTGTGCTATTTTGGTGAGCTCCGAGACCACTTTGTTTGGGCCTCCTCACCACTGAAATCTTGAGGGATTTCAGTGATTGATGGAAGGCAGCTGGCAGCATTAGAGACTGAGCAGAACTGTCGGTTGCTTTCGGCTGATTGATTGAACCGTTGGAGCAGCTTTAACAAAAGTTGATTGAATAGTGAATAGTAAAAGTTACTGTACACTTTAGGGATTTCAGTGGTGAGGATAGTGCCTTAAGGTCCTAAGAAGGAGAGGGCCACCCCCTCTCCTTGTTGTCTTCAATAATGGCCATTTAAGCCTCATTAGTGAGCACCTTGTCTAAGTGTATGTTGGCCATGCCTTAACTATTTTTTATGCTTATTATGCCATAATATAACATTGTTGTGAGTTAGTTTAGGTACACCATGCTTGCTTAGCATACATGGCTTGTAATGCCATGAATTGCCTTAACATGCCTTGTGTTTTGAGCCTTGTTTCTAGAATGTTTTTGGCTTAGCTTTGTGAAGCATTTATGCTTGTTTTAGCATGCTAAAGGTCTGTTTTTGGTCATTTGGGTTGGGTTGTCCATGCTTTGCTTCGTATAGCTACCGTGTAACCTCTCTTATATGCCTTAAGCATTGACCTCTCTAGCATGCCATCCTTGCATCATTTCAGTGGTTTGGAACCACTTGTCATGTCATTTCAGTCCTCATGGCATGCTTGTATGCTTGCATTTGATGTCCCTTTAATGCTTTATAAGGTTGTCATCTTATGCTCTATGTTTGGCCTCTTTTGTATGCTTGTGTGTTTAAACCATTTAGACGCCATCTAGGTGTGTCTTTGGTCTTGTTTAGACCTACATTGGGGCTGTTTGGAGTCCCCTTGGCCCTTTGAGGCTTGGTTGGCATGGCCATGGTTTGAGCCCTTTGGTTGGCCTCAAGCTTTGGGCTTGTTAGCATGTTTCGATTGCTTGGTTTAGGTTGGTTTGGCACCATCCTCATGTGATTTTCAGAGCTTATATTGCTTGCCATATGCCCATGTTTAGCCTCTTTTAAGTGTACTTAGAAGTTGCTCTTTGATGCCTAAGTGATGGACCATGTTTGCATGCATGCTTGTATGTGCATTTGGCCCCCATTTCCTTAGCATTGGCCACTGTTTTGGGCCTAGTTGAGGGCTGCTCAAATTGGTTTAAGTCCACCCTTTATGTGTTGGTGCATGCTTACCATGTGTGTTGTTGCATACTTGTGTGTTGTTGCATGTTTAGGTTGTTTAACATGTTGCTACATATTTACCCCATGTGTTGTTGCATGATTGAATGAAGTCACATGATTGCTTGCATGCTTGACCATCCCCATTGTATCGGGCATACTTATTGGTTAGCATGATTGTCACATGCCTTGAATGCTTGTTCGCATTGTTCATGTTGCATACTAGCTCATATGTCTAGGTTGCATTGCATTGACATGCATGCTTAGCCTCTTGAATTGAGTATGATAGAGGTTGAGCTCCTTGCTTGTTTATGTGCATTTCATTTGAAATCAAAGTGCATAACTTGGTTTCTTGGGCCATCACGCATCGAAATGCGCAATTGGTGGCCCAAGAACCGAGAACCATGTCCCTTTGAGTCATAAACATGATAAGGGATGTGTTGGTGCACACATTTGCTTGGAATGCATTGCCATGCCTTGTTTTGCCCTATGTTGTTGTCAAAACAAGCTTCTGCAGGAAGATTTGGCCGGCCGATCATCTTTAGTGCCGACCGACCAACAATTGGTGCCCGATAGATTAACCAGTGGCCGGTGATCATTTACTTGGCCGGTGACCATTTCCCTTGGCCGGTGGTATCCCACAGGGTTCATAGAGTGCACCTTGGGAATTTTGCAATGATCAGAGAAGGAAAACAGTGTGGACAGAGGCAACCTGTGCATGGCAATGGACTTCCAAGCGGAGCCAAGCACGCATTGCATTGGACCCTCTTCCCGAGGCTGTTTACTGTTTTATTAGATTAGTTAATTTGCTTAACTAGTTTAATTGGTGTGTAATATTTAATTCGCTTGTAGGTTAGTTAAATCTGTATTATTCTTTCGGTCCCTCCGAGCGAGGGCAAATTTGTAATAAGTGTGGGTGCGTGTGTGCATGTCTTCCAATCCCCACTTCTTTCTCCCTTTTACTTACCTGCTTTGATGGTTAGTATTAGGACATATTTAACTTAGCATCCTTATGTTATGCATGCGTGCATCATTCATCAGTATTACATGCATCGGGCTCGGCGCATCATACTAACTGCATTGTATTTCAAATCAAACTTGAATATATGTTATCTGTCGCATCTCACATGCCATTCATAGATTACCCGAGCCTATTCTGGTGACATTTTGTATGAGATACATTAGCCACCTTAACATGAATTAGGATCATGCATATGATTACTAACTAGTTCTCTGTTTTGGCACAGAGTACGATGTAAGCATTTATGTTTTAGCATCTCGCATGAGTGTGAATGTTAACATGATAGCATGCTTACCATGTGGCTATATGCTTATGTGATATAACTGCATGAATGCCTGTGGGTGAAGGTTGGATTGCTTGAGTTGGAACAACTCATCAAAATCCATGTCTTAGTATACTCGCGAGTAGCAAATTTCAAAACATTTTCCAAACAAACGGATATACGATGCTTTGTTCCAAATTAGGCGATCTAGTCTATACTTGTTTTGTTGTGCGCATCACGTAGTAATTCTAGCTAATTAAATCGGAATAAGAACACATAACGTTTTCAAAACAAGATATCATGATTAGTAGAGGCTGATCTTCGGATCGGGCGAGAGGGGGTGCTCATAGCTAACCTTCCCCAATCGTAGCCAAGTTCCCGAGCCGAGGCAACTTAGGTAATGACGGACACGTGGCCTTAGGCAAACGAGTCAGGGTTTCCTAAATTCACCCAAAATAAAATATTTAGGTGGCGACTCTGTATCTGGTAAAGCAGTCCATGTTTGGCACTTCTTTCTAAAAATCTATTTTCCAAAACGATTTGCCGGATTTGGACTCTTTGGTTCAGATTAAGAACCGTGACACAAAAGGGAGTCCGAACTGTGGTGGCATAAAGCCCGAGGGCGCGTCCACAACCACCACCACATCTCATGCCACCATCAAACGCAGAATCACCGCCACAAACTCATCACCACCAACATCAAATTTGAACCATTTTGGTAATTCATACGTAATTATTCAATGGAAAATAGCATCCTAGCAACATTACTCTTTCAAATCAATATAAAAGAAGCCAACAATTTTTGGTGCTACATGGTAGGTATATATTCAAGAAAAATAAAAATAAAAGGAACACAAAATAAAATAAATAAGATGACAATAAAGAAAGAAGCCACACCGTATGTGTGTGGTTTGGCTACTACCATACACACATGCCACACAAAAACCCCAAGTGTAGATCTCTCTTTTTATTGATTTTCACTCTTCAATATTTATTCTTACAATAAAAATCCATATATGAAAAGTATATTTCAATAGGTAATAGAGAGGATTGGGTTTTATCTAATATCTAACATATCGTTACTGAACAAAATAGCTTTGCACTGTTTTGAGCCTCGAGTTTTGCTAAGTGCACAAAATTAGTACACGAAAAAATATGCAAAATAGAAAGGGATCAATTCTGTGCACATAGGTGAGGCTCTATCAATTTTTTTTTGGGTGGATAACAATTGAGAAACAATGTGCATGGTTGGCCTAGATTGTGGATTGACATACAAACACGCAATTGTCAATTTTGCACTACACATCACTACCTCCTCAACTTCAGGGGAGAAAGGTGAAAGGCATTGGTCCAACACATCCTTTAGCTCTATGTTCTCGATAGCTAAGGGCGACAGACAGGTAATGAAGTCTCCCAGATGCTTTCCTTTGACCACCTTCAACGCCAACACACTAGAGCTATAAACATCACACTTTTTAGTTACCTTCATTGTGTAAGCAAGCTCTGCTAAAAAAAAAAAAAAAAAAAAAAAAAAACAGTCACACATGCACATGATCAAGCACTCGTTTTCTTACATTTTAGATTCTACATCAATTTACGAGAGCATGAAACTATGTTTACTTGGTGCAACATATCCATACGTGCCTGCAAGTGCACTCCAGTTAGACGAATCTAGCTTCAAAAGCTTGGCGGTGCCAATGCCTGAAATACGAGACTCGTACTCCTCGTCAATCAAAACATTGTTACTAGAAATGTCTCGGTGAACAATTGGCTGCATGCAATCATGGTGCATGTATAACAAAGCGCTTGCAATACCCGTAATAATATTGACCCGTTTAGACCAATCCAATTCTTTAGCTTCTTTATCTCTGTTGAAAATTGCAGTCATGCTATCCCTTTTGAGGTACTCATAAACCAGAAAAGAGTGTTGAGCATGCGAACAGAACTCGAAAAGCTTCACTATGTGTCGATGCCTAATTTCTATCAGTGCCCTTACCTCATTTAAGAAACCTTTACTGTCAGCCTTCTCGGATAATGGATGAAGTTTCTTTACAGCTACTATATTAGGCGATGGTAGCTTCGCCTTGTAGACAGTTCCATATCCTCCCTTTCCAATGAAATATGTGGCATCAAAATCCTTGGTAGCTTTCACAATGTCATTGTACATTGCTCTTCCATTATATATTGATATCGATAACAGATCTTCATTCGGGGGTTAGGTGTCAACCTCTTCAACTTGTGACTTTCTCTTTCTTGGATCGAACATAATAAGAAGTCCGATGAATGCGCCTAGAATTAAAAGTGCTTTGCCAAGAGGGAGAACAATTATAAGAACAAGTGTCCTCTTTACTAGAGTGTGTTTGGGCAATGTAAAAGGAATTTTGCAAGGCTGTAGGCCTTTGATGTCAAGACCCAAACTTGTCCCTTTGGATTAGAGTCATAAACGGCCAGTAATCACGAGATTACTTGTGGCCTCAGTCAGACCGAATCATATTTAACAATAGGGGGCCAAATTGCGAAAGTAAAATTTACAAAGATTGTCAATGAGCTGTGCATACATGGCTTAACCAAAGTATTCAAATTTCTATATAATAACTCACACCATATGAACATTCACATTACGTATGTAATACACACGTCCAGGATCATTCAAGTCAGTATTAACGAAAACCAAGCTTATACACAGGGATGGTCATTCATGACCACAAAAGATCAAAAGCAAAAGATCAAGGGTCAAGCAAAACAAAAGTAAGGCCTCTTGCGTGAGGCGACCTTGGTCAATCTCTCAAGACTTGCCTTCTCATTGCTCACTGGGGGTTAGGGTTGGACGTCCCGCTGCTCACCTATATACATAAATATAAACAATGAGCTAACGCCCAGTGAATAATACCAAAACAAAGGAGTTCATGAACAAGATTCTTATATCACAGTTCATTATCACACTTAGTACTCAATTGTTAAAGCAGAACGACCTCAGGTCCTTTATATCATATCCCAAGTACAAAATGACCTTGGGTCGATGTAACATACAGAACGACCTTGGGTCCATCATAGGCAAAACGACCTCAGGTCCAACGTACGTACTGAATGACATTGGGTCCATTACACACTGAATGACCTTAGGTCCAATACTCATAGAATAACCTTAGGTCTAATACTTACACACATTCATTGTGTGCATACATTCAGTCTATGATCATATTCATTCTTATATCCAGAACGACCTTAGGTCCATACCTTTTCCTTATCCCGAACGGCCTTCGACCCATTTAATAATCATACTGAACGACCTTAGGCCCATTTCACATTCTCATCGAATATATCGAATGGCCTTAGGCCCATTTCATACTCATACATTGATAGCTTTGTATATCTCATTCCAAATTGGGTGATTGGAATGCTCGTTCATATTATCACTTTAAAGGTTTAAAACTTTACCACATAAGCATTGTTTAGAAAATAATGCGCATACGAAAACATCCTCGCTAAGATATTACCCACCGTGTTCCGGTGCTTGATTCGTTCTTGCACTCGACCCTACTTAATTCATAACACATCGGGTCATAATTCCATTCAATCTGTTCTTTAGTTTGCTTAATGGTCTTAGGCTTCTTTCATGTCCTTTGGTTCATTTAGAATGTCCAATGCATGCCTAAGAGTGCTTAGAAATGATAAAGAACGAAAAACGAATCATAAAATGACTTTTCAAAATTTCTGAAACAGGGCTCTCTGCTTGAGCGCAGCTTTGGTCGCTCGAGCGGACCCCTTTGGTCTACAAAAGTACTGGTCACGTGTAATTCACGCGTGAGCGAGATTCACGACACTCGAACAGGGAGTCTTCGCAAAACAGGGTTCGCTCGAGCGTAAAGTTTGCCGCTTGAGTCATTGTGCAATTTCTACAAAACTTCTAGGAGCCAAATTTTCATGCTCGAGCGAGACTTTCCTCGCTTAAGCAGACTGGTTGAATTCTGGGTTTTTCAGAATTCTATTTGAAGCTCAAAATACACTCCCAAAGGTCTAAAGCTTGCATATTTCGTACCAAATTATGGGAAAACAATGCTTAGCATGAAAACATGGGTAATTCGAAGTCAATTGACCAAAAATCATGATCCATATTTCAAATCATCACAAACTCTTCTTGTAATTTCAAAACTCATGCAATTAAGCCTCCAATTTTCATGAATCATGTATGCATGTAAAATATTTACTCCAATTCCACTTCAAATGCTACAAATGATGCTCAAGATCATAAAGCTCAACAAAGCTACACATGCATGAGTAATGTGACACTCTTCAACATGCCTCATGCTGTAGACACCCCATTTTTGACCGACCTTAAGACTCAGATGTCACTGATTGAGCGCTTGGTGATGTTGCATAATGTGCTCGTTCAGAAGTTTCAGAGTCGCGGCCGTGAGCCCTGCCTCCGGGCTTCCGAACCCTCTTCTGTGCCTTGTCTCGGTTTGCGAACCAGACTTGGTTTTCTCTGTTTCTTTCCCTGAGGGAAGAGAGAGGTCCCGTAGACCATCTCTCAATGTCCGTAGGCTACGTTTGGTGGCCGTAGGCCATTTTGCCCATTTCGGAGCCCGATTTCTGGTTTTCCAGGACCGTCAGGCCGTGTGCCTCGGTTCGGGACCGCCTAACCATCTCCGTTTGCTCTGATTTTTGGCATACTTCCTATTTGCTCCCTTTTGAGGGACACTGGGGTCCCGGAAACCCACTTCGTGGCCGAACGCCACTTTCGGTGCTTAACAGCCCATTTTCGGGATCCCGAACTGCATGTTTTGGCCCCCGAACATTCGTTTTGCATCGGTTTTTGCTCATTTTTGGCAGGTACCTCTGTTTTATCACTAGGAAGGTCATGGAAGGGTGGAAGGCTAGTAATTGTTGCAGCAACCAGTTATATCTCCTCCGGAGCCTCCCGGCGCCCGTTTTTCCAACTTCCGGGCTAATGTTGAACACCCTAGGGTTAGTGTTGCCAACTTTCAACCACATACCTGTGATCTACACACCTTGGAGAACCCAAAAAATTCATGGCCGGCCACTAATTGTTCTTTCCATTTTTGCCCCTCCTCTTTGAGGCTAATGTTGAATACCTTGGGGCTATTTTCTTGAACTTTGAACCACATATTTGTGATGTACACACATGGGAGGCCCCTAAAAGTTGGTGGTCGGCTACTAATGTTGCTTGACCCTTTTGAACCCCTCCTTCCGGGCTAATGTTGAACACCTTGGGGCCATTTTCTTGAACTTTTAACCACATATTTGTGATGTACACACATGGGGGAACCCTAAAAATTGGTGGTCGGCTACTAATTCTCATTGACCCTTTTGACCCTTGGCCGGCCGGCCATAATAGGTGGCCGGCCGGCCATAATAGGTGGCCGGCCGGCCACCTGCAGCTCCAAAACTGGCCGGCCATGATCCTCATGATTGGTACTTTACAGCTGTGCACTTTTTTCCCCCAAAATATCTGTATCCGAAGGAAATATCTTGTGGGGGAAAGATTACCTCCTTTTTGCCCCACCTTTACACCCTCTTTTTTGTCCATATAACCAGCTGCAAGCATGCATTTTAGGGGTTAGAAAATTTACTCTTCAAGCTTCCATAGCCAACTCCATCTTCTTCCTTCTCAATTCTTCAAAAAACCCTAACTCCCTAACCATCATTCCTTCTACACCACCAAGCTCTACCACCACCATCTCATTTCCAGCAACAAGGAAGGATTCTTGAAGGCTAGAGAAGCTGCAAATCCATCCAAAAAGCAACAAAAGTTTGAATCTTCAAGGGTAAGTAACACTTTTACCCTTTTGAACCTTTTTCTTGATCTATTTCTAAGACCCACTTATTTTTGGTTTCAAGCTCCGGCCCTAACTGAAAAGGGCCATATTTTGAGCTCATCTTCACTTCTCATTAAGGGCTCAACCCTGTTTGAGCCCTCCATAATACACTTGCTTCATTGATCATCTTGTATGTCACAGTTTTGCATGCTATTTTTGGCCCATGAGCAATTTATTTTCGAGCATGTTGTAAACTGATATAAGGCTTATTTTGAGCCCCTCTTAAACATTGGAGAAGGGCTCAACATTGTTTGGTGTCTCCATGTGTCACTTGTAGTTATATCCCCTATTTGGCCCCATTTTTGCATAAATTGATAGCCCTCTTTGCTTCTGTTTTTGACCCTTAGTCCGAACTAAAAGTGGCCTTATTTTGGCCTATACTTCATGTTTCATTCACCCTTTTTTTCTGTTTGGTGATTATTTTATATACTTCATGTTTTAGCACCTTTTTGAGCCTCATTTTGCATCATATTTTTAGCATGTTTGTATACTGATTTTGAGGCTTCCATATACTGTAAATGTTCATATTTTTGGTCCATATTTAGTTTTGTAGAAGGAAATTTTTCAGTTTGAGCTTTTATTATACCACTTGCTTCATTACCCCTCTTTTGGCCCCTATCCTTGCATGCTATTTTTCCCCTACTTATACTTGCTGTTTGGCCATGCTTATAACTATGAAAGTGCATCTTTTGGGACTGTCTAGCTTCTGTCTTTGCATTGCATGTCCATATTGTGCATGTTTGGCATAGCTATAGGCCATTTCGGGTGCCTAATGTTGCATTTCGGGGCATTTCCTTGCATTTCATGTCATTTCGCTTCATTTCGGGACTGTTTTCCCCCATATTTTAATGCTGAAATTCCATTAGTATGCTTGCATATCATTTTTGCCATATTTCATCACATTTTAGCATCGCCTCGGTTTGCGTGCCCGTGTGCACGCATTTTGAGGCACTCCATTTTCTGCCACTGGCATCCCATGTGAGTGTGGCTGAGGCTCACTCATGTTGGTATAAGCCCATTTGTCATTTCCATGTCATTTCATCGCATTCTGTCATTGCCTCGGTTTGCGTGCCCGTGTGCACGCATTTCGAGGCACTCCATTTTTCTGCCATCGGCATCCGATGTGAGTGTGGCTGAGGCTCACTCATGTTGGTATAAGCCCATTCGTCATTTTCATATCATTTCATCATATTTTGCCATTGCCTCGGTTTGCGTGCCCGCGTGCACGCATTTCGAGGCACCTTCTTTTTATCCGCCGGCATCTTATGTGAGTGTGGCTGAGGCTCACTCATGTTGGTATAAGCCCATATCATGTTTCCATGACATTTGCATTGTGTATACTATTGCCTCGGTTTGCGTGCCCGTGTGCACATATTTCGAGACACATATCATCTCCTCGGTTTGCGTGCCCGTGTGCACGCACTTCGAGGCACCTCATTTTCATTGTTTCTGCCATCACCTCGGTTTGCGTGCCCGTGTGCACGCACTTCGAGGCACCTCATTTTCATAGCATTCTGCCATTTTCTAGGTTTGCGTGCCCACGCGCACGCATTTCAAGGCATCTCATTTCATAGCATTCTGTATGTTAGGATTATATCTTAGTTGCATTTCATGCATATCATGCATATTGCATTGTGTCCGGAGTAGGAGTTAGCCCGGGCACGGGAAACGAGGTACATTTCGTACTCCGAGTGACGGAATGTGTCTCAATTCCCCAGTCACCGACACTCCGGATTATCCATGATGGAGTTAGGTTTTAGCTGTAGTTTCATGTGCATTCATCCTATATTGAGTTGTGCATTTCGATTCCTCGGCCATCATGCCTCGGTATGCGTGATTGGTGGCACGAGGATCGAGACATGCATATATCTGTGCAAATACATTGCTATGCCCCTTTCCTGCTCTCTGTTGCAGCAAAATGAAGAATCAGCAACCTTTTGGGACTCGGCACGCATTTCAAGGACAGGTGTAAACAGAGGCTAATTGGGGCATTCCGGTGGATTTCCACGCAAGACAACCCGGACATGCATCATCCATCAGAAGCAAGGCGGTCCCTGGCTTGCACGCCAGTTTTATTTGCTTTCATAGTTAATTTGTTAATTAATTAGGATTTTGTAATATTTCGGACTGTAATATTCTTTTATTCGGGACTGTAATATTTGGACTGTATATTTATTCGGACCCTCCGAGTGAGGGCACAACTGTAATAAGTGTGCGTGTGTGTGCTGTATGTCTTCCAACCTCACGTCTTTCTCCCTTTTATTTATCCGCTTATGATGGTTAGATTAGGGCATGTTTAAATTAGCATACAGTATGACAGCATATTTGCATCATTCATCTGTTTTGCATGCACCGGGCTCGGCGCACCATACTAACTGCATCGTACTTTCAATTCCAAATTGAATACATGGTATTTGTAGCATTTCATATACCATCTTAGAATAGCCGAGCCTGCTATAATTGCATTTTGCATGTGTTGCATTAGGCATTTCTGTATACTTAGGATCATGCATGATTTCTAATATAGCTTTTGTTTTGGCTTGGAGTACTTGGTAAGTTTTTATGCTTTAGCATCCTTGCATGCGTGTGAGTGTTGCCATGAATAGCATGTTTACCATGAGGCTATGCGCTTATATGATATAACTGCCTGAATGCCTGTGGGTGGAGGCTGTGTTATCTGAATTGGAGTAAATCATCAAATGTTTCAAGCCTACCTGCGGGTAGCAAAACCTCTTTCAAAAAAGACAAGCATGAAATGTTTTGTTCCAATTCGGGCGACCCGGTCTATACTTGTATGCTGTGCGCATCACATAGTAACCTAGGCTAATAACCGGTATAAGAACTCACAATGTTTTCAAAAATTGATATCATGGTTAGTAGAGGCCGGTCTATGACCGGGCGAGCGGGGGTGCTCACGAAGTGACCTTCCCCAATCGTACCCAAGTTCCCGAGCCGAGGCAACTTTGGTGATGACGGACACGTGGCCTTTTGGCACCGAGTCAGGGTTTCCTAAATTTCCCAAAATAAAATATTTAGGTGGCGACTCTGTATCTGGCAAAGCAGTCCATGTTTGGCACTTCTTTCAAAAATCTGTTTTCTCAAAAATGATTTGCCGGATTTGGACTCTTTGGTTCAGACTTAGAACCGTGACGACGAAAAGTCGAGTCCGAGCTGTGGCGAGGTCCCCCGCGGGCTTGTTACAGTTTCTGGCGACTCTGCTGGGGATTTAGAGAACTTGACTCGAACTCATGATATCTGTTTTTGACTACACTTGTGTGTTTCTTTGCATTGCATTTGCATTGGTGCGCCTAGGACACCGTGTTTTCCATCTGCTATTCCTGAACGGTTTGCCGGAGGCTTGTCTTGTCAAGGCATGACCATAAGGCTGACCGGTTGTGGGCTCTGCCAGTATGGGAACACAAACCCCGGTTTTACCGGGGCACCCTCTTTGACCATTCGACCTAGTACATATTCGGATCCATAGTGACCATTCCAAATTAGGACAGGTTGCTTACCCGTTTATAGGTTGTTTGAAACCGCTGCGTGCGTAGTGAAACCCTAGCTCCTGACAAAATAGGACAGGGAAACCCTACCCCTTTATAGGGGTGTTTTGGCTCTCACTTATCTGTTATGTGCTTTAGAGTGCGTCTCTACAGGAATGCATGTATCAGTGTATGAGTTTGGGCATCAAGCCTGCGGGCACCAGTTTGCGAATTTTGGCATCAGGCCTGCGGGCATTACTATCAGTATTTGGGAGTCAGCTTTACCCGTGGGTATCAGACTCAGTTTAGGGCAGAATTTTTGGGCAGAATTCAATAGAGAGCACAATCATTCAAATAGGCTCATATCTGTTCAGGTGAAATCAGGCTGAGATGCTGCATGTTTCCCCTTTTGCTAGGTAGTCTTGGAATCATAGCTTCAGAAGGCTCCGATATCCCCCGGGTACATTGGATCCGTGTCGATAGACTTTGTCAGGTCGGAAATTCAATTCAAAGGCAAATCAGTGTTCCTTCGCTGAGGTAAGACAGAGGGCCAGATAGGGTTCATTTTGTTCATCTGATCCGACAGTCACCAGTCACATCATCAGCAAACCTGTGATGGCACAGGTTTCGGAAGAATTTGTGGCCATGATAGCAGCATTAAATCAGGGAACTACAATGCAAGACAAGGCCAGTGCTGAAACGCAACGCCCATCTAGGGCATCTGTTTCGTATCCGACTTTGGAACCCCAGCCGAACTTTGACCCACTTCTACTAGCTGAAGATTTGCAGGGTCCAGATCCCCGAGAAAGGTTGACTCAAGCTCGAGTTTCCACAATCCCGGTGCAGCCTACTGAAAGGCTTCCTTTTTCTGATGTTAATGAATTCAATCCGACTGCAGTGAAAATTGTAAACCTTGAGAGGCAATTCAAGAGGGCACAGGGCCTCAACTCCATTCACGACATTGAGGATTGGTCCACCGAGGTTGCCGTAAGGCTCCTAGCCGAGAGTACCAATGCTGGTGGTAGCACTATTTCCAAACCTGCTAAAGTCAACGCAGTCGCCACAGCCGACCCTTTTGCCAAACCGAGCCTACAAACAGCTGGTCCAGCCCGAACTCAGGGTAGAACTTTCACCCCCCTCTATATGAGCCTGACTAGCACACTAAAAGCCTTGATGGAAAAAGGGCATCTCAAACCCCTCGATCCTCAACCTCTTCCCAACCCACTCCCAGCCAGACATAACCCCAGCAAATACTGTATATATCATCAACAGCACGGCCATGGCACCGATGGTTGCTACCGCCTTCGTCATGAGATCCAGAATCTCATTGACAACCGGACAATAGTTCCACCTCAAAACCCCAAGGACCAAGTGCCTTCTCCACATCTCAACCTCAGCCAAACACTGCCACCCACCTACAACCCCAGTATATACACCCCGACCCATATACTCAAACCCGAGATGTTTATCCCGGAAAGCATGGACTTAAGCACGATGGATGCATTTGGACCCCAATCATCTCAAACCCGTGAGCCCACGACTTCTGAGTTGAAGAGAATGATCGAAGATCTTCAGAGAACTGTGATAGGTTTGGCCTCCGAAACATCGGCTCCGTCATCAACCACATCACATGCCAGGGAGTTCGTATCAAAAGGCTCCCCAATTTCGGAACGGGCTATATTTGAGGAATGCCAATCTCTTGGCAAAGTGGAGGCGAGTGGGAGGAACAAGATAGGGGCGGGTATGGATCCCCATGAACATCTTCTGTCCGTTGTTGAGGCTTTGAAAGCCGAAGGACTGAACAAACAGCAAGTGCTTGCAGTGATTGCAAAAACTGTGGATAACACTTTCGCCACTCAGAATGAGAGCAGTCTGAATCAAGGGGCAAGCCGGGAGAAAGGTCATCATACCAGAGACGATCCTGCTATCTCTAATCCTCCACTCGGAAGAGATCAGCAAACTAGGCCAGCATCTGCTAATCCCCCTGCTGGTACGTCCAGCAAAAATCCACAAACCTTGAAATACCAACCCCGAGGTCGGAGGGTCTTCCATGCCCTCTATATGCCTTTGTCCAAAGCTCTCCAAATCCTTGTTGGACAAGGCCACCTCAAACCCCTTGAGCCTCGGCCTCTCCCGAATCCTCTTCCGGCTACACATGATACTACCTAGTACTGCGCGTACCATCAACAAACTGGCCCTACCAATGCCTGCTTCCGTCTTCGCCATGAAGTACAGGATCTATTTGACAATGGGGTCATCCCCGCACCAGGTCCTGCAAAGTCTATCGGCACTTGATCAGTGAATTTGTAGGGGATAATGTGATGTGATTGGAGGGATGAACCACCTGCGGGCAGCGCTCAGTTTACTCCAGATATGGTGGATGGCATGCACTGTTTTGAGCATTGGCGAATGCCGGTTTCCGACTCGGGTATTGGGTCAGTCTTGTTGTTTTGTTTTGAGTCTGTCTTTTTGTTTTGAGTCAGTCTCTTTTTATTTTGGATCTGTCTTGTTGTATCGAGTCAGTCCTGTTGTACAGGAGTCGGGTGATTCCGGGGGGTGTTACCTCGGGCGTCACCATTTTGTTTTGTGTTTGTCTTTTCGTTTTGTTTTGAGTCTGTTTCTGCCAGGGAGCCAGTTGTACCAACAGATTTGAATGAAACAGCAGTAATTTTTGCACTTCTGTGTTCGCTTCTGCCGTGTGCTAGTTGTGCCGAGATTTGAATGAAATGGCGGTACATTCCACCTGCTCTCTTCTGCGCCCCAAAATCATTGCATTGACCTAAGTTTTTTTTCAAAGTTTTTGAACACTGCGGTGAAAACGAAGAGGAAGGAATTCCTCGGGATTTGCAAAACTTTGATCAATTGAAAGAAAGAGAGGCGTGCCAAGCCCTTAATGAATGAAATCATGCTTGTTGGTGTGAATACTGAGAAGGATCCTGGCTTGATCCAAATTAGTCCCACACCATCTTCAGCGCAAGCGATTCGTCGCTTTCTTAAAAAATTTCAAAAACAAGATGTTTTGCGCGGTCTTGCGAAGACCTGTGTGGAATCGCTCTTGAGATTGTGCAGCCTAGGATCGCTCTCAGCCTCGAGACTCAACCCCTTCGCTTCCAAACCTTGAACTTGAAATCAGAAGGTTCGACGGTCAACTACGATGTGAGGCCTGTGTGGCTAGATTTGAAGCAGCCCTCGAACAAGAGGCACCAAAGTCAGGTCAAGAAGATCAGATCTCATCAGAAGAAGCTTACAAAGCAAAGCAGCAGCCATTCTCCTGGATTCAGATGACTCCAGGATCTCAAAACCATTTGGCATGGACTTGTTATACTTTTACCCTTGAGAGGCTCGCTGGGCCGAAAACCCGGAAGGGCGACCCAGGCAAAAGTTAGAGCAAGAGAAAAATACAAAAAAATAGAAGCAAACAAAAAAAAATGCAAAAAGCAAAAAAAAAAAAGAAGAACAAAAAAGAAAGATGCAAAGAAAAGAATGAAAAAAAAATCAAAAAAGGAAAAAGAAATGAAAAGAATTGAAAAGAAAAGAAAAACAAAGCTCGCAAGGTCGAAAACCCGCAACGGGCGCCTTGGCAAAAGTTAGAGCCTAAAAAGGAGAGGTTAATACCCGAGTGTACCTTAACCCCGAACTACGTAAGGCTTGATTCCCATCTTTGGGATACGTAGGCAACTTCATTCTGAAGTCCAGCCATAAACACTTCCAATTCGTTTGTGCCCATGTAATGGTTTTGATCATCTTCGTTTTCTCTGTATCTGAGAGTCTGGTTGTGTTCGTCGCTCTGAGGACTGACTGCAATGGGCTGCGGTGCCATCCAAACAAGGGGCAACTTTCTGTTGCCACTCGATGCGTTGCAAGGCCATTCAGACAAGGGGCAGCTTCCCGTTGCCATTCAATGCGCCGTGGCGCCGTCCAAACAAGGGGCAACTTTCCGTTGCCATTCAAAACGCCGCAGTGTCATTTCAAACAAGGGGCAACTTTCCGTTGCCATGCAGTGTCCTTCAGACAAGGGGCAATCTTCCATTGCCATGGATCCGAGGTTGCGCATCTCAAGAGTAGGTCCCATGCTCGTTGAGCAGTGGTCGTTTGCGAAAATAGTTTTTTGAGAATTTTTACTGAGGTTGACTAATCTTCTCGAAAAGTATTCCATTTTCAAAACTGGACCATTTCTTGGACCCAAAAAAGGAAAACTTTCAGTGCTCACTGCCTAACTTGCATGATTTTAAATCAGAAAATTGAACAAGCATGTTAATCTAACTCTCATTTTGGTCAAATTTTTTTTTTTTTTAGGAGAAAACTAAAACTAAAAAATGGTCAAAATGATGAACTACGGGCACAGTTGAGTCAGGCTTCCTATCTTTTCTCCATTGCCAACACACTTGCCAGAAAGGCCACTCTACCCGCCAAAAAAAAAAAAGAGAGGATGACCGAAGTTAACAACAAAGGGCTGAAAGCTCTCTCATCCTCCAAGCAATGAGGTATCAAGCCGAGTACGAAACACGAATTGGAATGGATCAAGATGCTCCATTCCCTCATCCGGCGCATCGACAGATGTCACCGAAGGAAATAGCCGCGAGCTGATTATGTTGGGCGTGAGCCCGCAACTTCCTGTTCATCCATCAACCACCCAGGGGAGGGATGAAAAACGAGAGATTGAAGAATAGAGAGATGTACGATGAGAGAAAAAGTGAGAAAGGGGCTTTTTCAGAAAAAACAGAGCTTGAGGGCCGAGTGATGTGAGAACCACAAATAAGAAAGGGTGGGAAACACTACCCGGTGAAACAGGCTCCTTGTGCACATTCGAGTGTCGTGTCCTTTTGTTTTATCTCGATTCTTGTTTTGAGTCGTTTCGAGTGTTACCCGATGTGTCTAGGTTGTGTGCCTTTTATTTCCGTGTTGAGTTGTCTTGCTGTGTTCAGTCGTAGGCTCGATACCCAGTCAAGAGCTCATTTATCAATTTCAAAATAAAATCGTTTTGCGCTCCGAGTGCCGTGCCGTTCTCCACATCTGTGCAAAACAAGATTCATTCTTTCATAAAACCGCAGGGTTCAGCCCAAGTCATGTCAGAAAAGCAAAACCAGGACCTATCTGAAGCTATATAAGTTCCGAACTGCAAAGCAAAAGAAAATAGGGAAAATTTTGAGCATCTGAGTGTGTTTCACCTTCAGAAACTTCTGAGATTGCATTCCATGTGTACCTCTTCAGGCCTTGTCAGTGCTCTGAAGAATGAGTGTGCCTCTACTCCAAGCTTAAGCATGCTTCAAGTCAGAATGGCAATTACAGCAGCAGCAGCAGATGTTATCTCTTGCTAATATGAACAGGGTGTGCCTGTGTGTTGCAAAGTCCTCCAAGAGGTAAATCAGAGGCACCAGGGTACATGTTTGGTGCTCCTTTACTACATAGAATGTGCACTTTCATATACACTTCTGTGACATTCGTGCCGCACATCGTTATGATTCATGCATAGAATATGTTTGCTCTCGATTCTGCATAGAATTTGCTTTCAATATTGCATAGAATATGCTCCTGTTACTTGCATAGAAAATGCTCGTATCTTTTGCATAGAAAATGCACTCTTCCATACTTGCATAGAAAATGCTCGTATCTTTTGCATAGAAAATGCACTCTTCCATACTTGCATAGAAAATGCTCGTATCTTTTGCATAGAAAATGCACTCTTCCATACTTGCATAGAAAATGCTCGTATCTTTTGCATAGAAAATGCACTTTTCCATACTTGCATAGAAAATGCTCGTATCTTTTGCGTAGAAAATGCACCTCATTTGCATAGAATATGCATCACTCGCACTATTTTGTGCATTTCAAATCAATCGCGCTGTTTAGCGTATCGCACTATCTTGCGCACTCCTGGTCTAGGAGACCTTAAATCCTCTAAAGGTTCAATTCCTTTGGTGTTTGTCGTGCCCGAACGACTTCCGGTGGCCCGGTATAGCCACCTGCCTGTGTTCGCAGTGAGTTCCTAGGAGACCAACTGCGACGGTGGAAACTAGAGTTCGAATGGCTGATGCCTAGAACACAAAGGTTCGGGATCTCCGTGACTAAAGTCTGGTTTAAATACCCAGAGGCGTGTCCTCGGCTTGAAATCTGTATGGAAGCCCCATAGTTTGAGATAGCGTGTATGCACCTCAATTCTGGATACTGAACTAACCTAGTCTATCACCCCGTTGGAGAATAGGGAAAGCTGCGACCATGGTGAGGGAGAAAAGTAGTACCTGCAGTTCAACCAAGAAGAAGCGAAAGATCCCCAGCAGCATGAGGTAAGTCATTGCCAATTGCCCCTGTAAAGTGCCTTTACCTCTTAGCCATTACATTGCATTTTAGCCACTACATTACAGTGCATTGCATGAATCTCCAACTTTCAAAACCGGCTTCGCGTAGCGTATAAGTCCAACTTTCAAAATCGGCTTCGCGTAGCGTATAAGTCCAACTTTCAAAACCGGCTTCGCGTAGCGTATAAGTCCAACTTTCAAAACCGGCTTCGCGCAGCGTATAAGTCCAACTTTCAAAACCGGCTTCGCGCAGCGTATAAGTCCAACTTTCAAAACCGGCTTCGCGCAGCGTATAAGTCCAACTTTCAAAACTGGCTTCGCGCAGCGTATAAGTCCAACTTTCAAAACCGGCTTCGCTTAGCGTATAAGTCCAACTTTCAAAATCGGCTTCGCGTAGCGTATAAGTCCAACTTTCAAAATCGGCTTCGCGTAGCGTATAAGTCCAACTTTCAAACCGGCTTCGCGTAGCGTATAAGTCCACTCTTCAAAACCGGCTTCGCGTAGCGTATAAGTCCAACTTTTAACCGGCTTCGCGTAGCGTATAAGTCCAATCTTCAAAATCTTCTTGCATTATCATTTGCATTTTGCCCCCTGCCTGCGGGCACGTCTCTGTTTATCTTGTATGTTTGTCTAAGTCTTCGGCCTTGTCAAAATGGGTCGTCTCTGGGCTTTGACATTCACTCCCGTCACTTATGACTTTCGAGTTCTGTCAAAGAGGGGATACTGTAGACACCCCATTTTTGACCGACCTTAAGACTCAGATGTCACTGATTGAGCGCTTGGTGATGTTGCATAATGTGCTCGTTCAGAAGTTTCAGAGTCGCGGCCGTGAGCCCTACCTCCGGGCTTCCGAACCCTCTTCTGTGCCTTGTCTCGGTTTGCGAACCAGACTCGGTTTTCTCTGTTTCTTTCCCTGAGGGAAGAGAGAGGTCCCGTAGACCATCTCTCAATGTCCGTAGGCTACGTTTGGTGGCCATAGGCCATTTTGCCCATTTCGGAGCCCGGTTTCCGGTTTTCCAGGACCGTCAGGCCGTGTGCCTCGGTTCGGGACCGCCTAACCATCTCCGTTTGCTCTGATTTTTGGCATACTTCCTATTTGCTCCCTTTTGAGGGACACTGGGGTCCCGGAAACCCACTTCGTGGCCGAACGCCACTTTCGGTGCTTAACAGCCCATTTTCGGGATCCCGAACTGCGTGTTTTGGCCCCCGAACATTCGTTTTGCATCGGTTTTTGCTCATTTTTGGCAGGTACCTCTGTTTTATCACTAGGAAGGTCATGGAAGGGTGGAAGGCTAGTAATTGTTGCAGCAACCAGTTATATCTCCTCCGGAGCCTCCCGGCGCCCGTTTTTCCAACTTCCGGGCTAATGTTGAACACCCTACGGTTAGGGTTGCCAACTTTCAACCACATACCTGTGATCTACACACCTTGGAGAACCCAAAAAATTCATGGCCGGCCACTAATTGTTCTTTCCATTTTTGCCCCTCCTCTTTGAGGCTAATGTTGAATACCTTGGGGCTATTTTCTTGAACTTTGAACCACATGTTTGTGATGTACACACATGGGAGGCCCCTAAAAGTTGGTGGTCGGCTACTAATGTTGCTTGACCCTTTTGAACCCCTCCTTCCGGGCTAATGTTGAACACCCTGGGGCCATTTTCTTGAACTTTTAACCACATATTTGTGATGTACACACATGGGGGAACCCTAAAAATTGGTGGTCGGCTACTAATTCTCATTGACCCTTTTGACCCTTGGCCGGCCGGCCATAATAGGTGGCCGGCCGGCCACCTGCAGCTCCAAAACTGGCCAGCCATGATCCTCATGATTGGTACTTTACAGCTGTGCACTTTTTTCCCCCAAAATATCTGTATCCGAAGGAAATATCTTGTGGGGGAAAGATTACCTCCTTTTTGCCCCACCTTTACACCCTCTTTTTTGTCCATATAACCAGCTGCAAGCATGCATTTTAGGGGTTAGAAAATTTACTCTTCAAGCTTCCATAGCCAACTCCATCTTCTTCCTTCTCAATTCTTCAAAAAACCCTAACTCCCTAACCATCATTCCTTCTACACCACCAAGCTCTACCACCACCATCTCATTTCCAGCAACAAGGAAGGATTCTTGAAGGCTAGAGAAGCTGCAAATCCATCCAAAAAGCAACAAAAGTTTGAATCTTCAAGGGTAAGTAACACTTTTACCCTTTTGAACCTTTTTCTTGATCTATTTCTAAGCCCCACTTCTTTTTGGTTTCAAGCTCCGGCCCTAACTGAAAAGGGCCATATTTTGAGCTCATCTTCACTTCTCATTAAGGGCTCAACCCTGTTTGAGCCCTCCATAATACACTTGCTTCATTGATCATCTTGTATGTCATAGTTTTGCATGCTATTTTTGGCCCACGAGCAATTTATTTTCGAGCATGTTGTAAACTGATATAAGGCTTATTTTGAGCCCCTCTTAAACATTTGAGAAGGGCTCAACATTGTTTGGTGTCTCCATGTGTCACTTGTAGTTATATCCCCTATTTGGCCCCATTTTTGCATAAATTGATAGCCCTCTTTGCTTCTGTTTTTGACCCTTGGTCCGAACTAAAAGTGGCCTTATTTTGGCCTATACTTCATGTTTCATTCACCCTTTTTTTCTGTTTGGTGATTATTTTATATACTTCATGTTTTAGCACCTTTTTGAGCCTCATTTTGCATCATATTTTTAGCATGTTTGTATACTGATTTTGAGGCTGCCATATACTGTAAATGTTCATATTTTTGGTCCATATTCAGTGTTGTAGAAGGAAATTGTTCAGTTTGAGCTTTTCTTATACCACTTGCTTCATTACCCCTCTTTTGGCCCCTATCCTTGCATGCTATTTTTCCCCTACTTATACTTGCTGTTTGGCCATGATTATAACTATGAAAGTGCATATTTTGGGACTTTCTAGCTTCTGTCTTTGCATTGCATGTCCATATTGTGCATGTTTGGCATAGCTATAGGCCATTTCGGGTGCCTAATGTTGCATTTCGGGGCATTTCCTTGCATTTCATGTCATTTCGCTTCATTTCGGGACTGTTTTCCCCCATATTTTAATGCTGAAATTCCATTAGTATGCTTGCATATCATTTTTGCCATATTTCATCACATTTTAGCATCGCCTCGGTTTGCGTGCCCGTGTGCACGCATTTCGAGGCACTCCATTTTCTGCCACCGGCATCCCATGTGAGTGTGGCTGAGGCTCACTCATGTTGGTATAAGCCCATTTGTCATTTCCATGTCATTTCATCGCATTCTGTCATTGCCTCGGTTTGCGTGCCCGTGTGCACGCATTTCGAGGCACTCTATTTTTCTGCCATCGGCATCCGATGTGAGTGTGGCTGAGGCTCACTCATGTTGGTATAAGCCCATTCGTCATTTCCATATCATTTCATCATATTTCGCCATTGCCTCGGTTTGCGTGCCCGCGTGCACGCATTTCGAGGCACCTTCTTTTTATCCGCCGGCATCCTATGTGAGTGTGGCTGAGGCTCACTCATGTTGGTATAAGCCCATATCATGTTTCCATGACATTTGCATTGTGTATACTATTGCCTCGGTTTGCGTGCCCGTGTGCACATATTTCGAGACACATATCATCTCCTCGGTTTGCGTGCCCGTGTGCACGCACTTCGAGGCATCTCATTTTCATTGCACTTATCGTCGCCTCGGTTTGCATGCCCGTGTGCACGCACTTCGAGGCACCTCATTTTCATTGTTTCTGCCATCACCTCGGTTTGCGTGCCCGTGTGCACGCACTTCGAGGCACCTCATTTTCATAGCATTCTGCCATTTTCTAGGTTTGCGTGCCCGCGCGCACGCATTTCGAGGCATCTCATTTCATAGCATTCTGTATGTTAGGATTATATCTTAGTTGCATTTCATGCATATCATGCATATTGCATTGTGTCCGGAGTAGGAGTTAGCCCGGGCACGGGAAACGAGGTACATTTCGTACTCCGAGTGACGGAATGTGTCTCAATTCCCCAGTTACCGACACTCCGGATTATCCATGATGGAGTTAGGGTTTAGCTGTAGTTTCATGTGCATTCATCCTATATTGAGTTGTGCATTTCGATTCCTCGGCCATCATGCCTCGGTATGCGTGATTGGTGGCACGAGGATCAAGACATGCATATATCTGTGCAAATACATTGCTATGCCCCTTTCCTGCTCTCTGTTGCAGCAAAATGAAGAATCAGCAACCTTTTGGGACTCGGCACGCATTTCAAGGACAGGTGTAAACAGAGGCTAATTGGGGCATTCCGGTGGATTTCCACGCAAGACAACCCGGACATGCATCATCCATCAGAAGCAAGGCGGTCCCTGGCTTGCACGCCAGTTTTATTTGCTTTCATAGTTAATTTGTTAATTAATTAGGATTTTGTAATATTTCGGACTGTAATATTCTTTTATTCGGGACTGTAATATTTGGACTGTATATTTATTCGGACCCTCCGAGTGAGGGCACAACTGTAATAAGTGTGCGTGTGTGTGCTGTATGTCTTCCAACCTCACGTCTTTCTCCCTTTTATTTATCCGCTTATGATGGTTAGATTAGGGCATGTTTAAATTAGCATACAGTATGACAGCATATTTGCATCATTCATCTATTTTGCATGCACCGGGCTCGGCGCACCATACTAACTGCATCGTACTTTCAATTCCAAATTGAATACATGGTATTTGTAGCATTTCATATACCATCTTAGAATAGCCGAGCCTGCTATAATTGCATTTTGCATGTGTTGCATTAGGCATTTCTGTATACTTAGGATCATGCATGATTTCTAATATAGCTTTTGTTTTGGCTTGGAGTACTTGGTAAGTTTTTATGCTTTAGCATCCTTGCATGCGTGTGAGTGTTGCCATGAATAGCATGTTTACCATGAGGCTATGCGCTTATATGATATAACTGCCTGAATGCCTGTGGGTGGAGGCTGTGTTATCTGAATTGGAGTAAATCATCAAATGTTTCAAGCCTACCTGCGGGTAGCAAAACCTCTTTCAAAAAAGACAAGCATGAAATGTTTTGTTCCAATTCGGGCGACCCGGTCTATACTTGTATGCTGTGCGCATCACATAGTAACCTAGGCTAATAACCGGTATAAGAACTCACAATGTTTTCAAAAATTGATATCATGGTTAGTAGAGGCCGGTCTATGACCGGGCGAGCGGGGGTGCTCACGAAGTGACCTTTCCCAATCGTACCCAAGTTCCCGAGCCGAGGCAACTTTGGTGATGACAGACACGTGGCCTTTTGGCATCGAGTCAGGGTTTCCTAAATTTCCCAAAATAAAATATTTAGGTGGCGACTCTGTATCTAGCAAAGCAGTCCATGTTTGGCACTTCTTTCAAAAATCTGTTTTCTCAAAAACGATTTGCCGGATTTGGACTCTTTGGTTCAGACTTAGAACCGTGACGACGAAAAGTCGAGTCCGAGCTGTGGCGAGGTCCCCCGCGGGCTTGTTACACATGCCAAATTATACAAGTCCATGGAAATTCTTACATGCATGGATATATATTGCCTTCAATTTCATCATACACTATTCAAATCTTGTTTTAATTACCAATTCTCTTGTGTTCACATAATTTTAAGCTTAAACTCATGAATTAAAGGTTGGTTACTCACCTAGAGGCTCCAATCCTCCCAAATATAGTTAAATCTTGTGTTAATCCACTTAGTTCTCCAAAATCTTCAATGTTGACCTCTTTCTCTCTCTAAATTCGGCTCTCTCTTTCTCTAGAGTGCCTATTTCAGATTTTTGAGCTCCAAGGAGTGAGTAGAAGTGTAATTAGGCCTTTATATATGCTTGCCCTAATCAAATTTGATTAAGGCTAAGTAATTGTGCTTAATTAATCAGTTCAATCTAATTATTTTGATCCAAATCAATTTCTAATTAAATTTCACCATAGCCTCTAAAATCAGACTGTACAAATCATATATGATATATCAACAAATGCCAAGCCATGCATATCTTCAAAATCCTTTGGAATGAAACCAAAGAGATTATTGTGGGTGAGGTTCAACTTCTCCAAGCTCTGCAAATTTGTGAGCTCCGATGGTACGTCTCTTGTAAGAAAATTATAACTCAAATCCATTTCGGTGAAGTGAAATAACTTACCCATCTGAAATGGAATTTTCTGGCTAAACATGTTGTCGCTCAAGTTCAAGTGAAACAGATTCAAATAATTCTCTGGAATATACGGTATTGACCTATTGAATCTATTTGTGGACAGATCAAGATATGAAAGCCCAGTTAGTGATTCTAGTTCTTGAGGTATAGTACCTGAAAGTTGGTTGTCAAATCAAAGCAACTTCTCCAGAGAAGTCAACTTCTCGAATTCCTTTGAAATCTCCCCAACTAAACGATTTGAAGATAGATCCAATCGATGTAGTTGTATTAAATTTCTAAGCCCTGGTGGAATGCCACCGGTGATGTTGTTCCTCACTAAGTCTGGGAGTGTCAAACTTGGAAACCTTTCCCAAATTTCTGATGATTCAACAAAAAATTTGTTGTAACTCAAATCTATGTAGACCAGGTTTAGATAAGCACCCAAATCTTCGAATATATTTCCAATTAATTGGTTTTCATCAAAACGAGCTCTAACTAAGCTTGAACAATTTTTAAAACTTTGAGGGAATTATACCTATGAGCTGGTTGTGGTTCACAGTGAAGTTTATAAGTTTACCACCTTGGCAAAGCTTTGGGAGATTGCCAGAAAATTGGTTTTCATCCATTTCTAGTATAAGCAAGTTTTTTAAATTACCAAATGTTGGGTTTATGCTCCATGTGTGAATTGAAGCCATAGAGTCAATAGAGAACATTTACCACCAACCGACCAGCCAAAAGTAGCCGAAAGGTGAGCCACCAAAAGTCTTCAAAGGAGCTGGTGGAATAGCTGGCCATATGGGCTAGCCAAGCTCTCTATCCTATCTCATTATGTGTATAAATAGAGAAGGGGGAGAGGGTGTTCAGTGGAGTGTGGAAAACCGTGAGTGGGAAAATATAGAGAGTGAGACAAAGAGTCCCACTATGTGAAAGAGGGGGAGCTCAGTGGGAGTTGAGTGAGAGTGGTCTTCTCATCCATTGTAATCTCCATTTATAGTGAATCTCCAGTTACTCTCCCGTGGACGTAGGCATTGTGGCCAAACAACGTTAAATATGGTGTCTCATTGGGTGTGTGTGTGTTTTTCTACTTGGTATGATTTCTAGAAGGTCTTGCGCGAGATCCCAGATTTCCAACAATTGGTATCAGAGCGAGGTGGTGAAAAACATAATGTTTTTCTGAATGGCCCAAAAATCAAGTTGCTCAAAATTGAGTTTTGACCATACCAGAAGGAAGGTCTCAACGAGAGTAATCCAGACCTAGAAAAACAAGCCCAAACGGAGATCGAGGTAGACCTCATGTGCCCTCTGAAAGTAGCGAGTGAGGACCACTCTCAGACACGTACCACTCTCAAACACGTACCACACGCGTAGCGAGAGATTAAAGATGACCACCTTTCACCAATGCTGAAGTGTTTACGTATTATTTGAAGGATTTTACACACATGGCGTGGCTTTGGCAGAGTGAATAAGGTGTTGTGGTGCATACATGGTCAGGGGTTCGAAACCTCGCAGCTGCGAACTAAAATTTATTTTTTTGGTGAAGGATGACACAGCATTGACATAGTGGATGACGTCAGCAGAGCAGGCGAGCAGGTCCAACTCGACCCAGATCCGACGCATGTGGTGTCTGGTCAGAATGACGTCAGCATCAATTAAGATGGATAGGTCTAACCCGAGCTAGATTTGACCCATGAGGGGTCCAAGTAGTGACATCAATATGATGCAGCGGTGACATCAGCGATGACATGTGGCAGGTAGCGTCAGAGGAGAAAGATAAAATTTCTCCTGGAGTTCTAGAAAATTGCAAAAAGGGACCAATTTTTTTTCCAGAAATTATGGTGTGGCCTAGCTTTCGGGAAAGTTTTTCAGTAAGATCCTCGGAAGTGCAGCGAAGGTTGGTCCTAACTAAACAGACCGTTTCGGACGCAACCGTGAGGTCAAAATAATGAGATTCTGAACAATTTTTTGAAGATTGCCAAAACATAGGAGTTTGTCATCTTCAATAGTTGGAGGAAGGTTGCCAAATATTGTAGAACACTGTGGAATCATTAAGGAGGTTAGAATAGGAAGATTCTGATCAGATTGGACAACCAGATGCAATCAAGAGATAGATCATTGGAGATTAGAAAAGATCAAGCTTGACCAAATAGCGGAGGGCGATTAGAGTATTGCAGAGATGATTATATGTGAAGTTGATTGGAAGATCTAGTTCAATCAAAAGTCCATTCATCGACAGATAGATGATTGGCAACTAGTACAGGCTTAGGGAAATGCTATGGTAGTTGGAGCTACTCTATACGAGTATGTACTGGTGGTATGTGGACGAGTAAAACAATTGTTGCAGAGGAGTATACTGAGCACAAGCATAGAGATACAGAAGCACAAATGGGTATGCCAAAGTGTTGTGCTAGGTGCAAATGTATAGTGTAGAGAAGGCGTGGGTAGAGTATGCAACAACGAGTTGTTGAAAGTTCACAGGAGCTTCCAGACAGAGAAATTGAGATGGGTAAAACGCAAGAGTGCGCGCCAAGGTGTGGCAAGTCTCTTTTCTTTATGGTGGTTTCTTTAGTTCCATGGTAGCGGAGGATAGAGTTGATGCGAATCTCTCAAGTGAGCTTGATGTAGGGAAACTAGAAGCCATGGGTACGACCACTATGCAAGAAATTGCATAGCTGATGATGCTTTGACAGATGGAACTACTACTGAATAGCAGACTAGGGATTGCAAAGGCATTGACAACAAGCGTATGGGAATGCTAGGAGGTTGTTCAGAAGTGCAGAGGGCAAATGCTGATAGTTCAGAGAAAAAGCTCTGAACAAAGAAAACCGAGGACATTAATGCATGGTAGTTTAGTGGCATTCCAGAGAGCAGCTGCAGTGTCACTAAGTGCTCAAGGGAGTGTACAACATCCCAACAAGGAGGTGCAGGGCATCCAATTAGGGGGTGCCATATATCTTGGTTACGCATGTTCAAGCATATCAGGTGAAAACATCCAAGACAAGGAAGCATGGAAGATATATATCGGGGATAAGAGCAGAGAACTCTCTCCAAAAGAGAATCAGAGAGTGGTGTGAGTTGAGTAAGGATGTAGGATTCCCTTATTCTCTTATATCTCTGTGTTTTCTCCAGTGTATTATCTCTAGCTTTAGGAGATGCAGTCATCTTAATAAAGAGATGCAAACAATGTTGGATTTTTGGCGTGAAAGGATTAGCAACAAGTTTTGTTACAGATACGACACATCACCTCACATGACCAGAAAGGGGGTGATTATTGGGTTTCTGCTCCATGTATGAATGGAAGCCATGGAGTCAATGGAGAACGACTACCACCAACCGACCAGCCGAAAGTAGCTGAAAGGTAAGGCACCAAAAGTCTTCAAAGGAGCTGGTGGAACAACTGGCCATATGGGCTAGCCAAGTTCTCTATCCTATCTCATTATGTGTATAAATAGAGAAGGGAGGGAGAGAGTTCAGTGGAGTGTGGAAAACCGTGAGTGGAAAAATGTAGAGAGTGAGACAAAAAGTCCCTCCGCGTGAGAGAAGAGAGTTCCCTTTATGTGAGAGGGGGAGTGTTGTAGGAGTTGAGTGAGAGTGGTCTCCTCCTCCATTGTATTCTCTTTGTAATCTCTATTTATAGTGAATCTTCAGTTACTCTCTTGTGGACGTAGACATTGAGGCCGAACCACGTTAAATATGGTGTCTCCTTGGGTGTGTGTGTGTTTTTCTTCTTGGTATGATTTTTGGAAGGTCTTGGGTGGGATCCCGGATCCCCAACACCAAATTCATGTGGAATGGGATCGAAAAGTTGGTTGGAACGAAGGAAAAGAATTTCTAACCTAAACAAATTACCTAATGAAGTAGGAAGAGGACCACTGAGTTGATTTTCGCTCAATTTTAGATCATTGAGGAACTTCAAATTTCCTAGTTCTTTAGGAATTAAACCAGAAAGTTGATTATTCCAAAGATGTGGGAGTGTTAGGGAGCTCAAATCACCAAAAGATGTTGGAATTGAACCAGTAAGATTTTTGGTTTCAAAGCTTAGGCTCTGGAGTGATTTTAATTTTCCTATCTCTTGTAGAATGGAACCAGACAGGTGATTATTGAACACGTGTAACACAATTAGCTTATTCAAGTTTCCAAGAGTGGAAGGGATGGGAGCTGTATCTATGTCAAGCTTGACAAGATTGACAAGGTTTCCCATTTCGGGAGGGATGGGACTAGAAAGATCACTCTCATAGAGATATAGACGAGCCAAGTTTCTCAAATTTCCTAAAGAAATGAGAATGGGTCCAGAAAGACTGTTGGTGTACAAAGCAAGCTCAGTAAGAGACTTTAACTGGCCTATCTCTTGTGGAATTGAGCAATTTAATTGATTTTCGACTAGGTGGAGAGTGTCAAGATTTGTTAACTGACTGATTTCTGGTGGGATGTTTCTCGAGGATTGGTTTATGGACAAATCAAGATAGATGAGTTTGGAGAGGGAGCCAATTAGAGGTGGGATGACACCAAAGAGGTTATTTATGTTGAGATCGATATATGCAAGATTGGGAAATAATGAAAATGTAAAGTTGTCGAGCATACAATTTAGACTTGAATTTGTGAGGTTCAACCTATTGACGCTTCCATCGAAGTTGAAAGTAACTCCAAACCAACTTCATGGGTCGGCACTTGCTGAGATGTTCTCATGAGGTGAAATGACCCATGAAGTTAGTAAGGAATGGTTTGTTCTTTGTAGGGTGGCTCTCCATGTGACGAGAGCATTAGCTTCATTAACAGAAGCAGAAGTAACATTAATGGTTGAAGAAAATAGTGTAACAAACAGGACTAAGGACACAAGGCAGAGTGTTTCTCTAACAATCTCATTGTTTGTCCCTTTGATGAACTAATGGGTAGTTTAAGGCGTTGTTTGGGAAGTGGCTAAAGAGGCTATTATAGCCTAAAATGAAAATTTAGGCAAAAAGCCCACTGTTGAAAGTTTTTTCAAAAAAAAAAAAAAAAATAGGCTGCACAGCCGGCAGTGTAGGCACAGCCTACACTGTCAGCTACAGAAATTGTTCCATCAATGAGTAAATTACGAGTTTACCCCTTGACATCAATTTAAAAAATATATATTTTTAGGGACAAATTTGTCATTTTAATTTCAAACATCATTTCAACACATTTTTCAATACAACAACTCAAATAAAATCCATCTCATCTTCCCAAACACAAAAACTAAAATAGCCTACTAAAATAGTTAAAAAGCCAAATAACCTACTAAAATAGCCACTTCCCAAACGAGGCCGAAGGCTCTAATTTATATACAAATTTTTCCACTGGTCTATTTTCATAGTAGACTTTGAAAATGGAAGTCTTTCTGTTCAGGTGTATAATAGAATAAGTAAAACGAAGAGCATATGTAATAATAAGAAGTGTTTTAGAATGTAGCTTCAACACATGCATAGTTTACACATGGTTCCTGGTTCAATTCTTCTCAATAGCAATATGAATATTTTTTAAAGCAATTTTTGCATAGAATGTTAAGAGTTTCATTTCTCTTCCATTCCATCACTAGTTTTGGGGAAGTGCTCTGCAAATTATTGCTTTTAATTATAATATTCTACTCAACTGGACGTATCTCTACTCGATTCCAATGTTTTTTTTTGGGACTAAAAGCATCCTTGAAACTATGCTAATGGTTAAAGCAGCTAGTACAGTACATGAATGTTCTATTGCAGATGAGGGATTTTGTATTTTGTTATATGTAAACTTCGGTTAAAGTGTTTTTCTTCATTGTGTTAGGGAAATTTGTCGAAATAAAGGTTTGTACAAGCCTGGTCCAAAGTGTAGATGGATTTGCTCTAGTCTGGTTAGAGCCTGACCTTTATTACAAATTTCCTTACCCAAACATGAACTCTGAATTTATTCCAAAAATTTAAGTCTAGCTCAGGTTACACGAATTTAACAAAAAAATTAATTTATTATGTTGTGCATTGAGTTGTCTTTAACCAATTCATTGTACTTGAAAAGGTGAAAATAATTCTCAAAAACTACAAACATGGAACATATAAAAAGATTCATTTGAGTTGTGTATGAGTAAAGCTTGAACAACTCTCAACATAATTTGAGTTAAGTTAACGGTGGTGCTACATGCACCAACTAGTGTACCAACTAGTGTTATGACATTATTACTGACACCACTTATTATACAAATTATAAATACCCAAAACCTCTAAAATTATGCCACATCATCTGTTAGTACACTAAATAGAACACTTATTGGTGCATATGGCATTATTCGTTAAGTTAAACAATCTCTCAATCTGTTGGAACCTGCCCGAATTGCACACTAACTCTGGCGTATAATTCGAGTTAAGTTAAACAATATCTCACGTTGTGTTTGGCTGGAGGATTTGGGAAGGAATTTGGAAAAGAAAATGGAAAAGGTAGGTGAAATGTAAATAAAATATACATATATTTCACTTAGTTTCACACACTTTTTTCCCTTTTTATTATTTTTTTTTCTAAATTTCTTTCCAAATTTCTCAACCAAACACATCATCAATCTAATAAAACCTGCCCGAATTGCACACTAACTCTGGTGTATAAACTTGGGCATTGGTCTTTGTATATCTGGGGTCAAGAAAGCAATGGTCTTCGTTTATCTTGTAGCTACATAGGAGTCTCAAATCAAGTCAACAATTTTTAATCATATAAAATTACTAGAAGAAGTGCTATGTGAAACTGGACGTTTTGGATTGAGCAATTCAAGGTAGTAGCACACTTGGTAATGGCCTAGGGATTAAGATTTCAAGTCTTAAGTTTGAAACTACTTGGGCCAATCTCCTGCCCGTAGTGTAGTTGGTTAGGAGTGTTAAGTACCTACTTGTTGCCAATTCCGCAAACAAACTTGGTTTAGTCGAGTTGTGTTTTTTCCTTATTTTTTGGTCTTCTCGATCGAGAGGGGAAAACTACGCTTGAACAGAAATCTCACACTCTCAGTAGTTTGGCTTGTCTGCAAAAGTACTGGGAGGTGTGTTTTCACACTTAAGCATAATTTCCAGTGCTCGAGTGTAGACCCTGGTTAGAAAGATGCGTTTAAGCGACACTGCTCGAGCGGCAAGTCCTGTGCTCGAGCAGAGATCGTGTATCTCACTACTATAAATCTACAATTTGCTCCAACACTAGGGTACAGCTTCCAGATTCCCTTATTTGGTTTTAGGGTTTTCTTCTGGAGGTTATTTGCTAGTTTTCCTTTGATTTCTTTAGGTGTTTATTCATGGATCAAGAGAGTAAAATCAAAGGGTTGTTGGTTTGATTTTATTAATACAAAGTGTTCGTCTTCCGTGAAATCCAATGATTCAAGCGTGGAGTATTCGAAGGAGATTCAAAGTTGTACGTGGTCGTTGATTCGACATGGATGTTGTTGATTCGAAATCAAGCTGATCAATTCCAAGACGAAGGCAGTGATGAAAGAGATACAGATTGTTGAAGAAAAATTGATTGAGTTTGGGTAATTTGTTTTGGTAAATTTGTATTCTTTCTTTCTTTCATAGTGGATTGATTAGTGATGTTTCGCCCGTAATTTTTTAATCACAATTGGAGGTGCTCCAATTGTGATTTTTTCATGTAAAAATCGGTTATGTTGATTTATTGATTTTGAAGCAACAATCTAAATCACTTTCGTATAGGCTAGATGATTTAGATTGTTAGTTTTAATTGTTTAGGAATTGTTGCAATTAATTTTGGTCTGAATCACAAATCACTTAGGTTTTTCAATTGGTATCAAAGCAGGTAGCTCTTTGTTTTTATCAAAACTATAGGAGTGTGATTTGTGATATGGATTCAATTCACGAAGGTAACTCGACCCATAGACCTCTGTTACTTGATGGTATAAACTATTCTTATTGGAAAGCTCGTATGAGGGCGTTTTTAAAATCTATTGATGAGAAAGTTTCGCACTGTGTGATCTATGGGTGGAGTGAACCTATTGTCACTGTTGATGGTGTTCATATTCCCAAACCACTTGATAAATGGGACGTAATTGATTTTCAAAACTCGAGTTGGAACAATGAAGTTCTCAATTCCCTCTTTTGCTCCGTCACACTAGAAGAGTTTTGTCATATTTGCACGTCTGAGGTAGCAAAAGAGACCTGTGACATTCTTGAAACTATTCATGAGGGTACTACTGCTATTAAAAGATCAAAACATCAACGCCTCACCTCCTCTTTTGAAACTCTTTTTATGCGTGATGATGAGATGTTTGATGATTTTATGCTAAACTTAGTGACATCATGAATTCCTGTTTCACACTCGGTGAAAAAATCCCTGAAGCTAAGGTTTTTGGAAAAAACTTGAGGTCATTACCGGAGAAATTCCAATCAAAAGTGACAATTATTGAGAAGGGTCGAGATGTTGAGAACCTCAAGCTTAATTAGTTGGTCGGAAAGTTGCAAACTTATGAAGCCCACTAGATTTCTAAGAAAAAACAAAAAGATAGTTTGGCTTTTACCAATGCTTATGAGACCGCTAGGACCCCTGAGATAAAGTTTGATCTAGAGTCCAAAATGACGGCTATGTTTACCAAACAGTTCAAAAAAAAAATTAAAGAAAAGAAGCCTAATTTCAAGGACTCTAGTTCAAAAGATAAGGGTACTAAAAAATCCAAAACTTTTCCATCAAAAGTTGCTCCAAAAACTGAGAAAAAGACTGTGAAGGGGCAAGGTGTCAAGTGTTATGAATGTCAAGGGTTTGGTCATATTGCTCTTGAATGTCTATCGAAAAAGAATCGAAAGAAAGTCTACACAGTGGACTGGGATGATGAAAGCGGATCAGAGCAAGAATCCGAAAAAACTAAATCCGATGAAGACGAAGATAGTACCTACATGGCATTCTGGTCTACCTTCACTCAACCACCTCTAAAGCCAGTTGAGTCTGCTCGTGGTCAAAATCTGCACCGTGCTTCTATCTTTGATGAGAGTAATTACTTATTCTGGAAGATCAGAATGAGGATGTATCTTATAGCTCATGACCCTGAAGGTTGGCGAGCAATTGAAGAGGATGTTGAAAGTGCTGACAATCCGAGCAATCAAAGAGTTTTGAATACCATCCATGAAGTAATTTCTGAAGAAGACTAACAATGAATTGCTCACTACACAAAGGCCAAAGATGCATGGGACATTCTTAGTCAATTCTATGAAAGAGGAGAGTTATCTTCACAACCATCCATCAACTTTTATGCCTTAGTTTCTCGACTAGATGAGATCGAGGAGAAAGTGAAGCAAAAAGAAGATGATGAAACCTCAGAAGACAACGAAGATATTGATAGTGATGGCCTACAACAAGCTTATGAAAAGCTTTACAATAAATCTCTGAACTTGTCCAAGATCAATGACAAACTCACTTTCAAGCTCAAAGCATGTGAAAGCAAGAATATCCAGCTAAAGGAAGAGATTGCAACAGCAAAAAATGATGTCTTCAAGATCTCTAATGACCTTTGTAGAAAACTTCTATCTTGTAGAAAAATTCTATCTTGTGAGACTGATAGGAATGAACTTCTGAAAATCTATGCCACATATGAAAAGAAGGTTGAAATCCTTGAGATGTCACGAGCTGCATTAGAAGAGTTGGTTGGTCAAAAAGAGGAAGAATTCAAAGATGCTAGAGCCACGATTGATATGTGGAACAAAGGGTCAAAAACACTGGAAGACATTATCGGGTCTCAACAGATGAGTTGTGCAAAAGTGGGATAGGCTATGGTGATGTAACATTTCAAAAGGGACAGGCCTCTACATCACATGACATCAAGACTCAAGCAAAGGGAAAGGTGAAGGTTTAACAAGGAGATCACTCTCTTCATCAACCTAAAGGGGGTAAGATCAACAAAAGGGAGGTAAAACATGTGTTTGTTTGTCATCGTTGTGGTAGGAGACAACCTTACATCTCTAGTCGAAACACCAAGATTCATGATGGTGTTCACAACGCTAAGACATTTACCAAGATTGTCTGTCTTGCTTCTGTTAAGACCAAAAAGATATGGGTGAGAAAGAGTGACTTAACTTGTTTTGTTGTTCACATTGCACTGAAAGCACATGACTCACACATGTGGTATCTTGATAGTGGGTGCTCTTGTCACATGTCTAGTGACAAATCCTACTTTACATCTCTTGAAAAATATGAAGGATGAATTGTTATCTTTGGAGATAGTGACGCTTCTGGAGTCATTGGAAAGGGCTCTATAAGTGTGGTTGGTCTTCCTAAGCTCAAAAATGACTTACTTATTGATGGTCTTAAAGCTAATTTTTTGAGCGTTAGTCAAATGTGTGATTCCCATCATGAAATATTGTTTTCAAAAAATAAATGTGAAATTTTGGATAAAAATGGAAATACTGTCATGCATAGGGTTTGCACATCTGATAACTATTATGGGGTTGTTACCACTAATGATCTCACTTGCCATTCGGCCGTCATAAGTAACCTTGACCTGTGGCATCAAAGATTAGGTCACATGAATTTCAAAGACCTAACTAAGATAGCCAACAAAGAGCTTGTGAGAGGAGTACCCAAAATGGGAAAGAAGGTGACCCATATGTATGGACCATGTCAACTTGGGAAGTAAACTCGTGCCCCTCATAAAAAGGTAAACAGCTTCATAACCAAACGTCCTCTTGAACTCATTCATATAGATCTTATGGGACCCACTCGCACTGAAAGCATTGGAGGTAAAAGATACATTTTTTTAACTATGGATGATTACACTCGTTTTTTATGGTTTAATTTTCTAAGAGAAAAATCCGATACATTTGATGCTTTCCAGTCCTTAGTCCTTAAAATCCAAAATTAACACGGTGTTTCTACTGGGCGTATCATAAGAATCTGAATTGATCATGGGCGTGAATCTGAAAATAGCTCATTTTCAGATTTTTGTGATATGCATAGAATTAAGCATGAGTTTTTTTTCACCCATTACTCCACAACAAAATGGGGTTGTTGAGAGGAAAAACAAGAAAGTTCAAGAGATGGCTAGGGTCATGCTCCTTAGCGAGAAAGTTCCTTCAAAGTTTTGGGTTGAAGCCTTAAATATCGTTGTTTATGTTGTGAATTGTGTGTATTTAAGACCCAACACTTTACAAACTCCACACGAATCATGGAAAGGGTTGAAACCTAATGTAAAATATTTCAAAAAATTTTGGAGTAAATGTTACATTTTCAAAAATAGAGAGCCTTTGGGCAAATTTGACTCCCGAAGTGATGAAGGTATTTTTCTAGAGTATTCAACCACTAGTAGAGCTTTTCGTGTCTATAACATGTCTACTTTATCTTTAATGGAATCGATCAATGCGGTTGTAGATGACACAAGTTCGCCTACACCATCTATATATGAGGAAGAAAATGGTGGGTCTCCAATCTTGGATACTGCACCACAAAGTCAAAGAGAAGCACAGGGTCAAGCACAAACAGGTGAGCCAACACCAACTTCTATGGTAAGTCCAAGTCCAAAGAGTGTACAAAAAGACACCACTTTTGATGCTCCAGTCACTACCAGTCTAGAGTTAAAACCATCAGCAAGGGTAAAACTGAATTATCCAGTTCAACAAGTGATTGGAAGTGTCTCAAACCGAATGAAAACCTGAAAACAAATTTGGGAAAAGGTATTTCATATGTGCTATGTTTTGTTAATTGAACCTAAGAATGTAAAAGAGGCCTTACTAGATAATAGTTGGGTTAATGCAATGCAAAAAGAATTAGGTCAATTTTAACGTAACAAATTTTGGACTCTTGTTCCCAGACCTAGAGACTTGAATGTGATAGGTACCAAGTAGATATTTGAAAATAAATCTGATGAGAATGGTATCGTGGTTAGAAATAAAGCTAGGTTGGTTACTCAAGGCTATATACAAGTAGAGAGTATTGACTATGATGAGACGTTTGCCCCTGTTGCACGCCTCGAATCTATTCGTATTTTACTTGGTATTGCATGCTTTCTAGGATTCAAACTGTTCCAAATGGATGTGAAAAGTGCCTTTCTGAATGGGTACTTGAAAGAAGAGGTTTATGTTGAGCAATCGAAAAGGTTTGAGGGCCCAAAATGTCCAAACCATGTCTAAGGCGTTATATGGGTTTAAACAAACCCCTCGAGCTTGGTATGATAGACTTACTACCTTACTTCTTGATAATGATTTTCAAAGGGGTAGTGTGGACAAGGCCTTATTTGTGAAACATACTAAGTCTCATATACTTGTTACTCAGATTTATGTTGATGATATTGTGTTTGGATTCACTTCTGATTCTCTTGTGAAACATTTCTCGAATTGCATGACACATGAGTTTGAGATGAGCATGATAGGGGAGTTGTCTTTCTTCTTGGGTCTTCAAATTAAACAGTCAACTTCGGGTATGTTTGTTTCTTAGACCAAGTGTGTTAAAAATCTTGTGAATAAGTTCGGTCTAGAGTCGGTCAAATATGCTAGAACCCCGATGAGCACTACTCTTCACCTCTCCAAAGACTCCATTGGTACTGATGTTGATCCTACTCTTTACAGAAGCATGACAGAGAGTCTTTTGTACTTTACAGCCAGTCGGCCTAACATTGCATTTAGTGTTGATGTATGTGCCCATTACTAAGCCTCTCCTAAGGAGTCTCATCTTCTTGCTGTCAAGTGCATCATTAAGTATGTTAATGGGACTTTAGGATATGGGATTTGGTTTTCTACCGACACTATAACCGAGATCACTGGTTTTTCTGATGCCGATTGGGCAGGGTGTGTGGATGATAGAAAGAGTACATCCGGAGGGTGTTTCTACCTAAGGAATAATCTAGTTGCGTGGCATAGCAAAAAGCAGAATCGCATCTCTCTTTCGACCACTGAGGCCGAGTACATTACTATAGGGAGTTATTGTGCACAAATGTTGTGGATGAAGCAAATGCTTTATGATTATGGTATAAACCAGGACACTCTCACCCTTTTATGTGATAATACAAGTGCCGTTAACATCTCTAAAAATCTAGTCCAACACTTTCGCACGAAACATATTGACATTCATCATCATTTCATTCGAGAGTTAGTTGAAGAGGGTGTTGTAGTTCTTGAACATGTACCCACTGAGCATCAAAAAATTGATATTTTTACAAACCCCTTGATCTTCTTTGGTTTGAGTTCCTTAGAAAGACCTTGGGTGTAGTTCTCATTAACTAGAGTGTGACTTATTATTTGAGTGCTTGAGAGTGATTGGCTTTCTGTGTACATGAATGCTATAATCTCATTGTCATTAATTCTTGCCATCTTTGCACTTAGACTTATATGAACACCTCTCATGCTGCTTGCCAAATTTGATTTATCTATGTTCATAGCTCATTCTGAATACTCATGCTCATTGAATTCATGATCTCATTCTGTACACATTCTTGAGATAAATTGTTGCAGGTTTTTCTGCATAAGTGATAATTTCTCTCTATGGACTTTTAACATTGTCTCTTATACATTTCTAGAGGAATTGACCTATACTAGCATATCATGGGTGATGTTGAGTCTCTTAACCATCCACAATCTGTTTTCACTTCCACGATTTCTCCCTCACTTCTTTGAAGTCTGGTCATTAGGAAAAGGCTACATCATAGGCACCAACTAGGCCATCCTTATTGTTTCCATGCTTCTCTAGTTTGGTCTCCATACTCTTGAGTGTGAAAGCCACCAGTGAGTGCCTATAAGAAAGAAAAGTAAACAAATCAAAAATGAAAAAAGGAGGGGGGGGACTCATTGATTGAAGGGGAGCCTCCGCTTTCACTCAACAAATACCCTTTGATTTCTAGTGGTTTGACTTTTCTTAGTGATGTTTAGATACTGTTGTCAGACGTCCAGCCATCTGATCACTACTAGGATTAACTCTAGCACTGTGGCCTCTCAAGGATTGCACACACACACATTCATTATGTGAGCTCTCATGTTTGTCTCAGAGTTGTGCATTCATATGTTACTTATGATCATTGATCTTTGTTGACCTGTTCTGCTCATGATATTGTGCTTCATATTGTCCAACTTGTGAGATTGCAGACTTCATGGTATGTGGATTATCTCATCTTAGCGTCACATTCTTGCTATTGTGCCAATTCCCTCTTGTTGCAAGTCCCACTTGAATGTGTGACTAGCTTTTACAAGCTTAGCAGGGTGTGTTTTTGATCTTGTTATTTTTTCCTTCCCCGCTCAAGCGGCAACTCCCGTGCTCAAGTGGATAATTTACTCATCCAGTACTTTTGCAGAGGCACCGAACTTTTGGGAGCTTGTTTTTTGCACTCGAGCGCATGAGTCTTGGCTCGAGTGAAGCCACGTGCATAAGTAATCACGCTCGAATGGGTAAACCCACGCTCGAGCAGACTGCACCACTTTAAAAGCCCAGCCCTCATCCTTTTAGCTCAATTTTTTCCTCAATTCTCTCGTCCTCTTTCTCTCCCCTAGGGCTTGCTCTCTTCTATTGCTGTTTATGCCTTGGATTGGCTTGTGTTTCCTTGTCTTTACCCTCTTTCATCCTTCTATCTCCACCTCTGGCATGTATTTCTTTTTTTTCCTCATTTGTTTCTGTTTTTTATTTTTAGTTTGATTTGCCTCAATTTAGGGCTCTCGTTTTGTTGTTTTGGTTCTTTTTCTCTCTTTTGTGTCTGCGTTTTTCTCTCTTGTCTCTATGTGCCACGTAATTGTTAAGTCTACTGTGTTTGGATTTTCTTCCTCTGTTTTGGATTATTTGCATTTGAGAGTGGAGAATAGGCTTATCTATATTTATCTTGTGTTTTGTTCATTGTGAGTGTGCCTATTATCATGGTGTATGCTTCATTTGCTTATACATGTTATGTCTTGGTTTCATTACTAATGGTTTTGTTTTTCTTAGGTTTGGTCTCTAATGTTTTTGGATTTTTTTTATTTGGTTTTTTGGGGTGGGTGTTTTTATCTTGATAGGGTTGATGTGTCTTTGGTATTAGCCATGTCCACATCCAAACGCTGAAAGTCCACAGCCAACTGCCCACTGTATAACCCCGACCGTTTTCTGTCTGCAAAAAAAGCCAAGTCCTTTAGGGAATTTTACACCTTTAGGACTATCCACCTAGAGCGCAATGTTCAACCTAATACATCTGAGTCCATACCCATTTGGCTGGTGTTTGATCTATTGGGGGGTGACCTTGCTCTTTCCTTTTTCGGTCGTCAAAACCTTGTTCTTTCCTATTACAACATTGAGGGGATTGATGATATTGATCCTTCTTTCAAGACCTGGGTACGGTCTAAGGAAATCACTGTTACTCAAGAGTTAATCCATGAGCTCTTAGGCATAGGCACTGTCTTTCAATGTCACTATCCCTTTCTTGCCCGACCTACATGTGATTTCAATCTTGTGGCCTCTGACTTATGTGGTGCATCTAAAACTTGGATCAAAGGGGCCTTAATCAAGAAAAATGAACTCATCCCCCGCTTTTGATTGCTCAACCTCATTGTCTGTGCCAACATCATTGTCACCACTCACAGTTTCGAAATCAACCAAGATCAAGGTTATATTCTTTATTGCATAGATCGCTAGCTACCCATCAATCTTGTCACCCTAGTCATCCAAAAGATAGTAGCTGCTTTTGAGAAAAAGTCCTTAGGTTTACCTTATGGTTGCCTTATAAACCATCTTCTCACCAAACTCGAGGTCCGTATCCTTGACGAAGATGAGTTTACCTTCCCTATCAAGCCGTTCACCAAAAAGACTGTATCCCAAAGTCAGTCAGATGTTAAGGGGGGTCCTTTTGGGGTGGATGGTTCTGGTACAGGTGAAGATCCTTTGGCCTAGGAAGCTGAGTTTGACGCCACCACCACTGCTGCTGGTGAGGGGGAAACAACCTCCTCTGGCTCGATCTATTAGGGGCCAACTGTGCCAATTTGAGCATGTCCTATTTTCTCGCTTTGATCATTTGGAAAGTCAGATGGACATTTTTAATGCTCATCTCACTGACCTAGAGACCTCCATGGACGCATGGCTCACTGTCTTGGAGGCATCTTTTGGCCGCATTGAGTAGTGTGTTGATTAGTTCTCCATGCACCTTGCTCAGATTTTGTCCTTACTTCAGATGCAACTATCTCTACCGCTACCAGATCGGTGATTTTTGTTGCTCCTTGGACAGTGTTTCTTTTCTTTTGGACAGTTTACTTTTTTTTGCACCGTTTTATCTTTATTTCTTCTCTTTCTTTTCTTGCCCTGTTTATCTTGCTTTTGTTTTCTGTTGGCTTGTCTCCTGAACAAGTTTTTGCTAGTCATTTTCTTTTGCTACTACCACACTCAGGGTTTTTGGCATGGATATTGGATTATGGGGTATTATGGGTTATATTGGAATAGATATGGATATATTTAGCTTATGTCTCCTTGTTTATCTTATTATCCTATTTCCACGGTTTTGGTTTGTGTTTTGTTTACACAAGTAGTTGGTTCAAAGTGTTTCTAAACTGATTTGTCCACGGGTTGGCTTGTAGTGTTTGTTTCTCTTAGGTAGTATGTCTAGTGCATGTGTTTGTTAGGAAAAATGGTTAGAAAGTTTTGTTCAGGATTTGACAAATGGGGAGATTGTGAGGCCCCTACTTGTTGCCAATTCTACGAACAAACTTGGTTTAGTCGAATTATATTTTTTTCCTTGTTTTTTGGTCTTCTCGATCAAGTGGGAAAAGCTGTGCTCAAGAAAAAATCTCACACTCTCAATAGTTTGGCCTGTTTACAAAAGTACTGGGAGGTGTGTTTTCACGCTCGAGCGTAATTTCCAGCTCTTGAGCATAGACCCTGGTTAGGAACATGAGTTTAAGTGACATCGCTCAAGCGGCAAGTCCTGCGTTTAAGCGGAGATCGTGTATCTAACTGCTATAAATCTGTAGTTTGTTCCAACTCTAGGGTACGACTTCCATATTCTCTTTTTAGGTTTTATGGCTTTCTTCTGGAGGTTATTTGCTAGTTTTCTATTGATTTCTTTAGGTGTTTATTCATGGATCAAGAGAGTTAAATCAAAGGGTTGTTGGTTTGATTTTATCAATACAAAGTGTTCGTCTTTGGTGGAATCCGGAGATTCAAGCGTGGAGTATTCGACGGAGTTCGAAGCTGTACATGGTCATTGATTCGACATGGATGTTGTGGATTGAACATCAAGCTGATCAATTCCAATACAAAGGCGGTGGTAAAAGAGATACAGTTTGTTGACAAATTGATTGAGTTTGAGTAATTTGTTTCGGTAAATTTGTATTCTTTCTTTCTTTCATAGTGGATTGATTAGTGGCGTTTCGCCTATGATTTTTTAATCACAATTGGAGGCGCTCCAATTGTGATTTTTTCACGTAAAAATCAGTTGTGTCAATTTATTGATTTTGAAGCAACAACGTAAATCACTTTCGTATGGACTAGATGATTTAGATTGTTAGTTTTAATTGTTTCAATAAATTCTGGTCAGAATCACAAATCACTTAGGTTTTTCAAGGAGGTTAAGCCTCAAATTGTTGTTACCACAACACTTAATGTGAGTTCGATGCTCCCCCATTGTGTGAGTTTTGACTTAAGCAGAACTTATTTTTTGGAATCAGTGTAAGTTCTCAGGTTATGGTCTCTTGCTTAGAACGGACAACAGGAGATCTTGGTGATCTCTGCGAGAGGCGCTGCCTTAGACATGCAGAAGAGTGAGAGGATTTTCCAATAAATAAAAAATGCGCTCTAACGCATTATTTTCTGCAAAAGAGTTGTGTGCCTGTGGAAAGAAATCCACACCCACAGTTTAAAATTAAGTAAAGTGGTCTAGTTTGAAATAATTTTTATTTATTTATTTTAAATAAATATAAAAAAATTAATATAGTTATAGTTATTAGATCGATTTGATTTTTTTCTTTTTTCTATTTATGAATGAATAATAGATTGTGGTCTAAAAAATGAGTGGTACGAATAGTGATACTTGTGGTGGACAACATGAGCCCAAACAACACCAACAAACTGGTCCTATAAATGTATATATAAAAGTAATATGAATATGTGAAAAGTGTATTAAAATTATAAATATTTTGATGTCATATGTTCTTTATTGATATCTTTTGGGGCTATCATTAGCAATATCTTAATTTTTCTCTTAAAAAAAATGTATTACAAGAAGGGTAACACTAGGGGTGGTCATGGGCTTGATGGCACGCCAAGCCCAACTCGATATTTTTAGTTTTTACGAAAAATATTTAAAGTTTTAGTTTGATTAATTTTTAGGCTACACTTCGTCCAAATACACATGTCCTTGACATGTTCTCTTGATCAAGTTTCACAGGGAATTGTTATTTGGTTGATGAATGGCATGGCCAGTTTCATTATTCTTGAGGGGAAACACGGAGGCCTCTTTCTTGAGAGCAACTGGTCAAATTCCACCATAAGTCACATCCGAATTAAAATTTATGCACGACAGCTATGAGAGTCCTATGCCCTTCACAGTGGCAAACACTCGGAATTTACCCAGAAACATGCAACCGAATTGCGCAGAACAAACCCATCCGCCTCCCCCCCCCCCCAAACGGCATATATATATACCATATGCATGCATGTATATTAAGCACCCCCCTGTCCTCTCTCGAGTAGTAGTAAGATGGCGAAGAACAAGGCTTTAGGTCTCATGACTTATTGTTGCTTCCTCTTCATTTGGTTCCTCCTCATTTCAAGTGCTATGGCTGCAAGACAACTATCCACCACAGGTCCGCCGCCAATTCAAACTCCTATAAGTCCAGTTCCCGATGCCCCTACAGCAAAACCCTAAGATGAGAAAAGTGAAGTGAAGCGAACGCGAAGCAAAGCAAACCATGTTATTAATTACTTATATAAGGGCCTTAGAGGGCATTCTTTTTGTTTTTTTTATCTTCTTATAAGAAAGAGTAATGGTGTGGTGTCATATATGTCTTTGTAGGCAAAATTATATTGCCCTTTGTGCTTGTATTTGAAATTCAATTTGAAGTCAGTATTTCAAAATAAATAAATAAAATTGATAAGAGAATAAATTACTTCGTCGCCATTAACTTCTCAGGCAACATCCCTTAAGCAATGGTCTAGCAGTTGGAACTACATAGCTTCCTCAAGGACAAATGTTTCTTTAGACAGTACTTGAATTAATTTTTTTTTTTTTTTTACCCACTCAATTTTAAAATTACTACTAATCGATCAATTTTATTGAAACTAATTTAGAGAATAAACTAGTCAAGAAATTTTTAGCTCAATTAGTATCTTCATGATTGACTTGAGATAATTTGAGACCTAAAAAGATAATTCTAAATGAGGATTTTTATATATATATATTTTTTTTCTACAAAGCATATTATTTAAAATTTGTTTTATTCATTATTGAGATAAAAAATTATTTATTAAATATTTAAATTTAATTTTTTAATATTTGGGGGGCTAATTGAATTTTTAGGTATAGTTTGAGAGGTAAAATGAATTTCCAAATGATGTTTGGTGCCACGTCAACAAGTCCTATTTGATTGTAGACAGAAACAGACAACGGGGTTAAATTGATAAAATTTCAAAAAATTTAGGAGTCAAATTAAAATAATACAAAGTCTAATCGCCAAATTAATTTTCGCGTAATAATTTGGGATGCAAAATGTTATTTCTTCTAAAATAATTTCTTACAAAAGCAATTTAAATAAAAATAATAAATTAATCTGTATTAGTCATTTTCTAATAGCTATTTAATTATTTCATATAATTTTTTAGCTATGTAGTTACTGTCTTAAACCAGGCTGCCATTTTATTGTACCTCATCTTTTGATAAATAACTTCTACATTCCGTATTGTCTTATAATTTTTCCAACGAAATATAGTAGTAGAAAAAAAAATTAAAAACTTAGAGAGATCATCCATTGTAAAATTAATCTTGAAATAAGGGGCCTTTTCATGTTCAATATCAAAATAATTTTAGAATTAATGAATAATAGTGTAATGTTGAAGAAGTTAAATTAGGTTGATCTTCAAACAAAAATCTCAACAAATCATGGATCATCCAAATTTCTAACTGTGGTCAAGTTTACTATTCTTGTGGAAAGAAGGTGGGCTCTTTCCTGAAAGCAAAGGGTGGATACAAAAGTCATACAATCCATTCAATTTGGTCCAACTCAACACATAGTTCACATCCTAATTAAAACTACTGAGCCTCTCTTCCCTTCACAAGGGCAATTGGGCAAAACCCCCAAGACCACGAAATCAGGGAGAGGTTATTCCACACTATTTATTACATGATAAGTGATATTTATTAGCACGGAAAAATTTGTCTCCAATTCAAAATATGAACTGGCGTATTCTATCTCCTCACGAGTTTATTTTAAAATAGAGTATTTTATATATGTTATTGTTGAAAAAAAATTAGTGCGATCCAACAATCGAATTTTTTCAATTTATAACGTTTATCTTTAAAAAAAATAAATGAGAAGTGTATTTTTTAAAAAGAAACATTCATTTTTTGAATAACAAGCTTGATAAATTGAACATGTTACGATTATTGAATCGTCCTAATTCTTTTCAATGACAATATACCTAAAGTGTTTCACAAAATGAACCGTTAACAAAAACTTAGAATTGGAGTTGGTGGTTTTTCTTTTGAATATGTTTCCAGTTTGCTGCTACATTTCCTTCTGTCAATTGGGTTGGTGAGAGGAACGAGGTGGCGCTGTTTGGGGCGACTATGTGGACGAACTGTTTGGGTTTTAGGGACAGAAAGTCGTAGTGATGGTGGCATGAAAAAGAAAATTAGGGATAATATTGACTTTTTATCAAAAATATTAATAGAGTTAGACTTTAGATTTCACTTCAAATTACAACGTATTTAAGTGTATATTTCTAGTGAAAAGTATATTGTGTCCTATAAATATTTTGTAGTTTATTTGTGCTTTAAGGACACTTGCTAAAAATACTCTTAATTTAAAACAACAAATGAGATAACGGGTTAAACGGAGGATTGAAATTGTTTTGGAATTTAAAATGTAGGATTTAAATTGAAAATAAAAAAAAAAATTTATGGTTTGATTTGTTATAATGGTCAAACTTTAGAATGTTTTTAGGACAGTCGGGCCATAAATCTATTTCTTTATCTTTTGGGTTATTTGGCCCAAACTCTAATTTCTTTGGATCAAAATAACACAAATTGTCCAAAAGAATAACTATCTATTAAAATCAAGGGAAGCTTACGTGTAAGTCCTAATATGTGGACTTATTGTCTAATAAGTCTTATAATAATTAATGACATTTTTCATTAAACACTATTAAAAAAAGGTAACTAATTGTTAATTTTTAACGACAAGTTAAAAATTTTGTCAGGAAAATCACTAATTATAAGTTTTAACGACATTTTAAAAAAATCGTTACAAAAAATGTTACTAATTTCAACTTTCAATGACAGTTTGAAAAATTTGTCACAAAAAAAGGTCACTAATTGTAAGTTTTAGCAACAATTTATAAAAATCGTTGACAAAAAAAAAAAATACTAATTGTCAATTTTTAGCGACATACAAAAAATCATCATAAAAAATTATTTTCCGCGACTATTTTACTAGGACTTATTTTCAATAGGGTTTTATAGGAATTAAGTCTAACTATTATGATCTATTGGTAGTTTATCCTAAAAGAAGGGAATCTATCTGTCTATGTCTTGAACTCACTCAATCTTTTCAAATCATCCAATTTGTCTATCTGTTTAAATTCACCAAGCCTATTTTCTTATGTGTTGAAATTCACAAAAATGTGGCACATGTCACTTATTCAATACCCTATCTATTGAATATCAAACACTTTTTTACCTCACCACCACCACCACCACCTACTACCGCCAATAACTTTTCCAACACCAATGACTTTTTCGCCATGTCCTTATCGCCAAATAAGATTTTACCTTAGAACTAATGCCTTATTCCCTTTTTTTTTTTTTTTTTTTTGTGTGTGTGTTTGTCATTGGAAAATCCTCACATCCTTTCTGCAAGTCCAAGGCAGTGCCCGTGACAAGATCATCAAGGTGTCTTGTTGTCCGTTCTAGATGAGAGACTATAACCTAGAAGCTTGCACCGACCTCTCAACATAAGCCCCATTTAAGTCAAGACTCGCATAGTGGAGGGAAGTCGAACCCATGCCAATTTGCTGCATAACAGCACCTTGAGGTTCTCCTCCAAGCCAGTTTTACCTTAAATTGAACTTTTCACCAATTCTCCTTCTTTTTTTTAATATTTTTTCCTAATTTTTTTTAACATAAACTATAAAAGGACATTATTTTTCCTACCACAAAAAATATAATTGACTATAAATTAGTGATTCATAACTTTTGCAACAAATTAACATAACACATTATAAATATTCTTAACTTTCACTATATAAAGTCTTAACATTTTCAAGATGTGCATCTTTTTATGATACACATCATACATTTATCCTAAGTTTTGCTCCAACATTACATCATGTGTGCACAAGAGTTACAAGTAATAATATCAAGAGGGTTGCTATTAGCACCTACCTCTTTACTTTGACCTCCCTATTTCTTTGAACCCCTACCCAACAAAATAAATCCCCCCCCCCAATTTTTCTTTAAATCCCTACCTTAATACCAACTATACTCCTCATCTTTTTGACTCCACATTATCATCATCTTCAAAGCAACCTCTCAGCTTAAACCCTAATTCCATCCAATTCTACAATTTCCTTCAATTCAAACACAAACGCATACACACACATGCGCGCGCGCGCACACACACACACACATATATATATATAGAGATATAGTTGATGTAGAAGACAAATTAGCTTATTTTCAAGCAATCACAGGCCTCGAAGATCCTGATTTGTGCACCAAAATCCTCTCTGCCCATGGTTGGGACCTCGAACAAGCCATCTCCAGTTTCACCTCCGCTGACAGCAATCTCTCTGCCTCTTCCACCTCCACCACCACTACTACCACCTCCATGACTGGACACCATTGTCGGCGTCAAAGTAGTAGTAGTTCGTCCCTTCATCGATCAACAGCACCAAAATCATCACTGGTACTCCGAACTTAGTAGTGATGCAATTCTTCAATACAGATCTTGACTGAGGCCGATCTCTCTATTTTTTGTCTCTAGACTCTCTCTCATTGAGGACGACGAGGAGGAGTTCGGATTTGCTGGAGAAGATGAGAGGGTTTTATATAGGTGTAGGTTTGATGAACATGGAAGAAGAAGAAAAATAAGAATGATGAGAGAGACACGCAATGGTAGCAAAATCGTCAGAGATGGAAAGAGATGTCCCCGATGGTAGTGGTCACCGGTGGAGATGGTGGTGAAAAGGTTGGTGGGATAGCTTTTGGGAAATTAGGGCTAGAATGTTAGGGATGAGGGTAAAAATGTAACTTTATGTTTGGACAAAATTGGAATTAAAAAAATAATAAAATAGAGGGTCCAAAGAAAAAAGGTAGGTGCTAATAGCAGCACTCAATATCAAAGAGTGGATTCTCTTTGGTTATTGTTGGGCATATGGGGTATACCACAGGAGGGTCTATTTTTATTATGATAGTTTAAATTGTTTATTTTGTTAGATTATGTGTAAATTATTTATAACAATAATTATATTAACAAATCACATAAGCATTATTTACACGAAGACCTACTAAAGTATTATGAAGTATCATTTTAATGGACTCTAAATTATTGAGAAGTATCACTTTACCTGCTAAACTGTAAAGTATACAAATGGACTTCCTAAACTATAAAAGCATGCAAATTGGACCCCCTATACTTCTCAAGAGTTTAGAAGGTCTCCGTGCAACCTCCCACATAATTTAGTTATATTGGTTTAAAAAAAAATGATGACAAATATAATCTTAAAAATAGACTATTATTTTTAATATATATATATATATATATGATAAAATTGTTTGACTATGACTATCAATTTCAATTCATTTTTTTTTCTAAATTATCTAGACATATAGTCTAACAAATAAACTATTTAAAATTTTCAAGTGAGACCGTAATAGACCCACAAACTCCGACAAAGAGAGAATGCTTACTCTTGAAAAAGTATTATTGAAAACTTATTTTGAATATATTTCTAATACAAACATCATTTGTCAATCATTCTCCAAAATAATAAATTTAATTTCACAAAATTGGTAACTTTTTTTCACCCCTACATATAGAGAAAATTTTATTTTACCCGTAAAACTTTGCATCAATGATCAATTACACCTCCAGATTTCAAATAATTTCAATTTTATTCCAAATTTTTTAATAATCGTGTTAATTTGCCTCCTACCGTCACATTTAAACAGAAAAAGTTATAGGTGCAAACTCATCATCTCCTACCCAAGCTCACCCTCTCTCCTTACCTCATCTCTATAACTCCTCCGCCTACCACTGTCGGCGGCTAGCCCTCCTCCTCCCTCAGCCACTACAACCCCTCCCTCAACCCCAAAACCTAAACCTTACACCAGAGAGAAGAGAGAGAGAGAAAGAGAGAGAGAGAGAGAGAAAAAAAAGAGGTGCCCAACGAACCCTAATTGGTTATTCCAGTGAATCTACATCATCGAACAAGGGCTGCCGCAACGACGACCTCAAGGGCAAGACTTTAGGGCTTGTGTTCCCATGATGGAGCGCAATGACTTTGCTTCACAATTGGGTCGATGAAGGCCATAAGGTTTCGATTTTGGAGCTTCGTCATAATCCACCTCAAGAAACTCTAAATTCTTTTACCCAAACCCACCAATACATACACCACCACCACCACCTCCACCCGGTTCACATAGATTTCTCTCAATAAACCACTCACTTCCCTACAATGTGGAACCATGTTACAGTCACTCACCAACACCAAATCCTTCAAAAGATGCCCACAACTTCATAGCCACATGATTTTTTGTGGTACTCTTCGAAAGAACACCTATCTCAACACCAAACTCGTTGCCTTTTACGCAAATTGCGGTGCCATAGACAAAGCCCAGGTAATTTTCGAACCAAATCGTATTGAAAATTTTATTTTTATGGAATTCCATGATTAGGGGCAATGCTTCTAATGGTTGTAGTCCCTTGTTCTGTATTGTGAAATGCTGAGTTTTGGGCAAAACCAAGATAATTTTACGTACCCGTTTTTTCTAAAGGCTTGTTATGATTTGGGTGTTGTTGAAATGGAAAGGAAAGTTCAATGTGAGGTTGTTGTTTTTGAATTGGTGTCAGATATATATATATATATATATATATATATATGTGTGTGTGTGTGTGTGTGTGTGTGTGTATAATTCTCTTCTCTTTATGTATTCAAAGTTTGGGAAATGGGACCTGATGAAGAAAGTGTTTAATAGAGACAATTTTTTGTGTGTAGTGAGAGCAAAGAGCTTATTGGTGGTGGTGGTGGAGAAGATGACAGTGGAGAAGGGAGGAGGAGAGTGGGGGGAGGGATTTAGATAATTCAGGGAATGATGAGAGAGAGGGAGAGAGAGGAAGAGGGAATGAGTTTGTATCTATAATTTGAAATTTGGAGTCAAAATGTAATTTTTTTAAAAAAATTTCTGTTTAAATGTGACGGTAGGGAGGCAAATTTATATGATTTCAAAAATTTTGGAGGTAAAATTGAAATTATTCGAAGTATAGGGGTGTAATTGATCATCAAGGCAAAGTATGGGAGGTAAAATGAAATTTTCTCTAACATATATCTCTCTTTTCTCTTAAAACATAATTGTTATTTTTTTCTTTTTTCTTTCTACTTTACTCAATTTTATGAAGTGAACTATTTGAATCACCTTTTTATTAAATTAATATAATTTTTAAAATAGGTTGATCTTGAAACAAAAATCTCAACAAATCACGAATCCACCAGATTTCTAAATCAGTAATGCTATGGACTCAGACATAAAAACCAAAAAATTATCTAGAATTTTACATTAATAGCTCAGACTTATTTCATATGTGAATCGCATACTACAATAAATCAATATTCACCCTACATCACTCTAGCCCGAAAAATCAGGATAGATGTGTCGTGTTCCATAGCATTTTTGTTTCTAAATTCCAACTGTAGTCAACTTGTACTATTCATGGGAAAGAAGGTGGGTTGTATCCTGAAAGCAACAGGTACACAAAGCCATACAATCCATTTCATTTGGTCCAAGTCCTCACATATTTCACATCCTAATTAAAATTACCCAAAGACCACGTTACAAATGGACTTCACAGTATATCAGTATAGAGTTTAGATTCATTCTATACAAAAATATTGATTTATAATCAGATTTATTCTACATATAAATCTCATAATATAAACTTTCAATGTTCACCATACACTATCATTTTTCACACAAATCTGAGACCCAAAATCTAGATCCCCAGACTTTCTAGAAAATTATTAAAAGGAAATAGATTGGTGTTGTCTCTGTCTAGACATATGAAGTTTATTGCGGATCTCATCGGTATATTTTGTAAGGGAAATAACAGCAAAGTTGGACAGTAAAAAAAAAAATTATAAATTAGTGGAAAAATTTATAAATTTTAATAATTAAAATAATATACTTTTTCATATTTTTGTAAATTTTTTTTACTGCCACCACTGTTCAGTTATTTCCCCACTACAAGAAATTACAGTTTTGCCGACCACTTTTGCCGACTAAAAAAATTTTGGTCGCAAAAAAATGACAAAAAAAATTTGTAGCTAACTGTTCATACTATTACCCACTAAAGTAATTTTGTTGCAGAAAAGTGATTTTGTGCGACCAATTTAAAATATTAGTTGCCAAAAATATATGAGGGAGGATGAACAATTAGGCCGGAGAGTAAAATCTTTTAGCGACTAATACAATTTAGTCGCAGATATCAAAACGATGTCGTTTTGATATCTAAATCCATAGAGAGACAATGGCCAACCAACACTATTGTAGGGGATAACTAAACTAATTCAAACCCTTACATTGAAATAAAAACGCGTCGCTTCCATCACACCTTAGTCACGCCAATCACCTTGCCTCACCATCAATGTTGCCATCCACCGTTCTCGCCTCTCCACCGTCAGTGTCGCCATCCGTCTTCAACATTTCTGATTCGTCTTCGCCTCGCCACCATCATCTAGGTTTTTTTTTTCAACCTTTTGTCTCTTTCTGTTTATATCTCTCTATCTTACTTTTTCTCTTTGATTTCTCTTAGTCCTCTTTCTTATACTCTTCTTGTTCCAAAATGTCTCACCCACCAGGACCCTCACCATCGCGATTTTTCGGAGCACCTTCAACTCTCCCTAAAAACAATTTGACGTATAAATCCTCTCTCACTCTCACTCACTCAGTCTCTGTTTGTCTCTCCCTCTCACTCTCAATGTTTCTATTGATGTTTGCTGCATTATGTCTAAGTCATAATAGCACTTGACATGTACACCTTGAATGTTTAGTGAAGGTATAGATAAGCCAAATCAAGCAATATATTTGGCTGTCCAAATTCTTAAGCATATTTGACAGATTGTTCTATCAAATCTACCCTCCAATTGTTACTCTCATTATTTTTGCCAGTTATGAAACTTGCTATAACTAATTGGTTGAACAATTATGATAATATGCTGGATTTTTGCTTTAATTGGATTGGTAATCTACTGGGATATGTCGATAATAGGATTTCAATCTGTTGTCCGTGAAGTTCCCCAATTTGTGATGTTCCCTTGGAGTGTTTTATTTTTTCTCTCTTTCTTTAAGTATCTCCTTTTATATTCGGAAATATACTTAATGAGAATCAACAACTTGGCTAAGCTTTTGTAATTTATTTGTGAATTAAAGCGGGTTTGGGGAAATTTTGAAATTTTTTTCTTGGGTGGTTGACAATTCACTATTTGCTAGAAGGGAAAAGAATGGAAGGGAAGAAAAGATAGAAGGCTTAGGTAAAAGGAAGAAACAAAAATGACAAATTGAGTCATCTGTTTGGTACTATTTCTCATCAAACATGAGTTTAAAAGAGAAATAGCCAAGATAAATGAGAAGAGGAAGTCCAAGATAAAAAGAAAAAAAGAAACTACCCAACAAGTTGCTTGTGCTTGTGCTAGTGCCAATGCTTTTTGGTTATTGTTTCCCCTGTATTTAATCCAGTGGTATTTCCCCCTTGCTCATAATTTTTGTTATTAACCTAAATTTGTAAATTTTTTGGCATGTGGTTCGTCATTTTTGTTGCAATAAACTACATGATAATTATTATTATGCATATTTTCTTCGTATTTACATTAAAATGAACAACCTAATGTGTTGGTTTCTGTCATTTTGACACTTTCAAAATTGTAACTAGATGTAATACACTCTGTCTATGTTTTCTGGAATTCCTCATTTGGAAGTATCTAGGGGCACCAAGAGCTTGATAATTTTTCATGAATTGCAGGTGAAGTTAATAGTGGAGTAATGACTTAAAGTGTTGGGAAAAACTCTTGTGATAAGTATGATTTGGACGGTGTTAGGTGGATCCTTATGTTCAAAACATTAGAAATCTCTATTATGTTTTAAATGTTTGGAAAAGAAATTCAATCTTTTTACTGAGGCTAGAGGTAAGAACAAAGTGGGAACAGATGCTAATCCCGTTGGACAACTGCTGTGGGCAGTCGAGGCTTTGAAAGCCGGGGAAATAAATAAGCAGCAAGTGTTCGCAGTCATGACTAAAGTTGTGGATGATGCTTTCCCCACTCCAACCGAAGGCAGTTCAAGCCAGGCAGAAAATCGAGATAGGCCCCGTCATGCCAAGACAGTTCCTTTCATTCCCAACCCTACACCAGGAAAAGATCAGCAAGCCAAGGCAGTACTTGCCGACCCTTTCGCTAGTGCATCTAGCAAGAACCCTCAGACTTCGAGGTACCTGCCTCGAGGGCGCAGAGTCTTTCACGCCCTCTACATGCCTTTGTCTAGGGCATTACAAATTTTGGCTAAAAAGGGGCATCTTAAACCCCTCGAGCCTCGGCCTCTCCCGAAGAATCTCCCTCTCTCACATGATGCTACCTTGTACTGCGCGTACCACCAACAGTCCGGTCACAGCGCCGACGGTTGTTTTCGCCTTCGTCATGAAGTGCAAGATTGGATCGATAATGAGGTTATCCTCCCACCTACCTCAGCAAAGTCTGTCACAACTAAGCTATTGGACTTCGAAGATACTGCAAGTTTGTGATCAGGGGTTGGACCACCTGCGGGCAACACTCGGTGCATTTCGGACGTGGCGTCTGGCACGCACTTTTGAGCATCTGCGAATGCAATTTTTGTGGTTCCTGACTTAGGTGTTGAGTCTGTTCAGTGGTCTTGTTTTGAGTCTGTCTCTTTGTTTTGAGTCAGTCTTTTTGCTTAAGGGTCTGTCTTGTCGCGTCGAGTCAGTCCCATTGTATAGAATGTTGGGTGATTTCGGGGTTGTTGCCTTGAACGCCCTCTTGTTTTGTAATTACCCTTTTGCTTTCTTTTGAGTCTGTCTCTGCCGTGGAGCTAGTTGTAACCAGGAAATCTGAATGAAACAACTGTGGCTGTCATGTTTTGTACTTATTGCTACTTTGATCCAGTTGTGCCAACAGATTTGAATGAAAAAATAGTAATTCCCACACTCTTGTGTTTGCTTCTGCCGTGTGCTAGAAATTCTAAATGAGATGGCAGTATTTGACTAGAAGCTGTGTCTTTTATGTGCCTTGAAATCATTGCATTGACCTAAGTTTTTCAAAACCTTTTTGAACACTGCGGTGAAAACAAAGGGAAAGAAATTCCTCGGGATTTGCAAAACTTTGGTCAAATTGAGAGAAAGAGAGGCGTGCTAAGCCCTTAATGATTGAAATCATGCCTGTCAGCGTGAGTACTGAGAAGGACCCTAGCTTGATCCAGACTGGTTCCACACTATCTTCAGCACGAGCGATTTGTCGCTTCTTTAAAAACTTTCAAAAACAAAATGTTTTGCGCGGTCCTGTGAAGACTTGTGTGGAATCGCTCTTGAGATTGTGCAGCTTAGGATCGCTCTCAGCCTCAAGACTTGAGCCCTTGCTTTAAAACCTTGAACCACAATTCGGAGTGTTCAACGATCGACCATCAAGAGGGGTCTGTGTGGCCAGATTGGAAGCAACCCTCGAACAAGAGGCACCAAAGTCAGATCAAGAAGATCAGATCTCATCAGAAGAAGCTTGTGAAGCTAGAACAGAAGCACCCCTCCAACTAGGGGCAAAAATATTCGATGTGCTCGAAGAGCCGAAGATGGGTCCTTTAGCAAATCAATACAACAGTCATTTTCCTGAATTCAGATGACTTCAGGATCTCAAAACCATTTGGCATGGACTTGTTACACTTTTACCCTTTGAGAGGCTCGCTGGGCCGAAAACCCGGAAGGGCGACCCAGGCAAAAGTTAGAGCAAGAGAAAATACAAAAAAAAAAAAAAAGAAAAAAAAATGCAAAAGAAATGAAAAGAGAAAAATAGAAAAAAAAAAAAGAAAAGAAAAGAATTGAAAAAGGAAAGAAGAACAAAGCTCGCAAGGTCGAAAACCCACAAAGGGCGCCTTGGCAAAAGTTAGAGGCTAAAAAGTGAAGGTTAATACCCGAGTGTACCTTAACTCGAACTACGTAACGCTTGATTCCCATGTTTGGGATACGTAGGCAACTTCATCTTGAAGTCCAGCCCCCAACGCTTTCATAGCGACTGAGTCCATGTAATGGTTTTGATCATCCTTGCCTTCTCTGAATCTGATAGTTCAGTTGTGACAACATGAACTATGTATGCTCGATTCCCATGTTTGGGATACGTAGGCAACTTTATCCTGAAGTCCAGCCACCAACACTTTCAAAGTGACTGTGTCTATATATTGGTTTTGAACATCTTCGTCTTCTCTGTATCCGAGAGTTCGGTTACGATCATCACTAATGAGGACTGACTACAGTATGCTGCGGCGTTATCCAGACAAGGGGCAACTTTCCGTTGCCATGAGTCGCCATCCAAACCAGGGGCAACTTTCCGTTGCCGTGCTGTGCCCTTTGGAACAAGGGGCAATTTTTCATTGCCTCCGATCCGAGGTTGTACATCTCGAGAGTATGTTTCATGCTCGTTGAGCACTGGTTGTTTGCCAAAATAATTTTTTTATTGAGGTTGGCTATTTTCTCGAAAATTATTCTATCTTTTCCAAAACTGGATCATTTTCTTGGACCCAAAAGAGGAAAATTTTTAGTGCTCATAGCCTGACTTGCATGGCTTTCAAATCAGAAAATTGAACCAGCATGTTAATCTAACTCTCATTTTGGTCAAAATCGTTTTTAGTAGAAAACCAAAGCAAAAAATGGTCAAAATGATGAAATAGGGGCACAGTCGAGTCAGGTGTTCTGTCTTTTCCCCGTCGTCAGCTACTTGCCAGAAGGGCACTCTATTCGCCAGAAGAAGGGCACAACTGAAGTTAACAACAAAGGCGTGAAAGCTCTCAACAACCTTCAAGCAATGAGGTATCGAGCCAAGTGCGAAGCACAAATTGGAATGGATCAAGATACCCCATCCGGAACATCGACTAGACGTCCTAGAAGGAAATAGCTGCGAGCTAATAGTGTTGGGCATGAACCCATAACTTCCTATTCATCTACTAACCACCCTGGGGAGGGATGGAAAATGAGAGAATAAAGAATAGAGAGGTGTAAGTTAAGAGAAAAGTGAGCAAAAGCATTTTTGAGAGAAAAAACCGAGCCTGAGAGCCGAGTGATGTGAGAATCACAAATGAGAAAGGGTGGGAAATAATGCCCGAAGGAACTGGCTCCTCGTGATTTAAGGTTTCTCGTTTTTGTAAACACGTCGGTATGTCATGTCTTTTGTTTTGTTTACCTGAACTTTTGTTTTGAGTCTTTTCCGAGCGTGTCTTATTATGATTAGGTCGTGTACTTTCTGTTTGAGTCTTTTTTACTGTGTTCAGTTGTAGGCTCAATACCCCGATTTGAAAAATCCTTTTTCAATCTCAAAAAAATTTTAATCATGCTGCGCTCAGAGTGCTATGCCATTCTCCATATTTATGCAAAGCAAAAGAAAAAAAAAGGGAAAATTTGAGGCATCTGAGTGTGCTTCAACTTCAGCCGATTCTACCTTTGTACTCTGTCTTGTCAAATTGGACTGTTTGTTTAGGGTTTGCCGTGTGCAGAATAAACAGAATGGCCTGTATGCATATTAATTCCCAACAGAGTATGGGCCGAGTGTTTAGACTAAACAGTGGGTTGTATGAGTTGTTTTTCCATTGGCCGGTTCGTTACCTGGTTATTACAATACAAATGTTTGACTTTCAGACAGGAGATCAATTCCATTTACATTGTTATGTGATGTGATGCAATGTAATGCGAAGCATGAAATGTACAAATGTAACACTTTTTCAGATAAAAAGATTTGTTTCATTTCATCATCTTTTTCAAGTACAAAGTTTTGGAAAAAACAAAACCTGCCTACGGCAGTACAAGGTACTCTAGCCACCAGTAAAAAAGAAAAGTACAAAAAGAAAAGAAGAAGAAAAGCAGCAAAAATCTGGATCAACGTCAAGTGGCCTCAGGCCTAAGGGTCTGTCCTCGTCCTCTTCTTGGACGAAGGTCCAGGAGCATCGTCATCAGCGCCGTCATCTGAGCCTGAGTCAGCGCCATCTCCGGTCTCCTCCTCAGATGACTCCGCCTCTGCCTCCGCCTCCGTCTCCACCTCGGACTCATCGTCATCGGGGACTGGTGCCCGTGAGCTACTCCCGACATGAGTGCGCCCCACCTTGGTGCGGGGGTATACTCTGCCCTCTCCATCTCTCTCTCGAACAGGAACAGATGGTCTAGCTAGAGCACCTCTTACGGTAGGAATCTGGAAGGGATGCTGAAAAGTACAAATGGCAAACGCATCAGTATGCTACAGAATGCAGTGTATGAATATAGTGTGTGAATACTATGAGCAGTGTATCAGTGTAGAATGCAGTGTATGAATACAGTGTGTGAATACTGTGAGCAGTGTATCAGTGCAGAATGTAGTGTATGAATACAGTGTGTGAATACTGTGAGCAGTGTATCAATGCAGAATGCAGTGTATGAGTACAGTGTATGAATTCCGTGAGTAGTGCTGTGAACAGTCTGTGGGCTACAGTGTGTCAGATACCGTGAGGGCCGTGTTTCAAGTGTTGTGTTGTGCATCAGATTGTGTGAAACAGTTTACGATTTAAGACCGTGGTTAGAAGAACATACCGGAATACTGTAAATTGCCAGAAGGTTGAGGCTCTGCTGGAGCATCCCCATCATAGAGGCGGTCAACTCTAGGGACTAGCGAGTGTACTCGGAGGAAGCCTGCAAAAGTGTTAGAAGTCTCAGTATTTTACGAAATATCAAATGAATTGAAATAAACTAACTGTGCAGAATGCAAAATGCAGTAGTACATACCGGAGGCAAGCCGTAGAACCCGACTAGCTCGTGATCAGCCGGAGGGGGAGTAATGGGGATCTGGTAAGTCGCCCCACCACGCCCTCGGCATGTCATCGTCACGGGCAGTGCTGGCCAACTAGCCCCCTGCCCTCTCCGAGCTCCGCTTCTGTCACGGGCCCGAGCCACCCTCGGTGCTCCCGCTCCCGCTCCTGCCCCTACTCCAGCCGCTGACGCCGCAGGCCTCTCTCTCTCGGCTCGACGGCCGCTGCTCAAAGGCCGCATGATATACGTCTGAACGTACTCTGAGTAGTCACCTATGCCTCTGAAGCGTGTCACATCCCAGCCGTTCGTATAGTCAGCCATCTGCTCAGGGGTGAACCTCTCGGTATCCCTCATATGCTCAGGAGGGTGAATCGGGACTGTCTGCTCTGGCAAACCCAGGGTCTGGCGTAGAAAACGCTCACCCAGGTACCAAGCCTGACAGACCGGCCCCTCCAGCAAGATCCTGAAGCGTGCAATCTCCTCATGGCTGGTAATGGAGCCCAAGGCTGCCAGGTGATCTGTAAATGGTTTGCAGTTTGTTATCTACTGTTTTTGAAAATACAGTGCAAAGCGAAGCTTAAATGAACTGCAAGTTCTAAACATACCTCTACGGAGGTGATGGTGTCGAAATAGCGGCGGAAGAATATGATCATCTCCCGGGGTCTCCTCACACACCTTATGTTGAAGCGTCGAGAGAATGGAACGCCGAGAGGGGTCTCCCCGTCGGGCACTGGTGCGAGCCTCGGAAAGTAGGCGTAAACCCACAACTGCAGAATAAGTAACCAGTATGCTTATCAGATAAAGCAGAATGTAGAGTAAAGCAGAAATCACAGAGCCGTGTATCGTACAGTGTATTATGCAGAGTGTACAGTGTGTGCAGTGTATAGTCAGTGTAAAGCAGAATATATGTATGCCGTGTGTACAGTATATGACCAGCGTGAAGTAGACCGCAGTGTGTGCAATGTACAGAGTACAAATAATGAAAAGGCAGAAATATAAAACAAAGAAAGAGATGTACCTCCCAAGCTCGCCAGTAGCCTCCGAGCAACTGTCCACTGCCACGGGAAGCTGAGCTCATGTATCTGTATAAGGTGGCCAAGGCTACTCCACCCCAGTCATAGCGCAGGATCCTGGTCACGTCCACGAGAGTGCTCAGCAAGCAGAGGGGCATGGTGTTCGCCCGATCGGCGAAAATAGTCGTCCCCAGCAGAAACATGAGGAAGCCGCGTGAATACCGCTCCACCTCCTTCTGAGTGGTAGGCGCCTGGACCCGGAAGTGGTCCTCGAACAACGAATATCTGACATACCCTGCCCGAGCGAGTGGCGGCTGAGTGCCAAGCAAGTGTATCTGGACAGCATCCCACTCATCCATGTCGGTGTCGAAGGGGATCAGATCACCCCCTACCCCAATGCCGGTGAGCATCGAGAAGTCATAGGGAGTCATCGTCATGTCTCCCGCGATAGAGAAGTGGAATGAGTCGGTGGTGTCCCACCACCTCTCCACCAGAGCAGCGAGAAGAGGCCTACTCGCAGTAAGCCGGGAAAGCCTTCTGCAGAAGGCACCGAAGCCGGCCTAGTCTACGATGTGGCGGACCGCATCTGGTAGCTCCATATACCAATCTCTAGCAGCAACGTTCCCATACCCCCGAAAAGCATGGGAATCCCCCTGTATTCGAAAGCAAAACAGTTGCGAAGTAATGTAAAATGTACAGTTTTGAAAAGCATTCAGAATTGGTGACAATACAGCGTGTGTACACGTTCGCAAATTCAAACAAACATCGGGTGCCGGTATGCTTACAGAGAATTACGGCATGTGATGTGTCAGTGTGTTTGAGTGGTTCAGTACAGACACAACGTGTGTGCACGTTTTCAAGTTTAGACAGATATCGGGTGCCGGTGTGTTCGCAGTGAACTACAGTGTATGATGTGTCAGTGGTTCAGGGCAAATACAGTATGTGTGCACATGTTCAAATTCAAACAGATATCAAGTGCAAATGTGTTCACAGTCAACCACAGTATACAGTGTATCGGTGTATCCGAGTTAAGCAGTTAAAGAACAGGATCAACTATGGCAGTTAAATGTTCTACATTGCGGAAAATAAAACGGGGAAGAATATACCTCGGAAGCGCCGTATGATAGATGCGACTCCGGCTCGCGCAGGAGAAGCTCTGAAGGCACCGTCCTGTCAAAACTCCTGAACTGGCGAAGTCCGTCAGGAGGAAGCACATGAATCGCCGGTCTGTAGGTCGCCAGATCGAACGGGCGGACGCTCAAGGGGAGGAGCTCGGCCTCTGGATCCATCTCATGCTCTGGGGGAGTCCCACCGCCTGGAATATCGTCTGCCATCTCGAAGAGAATGTGAAAATGGTCGAGAATGTGGAAACCGAGCGAGAATGCGGAAAGTCAACGGAAAGTCAACCCCGGGAGAGTGGAAAATGACCGGAAAAGCCGAAGTGTGGAAAAGACACGGAAATCAAGAAAAACTCAAGGGAAACAAGCCCCGAGTGGTGGAAATTGCAAAAGAGACACCGAAACGAAGTTTCGTTCGGTTCAAAACGTTCGAAACGCGATGGTATACGCGAATCGAATGTCAAAACGGGCCCTAAAACCGAGAAAAATGGTGAATGGAAGGGAGAAAAATGCTCTAGAGAGAGGGGAAGGATTTTCGCACAAGTGGAAAGTGACAAAATAGGGTTTGAGGCCCTATTTTAAAAGACCCGAGGCCAAAAGACCAAACTGCCCCGATTCAGGCATGTTTGGCCGGTCGGCCACATTGTTGGCCGGTCGGCCAAATTTTTGGCCGGTGAACCTTTTTGGTAGCCGATGGATAGCCGGTGACCTCCTACAATGGCCGGTGAGCCTTCTACACCCTTGTTTGGGTCAGATGTGTGGTTTGGGGCCTTCATAGCTCAAGACAGTGCAAGAAAGTGCATTTCCGAAGCTCAACCGGTCTCCGTTTTGACCTCGGACCGTGTTTTCTGTGCGTGGCACTCGAATACGGGTGCGATGTATCCTTTTTGTATCCTTCTGTCTCTTACGAGATTCGAAAGTTGCCCTACATGTGTTGCTTTACAACGCTTTGATGTGAACACGCGTTGGGACATATGTCGTTTCATTCGAATCATTATGCACATATCTCGCATTGTCATGCACGTCATTATGCTTGCATTGTCATGCACCTTCGACGGTCAGGTAAGACCTTAAATATGCATGATCTGGCGAGACCTTAAATACGCTCGGTCTGGCGAGACCTTAAACCCGCTTGGTCTGGCGAGACCTTAAATCCGCTCGATTTCATTGTCATGCATCCCTCATTCGCATTATTGTACACGCCATACTTGCATTAGTATGCACATTCTTTGGGTCGCATCGTCAAGCGTACCCATTTGCATTATCATGCATCCAAAGCCGCGCGTTGTCGCGCATTTCAAGTTCATGCTTTTTCATGCATCTCAAAAGCCGCGCGTTGTCGCGCATTTCAAGTTCATGCATTATCATGCATCCAAAGCTGCGCGTTGTCGTGCATTTCAACTTCATGCATTTTCATGCATCCCAAAAGCCGCGCGTTGTTGCGCATTTCGAAATCATGCATCATCATGTATTTCGAGCGATACGCGTTGTCGCGCACATGCATCATCATGCATCATCATGCATTTGCATTTCAAAAAGAAAAAAAAAACACATGCATCATTTGCATTCCAAAAACAAAAACAAAAAAAAAATGCATCGTCATGCATTTTCCCTTTCATGCATTTGTCATGCATTTCAAAAATTTTCAAAAAAAACAAAAAAAAAACATGCATCGTCATGCATTTTCCCTTTCATGCAATTGTCATGCATTTCAAAAAAAAAAACATGCGTCGTCATGCATTTTCCCTTTCATGCATTTGTCATGCATTTCAAAAAAAAAAAAAAAATGCATCGTCATGCATTTTCCCTTTCATGCATTTGTCATGCATTTAAAAAATTTTCAAAAAACAACAAAACAAAAACATGCATTTTATTGTATATATTGCATATGTCATGCATCATTGTATATATTGCATGTGTCATGCATTCCATTGTAAATAGTGCATATGTCATGCATCATTGTATATAATGCATATGTCATGCATTCCATTGTATAGACTGCATATGTCATGTATCCACTGTATATATTCCATCTATTGCATATTGTAAATATTGCATTGTAGCTTGCATGCATTCACTGCATCATCCCCACCTACAGCTTGCGCCTTTCCAGGTTGAGCTTGGTGTAGTATGTGCCCGTACTTTTCGCGTTGAAACACAGATCTGAGACTTTTGTGTACGCGCCTATTCCAAGTTGGTATGTTGGTTTGAGGGTTGCGGCACCGTTTCTGTGTTAAACGTTGGTTTGTATGTGTGCATGCCTTTCCTACGCAAAACAAGGTTTGGTCGCGTGCCTTATCCGTTGTGAATACTACATTTGCATCCATTGCATTTCTCCCCAGCAGATTGCATTGTAAATATCCATTGCATATTGTATATATTGCATTGTAGCTTGCATGCATTCACTGCATCACCCCCTCCATTTACGGCTTGCGCCTTTCCATGTTGAGCTTGGTCTGGTAGGTGCCCATATCTTTCATGTCAAAGCACAGTTATGATATTATGTGTATGCACCTATTCCACGCTGGTATGCTGGTTTGAGGGTGACGGCACTGTATCTGTGTTAGACACGGCTTGTATGTGTCCATGCCTTTTATAGGCAAGATTTGGTTCGGTTACATGCCATATCCATTGTATATATTACATTGTAGTGCAATTTTTGCATCCAGCATTAGGATCATTGGTCTTTCCTCAGCGGGTCATTTCCCCACTTATGTCATTCCACCCAATTACTTGTTCTTGTGTCCGTCTACATTACTCATAGTTCTGCATGTGTACGCGCCTATTCCACGCTGGTATGTCGGTTTGAGGGTTGCAGCACCTTTTCTATGGTAGACGGACTTTGCATCTCCATCATCCTTTTGACATTTGTGTGGTTTTGAACCGCTCATGATTTGATCATGATTCAATTACATTGCATTTTCATTTGCATTATTATACATAGTTTTGTATATATCGCATATCATTTTGCATGTTATGCATGTTGCTAACAATATTGTACCTGTTGAGTTTTCTTTATTTTTTCAGGCACGATATTGTATGTACGGTTCATTTGAAGCTGGCACGACCAGACGAACCGCACGGGTATTGTATTCTCCGAGTGAGACATATTGAGAATTGCATAATTCTCTTACATCCTTTCTGCATTGTAGTGTAGTTGGATTTGTGTTTGCTAGCTTAAAACTGTCGCATGTTATGCTTCGTTACGGCTTTCTTTGCATGATCATAAGTTATGCTCGGCTTCTTGCATTATCAGTTGCATTTTGCCCCTGCCTTCGGGCGCATATCTTTATTGTCTTGCATGCTTTGTCTAAGTCTTCGGCCTTGTCAAAAATGGGTCGTCTCTGGGCTTTGACACTCACTCCCATTATTCTTATGACTTTCGAGTTCTGTCAAAGAGGGGCAACTGTAGACACCCCATTTTTGACCGTCCTCAAGACTTGGACGTCGCCGTTTGAACACTCGGTGATCATCCTTGTTTGTGTTCGTCTTGAGTTCCCGGAGGTCTCGACTACGCGCCTTGCCTCAGGATCTCTCGATTCGACTGTTTTGTGTTTGATTTTGCACCAAACGCTTGTGTTTTTGCTTTGGAGGGCAGGGAATGGCTTTTTGGCCATCCCCACACTCCACCGGCTGTGTTTTGTTGCCATCGGCCAAATGTTTGGCCGACCGGCACTCTAGATGGTCGACCGACCATCTATTTTGGTCAAATTACATTTTTGACTAGCCGACCACTGTTTATCTGCTTTTGTAGATATTTTTATGCCAACTGTGCTAGCTGGCATACACTTTGCTCCCCTCCATACACGTGTAAGGAGGGATCTCCCTCTTGACTAGCTTGTTTGGAAAGCTTTACAGGAGGGATTGTCTATAAGAGGGAGCCTTTTCTCCCTCCATTAGGGTTAGAAAAAAAAACTCCAGGGGTCTGGTTTTTAGGGTTAGAAGTGTGTGTCTATTCTATCTCTATACCTCCCTCCCTTGTGAGTTAAGTGTGTGTTTGTCCTTATTATTGCACACAAACACCTACCATTACACCTTTCCTTAGCTGCTGAGGCATTAGAGGGTTGATCTTGGACTTTTTGAGCTGGTTTTGATCCAAGAAAAGGTCTAGTCTTGTGATCTTGGAAGTATTCTTCAAGGGTGAGTGTTCTTGCCCTTTATTCCCCATTTTTGCATAGCTTTTTTGACTATCTTGCAACTATTTTTAGACTTTGTATATAACTAATAAAAGTCTTGATTTTGAGTGCTTAACATAGTTGTTTAAGGTTGCTTTGTCGTTTGGGGGTGTTTGACCCCTCTTAGGCCTTGTTTGGCCCTATTTTTGTGCTATTTTGATGAGCTCCAGGACCACTTTGTTTGGGCCTTCTCACCACTGAAATCTTGAGGGATTTCAGTGGTGAAGATGGTGCCTTAAGGTCCGAAGAAGGAGAGGGCCACCCCCTCTCCTTGTTGTCTTCAATAATGGCCATTTAAGCCTCATTAGTGAGCACCTTGTCTAAGTGTATGTTGGCCATGCCTTAACTGTTTTTTATGCTTATTATGCCATAATATAGCATTGTTGTGAGTTGGTTTAGGTACACCATGCTTGCTTAGCATACATGTCTTGTAATGCCATGAATTGCCTTAACATGCCTTGTGCTTTGAGCCTTGTTTCTAGCATGTTTTTGGCTTAGCTTTGTGAAGCTTTTATGCTTGTTTTAGCATGCTAAAGGTCTGTTTTTGGTCATTTAGGTTGTCCATGCTTTGCTTCCTATAGCTACCATGTAACCTCTCTTGTATGCCTTAAGCATTGACCCCTCTAGCATGCCATCCTTGCATCATTTCAGTGGTTTGGAACCACTTGTCATGTCATTTCAGTCCTCATGGCATGCTTGTATGCTTGCATTTGATGTCCCTTTAATGCTTTATAAGGTTGTCATCTTATGCTCCATGTTTGGCCTCTTTTGTATGCTTGCATGTTTAAACCATTTAGACGCCATCTAGGTGTGTCTTTGGTCTTGTTTAAACCTGCATTGGGGCTGTTTGGAGTCCCCTTGGCCCTTTGAGGCTTGGTTGGCATGGCCATGGTTTGAGCCCTTTGGTTGGCCTCGAGCTTTGGGCTTGTTAGCATGCTTCGATTGCTTCGTTTAGGTTAGTTTGGCACCATCCTTATGTGATTTTCAGAGATTATATTGCTTGCCATATGCCCATGTTTAGCCTCTTTTAAGTGTACTTGGAAGTTGCTCTTTGATGCCTAAGTGATGGACCATGTTTGCATGCATGCTTGTATGTGCGTTTGGCCCCTATTTCCTTAGCATTGGCCACTGTTTTGGGCCTAGTTGAGAGCTGCCCAAATTAGTTTAAGTCCACCCTTTATGTGTTGGCGCATGCTTACCATGTGTGCTGTTGCATACTTGTGTGTTGTTGCATGTTTAGGTTGTTTAACATGTTGCTACATATTTACCCCATGTGTTGTTGCATGATTGAATGAAGTCACTTGCTTGCTTGCATGCTTGACCATCCCCATTGTATCGGTCATACTTATTGGTTAGCATGATTGTCACATGCCTTGAATGCTTGTTCGCATTGTTCATGTTGCATACTAGCTCATATGTCTAGGTTGCATTGCATTGACATGCATGCTTAGCCTCTTGAATTGAGTATGATAGAGGTTGAGCTCCTTGCTTGTTTATGTGCATTTCATTTGAAATCAAAGTGCATAACTTGGTTTCTTGGGGCATCACGCATCAAAATGCGCGATTGGAGGCCCAAGAACCGAGAACCATGTCCCTTTGAGTCATAAACATGATAAGGGATGTGTTGGTGCACACATTTGCTTGGAATGCATTGCCATGCCTTGTTTTGTCCTCTGCTGCTGTCAAAACAGGCTTCTGCAGGAAGATTTGGCCAGCCGATCATCTTTAGTGCCGACCGACCAACAATTGGTGGCCGATAGCTTAACTAGTGGCTGGTGATCATTTACTTTGGCCGGTGACCATTTCCCTTGGCCGGTGGTATCCCACAGGGTTCATATAGTGCACCTTGGGAATTTTGCAATGATCAGAGAAGGAAAACAGTGTGGACAGAGGCAACCTATATGCATGGCAGTGGACTTCCAAGCGGAGCCGAGCATGCATTGCATTGGACCCTCTTCCCGAGGCTGTTTACTGTTTTATTAGATTAGTTAATTTGCTTAACTAGTTTAATTGGTCTGTAATATTTAATTAGCTTGTAGGTTAGTTAAATCTGTATTATTCTTTCGGTCCCTCCGAGCGAGGGCAAATTTGTAATAAGTGTGGGTGCGTGTATGCATGTCTTCCAACCCCCACTTCTTTCTCCCTTTTACTTACCTGCTTTGATGGTTAGTATTAGGACATATTTAACTTAGCATCCTTATGCTATGCATGCGTGCATCATTCATCAGTATTGCATGCATCGGGCTCGGCGCATCATACTAACTGCATAGTATTTCAAATCAAACTTGAATATATGTTATCTGTCGCATCTCACATGCCATTCATAGATTAGCCGAGTGTAGATGCGCCCGCATGGGGCCCTCGCTACAGTTCGGACTCGATTTGTTGTCACGGTTCTTAATCTGAACCAAAGAGTCCAAATCCGGCAAATTATTTTGAGAAACAGATTTTTTGAAAAGGAATGCCAAACATGGACTGCTTTGCCAGATACAGAGTCGCCACCTAAATATTTTAAAATGGAGGAATTTAGGAAACCCTGACTCGGTGCCAAAGGCCACGTGTCCGTCATTGCCAAAGTTACCTCGGCTCGGGAGCTTGGGTACGATTGGGAAAGGTCAGCTATGAGCACCCCCTCTCGCCCGGTCTGAAGACCGGCCTCTACTAACCGTGATATCCAGTTTTGAAAACGTTATGTGTTCTTATTCCGATTATTAGCCTAGAATTACTATGTGATGCGCACAGCATACAAGTATAGACTAGATTGCCTAATTTGGAAATAAGCATTGCACACCCGTTTATTTTGGAAAATGTTTTGGAATTTGCTACCCGCAAGTAGGCTAAAATACGGATTTTCAATGAACTTTTCCAACTCAGGCAGTCCAACCTTCACCCACAGGCATTCAAACAATTTATCACATAAGCATTTAGCCGCATGGCAAGCATACTGTCATGGCAACACTCACACGCATGCGGGATGCTAAAGCATAAATACTTACATCGTACTCCGTGCCAAAACAATAAACTAGTTAGCCAACATGCATGGTCCTAGTTCATGTCAAATTGCCTAATGTAACACATACAGGATGCAATCAAAGTAGGCTCGGCTAACCTAAGCATGGCATGTGAAATGCGATCAATTGATGCACGTATTCAATTTGGAATTGAAGTACAAATGCAGTTAGCGTGATGTACCGAGCCTGATGCATGCAATACAAATGCATGAATGCACGCATGCATAGCATAAGGTATGCTAATTTTAAATATGCCCTAGCCTACCATCATAAGCAGGTAAATAAAAAGGAAGAAAGACGTGGGGTTGGAAGACATACACACACTCACGCACACTTATTACATCATTGCCCTCACTCGGAGGGTCCGAATAAATATTACAGTCCGAATGATAAGCAAATAAATTATTACAGAATTTCTAATTTACTTAACAGAATGAGTGCAAAGATAAAAAAGAAAGGTGGCCACAGCCCCCGCCTCGGGATGCGCGAATGATGCGTGCTCGAACCCGTCTCGTCCGGAAAGCCCGCACCATACCATTGCTGCCTCTGTTTTTACTGCCTTGCTTCTCTGAAAAATGCCAAAATTCTGGGACAGGTTCCTTGCACACTGCAGAATACCACCGGCTGGGGGAAATTCCCACCGGCAGTGTATAACTTCCATCGGCTACTGATTGAGTCATCGGCCATTCACCAATGGCCGGTCGGTACTGAATTCTGCCGGTCGGCAAAAACTTCCTGCAGAAGACAGTTTTGACAGCAACAGAGGACAGACAGCATATGGCATAGGATTTCAGGCACATGTGAGCTTGGTCATGTTTCCCATCATGTGTTGAACTCAGGGAAGCATAGCCCTCGATCCTTGAGCCACCAATTGTGCATGATAGCCCAAGAGATCAAGCTTGCCATTTGATGTAAAAATGTATGCAACACACAAATAAGGACCAAGGCCTTATCATGTCGAAGTCAAAGGCCCCGGTGACCGAGAGTTAAGACACGTTGCATCACTTATAGTATGAACGCTCCTTAACCCTCACACTTGGTTTGACACCCCAAACCAAGTAATGCAATGCATGTTATGCTCACATGGCTCAAAATGCAACATGGTACTAATTATGCAAGGCATGCCAAATGCCATGCAACTACTATGGCAAATATGCGATGCTAGGCATGTAAGATGCAAATGTGATGCAAATATGGACAATTTAAGCAATAGGGCCATCATGCTACAACACCTAATGAAGCAACCATGCAACAAACATGAAACGAGTATGCAATGTGGCTTAAAATGGTAAAGGGGAAGACCTTAATTCACCTCAAAACAGTGCCAAAAAGTGCCCAAAATGATGGACAAACTCTCATGCCAACATGCAAGCCAATGGACCTAAGGCTAAGGCACAAAAGGGGCATTTTACTTCTACCAATATGACCAATCATGGCATAAATTAGACAAGTAAAAACAGAATTTTAGCATGCAAAAATGGACTCCGAAACCCACTAATATGGCAATTTAAGTGGCTCCAATGAGATACATGCACCAAAGCTCATTTCAAAGCATAAAAGGGCATATCCTCAAAGCATGAAAGAGGTCACATATGCAAGCATACAAGCATGACTTATGGACTGAAACACGACCCTAAATGATGCCAAATCATGAAGATGGTCCAAACTACGCATGCTAGAGGCCAATATGCTCAAGGCTCACAAGCCAAAACACAAAGAGAGGACACCAAACATGGCAAGCATGACTGAAACAAATGGCCAACAGACCTTAAACATGGTGAAATAATGCCAATACCTTCATGAAATTAGGCTAGCACATGCAAGAATCATGACCTAAACACAAGATGCATTTCTAGGCCAAATAGAGGAATGTAAAGCAAGTATGTTAAGCATGCAAAAGGGCACAAATCCAACCAAAAACAGAGATAATATGTGACCTAAGGACACCCAAAAAGCTCTGAAATATGGCCAAAACCAATCAAGCATACATGTTGCCCTTTTAGCCAAAAGGCAAGGAAATAAGGCAATGAAGGGAGAGGGATGTCCCTCCCCTATACAAGACTTCAAACCACCTTCCTCACCACTGAAAATCCACTGGTTTTCAGTGGTGAGAAGACCAAAACACTCAAGCAAACAAAGCCTCACAAAGGAAGCACCAAAAAGGCCAAATAAGGCCTAAGAGGGTGAGTTTGAACTCAAACCACAAAAGACCCTTAATGAAAGTTCTTAAGCATGAAAATATAAGCCTTTTTTATGTTATGCACAAAAACTAAATCAGCAAGTAAGATAGGTAAAAAACTAGTGCAAGTTTGGGGAAACTAAAGCAAAGTGATTACCCTTGAAGATCCTTTGAAGAACAATTGGTCCAGCCCTCTTCTTTTGATCAAAATTAGTCCAAAAACTCAAGAATCAACCCTCAAAGACCCTCAATCTCGGAGTAAGGTGTAATAGTGTGTGTATTAGTGCAAAAGTAAGGTAAAAGTGCACTTTTAGGCATGAAACACACACAAGGGAGGAGAGAGAGGAAAATATAGAGAGGGGGTGTATCTATATGTATAAGCTCTGGTTTAGCCTTCAAATTTTCTAACCTAGAACAAGGAGAAGACCCCTCCTCTTATAGAAGTCCCTCTTGCAAAGGTTATTCAACAAGCTTGCTTAGAGGGAAATCCCTCCATACACGTGTATGGAGGGAAACAGAGTGGGTGCCAGCTATCACTGCTGGCACAAAATATCTGTATAAAGTAGATGAACAGTAGTCGGCTGCTTAAAATTGCCATTTTGACAAAATGGAGTGTCGATTGGCAACAAACAATGCCGACCGGCAATATACATTGCCGATGGAAACAAAATGCCAGCCGGTGGCCTCTGGCCATGGCCGGTGGTGTGTGGGGATGCCTCACAAGGTATTCCCTGCCCTTCCAAGGCAAAACACAAGTGTTTGGTGCAGAACCAGACACTAAACAGTCGAGTTCAGAGATCCTGAGGCAAGGCGCGCAAGCCGAGACCTCCAGAAACTCCAAACGAACACAAACATGGATAATCACCGGGTGTTCAAATGGTGACGTCCAAGTCTTGAGGACGGTCAAAAATGGGGTGTCTGCAGTTGCCCCTCTTTGACAGAACTCGAAAGTCATAACAATGACGGGAGTGAATGTCAAAGTCCAGAGACGACCCATTTTTGACAAGGCCGAAGACTCAGACAAACATGCAAGATAATCAAGATATGCGCCCGAAGGCGGGGGCAAAATGCAAGACAATGCACGGAGCCGGACATAACTTATGATCATGCAAAGAAAGCTGTAATGAAGCATACATGCAACAATTTTAAGCTAGCGTACACCAAACTACACTAAAATGCAGAAAGGATGTAAGAGAATTATGTAGTTCTCAATACGTCTCACTCGGAGGATACAATACCTGTGCGGCTCGTCTGGTTGCACCAGCCTCAAATGAACCGTACATAAAATATCGTGCCTGCAAAGAAAACAGACTCAACAGGTACAATATCGTTAGCAACATGCATAATAGTGTTCTCGAAATGCGTGACAACGCAAGGCAAATGGGAAGCATAACGATGCTGTGAAGACACAGACATATAAGTGGAGCATGCGGTCTACGCAGGCAACGAAATTGATCATGAGTATGCGGTCTACGCAAGTAAAACATGCGGTCTACGCAAGTGACGAAATTTGAACAAGCATGCGGTCTACGCAAGTAAGTCATGCGGTCTACGCAAGCAAAACATGCGGTCTACGCAAGTAATGAATTTTGAACAAGCATGCAGTCTACGCAGGCGAGTCATGCGGTCTACGCAGGTAATGAAATTTGAATAATCATGCGGTCTACGCAGGCAAGTCATGCGGTCTACGCAAGTAATGAAATTGAATAATCATGCGGTCTACGCAAGCAAAACATGCGGTCTACGCAAGTAATGAAATTGAATAATCATGCGGTCTACGCAAGCAAAACATGCGGTCTACGCAAGTAATGAAATTGAATGATCATGCGGTCTACGCAGGCAAAACATGCGGTCTACGCAAGTAATGAAATTGAATGATCATGCGGTCTACGCAGGCAAAACATGCGGTCTACTCAAGTAATGAAATTGAATAATCATGCGGTCTACGCAAGCAAAACATGCGGTCTACGCAAGTAATGAAATTGAATAATCATGCGGTCTACGCAGGCAAAACATGCGGTCTACGCAAGTAATGAAATTGAATGATCATGCGGTCTACGCAGGCAAAACATGCGGTCTACGCAAGTAATGAAATTGAATGATCATGCGGTCTACGCAGGCAAAACATGTGGTCTACGCAAGTAATGAAATTGAATGGTCATGCGGTCTACGCAGGCAAAACATGCGGTCTACGCAAGTAATAAAATTGAGAAGAGTTGAATGTACACATGCAAGTAAAACATGTTACTCACGATGCTGGAATGTAAAGTGTTGTAACACAGCATAATCGAAACGGTTTTGTGGAATTCACAAGATATGAAAAGGATACGGGATGGGACATCCTCCGTATGAATCGAGCATCGCCCGCAGAAGTTGTGGCCTGAGGTCAACTCGAAGGTTCACGTTTCAAAAGTGTGCTTTCCCGTATTGTCTCGAGTGATGAAGGCGTCAAACCATGTAGTTAACCTGAACAAAGGTGCGGAAGGTGCGTTGACCGCAAAGGGGAGTTTTATTGGTATCAGTTCCGACACTTTGCTACCCGGCCATTCTATGCTTTACTTTCCTTTTTACTGGTAGTTTAAGCATATTGCACTGCCTCGGGCAGGTTTTAGTTCTTTCTCAAAATTTCATATTTTGTAAAACGCGTGACGGGAATGAAACAACCATTTTGTTCAAAAGATGTTGCATTTGTAAATGTTCTATGCATTGCATTGCAAGGTACCACACCACAATATGAACGAAGTTGAACCAATTTGAATACTGGATATTCGCATCGTAGTAATCAGGTAGTGAACCGACTTACAACTCGATAAGCAAAATGAAGACATGATATAACCAAACAAGTATGAATACAACTCGATAAACAAATCAAGAGCTCAAAGAGAGTGAAATACAACTCGATAAGCAAATGTACAATAACTTGACGAGCGGACAGGTGTGACTCCGCAAGAATCGATCACCGGGGAAGGGATCGGAGGTGGTGAAGTTCCCCAATGCCTAGCATAAACAGCTCAGGGAACCAGGAGGAAGCCCCCCGGCCAGGGGTAGAGGCGATCGACCTCAAGGAATGGCCACCGGCCAAAAGTTTGTTCGGTCGGCAAAAGATAATGGTCGGTCGGCAAAAATTTGGCCGGCCGGCTCTGAATGAAGGAATCACCAGAATGTTGACACCTGTCCTCCACCCAACCTTATCTCCTACAAAAGACCCCCAGCTTCGTAGTTTTTCTCAATTCCACACTGATTTGGCCTAATGGAAGAGTTTCTTGCTCAAAATCTCACAGCTTGGATTGCTAGCTTGGATGGCTCGGAAAAGTTGAATTTTCGGGGTTTCGGCATAAATGCACTATTCACTCTAGGTCGTACCCCATTGCACCTCCCATTTCTCCATGTCGCGGCAAGGTTTTGGAATCCGGTGACGCATGTCTTTAGCTTCGCTGGGCAAGAGATATGTCCGACTTTTGAAGATTTTCGAGCCTTAATGGAGTCCGAGCGCGACGAGGAGCTCCTGTCCCAACTTAATTTCGGCCATGCCCAATCCTTAGGGCGAATGTGTGGACTCAGTATGCGTAACGCTCGGTCTCTGATTTATGACGGGATGCTGGATATTCCGAGTTTGATCGATCGATTTTCTGATGCCGGCGATCGCAACAACCATCACTGGCAAGGCTTCCGGCAACACGCCCTCTGTTTGTGCATGCTATCTCATTTTCTATTTGCCTCAGGCTCCGGAGGGTCTAGCGTCCGACTGACCGAGGTCGCCCAAGGCTTGAAGGAGGGCAAGAGCTGTATTGCCCTGACTCTGGCTGAGACGTTGATGGGCTTAGACGCCTTTTATCATCATGAGACGACCAGATTAGCAGGGAGTCCACTATTACTGCAGGTAATGTTTCCCACCCAATCTTACATTTGTATTGCTCACATCACTCGGCCCTCAAGCTCGGTTTTTTTCTTACAAAACCCTATTCTCACTTTTCTCTCCTCGTACATCTCTCTATTCTTTATTCTCTCATTTTTCATCCCTACCCAGGTATGGTTGATGGACAAACTGCAGGTTGTGGACTCTTGCCCAGCGTATTCAGCTCGCGGCTACTTCTTCCGGCACCGTCTAGTCAATGCCCTGGATGAGGGATGATGGTTCGCTTGGATGTGCCGCTTGTTCGCAGACCGTATTGCTTGGCGGCGCCCTTGGCTGAGCCTTCCAACAATGAGTTACAATGTGCCCCGGCAGACTGGGATTCAATTGATTGGTCTCACTCACTGTGTATTCTACTTCCCATTCCGGATTCGACGCCAATTCGGCCATGATCAGACTTGCCCGCCAGAGGGGATAGAGTATCCTGCTGCATTCCCCGTGCGAGGCGCACAGCTTGCTTGGCAGGCCACCGCGTGGTGGACGAGAGAACTCCTGGCCCCCGCTCCCACTTTCAGTTGCACTTTGTCTGATGAGTGCTTGGATTGGCTTAATGAGGAGGCACAGGTCGGGCCCATCTTGGCATCAGAGGCTTCGACCAGCTCTGGGAGGGGGCGCAGGAGCACCTGACTTGACTATGCCCCGGATTTATTGCTTTATTAGTACTTTCAAGTTTTCTTTATGAATGTAATAAAAAGCAACTTCGATTGTATGTAAGGGCAGGAGAACTCTGTTTTGAAATCAATGAAATTGAAGGTTGTGGTACTGAAAATTTTTCGCTTTGGTCCAAAAATGGTCAAAGTTGTAAAAAGATTATTTGAACAAAGTCAGCTTTTATTAAAACTTTTTAAAAACATTTTCGATGTGGATCAGAACTGGACACGCCTGAGATCTGTCACCGAGATGCTCAACCCCGGATTCCTGCAACTGGAAAGTTGCCCCTAGTCTGAAGAGTACCGCGGCACCGCATGGCAACAGAAAGTTGCCCCTAGTCTGAAGAGCACTGCGCCGGAGATCACAACCGGACCCTTGAATGCTGAATAGACAGAGATGACCGAGATGATCAAATGGACAAAGTTGATCGGGGAAAAGGGTTATGGCTGAACTCCAGGATGAAGTTGCCTACGTATCCTAAAGATGGGAATCAAGCCTTACGTAGTTCAGGCTTAGGTTCACTCGAGTATTTTCACTCTCCTTTTACGCTCTAACTTTTGCCAAGGTCGCCCTTTGCGGGTTTTCAACCTTGCGAGCTCAGTTTTTATATTTTCCAATTTTCTATGCTCTAACTTTTGCCTAGGTCGCCCTTTCGGGTTTTCGGCCTAGCGAGCCTCTCAAGGGTAATATTTCTTCAACTTGTCCATGTTGATCGGTTGGGAAAATTCCAGGCCATCTAGGTCCATCAGAACCGCAGCTCCACCTGACCAGATAGCTTTGATGATGTAAGGACCAGTCCAATTAGGTCTGAACTTGCCCCTTGGGTCGTGGATGGGAGCTCGGTTGTCCTTGAACACCAAATCTCCTTCCTTTAGATTCCTGGACTTAACTTTCTTGTTGAAAGCCCGGGCAATTCTGCGCTGATAACTTTGAACATGGTACAGTGCTTTCAGTCTTCTCTCATCAAAGAGCATGAGTTCCTCAAACCTGCTCTGCTGCCAATCTGCTTCGGCTATTTGACACTCAGCCAATACTTGTAATAACAGAACCTCAATTTCGATAGGTAGAACGGCCTTCATCCCATAAACCAATGAATACGGAGTCGCTCCGGTAGAAGTTCTAATTGAAGTCCTGTAGCCCCACAGAGCAAACGGCAACTTATCTGGCCAGTGCCGGTAGGTTTCCACCATCTTCCGTAGTATATGCTTGATGTTCTTGTTGGCGGCCTCAACTGCTCCGTTGGTTTGCGGCCGGTACGTAGATGACTTATGAAAAGCCACATTGTATTTCTCCAACAAGTCAATTACTTCCTTCTTAAAGTGGGAACCATTATCCGAAATAATCTCGTTTGGGACCCCGTAGCGGCAGATGATGTTGTTTCTGATAAACTTTGCAATATGCGACGCCTTTAACATGGCATATGATTGGGCCTCGACCCACTTTGTAAAGTAATCTATCGCGACCAAAATAAACTCATGCCCATTCGATCCCTTCGGAGTAACAGCCCCGATCACATCAATTCCCCAAACCGAAAATGGCCATGGCGAAGTCATGTTATACAGTTTTGACGGCGGGATGTTCATGCGGTTCGCATGGATTTGACACTTGTGGCATCGCCGAACAAAACTGAAGCAATCGTCCTCCATAGTGGACCAGTAGTATCCCTGTCGAAGGATTTTCCGTGCTAGCATTACTCTGTTCATATGCGCACCGCACTCCCCTCTATGGATGGCCTCCATCAGGCGCTTTGATTCTTCGACTTCGACACATAGCTTGTGCATTCCCAGATAGCCCCTCTTATACAGGTTACCCCTACAGATGATGAACTGAACTGCCATTCTTCTGATCGCCCTTTTATCCTTGGCATTTGCCCCTAGTGGATACGTCTCTTTCTCCAAGAAGTTCCAAATGTCGTAATACCAGGGGTTGTCGTCCTGAGCCTCATCTATGGCGGAAATCGACTCATATGCTAGCACAAACTTCTGGTCGATAATGACTGGACGCATCCGGACTCCGGACGGGATGTCTATCATGGAAGATAGAGTTGCTAGTGAATCTGCAAACCTGTTGTTCTCTCTCACTTGGTGGGTGAAATTTCGCTTCTCAAACCGAGGAATTAACAAATCCAAGGTCTGATGGTAAATTATCATCTTCTCCTCTTTGACTTTCCAATCTCCTTTTGCTTGAGACACAACAAGGTTCGAGTCCCCAATGACGTCCAACCGTCTTGGCCCTAGTTCTAGGGCTGCTTCTAGGCTGGCAATACATGCCTCATATTCTGCTTCATTGTTCAAGACTTTGAACCGGAGCTTGAATGCTAAAGGGATACGGGAATCGTCAGGTGCATACCCATACTGGTTTGACGCCCCGTCAAAGTACATCGTCCAAGTTACATCTTCGACGTGCAGAATGGCTTCATCTGGGAATAGGTACTCAACCGCCTCATCCCCTTCAACCGGGTGGTCGGCAAGGAATTCTGCTACCGCTCTTCCTTTTACTGACTTGCGTGTCACATACTTCAGATCAAATTCAGAAAGCAACAGCAGCCAACGAGCTAGCCTACCCGTAAGTGCCGGTTTCTCGAAAAGATATTTGATGGGATCCAAGCGTGAAACCAATATTACAGAGTGAGCTAACAGGTAGTGCCGCAGCTTCCTGGTAGCCCATACCAAGGCCAAACAAGCCTTCTCCAGCGGAGTGTAGCAGGTCTCGTAATCCAGCATCTTCTTGCTTAGATAGTAGATGGCCCTTTCCACTTTGTCCTCTGACTCTTGTGCGAGCATGCAACCCATCGTGGTCTCAGTCACCGAAAGATACAATATCAGCGGTCTCCCCTACTCTGGCGGCGATAACACGGGCGGGTTCTGTAAATATTCTTTGATCTGTTCAAAAGCAGCTTGGCATCGGCCGTCCCATTGGAATTTCTTTCCTTTCTTCAGGAGACCAAAAATTGGTTCACAAGTCAAGGTTAGTTTTGAAATAAACCGTCTTATGAATTGCACTTTACCCAGAAAGCCTCACACCTCCTTTTCAGTCCTTGGTGGTGGCATTTCTAAGATGGCCTTGATTTTGGAAGGGTCGACTTCGATGCCCCTTTGTGTAATCAGAAATCCCAGCATTTTTCCCGCTGTAACACCGAATGTACACTTCTGAGGATTTAGCCGCAGCCGAAATTCCCTGATCCTTTGGAAGAACTTTTGCAAGGCGGTGTAGTGGCCTTCTCTTTCTTTGGACTTGACAATCATGTCATCCACGTACACCTCAACCTCTTTGTGGATCATATCATGCAATATTGTGGTCGCGGCCCGTTGATATGTGGCCCCAGCATTTTTCAATCCAAACGGCATCACTCTGTAACAGTATGTCCCCCACGGGGTGGTGAAAGCAGTCTTCTCCCGGTCTTCGAGTGCCATCACTATCTGGTTGTAACCTGAGAAGCCATCCATGAATGAAAGCAAAGCATGCCCCGCTGTAAAATCTACCAACTCATCAATATGCGGCAGGGGAAAGTCGTCCTTCGGACTAGCTCTATTCAAATCCCTGAAATCCATGCATACTCGGATCTTGCCATCCTTCTTTGGCACTGGAACAATGTTGGCCAACCAAGTCGGGTATTCAGATACCAACAGGAAGCCTGCATCAATTTGCTTGGTGACCTCTTCCTTAATTTTGATGGCCCAGTCCGGACGAATCCTTCTGAGCTTCTGTTTGATCGGTCGGGCCTCGGGGTTGAGAGGGATCCGGTGCTGTACAATCTCAGGATCGATTCCAGGCATGTCTTCGTAGGACCACGCGAAAACGTCTTTGAAATCTTTTAATAAAGCGACTAAGCGCTCGCGTTCCTTCGAAGACAATGTGGACCCGATCTGGACCAGCTGTGGGTCCTTCTCAGTACCAACATTCACAGTAGTGATTTCATCCATTAAGGGTTTAACAAATCTTTCCTGCTCTTGATCAATTAATCGTTGCAAAACCGGAGGAATTTCTTCCTCGTCGTTTTCATCAAAATTTTGAAAATCCTGATTTAAGCAATAAATCAAAGGCATAGAAAAATACTCAGAAACCACATCCACATCATTCTCATTAAATACTTCCAAGCCGTCCGATTCTTCTGTTACAACAGACTCAAAAGAGAAAGAAAATGACGACCTAGACAGGACTGTGGCATCCGGGTTATCACCCCCAGGAATACCGGACTCAGACTTAGTCGAGCTGGAACCTGATTCTGACTCACAAGACTCGGTGGAATCAGATTCCGGCTCACTACCTGACTCGGTGCTGTTGGACAAAAATCCTTCTTCATATTGCCAGCCGAGAGAGGGTGCGATGGATGCATCCAAAATAGTTGATGGTAGGCCTGCAGCCGTTTCATTCCCAATCATGCATACCGAGGAGTTGTCCCCCAAGCACTTCTGTTCGATCGGAGGATCTGAAAGTAGACATGCCAGTGCTACCCCCATTTCATTTTCAGCGTCCTCAGACTGTACTTCCTTACTTTGCTCAGCCTCGGCTAATGGGTCTGTCTGCTCTTCGGTGATGTCATTCTCAGGTAGCTGCAGGTCAAAGAAAATCTCAAACCCCGGTACGCGCTTCCTCTCCGCGTTCAACCACGGCTCCGGGAAGCCACAGAACGGAAAGTCCTCCCCCTCCCGGATGAAGCGTCCGTTTAGGGTACCCTGAATGGGCCGGTGCATTAAGTCAAAGGGCTTCCCCATCTGTTTCGCTCTGGCCCTTCCGGCCATCTCCTTTCCTTTCCCTATCCAGTCCTCTTTGGTGGGTAGGTAACCCAATTCGAAGGTATGAGGGTTGTGTGGCACTTCGGCCAATGCCGCGACGCCTTTCCGGCCGCTCTTTCCCAATCCCATCCCGGGGATGTGCTGGAGTTTGTTCATGAGATAGACTGCTTGGGCACTGACATATACCCCTTCATTAGCTGCCATGATGTCTTGTACAACCCGAGCCTCAGCCAAGGTAAAACCCGATATGAACACATCTTCCATACCGTGCTCGATTTCTAGAACAGGCGTAGACACCTTCGGTGGCAGATGAATTGATGAGTTTCCGAAAACAATGGCTACTCCCTTCCCATAGGGGTATTTCACCACTTGATGTAGGGTAGAGGAGACCGCCTTTACCTGATGCAGCCACGGCCGCCCCAAAAGCAGGTTGAACGTTGCAGGAACCTCCAAGACATGGAAATCTATCTCATGTTGTCCCGGCCCAACCTTTGTTTGAATCTTAACTGTCCCCATTACTTCCTGACTTGTGTTGTCATACGCCCGAATCATCTGGGCTGTTGGCACAAAGTCCACGATTTTCAAACCGATCGCGTAGGCTGTCCTTGCCGGACAGACGTTGATGGCGGACCATGTGTCGACAAGCACCATGGGTATCCATTTAACTCTGCACTCCACAGAGATGTAGAGTGGCTTGTTATGGTTCGCACCCTCAGGTGGTAGTTCTTTATCAGAAAAAGTCAACATCGGGGCGACCCCTCCCGAGAAAACTAGGCCCACCAGCTGTTCGGGCGTGGTGTCTATGGAAAGCTTGGCTTTGTCCATGGCTGAGAGGACAGCCTGTCTATGTACTCGAGAAGCCATAAGCAGCCCCCAAATGGAGATGTCTTCTTGTATCTTTTTCAGTTGTCTCAATACGGCCTCATCCTCGAGTTGCTTTTCCTTTTGCTTTTCTGCCTCCCTATCTTTTCCAGACGCCTCTGGTTGATCCAGGTGTGGAGGCTTGAAATACCGTCCACTCCTGGTCATGTGATCAACTTCGCCGATATACCAGGTATCATCTGGTTGGTTATTCCCCCAATCTTCGTCTGTGTGGGCAAGACATAGATCATCGTCTTCCCACCACATTCCATCTGCAGCCGACAGGCACCTATCCGGTTCTCGCATGACTGTTCTCATACTCGCAGTACCTTCTATCCCTATGCTCGCGGCATTCTCCCTTTCCGTACTCGCAGCAGTCTCAATCCCCACATGGGCTTTTGCCTTCCTTATTCTCTCGGAATCTTCAAATCTTCCCGGTTCTGACTGTGTCAATGCAGCCGTCTGTCCAATAATCCCCGTACTTGAAATGCTCCAATCCCGAGCGAAATTCTCGACACCGGCGCTCTCCGGCGATGCACTCTATTCTTCAACCCTTCCGGCTATCACTGATATTCTTGCCCCTGCCGGGCATTGTTGCAGCTGAAGCTCCTCCACCACATCTGGTTGATCATCTAACCATCCTGTAGCCTCTATTGATTCCTCATAAGCGAACCAGTCGACGGGTAAGTCCTCTGGATCTTGGTTACTGTAAAACTGGAGCTTAGCAAGGTCCTGTTCCACGGCCGTTACATCATTCGTTCCCTGTCCCAGACTGTCCCCTCGGATCACACACAGCTCCCCTTCTGTTGGTAGTTCTATATCTGGCCTGTCCTGGCTTATTAACAAAATGTAGTCACTCGGACTATAAGCACTCCCAACACCACTCCCAAATTCCGCAGACTCTGGCTCAACAATCCCCTTCTCCTTTGGAGCCTTCTCTCTCCTGTTATCAATAGTCACCACCATTGGCTTAGATTGGGCTAGGGAGATATCCATCATGCATAAATCGGTGCAATCGGGAAGGAACACTTCCGGCTTGGGCAGGTAGGAAGGAGTGATATAGATGCTAGGATCGTAAGGCACGACCCCAGCTTGGATGAAGTTGACTCTTTTGGGTGGTGGAGTTTGGTTATGTATAGGGAGAGGGTTTGTAGTAACGTTGGGTTTCTCGGGAGGCAAAATCACCCCGTTGTCGACGAGATCTTGAATCTCATGACGCAATCAGAAGCACAGGTCGGTGTCGTGACCGTGCTGTTGGTGAAATGCACAATATTTGGTGGGGTTGTGGGTAGCGGGGAGTCTTTCTGGTAAGGGTCGCGGCTCTAGGGGCTTCAGATGCCCCTTTCTGATTAAGACCCCCAAAGCTTTGGACAGGGGCATATAGAGTGGAGTGAAGGTTCTGGTGTTTTTTGGTGGGTATTTGACTGTTTGTGGGTTGCTTCCGGACGCACCGGAGAATGGTGTGGCTGCCGTAGTTCTTGGGGGAGGGGTGGTGGTGACCATACTCACTTCGGAGGTCCTGGCAGTTGTAGTGCCGCTCGGGCCTGTATTAGTGTTACGGCTGAAAGTTCTGCGGGGTTGCTCCCAGTCATTATCAATTAAGCCTTACTTTAAGGCATCCTCAATCTGCACCCCCATTTCATGTAGATCTGAAAAGGTAGGGAAGGGGAGTACAATCATCTTCTGCATTAACTTCGGCTGAAGATTGCGCACAATCATCCGAATCTGGTCTTTGTCTGTGGGCCTTAAGGTCATCATCGAAGCCTTAGCCTGCCATCTGGTTACGAATTCTGAGAAGCTCTCTTTGGGTTCTTGCCTCGTTATCTTGAGATCCCGGGTTGTAATCTCGATTTGTGTATTGTATGAGTACCGCAAGATGAAGGCCTCAGCCATCTCGTCCCAACTCCTCTTGACGTCATCCTCCAATAAGGCATACCATATGGCTGCTACACCCGACAAGGTTCGGCCAAATAGAGACAGCTTCTGCAGTCTAGTGAGGCACATCGGCCTTAGGATGTCTAAAAACAATCTTAGGTGCACCATGGGGTCTCCAGACCCATTAAATCGATCAATGTGCTGCAGGCATCTTGAATCTGTCAGGCAGTGTCACGGCTGCGTCGGTATACCCATCTTCGATGTCAGGGATGGTCTTGACTCCTTGGGATCTTTTGAACAGCTTTTCCAACTTACTCAACTTTAAGGCCGCGGGGTCCATTTCGAACTCAAAAGGAGAGTCCGGTATATTGACAGGCGTGGGTGCCTTGGATAGTTATGGCGGGATCGGGGGCGGAGCTGGCCCCGTTGGAAGGTCGGTATCCTCTTGGACATTCCGGGCATTCGGTGTTTCTTCGGGTATTGGAACCCTTGGTGGGAGAGGAACTTGTTGCGAAGCAGATGCTCCGTTTTGCTGTTGTAACCTCACGATTAACTCTGCTTGTTCGCTCACAACCGTGGCCTGCTGTTTGGCGAACTCTGCCTGCCGAACAGCATCCTGCTGCATCATTTTCATGCTCTCTTGGAGTTGGCGCACCATCTCCTCTAAGCTAGCCATACTATTCTGCTCTAGTTGAATTACTGGTATATGTTCCCTTTCTGTAGGTGAAACAAGACCCTGATCCCTACTGAACTCAGGTGGGGTAGATAAGGCCCTCTAAACTGACTGTTGAACTGATGCCCTCTGCCTAGCTGTCCTCCGTCTAGTAATCGGGGGTAGGGAGCGGTACACTGGTTGTCCGTCTACCAGATCCTCAGATCGATGGAGCCGACGACCTCTAATCCAGAGTGCTTGGGGAATATCTACCAGGTTGGAAGCAATGGTGTTAAACTACCTAGCAAAAAGATAAATAAAGCAATAAATAAACAAACAATCGGACGACATAACGGCATAAAATAAACACATACAACGCGCAGTTGGGTATTCACAATACACAGTTGGTAAGCCGAACACACTGTTCCCCGATACTGATCACTGTTCCCCAGAACCACTGTTCCCAAAACTGAACCTGATACCCGCAGCTAACCGATTCTCATAAACTGATATTGATCCCCTCAGATCTAATGCTCAATCTTGCAAGCTGCCATGTACGTTCCCCTGTAGAGATACACTAAAAGCACATAGCAGGTAAAGAGAGCCAAAACACCCCTATGTTGGGGTAGGGTTTCCCTGCCCTATTTTGTCAGGAGCTAGGGTTTCACTATGCACGCAGCAGTTTCAAACAACCTATAAACGAGTAAGCAACCTGTCCTAGCTTAGAATGGTCACTGTGGATCCGAATATGCACTAGGTCGAATGGTCGAAAAAGGTGCCCCGGTAAAACCGGGGTTTGTCTTCCCATGCTGTCAGAGCCCACAACTGGTCAGCCTTATGGTCATGCCTTGACAAGACAAGCCTCCGGCGAACCGTTCAGGAATGGCAGATAGCAAACACGGCGTCCTAGGCGCACCAATGCACATGCAATGCAAAGAGACATATAAATGTGATCAAAACAGGATATCACAAGTTCGAGTCAAGCTCTCTAAATCCCCAGCAGAGTCGCCAGAAACTGTAGACGCGCCCACATAGGGCCCTCGCTACAGTTCGGACTCGATTTGTTGTCACGGTTCTTAATCTGAACCAAAGAGTCCAAATCCGGTAAATTGTTTTGAGAAACAGATTTTTTGAAAAGGAGTGCCAAACATGGATTGCTTTTCCAGATACAGAGTCGCCACCTAAATATTTTAAAATGGAGGAATTTAGGAAACCCTAACTCGGTGCCAAAGGCCACGTGTCCGTCATTGCCAAAGTTACCTCGGCTCGGGAGCTTGGGTACGATTGGGGAAGGTCAGCTATGAGCACCCCCTCTCGCCCGGTCTGAAGACCGGCCTCTACTAACCGTGATATCCAGTTTTGAAAACGTTATGTGTTCTTATTCCGATTATTAGCCTAGAATTACTATGTGATGCGCACAGCATACAAGTATAGACTAGATTGCCTAATTTGGAAATAAGCACTGCACACCCGTTTATTTTGGAAAATGTTTTGGAATTTGCTACCCGCAAGTAGGCTAAAATACGGATTTTCAATGAACTTTTCCAACTCAAGCAGTCCAACCTTCACCCACAGGCATTCAAACAATTTATCACATAAGCATTTAGCCGCATGGCAAGCATACTGTCATGGCAACACTCACACGCATGCGGGATGCTAAAGCATAAATACTTACATCGTACTCCGTGCCAAAACAATAAACTAGTTAGCCAACATGCATGGTCCTAGTTCATGTCAAATTGCCTAATGTAACACATACATGATGCAATCAAAGTAGGCTCGGCTAACCTAAGCATGGCATGTGAAATGCGATCAATTGATGCACGTATTCAATTTGGAATTGAAGTACAAATGCAGTTAGCGTGATGTACCGAGCCTGATGCATGCAATACAAATGCATGAATGCACGCATGCATAGCATAAGGTATGCTAATTTTAAATATGCCCTAGCCTACCATCATAAATAGGTAAATAAAAGGGAAGAAAGACGTGGGGTTGGAAGACATACACACACTCACGCACACTTATTACATCATTGCCCTCACTCGGAGGGTCCGAATAAATATTACAGTCCAAATGATAAGCAAATAAATTATTACAAAATTTCTAATTTACTTAACAGAATGAGTGCAAAGATAAAAAAGAAAGGTGGCCACAGCCCCCGCCTCGGGATGCGCGAATGATGCGTGCTCGAACCCGTCTCGTCCGGAAAGCCCGCACCATACCATTGCTACCTCTGTTTTTACTGCCTTGCTTCTCTGAAAAATGCCAAAATTCTGGGACAGGTTCCTTGCACACTGCAGAATACCACTGGCTGGGGGAAATTCCCACCGGCAGTGTATAACTTCCATCGGCTGCTGATTGAGTCATCGGCCATTCACCAATGGCCGGTCGGCACTGAATTCTGCCGGTCGGCAGAAACTTCCTGCAGAAGACAGTTTTGACAGCAACAGAGGACAGACAGCATATGGCATAGGATTTCAAGCACATGTGAGCTTGGTCATGTTTCCCATCATGTGTTGAACTCAGGGAAGCATGGCCCTCGATCCTCGAGCCACCAATTGTGCATGATAGCCCAAGAGATCAAGCTTGCCATTTGATGTAAAAATGTATGCAACACACAAATGAGGACCAAGGCCTTATCATGTCGAAGTCAAAGGCCCCGGTGACCGAGAGTTAAGACACGTTGCATCACTTATAGTATGAACGCTCCTTAACCCTCACACTTGGTTTGACACCCCAAACCAAGTAATGCAATGCATGTTATGCTCACATGGCTCAAAATGCAACATGGTACTAATTATGCAAGGCATGCCAAATGCCATGCAACTACTATGGCAAATATGCGATGCTAGGCATGCAAGATGCAAATGTGATGCAAATATAGACAATTTAAGCAATAGGGCCATCATGCTACAACACCTAATGAAGCAACCATGCAACAAACATGAAACGAGCATGCAATGGTGGCTTAAAATAGTAAAGGGGCAGACCTTAATTCACCTCAAAACAGTGCCAAAAAGTGCCCAAAATGATGGACAAACTCTCATGCCAACATGCAAGCCAATGGACCTAAGGCTATGGCACAAAAGGGGCATTTTACTTCTACCAATATGACCAATCATGGCATAAATTAGACAAGTAAAAACAAAATTTTAGCATGCAAAAATGGACTCCGAAACCCACTAATATGGCAATTTAAGTGGCTCCAATGAGATACATGCACCAAAGCTCATTTCAAGGCATAAAAGGGCATATCCTTAAAGCATGAAAGAGGTCACATATGCAAGCATACAAGCATGACTTATGGACTGAAACACGACCCTAAATGATGCCAAATCATGAAGATGGTCCAAACTACGCATGCTAGAGGCCAATATGCTCAAGGCTCACAAGCCAAAACACAAAGAGAGGACACCAAACATGGCAAGCATGACTGAAACAAATGGCCAACAGACCTTAAACATGGTGAAATAATGCCAATACCTTCATGAAATTAGGCTAGCACATGCAAGAATCATGACCTAAACACAAGATGCATTTCTAGGCCAAATAGAGGAATGTAAAGCAAGTATGTTAAGCATGCAAAAGGGCACAAATCCAACCAAAAACAGAGATAATATGTGACCTAAGGACACCCAAAAAGCTCTGAAATATGGCCAAAACCAATCAAGCATACATGTTGCCCTTTTAGCCAAAAGGCAAGGAAATAAGGCAATGAAGGGAGAGGGGTGTCCCTCCCCTATACAAGACTTCAAACCACCTTCCTCACCACTGAAAATCCACTGGTTTTCAGTGGTGAGAAGACCAAAACACTCAAGCAAACAAAGCCTCACAAAGGAAGCACCAAAAAGGCCAAATAAGGCCTAAGAGGGTGAGTTTGAACTCAAACCACAAAAGACCCTTAATGAAAGTTCTTAAGCATGAAAATATAAGCCTTTTTTATGTTATGCACAAAAGTTAAATCAGCAAGTAAGATAGGTAAAAAACTAGTGCAAGTTTGGGGAAACTAAAGCAAAGTGATTACCCTTGAAGATCCTTTGAAGAACAATTGGTCCAGCCCTCTTCTTTTGATCAAAATCAGTCCAAAAACTCAAGAATCAACCCTCAAAGACCCTCAATCTCGGAGCAAGGTGTAATAGTGTGTGTATTAGTGCAAAAGTAAGGTAAAAGTGCACTTTTAGGCATGAAACACACACAAGGGAGGAGAGAGAGGAAAATATAGAGAGGGGTGTATCTATATGTATAACCACTGGTTTAGCCTTCAAATTTTCTAACCTAGAATAAGGAGAAGACCCCTCCTCTTATAGAAGTCCCTCTTGCAAAGGTTATTCAACAAGCTTGCTTAGAGGGAAATCCCTCCATACACGTGTATGGAGGGAAACAGAGTGGGTGCCAGCTATCACAGCTGGCACAAAATATCTGTATAAAGTAGATGAACAGTAGTCGACTGCTCAAAATTTCCATTTTGACAAAATGGAGTGCCGACCGGCAATATACATTGCCGATGGAAACAAAATGCCAGCCGGTGGCCTCTGGCCATGGCCGGTGGTGTGTGGGGATGCCTCACAAGGTATTCCCTGCCCCTCCAAGGAAAAACACAAGTGTTTGGTGCAGAACCAGACACTAAACAGTTGAGTTTAGAGATCCTGAGGCAAGGCGCGCAAGCCGAGAGCTCCAGAAACTCCAAACGAACACAAACATGGATAATCACCGGGTGTTCAAACGATGACGTCCAAGTCTTGAGGACGGTCAAAAATGGGGTGTCTACACCGAGCCAATTCTAGTGACATTTTGTATGAGATACATTAGCCACCTTAACATGAATTAGGATCATGCATATGATTACTAACTAGTTCACTGTTTTGGCACGGAGTACGATGTATGTATTTATGCTTTAGCATCTCGCATGAGTATGAATGTTAACATGATAGCATGCTTACCATGTGGCTAATGCTTATGTGATATAACTGCATAAATGCTTGTGGGTGAAAGTTGGATTGCTTGAGTTGGAACAACTCATCAAAATCCGTGTCTTAGTCTACTCGCGAGTAGCAAATTTCAAAACATTTTCCAAACAAACGGATATGCGATGCTTTGTTCCAAATTAGGCGATCTAGTCTATACTTGTTTTGCTGTGCGCATCACGTAGTAATTCTAGCTAATTAAACCGGAATAAGAACACATAACGTTTTCAAAACAATATATCATGATCAGTAGAGGTCGATCTTCGGATCGGGCGAGAGGGGGTGCTCATAGCTGACCTTCCCCAATCGTACCCAAGTTCCCGAGCCGAGGTAACTTTGGTAATGACGGACACGTGGCCTTAGGCAAACGAGTCAGGGTTTCCTAAATTCACCCAAAATAAAATATTCAGGTGGCGACTCTGTATCTGGCAAAGCAGTCCATGTTTGGCACTTCTTTCTAAAAATCTATTTTCCAAAACGATTTGCCGGATTTGGACTCTTTGGTTCAGATTAAGAACCGTGACACAAAAGGGAGTCCGAACTGTGGTGGCATAAAGCCCGAGGGCGCGTCCACAACCACCACCACATCTCATACCACCATCAAACGCAGAATCACCGCCACAAACTCATCACCACCAACATCAAATTTGAACCATTTTGGTAATTCATACGTAATTATTCAATGGAAAATAGCATCCTAGCAACATTACTCTTTCAAATCAACATAAAAGAAGCCAACAATTTTTGGTGCTACATGGTAGGTATATATTCAAGAAAAATAAAAATAAAAGCAACACAAAATAAAATAAATAAAATGACAATAAAGAAAGAAGCCACACCGTATGTGTGTGGTTTGGCTACTACCATACACACATGGCACACAAAAACCCCAAGTGTAGATCTCTCTTTTTATTGATTTTCACTCTTCAATATTTATTCTTACAATAAAAATCCCTACATGAAAAGTATATTTCAATAGGTAATAGAGAGGATTGGGTTTTATCTAATATCTAACATATCGTTACTGAACAAAATAGCTTTGCACTGTTTTGAGCCTCGAGTTTTGCTAAGTGCACAAAATTAGTACACGAAAAAATATGCAAAATAGAAAGGGATCAATTCTGTGCACATAGGTGAGGCTCTATCAATTTTTTTTGGGTGGATAACAATTGTGAAACAATGTGCATGGTTGGCCTAGATTGTGGATTGACATACAAACACGCAATTGTCAATTTTTCGCTACACATCACTACCTCCTCAACTTCAGGGGAGAAAGGTGAAAGGCATTGGTCCAACACATCCTTTAGCTCTATGTTCTCGATAGCTATGGGCGACAGACAGGTAATGAAGTCTCCTGGATGCTTTCCTTTGATCACCTCCAATGCCAGCACACCAGAGCTATAAACATCACACTTTTTAGTTACCTTCATTGTGTAAGCAAGCTCTGCACACAAAAAAAGAAAAAAAGAAAAAAAAAAACAGTCACACATGCACATGATCAAGCACTCGTTTTCTTACATTTTAGATTCTACATCAATTTACGAGAGCATGAAACTATGTTTACTTGGTGCAACATATCCATACGTGCCTACAAGTGCACTCCAGTTAGAGGAATCTAGCTTCAAAAGCTTGGCGGTGCCAATGTCTGAAATACGAGACTCGTACTCCTCGTCAATCAAAATATTGTTACTAGAAATGTCTCGGTGAACAATTGGCTGCATGCAATCATGGTGCATGTATAACAAAGCACTTGCAATACCCGTAATAATATTGACCCATTTAGACCAATCCAATTCTTTAGCTTCTTTATCTCTGTTGAAAATTGCAGTCAAGCTATCCCTTTCGAGGTACTCATAAACTAGAAAAGAGTGTTGAGCATGCGAACAGAACTCGAAAAGCTTCACTATGTGTCGATGCCTAATTTCTATCAATGCCCTTACCTCATTTAAGAAACCTTTACTGTCAGCCTTCTCGGATAATGGATGAAGTTTCTTCACAGCTACTATATTAGCCGATGGTAGCTTCGCCTTGTAGACAGTTCCATATCCTCCCTTTCCAATGCAATATGTGGCATCAAAATCCTTGGTAGCTTTCACAATGTCATTGTACATTGCTCTTCCATTATATATTGATATCGATAACAGATCTTCATTCGGGGGTTAGGTGTCAACCTCTTCAACTTGTGACTTTCTCTTTCTTGGATCGAACATAATAAGAAGTCCGATGAATACGCCTAGAATTAAAAGTGCTCTGCCAAGAGGGAGAACAATTATAAGAACAAGTGTCCTCTTTACTAGAGTGTGTTTGGGCAATGTAAAAGGAATTTTGCAAGGCTGTAGCCCTTTGATGTCATGACCCAAACCTGCCCCTTTGGATTAGAGTCATAAACGGCCAGTAATCACGAGATTACTTGTGGCCTCAGTCAGACCGAATCACATTTAACAATAGGGGGCCAAATTGCGAAAGTAAAATTTACAAAGATTGTCAATGAGCTGTGCATACATGGCTTAACCAAAGTATTCAAATTTCTATATAATAACTCACACCATATGAACATTCACATTAAGTATGTAATACACACGTCCAGGATCATTCAAGTCAGTATTAACGAAAACCAAGCTTATACACAGGGATGGTCATTCATGACCACAAAAGATCAAAAGCAAAAGATCAAGGGTCAAGCAAAACAAAAGTAAGGCCTCTTGCGTGAGGCGACCTTGGTCAATCTCTCAAGACTTGCCTTCTCATTGCTCACTGGGGGTTAGCGTTGAACGTCCCGCTGCTCACCTATATACATAAATATAAACAATGAGCTAACGCCCAGTGAATAATACCAAAACAAAGGAGTTCATGAACAAGATTCTTATATCACAGTTCATTATCACACTTAGTACTCAATTGTTAAAGCAGAATGACCTCAGGTCCTTTATATCATATCCCAAGTACAAAATGACCTTGGGTCGATGTAACATACAGAACGACCTTGGGTCCATCATAGGCAAAACGACCTCGGGTCCAACTTACGTACTGAATGACATTGGGTCCATTGCACACTGAATGACCTTAGGTCTAATACTTACACGCATTCATTGTGTGCATACATTCAATCTATGATCATATTCATTCTTATATCCAGAACGACCTTAGGTCCATATCACTTTAAAGGTTTAAAACCTTACCACATAAGCATTGTTTAGAAAATAATGCGCATACAAAAACATCCTCGCTAAGTTATTACCCACCGTGTTCCGGTGCTTGATTCGTTCTTGCACTCGACCCTACTTAATTCATAACACATCGGGTCATAATTCCTTTCAATCTGTTCTTTAGTTTGCTTAATGGTCTTAGGCTTCTTTCATGTCCTTTGGTTCATTTAGAATGTCCAATGCATGCCTAAGAGTGCTTAGAAATGATAAAGAATGAAAAACGAATCATAAAATGACTTTTCAAAATTTCTGAAACAGGGCTCTCTGCTCAAGCGCAGCTTTGGTCGCTCGAGCGGACCCCTTTGGTCTACAAAAGTACTGGTTACGTGTAATTCACGCTTTAGCGAGATTCTCGACACTCGAGCGAGGAGTCTTCGCAAAATAGGGTTCGCTCGAGCGTAAAGTCTGCCACTTGAGTCATTGTGCAATTTCTACAAAACTTCTAGGAGCCAAATTTTCATGCTCGAGCGAGACTTTCCTCGCTAGAGCGGACTGGTTGAATTCTGGGTTTTTCAGAATTCTGTTTGAAGCTCAAAATACACTCCCAAAGGTCTAAAGCTTGCATATTTCGTACCAAATTATGGGAAAACAATGCTTAGCATGAAAACATGGGTAATTCGAAGTCAATTGACCAAAAATCATGATCCATATTTCAAATCATCACAAACTCTTCTTGTAATTTCAAAACTCATGCAATTAAGCCTCCAATTTTCATGAATCATGTATGCATGTAAAATATTTACTCCAATTCCACTTCAAATGCTACAAATGATGCTCAAGATCATAAAGCTCAACAAAACTACACATGCATGAGTAATGTGACACTCTTCAACATGCCTCATGCCAAATTATACAAGTCCATGGAAATTCTTACATGCATGGATATATATTGCCTTCAATTTCATCATACACTATTCAAATCTTGTTTTAATTACCAATTCTCTTGTGTTCACATAATTTTAAGCTTAAACTCATGAATTAAAGGTTGGTTACTCACCTAGAGGCTCCAATCCTCCCAAATATAGTTAAATCTTGTGTTAATCCACTTAGTTCTCCAAAATCTTCAATGCTGACCTCTTTCTCTCTCTAAATTCGGCTCACTCTTTCTCTAGAGTGCCTATTTCAGATTTTTGAGCTCCAAGGAATGACTATAAGTGTAATTAGGCCTTTATATATGCTTGCCCTAATCAAATTTGATTAAGGCTAAGTAATTGTGCTTAATTAATCAGTTCGATCTAATTATTTTGATCCAAATCAATTTCTAATTAAATTTCACCATAGCCTCTAAAATCAGACTGTACAAATCATATATGATATATCAACAAATGCCAAGCCATGCATATCTTCAAAATCCTTTGGAATGAAACCAGAGAGATTATTGTGGGTGAGGTTCAACTTCTCCAAGCTCTGCAAATTTGTGAGCTTCGATGGTATTTCTCTTGTAAGAAAATTATAACTCAAATCCATTTCGGTGAGGTGAAATAACTTACCCATCTAAAATGGAATTTTCTGGCTAAACATGTTGTCGCTCAAGTTCAAGTGAAACAGATTCAAATAATTCTCTGGAATACATGGTATTGACCTATTGAATCTATTTGTGGACAGATCAAGACATGAAAGCCCAGTTAGTGATTCTAGTTCTTGAGGTATATTACCTGAAAGTTGGTTGTCAAATCAAAGCAACTTCTCCAGAGAAGTCAACTTCTCGAATTCCTTTGAAATCTCCCCAACTAAACGATTTGAAGATAGATCCGATCGATGTAGTTGTATTAAATTTCTAAGCCCTGGTGGAATGCCACCGGTGATGTTATTCCTCACTAAGTCTGGGAGTGTCAAACTTGGAAACCTTCCCCAAATTTCTGATGATTCACCAAAAAATTTGTTGTAACTCAAATCTATGTAGACTAGGTTTAGATAAGCACCCAAATCTTCGGATATATTTCCAATTAATTGGTTTTCATCAAAATGAGCTCTAACTAAGCTTGAACAGTTTTAAAACTTTGGGGGAATTATACCTATGAGCTGGTTGTGGTTCACAGTGAAGTTTATAAGTTTACCACCTTGGCAAAGCTTTGGGAGATTGCTAGAAAATTGGTTTTCATCCATTTCTAGTATAAGCAAGTTTTTTAAATTATCAAATGTCGGGTTTCTGCTCCATGTGTGAATGGAAGCCATAGAGTCAATAGAGAACATTTACCACCAACCGACCAGCCAAAAGTAGCCGAAAGGTGAGGCACCAAAAGTCTTCAAAGGAGCTGGTGGAATAACTGGCCATATGGCTAGCCAAGCTCTCTATCCTATCTCATTATGTGTATAAATAGAGAAGGGGGGGGGGAGGGAGTTCAGTGGAGTGTGGAAAACTGTGAGTGGGAAAATGTAGAGAGTGAGACAAAGAGTCCTACGATGTGAAAGAAAGGGAGCTCAGTGGGAGTTGAGTGAGAGTGGCCTTCTCATCCATTGTAATCTCCATTTATAGTGAATCTCCAGTTACTCTCTCGTGGACGTAGGCATTGTGGCCGAACAACGTTAAATATGGTGTCTCATTGGGTGTGTGTGTGTTTTTCTGCTTGGTATGATTTCTAGAAGGTCTTGCGCGGGATCGCAGATTTCCAACAATTGGTATCAGAGCGAGGTGGTGAAAAACATAATGTTTTCCCTGAATGGCCCAAAAATCAAGTTGCTCAAAATTGAGTTTTGAGCATACCAGAAAGAAGGTCTCGACGAGAGTAATCAAGACCTAGAAAAACAAGCCCAAACGGAGATCGAGGTGGACCTCATGTGCCCTCTGAAAGTGGCGAGTGAGGACCACTCTCAGACATGTACCACACGCGCAGCGAGAGATTAAAGATGACCACCTTTCACCAATGTCGAAGTGTTTACGTATTATTTGAAGGATTTTACACACAGGGCGTGGCTTTGGCAGAGTGAATAAGGTGTTGTGGTGCATACATAGTCAGGGGCTCGAAACCCCGAAGCTGGGAACTAAAATTTATTTTTTTGGTGAAGGATGACACAACGTTGACATAGTGGATGACGTCAGCGGAGCAGGCGAGCAGGTCTAACTCAACCAAGATCCGACGCATGTGGTGTCTGGTCAGAATGACGTCAGCATCAATTAAGATGGGTAGGTCCAACCCGAACTAGATTTGAGCCATGAGGGGTCCAAGTAGTGACATCAATACGATGCAGCGGTGACATCAGCAATGACATGTGGCAGGCAGCGTCAGAGGAGAAAGACAAAATTTCTCCTAGAGTTCTAGAAAATTGCAAAGGGGGACCAATTTTTTTTCCAGAAATTATGGTGTGGCCTAGCTTTCGGGAAAGTTTTTTAGTAAGATCCTCGGAAGTGCAGCGAAGGTTGGTCCTAACTAAACAGACCGTTTCGGACGCAACCGTGAGGTCAAAATAATGAGATTCTGAACGGTTTTTTGAAGATTGCCAAAACATAGGAGTTTGTCATCTTCAATAGTTGGAGGAAGGTTGCCAAATATTGTGGAACACTGTGGAATCATTGAGGAGGTTAGAATAGGAAGATTTTGACCAGATTGGACAACCAGATGCAATCAAGAGATAGATCATTGGAGATTAGAAATGATCAAGCTTGACCAAATAGCGGAGGGCGATTAGAGTATTGCAGAGATGATTGTATGTGAAGTTGATTGGAAGATCTAGTTCAATCAAAAGTCCATTCATCGACGGATAGATGATTGGCAACTAGTACAGGCTTAGGGAAATGCTATGGCTGTTGGAGCTACTATATACGAGTATGTACTGGTGGTATGTGGACGAGTAGAACAATTGTTGCAGAGGAGTATACTGAGCACAAGCATAGAGATACAGAAGCACAAATGGGTATGCCAAAGTGTTGTGCTAGGTGCAAATGTATAGTGTAGAGAAGGCGTGGGTAGAGTATGCAACAACGGGTTATTGAAAGTTCACAGGAGCTTCCAGACAGAGAAATTGAGATAGGTAAAACGCAAGAGTGCGCGCCAAGGTGTGGCAAGTCTCTTTTCTCTATGGTGGTTTCTTTAGTTCCATGGTAGCGGAGGATAGAGTTGATGCGAATCTCTCAAGTGAGCTTGATGTAGGGAAACTAGAAGCCATGGGTACGAGCACTATGCAAGAAATTGCATAGCTGACGATGCTTTGACAGATGGAACTACTATCAACCATCAATCTACTGAATAGCAGACTAGGGATTGCAAAGGCATTGACAACAAGCGTATGGAAATGCTAGGAGGTTGTTCAAAAGTGTAGAGGGAAAATGCTGATAGTTCAGAGAAAAAGCTCTGAACAAAGAAAACCGAGGACATTAATGCATGGTAGTTTAGTGGCATTCCAGAGAGCAGTTGCAGTGTCACTAAGTACTCAAGGGAGTGTACAACTGTAGACACCCCATTTTTGACCGACCTTAAGACTTAGACGTCACCGATTGAGCGCTTGGTGATGTTGCATATCGTGCTCATTCAGAAGTCTCAGAGTCGCGGCCGTGAGCCCTGCCTCTGGATTTCCGAACCCTATTCTGTGCCTTGCCTCGGTTTGCAAACCAGACTCGGTTTTCTCTATTTCTTTTCCTGAGGGGAGGGAGAGATCCCGTAGACCATCTCTCAATGGCCGTAGGCTACATTTTGTGGCCATAGGCCATTTTGCCCATTTCAGAGCCCGGTTTCCGATTTTTCGGGATTGTTGGCCGTGTGCCTCGGTTCGGGACCGCTTAACCATCTCTGTTTGCTCTAGTTTTTGGCATACTTCTTATTTACTCCCTTTTGAGGGACACTAAGGTTTGAGAGACCCACTTCGTGGTCGAATGCCACTTTCGGTGCTTAATGGGCAGTTTTCGAGGCCTCGAACTGCGCGTTTTGGCCCCCGAGCATTCGTTTTGCATCGGTTTTCGTTCATTTTTGGCAGGTACCTCTGTTTCATCACCAGGAAGGCCATAGAAGGGTGGGAGGCCAGCAATTGTTTTAGCAACCAGTTATATTCCTCCGGTGCCCTCCGACGCCCGTTTTTCTCACTTCCGAGCCAATGTTGAACAACCTTGAGCCATTTTCTTGAACTTTTAACCACATATTTGTGTTGTACACACATGGGAGGAAAGCAAAAGTTGGTGGCCGGCTAGTAATTCCACCTGACCCTTTTGACCCCCCCTAAAAATGGCTTGTTCTCTCTCCTGTTTTACAGTTGCCAATTTTGAACCACAGGGTTGTGTTGAGGACACCTAGGAGGACACCTATTTGTGGTGGCCGGCCAGAAAATCCTTTTGACCTTTTTGACCCCTAGCCGGCCAGCCATGGGAGGTAGCCGGCCGGCCACCTGCAGCTTTGAAAGTTGGCCGGCCATGATCCTTGCAATGTGTGCTTTACAGCTGTATAGCTGTTGTCCCCCAAAAATATCTATCTCCGGGGGACAGCCTTTGGGGAAAAGACTTGGTCCTTTTCCCCCACTCTTTCCCTCCATGCTCCCCCTCTCCTTGGTCCATATAACCAGCCTCCAAGGTTGGTCTTAAGGGTTGGAAAAATTGCTTAGAACTCATACATACATATCTCCCTCCACCTCTCTCATTTCCTTGAAAATTCCTAAGTTCTACCACCTTTTCTTCATCACTACCTAGCATCACCACCACCACTCCATTTCCAGTAGCTTGAGGGGCTTTCCAGCAGCTAGGAGGCATCACTTCTCAAGCCAAGAAGCAACCAAAGACTTGTCTTCAAGGGTGAGTTCCATTTCCCCCTTTTTGGTCCATTTCTTGTATCATTTATAAGCCATACATGCTTGCTGTTCTGAGCTCCGGCCCTAACTGAAAGTGGCCTTATTTTGAGCTCTTTTTCATTTTTTCTTAAGGGCTCCACACTGTTTGAGCCCCCCATATTGCACTTGCTTCAATATCCTTCTTGAATGCCATTTTCTTGCATGGTATTTTTATCTTGTGTGCGATCTGTTTTGGAGCATGATGTAAACTTTAGATAGGCTTATTTTGAGCCCCTCTTCAACATTGAAGAAGGGCTCATCACTGTTTGGGACCTCCATGTACCACTTGTCATTATACCCCTCTTTGGTCCCCATTTTTGGCATGATTCATTAGCCTATTGTGCTTCCATTTTTGGACGATTTTCAGAAATTAAAACAGTCTTATTTTGGCCTTCTCTTCATGTTTCATTCAGGGTATTTCACTATTTGAGGCATCCTCTACATACTTTGTGTTATATCTCTCTTTTTTAGCCATATCTTGCATGATATTTTGGCTTGTATGCATACTGTTTTGGGTCCGGACATCAACTGTAAAGTGTATTATTTTTGGCCCCTCTTCAATGTATTTGAAGGGCCCCTTTGTGTTTAAGGCCAGCAACCACCACTTGCTTCTTTGTCCATCTTTTGGCCTATTTCTTGCATGGGAGCTTAGCCATACCTGTGTTTGTTTTTGGGCTATTTTCAGAACTGTAAAAGATCATGTTTTGGGCCCCTGTTCAACTTTGTTGAAGGGCCCCAATCTGTTTGAGGACAGAAGCTGTGACTTGCTTCCTTATCTCACACTTAGGGCCATTTCTCGCATGCTAGTTTTGCCTTGTTTCTGTTTGCTGTTTGGCCATGCTTTGAACTGTAAAAGTGCTTATTTTGGGGCTTCCTTGCTTCTGTCTTTTCATTCCATGTGTCAATTATGCATGCTTTGTATAGCTGTAAGCCATTTCATATGCCTAATGTTGTATTTCGGTTTCATTCCGTGCATCGGGTGTCATCTCGCCTTGTTTCGGGGCTGTTTTCCCCCTCATTTTTCTACTAATTTTTGCATATTTGCATATCATATTCCATGTCTTTGCCATGTCTCATTAGAGTGGCATTTCGGTGCCTGAGGGTCGGTCCTCGGTTTGCGTGCACGCGTGCACGCATTTCGAGTTGTCTTGTTTTCATCTGATGGCCTCCTGTGTGAGTGTGGCTGAGGCCCTCTCATGTTGGTGTAAGCCCATTATTGCATTACGTATGCCATCTCATCCATAGCATTGTGTATGCTCAGTTGTATATTACCTTGTGCAGCGTGTATGCCATTCCATAACATTGTGTATGTTAGGATTGTATCTTAGTTGCATTTCATGCATGTCATGCATATTGTATCGTGTTCGGGATAGGAGTTAGCCCGGGCACGGGAAACGAGGTACGTTCCGTACTCCGAGTGACGGAATGTGTCTCAATTCCCCAGTCACCGACACTCCGGATCATCCATGATGGAGTTAGGTCTTGTTGTGTTTTCATGTGCATTCATTCTATATTAAATTGTGCAATTTTACTCCTCGGCCACCATGCATCGAGATGCGTGATTGGTGGCACGAGGATCGAGGCATGCATACATTTGTGAAAATACATTGCTATGCCCCTTTCCTGCTCTCTGTTGCAGCAAATCAAGAATCAGCGGTCTTCCGAGGCTTGGCACGCATTTCAAGAACAGGTGCAAACAGAGGCTAATTGGGGCATCGCCATGGATTTCCGCGCAAGGCAGCCTAAACATACGTCATTCATCCGAATCAAGGCAGCCCCTGGCTTGCACGCCAGTTTTATAGCTTTCTTAGTTAATTTGTTAATTAATTAGGAAATTGTACATTATTTGGACTGTATTATTTGGACTGTAATATTCTTTTATTCGGGACTGTATATTTATTCGGACCCTCTGCACGAGGGCACAACTGTAATAAGTGTGCGTGTGTGTGTTGTATGTCTTCCAACCCCACGTCTTTCTTCCCTTTTATTTATCCGCTTATGATGGTTAGATTAGGGCATATTTCAATTAGCATACAGTATGATAGCATGTTTGCATTCATTCATCTGTTTTGCATGCACCGGGCTCGGCGCACCATACTAACTGCATTGTATTTTCAATTCCAAGTTGAATACATGTTAGCTGTAGCATTCCATATGCCATGTTTAGAATAGCCGAGCCTGCTATAGTTTGCATTTTTGCATGTGTTGCATTAGGCATTTCTGTATACTTAGGATCATGCATGGTTTCTAATGTAGTTCCTGTTTTGGCTTGGAGTACTCGGTGAGTTTTATGCTTTAGCATCCTTGCATGCGTGTGAGTGACTGCAATGAATAGCATGCTTACCATGAGTCTATATGTTTATGTGATATAACTGTCTGAATGCCTGTGGGTGAAGGTTGGGTTAGTTGGATTGGGACAATTCATCAAATATTTGTTTTAAAGCCCACTAGATAGTGGCAAAACCATCTTTTCTAAGCCCACCCGAGGGTGGCAAAATCTGCATTTTTAAGCCTACCTGCGGGTAGCACCATCAAACCATTTTCAAACAAACAAACATGAAATGTTTTGTTCCAATTCAGGCGACTCAGTCTATACTTGTATGCTGTGCGCATCACATAGTAACCTAGGCTAATAACCGGAATAAGAACATACAATGTTTTCAAAAATAGATATTATGGTTAGTAGAGGCCGGTCTCTGACCGGGCGAGCGGGGGTGCTCACGAAGTGACCTTTCCCAATCGTACCCAAGTTCCCGAGCCGAGGCAACTTTGGTGATGACGGACACGTGGCCTTTGGCACCGAGTCAGGGTTTCCTAAATTTCCCAAAACAAAATATTTAGGTGGCGACTCTGTATCTGGCAAAGCAGTCCATGTTTGGCACTTCTTTCAAAAAATCTATTTTTTCTCAAAACGATTTGCCAGATTTGGACTCTTTGGTTCAGACTCAGAACCGTGACAATTTAAGAGTTCTGAGCTGTAGTAACCCCAAAATGAACGGAACGGGAGCTCACCCTCCCGGGAGCATTCGGGGACGTCTACAGTTTCTGGCGACTCTGCTGGGCATTTAGAGAACTTGACTCGAACTCATGATATCTTGTTTTGACTACACTTGTGTGTTTCTTTGCATTGCATTTGCATTGGTGCGCCTAGGACACCGTGTTTGCCATCTGCTATTCCTGAACGGTTTGCTGGAGGCTTGTCTTGTCAAGGCATGACCATAAGGCTGACCGGTTGTGGGCTCTGCCAGTATGGGAACACAAACCCCGATTTTACCGGGGCACCCTCTTTGACCATTCGACCTAGTGCATATTCGGATCCATAGTGACCATTCCAAACTAGGACAGGTTGCTTACCCGTTTATAGGTTGTTTGAAACCGCTGTGTGCATAGTGAAACCCTAGCTCCTAACAAAATAAGACAGGGAAACCCTACCCCAACATAGGGGTGTTTTGGCTCTCACTTATCTGCTATGTGCTTTAGAGTGCGTCTCTACAGGAATGCATGTATCAGTTTGCAAGTCTGGGCATCAGGCCTGCGGGCACCAGTTCAGTATTTGGGAGTCAGCTTTACCTGTGGGTATCAGACTCAGATTTGGGGCAGAATTTTGGGGCAGAATTCAGTAGAGAGTACACTCACTCAGCTTTGCTCATGTGGGTTATCGTGAAATTAGGCTGAGGTGCTGTCTGTTTTCTCTTTTGCTAGGTAGTCTTGGAACCATAGCTTCAGAAGGCTCCGATATCCCCCGAGGTTCATCGAACTTGTGCTGATAGACTTTTTCAGGTCAGAGATTCAGTTCAAGGGAAATCAGTGTTCCTTTGCCAGAGGCAGGGTAAAAGGGCTAGTCGGGCACAAATCACCAGTTCAGCAGTTACCAGATCATTGGCCCTTATCCACCCCACCAGTGAACAATCAGGCTGAGGTCTCAGTTTCTACTGCAAGGATAGATACCAGTCAGTCAGATGGATCAACAGAACACGTCAGGGATGGAGGCAATGATGCGCCAGATGCAAGAAAGTATGAAACTCATGCAGCAAGATGCTGTCCGTCAAGCAGAATTCTCCAAGCAGCAAGCTGCAATCATGGCTCAGCAGGCCGAGCTCATCACCAAGCTGCAACAGCAAAGCGGCGCGTCCGCTTCACAACAAGTTCCTCCCCCAGCAGGAGCTCCAGCACCTGGGGAGACGCCAAATGTCCAGGAAGGTACGGACATTCCGGTAGGGCCGGCTCCGCCCCCAATTTTACCCCAACTATCCAAAACACCTACCAATCTACCGGACTCTCCCTTCGAGTTCGAGGTTGACCCCACAGCGTTGAAGTTGAGCAAGCTTGAAAAGTTGTTCAAGAAATCCCAGGGGGTAAAGTCCATCCCGGACATTGAGGACGGGTACACCGACGCAGTTGTAACTCTGCCGGACAGGTTCAAGATGCCTCACATCGACCGTTTTGATGGGTTAGGAGATCCCATGGTCCACCTGAGTTTGTTTTCAGATGTTCTGCGCCCGATGGGCTTGACAAGATTACAGAAGCTCTCCCTTTTTGGCAGGACCCTGTCAGGTATTGCGGTCATCTGGTACGCCAAATTGGACGATTCAGTGAAACGAAGCTGGGAGGAGATGGCCGAGGCCTTCGTCGCACAATATTCATACAATACCCAAATCGAGATTACGACCCGTGATCTTAAGACGACGAGGCAGGAGCCGAAGGAGAACTTCTCAGAATTCGTGACCCGCTGGAGGTCCAAGGCTTCAATGATGACCCTAAGACCTACTGACAAGGACCAGATCAGGATGATTGTGCGCAATCTCCAGCCAAAACTAATGCAGAAAATGATCGTGCTCCCCTTCCCTACCTTTTTGGACTTGCATGAGATGGGAGTACAGATCGAGGATGCTATGAAGCAGGGCCTCATTGATCAGGAGAGGGAGCAGCCCAGGAGGGCGTTTACCCGCAGTTCGAATGCGACCACCAGCGGTGACGCAGCTGCAAGATCTTCTGAAGTGGGCATGGTCGCCACCACCACACCAAGAGCAGCCACCCCCTTTGTTGGTGCATCCACTTCAAACCCCCGAACTTCAGACTATCTACCCCAAGGCAAGAGGGTTTTCACCCCACTCTATATGTCTTTGTCTAAAGCCCTGGGGGTCCTACTCAGGAAGGGACACCTGAAACCGTTAGAGCAACGGCCTCTACCCGATCCTCTCCCTCCAAAACATGACCCGACTAAGTACTGTGCTTTCCATCAACAAACCGGTCATGACACCGACTATTGCGTCCGTCTCCGCCACGAGATACAAAATTTGATTGACAACAGGGTCATCCCCGTACCAGGTCCTGCAAAGTCTATCGGCACTTGATAAGTGAACTTATGGGGGGATAATGTGATGTGATCGAGGGATGAACCACCTGCGGGCGGCGTTCAGTTTATTTCAGATATGGAGAATGGCACGCACTGTTTTGAGCATTTGTGAATGCTGGTTTTTGTACATGCCGACTTAGGTATTGGGTCAGTCTTGTTGTTTTGTTTTTGAGTCTGTCTTTTTGTTTTGAGTCAGTCTCTTTTGTTTCGGGTCTGTCTTGTTATATCGAGTCAGTCCTGTTGTATAGGAGTCGGGTGATTCCGGAGGGTGTTACCTCGGGCGTCACCATTTTGTTTTATGTTTGTCTTTTCGTTTTGTTTTGAGTCTGTTTCTGCCACGGAGACAGTTGTGCCAACAGATTTGAATGGAACAGTAGTGATTTTCATACTCTTGTGTTTGCTTCTGCCGTGTGCCAGTTGTGCCAGAAGTTTGAATGAAATGGCAGTGCTCTTCGCCTGCCTTTTCTGTGCCTTTGAAGTCATTGTAATGACCTAAGTTTTTCAAAACTCTTTTTGAAACATTGTGATAAAAACGAAGAGGAAGGAATTCCTCTGGTTTTGCAAAACTTGATCAATTGAGAGAAAGAGAGGCATGCTAAGCCCTTAATGATTGAGATCATGCTTGTTAATGTGAGTACTGAGAAGGACCCTGGCTTGATCCAGATTGGTTCTACACTGTCTTTGGCGCGAGCGATTTGTCGCTTGCTTAAAAAATTTCATAAAATATTTTGCGCGGTCCTGCGAAGACTTGTGTGGAATCACTTTTGAGATTGTGCAGTTTAGGATCGCTCTCAGCCTCGAGACTTGAGCCCTTGCTTTAAAACCTTGACCTTAGATTCAGAATGTTCAACGGTCAACCGCGATATGAGGCCTGTGTGGCCAGATTTGAAACAGCCCTCGAACAAGAGGCACCAAAGTCAAATCAAGAAGATCAGACCTCATCAGAAGAAGCTTGCGAAGCTAGAACAGAAACACCCTTCGAACTAGGGGTGAAAATGTCCAATGTGCTCGAAGAGCCGAAGATGGGTCCTTCAGCGAATCAATACAGCAGTCATTTTCCTAAACTCAGATGACTTCAGGATCTCAAAACCATTTGGCATGGACTTGTTACACTTTTACCCTTTAAGAGGCTCGCTGGGTCGAAAACCCAGAAGGGCGACCCAGGCAAAAGTTAGAGCAAGAGAAAAATACAAAAAAAAGAAGCAAAAAATGCAAAACAAAAAAAAGAAAAACAAAAAAAAGAAAAATGAAGAAAAATGCAAAGAAAAGAACAAAAAAAGAAAATCAAAAAAGAAAAGAATGAAAAGATTCAAAAATTGAAAAAAGAAGAACAAAGCTCGCAAGGTCGACGGGCGCCTTGGCAAAAGTTAGAGCATAAAAGGAGGGGTTAAATACCCGAGTGTACCTTAACCCCGAACTACGTAAGGCTTGATTCCCATCTTTGGGATACGTAGGCAACTTCATTTTGAAGTCCAGCCGTGAAACACTCCAGATCAACTGTGTCCATGCGATGGTTCTGGTCATCTTTGTCTTCTCTGTATCTGAGAGTCTGGTTGTGTTCGTCGCTCTGAGGACTGACTACAATGCGCTGCGGTACTATCCAAACAAGGGGCAACTTTCCGTTGCCATTCAAAACGCCGCAGTGTCATTTCAAACAAGGGGCAACTTTCCATTGCCATGCAGTGTCCTTCAGACAAGGGGCAATTTTCCATTGCTATGGATCCGAGGTTGTGCATCTCAAGAGTAGGTTCCGTGCTCGTTGAGCAGTGGTCGTTTGCAAAAATAGTTTTTGAGAATTTTTACTGAGGTTGACTAATCTTCTCGAAAAGTATTCCATTTTCAAAACTGGACCATTTCTTGGACCCAAAAGAGGAAAATTTTCAGTGCTCACAGCCTAACTAGCATGATTTTAAATCAGAAAATCGAACAAGCGCGTTAATCTAATTCTCATTTTGGTCAAAATTTTTTAGGAGAAAACTAAAACAAAAATGGTCAAAATGATGAACTAGGGGCACAGTTGAGTCAGGTATTCTGTCTTTTCCCCTTTGTCAAAATACTTGCCAGAAAGGGCACTCTACTTGTCGGAAAGGGCACCGTATTCGCCAGAAAAGGGCACAACAAAGGGCAGAAAGCTCTCACATCCTCCAACCAACGAGGTATCAAGCCAAGTGCGAAGCACGAACTAGAATGGGGCAAGATATTCCACTCCATCATCTGGACAGATCTTATCACGTCCAAACTCCCCAGCAGAGCATCGTCAACCGATGTCAGCTGCAGATTTGCTACACACCCAGTTGTAACATAGCCCCTCTGTGAAAAAAAACTCACTGTTGTGAACAAGAAGAAGAATCTAGCAGAACGCTAGGGGCAAGAGCCCACAACTGTCTGTTTATTCATCAACTACCCAGGGGAGGGATTAAAAATGAGAGATTGAATAATAGAGAGATGTGCGATGAGAGGAAAAGTGAGAAAAGGGCTTTTTCAGAAAAACAGAGATTGAGTGCCAGAGTGACGTGAGAATCACAAATGAGAAAAGGATGGGAAACAATACCCAGAGAAACTGGCTCCTCGTGCGCTGAGGGGTCTCTCGTCTTTGTAACACGTCTGTGTGTCGTGTCTCTTGTTTTGTTTGTCACGATTCTGGATTTGAGTCGTTCCGAGCGTGTCTCGATGTGTTTAGGTTGTTTACCTTTTGTTTTTCGTTGTTGAGTCTTTTTCGTTGTGTTAAGTCGTAGGCTCAATACCTGGTCGAGAACTCATTTTCTCAATTTTAAAAAATGATTTGTTGTGTGCTCAGAGTGCTGTGACATTCTCCACATTTGTGCAAAAAAGGGAATTTGTTCTTTCGAAAACTGCAGGGTTCAACCCAGATCATGTGAGAACAGTAAAATCAGGATCTATCTGAAGCTATATAGGTTCCGGACTGCAAAGCAAAAGAAAAGAGGGAAAACCTAAGCATCTGAGTGTGTCTTACCTTCAGCAAATCCCGTGATTGTACTCCGTGTGTACCTCTTCAGGCCTTGTCAGTGCTCCGAAGAATGAGTGTGCCTCTACTCCAATCTTAAGCCTGCTTCAAGTCAGAATGGCAATTAAAGCAGTAGTAGATGTTATCTCTCGCCAATATAAACAGGGTGTCCCCTTTTCAGGCGGAGTGTGTTACAAACCCCTTCGAGAGGTAAATCGGAGGTCGCGTTTAGATTTGGTCTTGTTAAGGCTTGTATTCCCTTATTCGGCATTTTGTTTCAAATATGCGTTGTCACGCACGTTCCACTTGCATTGTGATGTACGTTCCAATTGCATGGTTATGCACCCACTTCACTTGCATTGTGATGCACATTCCAATTGTATTGTTATGCACCCACTTCACTAGCATTGTTACACTCATTCATTGCAATGATTTTGCACATCTATCTAGCATTGTCATGCTCATTACTTGCATTGTTATGCACATTTTCACTTGCAATTATCATTCTTTCTCCTCGCGCGTGCGACGGGTTGGACCTTCTCTGGTTAAGAGCATTTGGAATACGTTTCAATGCTCACACCATTTCGAAACACCGGGATACGTCCCTATGTTTCTCCTTTCTTTTGAAACACCGGGATACGTCCCTACGTTTCTCTCTCATTTTGAAACACCGGGATACGTCCCTACGTTTCTCTCTTTCCGAAATACTGGGATACGTCCCTATGTTTCTCTTTCCATTCTGAAACAACGGGATGCGTCTCTACGTTTCCCTCTCTTTCCGAAACACCGGGATACGTCCCTACGTTTCTCTCCCATTCTGAAACACCGGGATACGTCCCTATGTTTCTCCCTCTTCGGTTAAAAGCGTTCGGAATACGTTCCAATGCTCACACCATTCTGAAACACCGGGATACGTCCCTATGTTTCTCCCTCTTCGGTTAAAAGTGTTCGGAATACGTTCCAATGCTCACACCATTCTGAAACACCGAGATACGTCCCTGTGTTTCTCCCCCTTCGGTTAAAAGCGTTCGGAATACGTTCCAATGCTTATACCATTCCGAAACACTAGGATAAGTCCCTATGTTTCTCTCTTTGTCCCCTTCCTCACACGATTTCAGCGTGTCTAGAATTTATCTTAGGATGCATGGAGCACGCTCCTGATTAATCTTCTTTATTCTTCCTCCACTCACGAGTCCAACGTGGTTGGAGTATGTCACCATTTTACATCTATTGTACTCTCTGTTGCATCGCATCTATTATCTATTGCACCACATCTATTACATCCATTGCACCATATCTGTTTTATCGCCTGGTCTAAGGAGACCTTAAATCCTGCATCATCATTCATGTTGTTTTGCGCATCGTACTTGCATTTCTTCGCGCTATCTTGTGCACTCCCGGTCTAGGAGACCTTAAATCCTCTAAAGGTGCAATTCCTTTGGTGTTTGTCGTGCCCGAACGACTTCTGGTGGTCTGGTATAGCCACCTGCCTGTGTTTGCGGTAAGTTCCTAGGAGACCAACTGAGACGGTGGAAACTAGAGTTCGAATGGCTTATGCCTAGAACGCAAAGGTTCGGGATTTCCGAGACTAAGGTCTGGTTTAAATACCCAGGGGTATATCCTCGGCTTGAAATCTGTATGGCAGCCCCATAGATTGAGATAGCATCTGTATGCACCTCAATTCTGGATACTGATCCAACCTAGTCTGTCACCCTGTTGGAGAATAGGAAAAGCTGCAACCATAGTCAGGGAGAAAAGTAGTACCTGTGGTTCAACTGAGAAGAAACGAGAGATCCCCAACAGCATGAGGTAAGTCATTGCCAATTGCCCCTGCGAGGTACCTTCATTTCCTAGCTATTACATTGCATTTCAGTTATTACATTACAGTGCATTGCATGAATCGTCAATTTTCGAACCGGCTTCGCGTAGCGTGTAAGTCCAATTTTCAAACCGGCTTCGCGTAGCGTATAAGTTTAATTATCAAACCGGCTTCGCGTAGCGTGTAAGTCCAATTTTCAAACCGGTTTCGTGTAGCGTATAAGTCCAATTATCAAACCAGCTTCGCGTAGCGTATAAGTCCAATTATCAAAATCTTCCTGCACATCATTTTGCATCTTGCCCCCTGCCTGCGGGCATATCTGTGTTATTTTGTATGTTTGTCTAAGTCTTCGGCCTTGTCAAAAATGGGTCGTCTCTGGGCTTTGACATTCACTCCCGTCACTTGTGACTTCCGAGTTCTGTCAAAGAGGGGCAACTGTAGACACCCCATTTTTGACCGACCTTAAGACTCAGACGTCACTGATTGAGCACTTGGTGATGTTGCATATCGTGCTCGTTCAGAAGTCTCAGAGTCGCGGCCGTGAGCCCTGCCTCTGGATTTCCGAACCCTATTCTGTGCCTTGCCTCGGTTTGCGAACCAGACTTGATTTTCTCTGTTTCTTTTCCTGAGGGGAGGGAGAGATCCCATAGACCATCTCTCAATGGCCGTAGGCTACATTTTGTGGCCATAGGCCATTTTGCCCATTTCGGAGCCCGGTTTCCGGTTTTTCGGGATTGTTGGCCGTGTGCCTCGGTTCGGGACCGCTTAACCATCTCCGTTTGCTCTGGTCTTTGGCATACTTCTTATTTACTCCCTTTTGAGGGACACTGAGGTCTGAGAGACCCACTTCGTGGTCGAATGCCACTTTCGGTGCTTAATAGGCAGTTTTTGGGGCCTCGAACTGCGCGTTTTGGCCCCCGAGCATTCGTTTTGCATCGGTTTTCGTTCATTTTTGGCAGGTACCTCTGTTTCATCACCAGGAAGGCCGTAGAAGGGTGGGAGGCCAGCAATTGTTTCAGCAACCAGTTATATTCCTCCAGCGCCCTCCGACGCCCGTTTTTCTCACTTCCGAGCCAATGTTGAACAACCTTGAGCCATTTTCTTGAACTTTTAACCACATATTTGTGTTGTACACACATGGGAGGATAGAAAAAGTTGGTGGCCGGCCAGTAATTCCACCTAACCCTTTTGACCCCCCCCCCTAAAAATGGCTTGTTCTCTCTCCTGTTTTACAGTTGCCAATTTTGAACCACAGGGTTGTGTTGAGGACACCTGGGAGGACACCTATTTGTAGTGGCCGGCCAGAAAATCCTTTTGACCTTTTTGACCCCTAGCCGGCCGGCCATGGGAGGTAGCCGGCCGGCCACCTGCAGCTTTGAAAGTTGGCCGGCCATGATCCTTGCAATGTGTGCTTTACAGCTGTATAGCTGTTGTCCCCCAAAAATATCTATATCTGGGGGACAGCCTTTGGGGAAAAGACTTGGTCCTTTTCCCCCACTCTTTCCCTCCATGCTCCCCCTCTCCTTGGTCCATATAACCGGCCTCCAAGGTTGGTCTTAAGGGTTGGAAAAATTGCTTAGAACTCATACATACATATCTCCCTCTATTTCTCTCATTTCCTTGAAAATTCCTAAGTTCTACCACCTTTTCTTCATCACTACCTAGCATCACCACCACCACTCCATTTCCAGCAGCTTGAGGGGCTTTCCAGCAGCTAGGAGGCATCACTTCTCAAGCCAAGAAGCAACCAAAGACTTGTCTTCAAGGGTGAGTTCCATTTCCCCCTTTTTGGTCCATTTCTTGTATCATTTATAAGCCATACATGCTTGCTGTTCTGAGCTCCGGCCCTAACTGAAAGTGGCCTTCTTTTGAGCTCTTTTTCATTTTTTCTTAAGGGCTCCACACTGTTTGAGCCCCCCATATTGCACTTGCTTCAATATCCTTCTTGAATGCCATTTTCTTGCATGGTATTTTTAGCTTGTGTGTGGTCTGTTTTGGAGCATGATGTAAACTGTAGATAGGCTTATTTTGAGCCCCTCTTCAACATTGAAGAAGGGCTCATCACTGTTTGGGACCTCCATGTACCACTTGTCATTATACCCCTCTTTGGTCCCCATTTTTGGCATGATTTAGTAGCCTATTGTGCTTCTATTTTTGGACGATTTTCAGAACTGAAAACAGTCTTATTTTGGCCTTCTCTTCATGTTTCATTGAGGGTATTTCACTGTTTGAGGCATCCTCTACATACTTTGTGTTATATCTCTCTTTTTTAGCCATATCTTGCATGATATTTTGGCTTGTATGCATACTGTTTTGGGTCTGGCCATCAACTGTAAAGTGTATTATTTTTGGTCCCTCTTCATTGTTGTTGAAGGGCCCCTTTGTGTTTAAGGCCAGAAACCACCACTTGCTTCTTTGTCCATCTTTTGGCCTATTTCTTGCATGGGAGCTTAGCCATACCTGTGTTTGTTTTTGGGCTATTTTCAGAACTGTAAAAGATCATGTTTTGGGCCCCTCTTCAACTTTGTTGAAGGTCCCCAATCTGTTTGAGGACAGCAGCTGTGAGTTGCTTCCTTATCTCACATTTAGGGCCATTTCTCGCATGCTAGTTTTTCCTTCTTTCTGTTTGCTGTTTGGCCATGCTTTGAACTGTAAAAGTGCTTATTTTGGGGCTTCCTTGCTTCTGTCTTTTCATTCCATGTGTCAATTATGCATGCTTTGTATAGCTGTAAGCCATTTCATATGCCTAATGTTGTATTTTGGTTTCATTCCGTGCATCGGGTGTCATCTCGCCTTGTTTCGGGGCTGTTTTCCCCCTCATTTTGCTACTGATTTTTGCATATTTGCATATCATATTCCATGTCTTTGCCATGTCTCATTAGAGTGGCATTTCGGTGCCTGAGGGTCGGTCCTCGGTTTGCGTGCACGCGTGCACGCATTTCGAGTTGTCTTGTTTTCATCTGATGGCCTCCTGTGTGAGTGTGGCTGAGGCCCTCTCATGTTGGTGTAAGCCCATTATTGCATTACGTATGCCATCTCATCCATAGCATTGTGTATGCTCGGTTGTATATTACCTCGTGCAGCGTGTATGCCATTCCATAACATTGTGTATGTTAGGATTGTATCTTAGTTGCATTTCATGCATGTCATGCATATTGCATCGTGTTCGGGATAGGAGTTAGCCTGGGCATGGGAAACGAGGTATGTTCCGTACTCCGAGTGACGGAATGTGTCTCAATTCCCCAGTCACCGACACTCCGGATCATCCATGATCGAGTTAGGTCTTGTTGTGTTTTCATGTGCATTCATTCTATATTAAATTGTGCAATTTTACTCCTCGGCCACCATGCATCGAGATGCGTGATTGGTGGCACGAGGATCGAGGCATGCATACATTTGTAAAAATACATTGCTATGCCCCTTTCCTGCTCTCTGTTGCCTCAAATCAAGAATCAGCGGTCTTCCGAGGCTTGGCACGCATTTCAAGAACAGGTGCAAACAGAGGCTAATTGGGGCATCGTCATGGATTTCCGCGCAAGGCAGCCTAAACATACGTCATTCATCCGAATCAAGGCAGCCCCTGGCTTGCACGCCAGTTTTATAGCTTTCTTAGTTAATTTGTTAATTAATTAGGAAATTGTACATTATTTGGACTGTATTATTTGGACTGTAATATTCTTTTATTCGGGACTGTATATTTATTCGGACCCTCTGCGCGAGGGCACAACTGTAATAAGTGTGCATGTGTGTGTTGTATGTCTTCCAACCCCACGTCTTTCTTCCCTTTTATTTATCCGCTTATGATGGTTAGATTAGGGCATATTTCAATTAGCATACAGTATGATAGCATGTTTGCATTCATTCATCTGTTTTGCATGCACCGGGCTCGGCGCACCATACTAACTGCATTGTATTTTCAATTCCAAGTTGAATACATGTTAGCTGTAGCATTCCATATGCCATGTTTAGAATAGCCGAGCCTGCTATAGTTTGCATTTTTGCATGTGTTGCATTAGGCATTTCTGTATACTTAGGATCATGCATGGTTTCTAATGTAGTTCCTGTTTTGGCTTGGAGTACTCGGTGAGTTTTATGCTTTAGCATCCTTGCATGCGTGTGAGTGACTGCCATGAATAGCATGCTTACCATGAGGCTATATGCTTATGTGATATAACTGCCTGAATGCCTGTGGGTGAAGGTTGGTTTAGTTGGATTGGGACAATTCATCAAATATTTGTTTTAAAGCCCACTAGATAGTGGCAAAACCATCTTTTCTAAGCCCACCCGAGGGTGGCAAAATCTGCATTTTTAAGCCTACCTGCGGGTAGCACCATCAAACCATTTTCAAACAAACAAACATGAAATGTTTTGTTCCAATTCAGGCGACTCAGTCTATACTTGTATGCTGTGCGCATCACATAGTAACCTAGGCTAATAACCGAAATAAGAACATACAATGTTTTCAAAAATAGATATCATGGTTAGTAGAGGCCGGTCTCTGACCGGGCGAGTGGGGGTGCTCACGAAGTGACCTTTCCCGATCGTACCCAAGTTCCCGAGCCGAGGCAACTTTGGTGATGACGGACACGTGGCCTTTGGCACCGAGTCAGGGTTTCCTAAATTTCCCAAAACAAAATATTTAGGTGGCGACTCTGTATCTGGCAAAGCAGTCCATGTTTGGCACTTCTTTCAAAAAAATCTGTTTTTTCTCAAAACGATTTGCCGGATTTGGACTGTTTGGTTTAGACTTAGAACCGTGACAATTTAAGAGTTCTGAGCTGTAGTGACCCCAAAATGAACGGAACGGGAGCTCACCCTCCCGGGAGCGTTCGGGGACGTCTACAACAACATCCCAAGAAGGAGGTGCAGGGCATCCAATTAGGGGGTGCCAAATATCTTTGTTACGCATGTTCAAGCATATCAGGTGAAAACATCCAAGACAAGGAAGCATGGAAGATATATGTCGGGGATAAGAGCAAGGAACTCTCTCCAAAAGAGAATCAGAGAGTGGCGTGAGTTGAGTAAGGATGTAGGATTCCTTCATTCTCTTGTATCTCTGTGTTTTCTCCAGTGTATTATCTCTAGTTTTAGGAGATGCAGTCATCTTAATAAAGAGATGCAAACAATGTTGGATTTTGGGCGTGAAAGGATTAGCAACAAGTTTTGTTACAGATACGACACATCACCTCACATGACCAGAAAGGGGGTGATTATTGGGTTTCTGCTTCATGTATGAATGGAAGCCATGGAGTCAATGGAGAACGGCTACCACCAACTGACCAGGCTCCCCCCTTTCCTGTGGATGGAGGTTGAATTACCTAAATTGGAATAATGCATTAAAACTGTAAGTTTTAAGCCCACTAGATAGTGGCAAAACCATCTTTTCTAAAGCCCACTTGAGGGTGGCAAAACCTGCATTTCAGCCTACTTGCTAGTAGCAAACCATTTTCAAAACAAGCATGAAATGTTTTGTTCCAATTTAGGCAATTTGGTCTATACTTGTTTGCTGTGCGCATAACATAGTAATTCTAGGCTAATAAATGGAATAAGAACACATAACGTTTTCAAAACTGGATATCATGGTTAGTAGAGGGCGATCTACGGATCGGGCGAGAGGGTGTGCTCATAGCTGACCTTTCCCAATCATACCCAAGCTCTCGAGCCGAGGCAACTTTGGTGATGACGGACACGTGGCCTTTGGCACCGAGTCAGGGTTTCCTAAATTCCCCAAAAATAAAATATTTAGGTGGCGACTCTGTATCTGGCAAAGCAGTCCATGTTTGACACTTCTTTTCAAAAAATCTATTTTCTCAAAACGATTTGCCGGATTTGGACTCTTTGGTTCAGATTTAGAACCGTGATAATTTGAGAGTCCGAACTGTAGTGAGGCCCACGGGCACGTCTACAGTTTCTGGCGACTCTGCTGGAGAGTTAGAGAGCTTGACTCGAACTCGTGATATCCTGTTTTGATTTCATTTATGTGTCTCTTTGCATTGCATGTGCATTGATGCGCCTAGGACACCGTGTTTGCCATCTGCCATTCCTGAACGGTTTGCTGGAGGCTTGACTTTGTCAAAGCATGCTATAAGGCTGACCGGTTATGGGCTCTGACAGTATGGGAACACAAACCCCGATTTTACCGGGGCACCCTTTTCGACCATTCGACCTAGTGCATATCGAAGTCCATAGTGACTATTCCAAACTAGGACAGGCTGCTTACCCGATGTTAGGTTGTTTGAAAACTGCTGCGTGCATAGTGAAACCCTAGCTCCTGACAAAAATAGGACAGGGAAACCCTACCCCAACTTAGGGGTGTTTTGGCTCTCTTTTACTTGCTACGTGTTTTTAGAGTGTATTTATGCCGGGGAACACACATATCAGTTCGCAAGTCTAAGTGTCAAGCCTGCGGGCATCAGTGTTTTTGGGAATCAGTCATCTATGGGTATCAGATTCAGACTTTGGGGCAACGATTTGGAAACAGTGATCAATAATTAAGGAACAGTACATTCAGCTTGTTGGCAATTTGTTGTGATACCCAACTGTGTGTTGTGTTTATTTTACGTTGCTACGCTGTCCAATTGTCTGTTTGTTTATATGCTTTATTTATCTTTTTACTTGGTAGTCGAGCACAATTACTTCTGACCCAGTAGATATTCCCCAAGCACTCTGGATTAGAGGTCATCGGCCCCATCGATCTGAGGATCTGGTAGACGGACAACCAGTGTACCACTCTCTACCCCCGGTTACTAGACGGAGGACAGCTAGGCAGAGGGCATCAGTTCAACAGTCAGTACAAAGGGTTTTATCTACCCCACCTGTGTACAGTAGGGATCAGGATTCTGCTTCTTCCACAAAAAGGGAACATATACCGATAATTCAGTTAGAGCAGAACAGTATGGCCAATTTAGAGGAGATGGTGTGCTAGCTCCAAGAGAGTATGAAAATGATACAGCAGGATACTGTCCGACAGGCAGAGTTCGCCAAGCAGCAGGCCACGGTTATGAATGAACAAGCAGAGTTAATCGTAAGATTACAGCAGCAAACCGGAGCATCTGCTTCGCAGCCAGTTCCTCTCCCGCCAGGAATTCCCACCCCCGGGGAGACAACTAATGTTCAGAATGATACGGACATTCCCACGAGACCACCTCTACCCCCGATCCTACCCCAAATCAAACCCCAGTTATCCAAAACACCCACCAACCTACCGAACTCTCCCTTTGAGTTCGAGACAGATCCCACAGCATTGAAGTTGAGCAAGCTCGAAAAGCTGTTCAAGAGATCTCAAGGAGTCAAGACCATCCCTGACATCGAAGATAGATATACCGACGCAGCTGTGATGCTGCCTGACAGATTCAAAATGTCGCACATTGATCGATTTGATGGGTCCGGGGGCCCCATGGTGCACCTGAGATTGTTTTCAGACATCTTAAGGCCAATGGGCCTCAACAGACTTCAGAAGCTGTCTCTGTTCAGCCGAACCCTGTCGGGTGTGGCGGCCATATGGTATGCCAAATTAGAAGATGATGTCAAGAGAAACTGGAACGAGATGGCTGAGGCCTTCATTACGCAATACTCATACAATACACAAATCGAGATTACAACCCGTGATCCCAAGACAACGAGGCAAGAGCCTAAAGAAAGTTTCTCAGAATTCGTGACTAGATGGAGGGCCAAGGCTTCGATGATGACCCTAAGGCCTACAGACAAAGACCAGATTCAGATGATTATGCGCAATCTTCAGCCGAAGTTGATGCAAAAGATGATTGTACTCCCCTTCCCTACCTTTTCTGATCTACATGAAATGGGGGTACAGATTGAGGATGCCTTAAAGCAAGGCTTAATTGATAATGACCGGGAACAACCCCGAAGAACTTTCAACCACAACACTAATGCAAGCCCGAGCGGAACTACAACTACAAGAGCCTCCGAAGTGAGCGTGGTCACCACCAACCCCCCTCCAAGAACCATGGCAGCTGCGCCATTCTCCGACGCGTCCGGAAGCTATACCCAAACGACCAAATACCCACCCAAAAACACAAGAGCCTTCGCTTCACTGTATATGCCCTTATCCAAAGCTCTGGGGGTTTTAATTAGAAAAGGGCATTTGAAGCCCCTAGAACCACGACCCTTACCAGAAAAACTTCTCCCTACCCACAACCCAGCCAAATATTGCGCATTTCACCAACAGCACGGTCATGACACCGATTTGTGCTTCCGACTACGTCATGAGATTCAAGATCTCATTGATAATGGGGTGATTCTGCCTCCCGAGAAACCCAATGTTACAACAAACCCTCTCCCCACACATAACCAAGCTCCACCGCCTAAAAGGATCAACTTCATCCAAACTGGGGTCGTGCCTTACGATCCTAGCATCTATATCACTCATTCCCACCCGCCTAAACCGGAGGCACTCCTTCCCGACTACACCGACTTGTGCATGATGGACATCTCCATGACCCGACCTAAGCCAATAGTGGTGGCTATCGAGAACAAGAGAGAGGAGATCCCAAAGGAGAAGAAGGTTGTGGAGTCAGAGTCTGCAGAATCTGGGAGTCGTGTTGGGAAGACATATAGTCCGAGTCACTACATTTCATCAATAGGCCAGGATGGGCCAGATGTGGAATTACCAACAGGGGGAGAACTGTGTGTGATCCAAGGGGATAGTGTGGGACAGGGAACAAATGATTTAAGGGCTGTGGAAGAGGACCTTGCCAATCTCCAGTTTTACAGTGACCAAGATTCAGGGGGCGCAGCAGTCAACTGGTTTGATTATGAGGAATCAGCAGAGGCTACTGGGTGGTTGGATGATCAACCGGATGTGGTGGAAGAGTTCCAACCAGGACAGGGTTCGGTAGGGGCACGAATGTCGGCGACAGTCTAAGGAGTCGGAAATCAGAATGCGTCGCCGGGGAGCGCCGGTGTTAAGAATTTCGCTCGGGATTGGAGTATTCTGAATACAAGAATTATTGAGCAGCCAGCTGTATTGATACGGTCGGAACAGGAAAGATTTGAAGATCCCGCGAGAATCAGAAAGGCAAAGGCCCATGTGGGGACTGAAGCTGCTGTGTGCGCAGGAACAGAGAATGCTGCAAACATAGGAGTGGAAGGTACCGCGAGTACGAGAACAGTCATACCAGAATCGGACAGGTGTCTGTCGGCTGCTGATGGAATGTGGTGGGAAGATGAGGATTTATGTCTTTCCCATACGGACAAAGATTGGGGGAACAACCAACCCGATGACACCTGGTACCTTGGAGAAGTCGACCACATGACGAGAAGCGGACGGTATTTCAAGCCCCCGCACCTAGACCAGCCGGAGGCATCTGGGAAAGATAAGGAAGCTGAGAGACAGAAAGAGAAGTGAGTCGAAGAAGAGGCTGTACTGAAGCGGTTAAAGAAGATACAAGTAGACATCTCCATCTGGGGACTGCTTATGGCATCGCGAGTACATCGACAAGCTGTCTTATCGGCCATGGACAAGGCCAAGCTTTCTATAGACACCACGCCCGAATAGCTGGTGGGCTTAGTTTTTCCAGGAGGAGCTACCCCAATGTTGACCTTTTCTGATAAAGAACTACCATCTGAGGGTGCGAACCAAAACAAGCCACTCTACATCTCCGTGGAGTGCAGAAATAAATGGATACCCGTGGTGCTTGTCGACACAGGGTCCGCCATCAATGTATGTCTGGCGAGGACTGCCTTTGCAACTGGTTTGAAAACTACGGATTTTGTACCAACAGCCCAGGTGATTCGGGCATATGACAACACAAGCCGAGAAGTCATGGGAACAGTGAAGATCCGGACCAAGGTTGGGCCAGGGCAGTATGAAATTGACTTTCACATCCTAGAGGTTCCCGTCACTTTCAATCTACTCTTGGGGCGGCCATGGCTACATCAAGTCAAGGCAGTTTCTTCTACCTTGTATCAAATGGTGAAATACCCCTATGGAAAGGGAGTAGCCATTGTTTTTGGGAATTCATCAATCCATCCATCGCCGAAAGTATCTATGCCAGTTTTGGAAATTGAGCACGGCATAGAGGACGTGTTTATGTCAAGTTTTACCCTTGTTGAGGCTCGGGTTGTACAAAACATCATGGCTGCTAACGAGGGGGTATATGTCAGTGCTCAATCAGTGTACCTCATGAACAAGCTTCAACATATCCCCGGGATGGGATTGGGAAAGAGCGGCCGGAAGGGCTTCGTAGCATTGGCCGAGGTGCCACATAACCCACATACCTTTGGCTTGGGTTATCTGCCCACCAAGGAGGATTGGGTAAGGAAAGGAAAGGAAATGGCTGGAAGAGCCAGAGCGAAACAGATGGGGAAGCCTTTTGACTTAATGCACTGGACCATTCAGGGTACCCTAAACGGACGCTTCGTCCGAGAGGGGGAGGACTTTCCGTTCTGTGGCTTCCCAGAGCCGTGGCTAAACGCAGAGAGGAAGCGCGTGCCGAGGTTTGAGATTTTCTTTGACCTGCAGTTACCTGGGGATGACGTTGCCGAAGAGCAGACAAACCCATTAGCTGAGGCTAAGCAGAGTAAGGAAGTGCAGTCTGAGGACGCTGAAAATGAAATGGGGGTAGCGCTGGCATGTCTACTTTCAGATCCTCCAATCGAACAGAAGTGCTTGGGGGATAACTTCTCGGTATGCATGATCGGGAATGGAACGGCTGCGGGCCTACCATCAACTATTTTGGATGCATCCATCGCACCCTCTCTCATTTGGCAGTATGAAGAGGGATTTTTATCAAGAAGCACCGGGTCAGGTAGTGAGCCGGAATCTGATTCCACTGAGTCTTGTGAGTCGAAATCAGGTTCCAACGCGACTGAGTCTGAGTCCGGTATTCTTGGGGGTGATAACCCGGATGCCACAGTCCTGTCCAGGTCGTCTTTTTCTTTCTCTTTTGAGTCTGTTGTAACAGAAGAATCGGATGGTTTTGAAGTACTTAATGAGAATGATGTGGATGTGATTTCCGAGTACTTTTCTATGCCTTTGATATATTGCTTAAATCAGGACTTTCAAAATTTTGACGAAAACGACGAGGAAGAAATTCCTCCGGTTTTGCAATGATTAATTGATCAAGAGCAGGAAAGATTTGTTAAACCTTTAGTTGATGAAATCACTACTGTGAATATTGGTACTGAGAAGGACCCGCGGCTGGTCCAGATCGGGTCCACGTTGTCTTCGGAGGAATGCGAGCGCTTAGTCGCTTTATTAAAAGATTTCAAAGATGTTTTCGCATGGTCCTACGAAGACATGCCTGGAATCGATCCTGAGATTGTCCAGCACCGGATCCCTCTCAACCTTGAAGCCCAACCTGTCAAACAGAAACTCAGAAGGATTCGTCTAGACTGGGCCATCAAAATTAAGGAAGAGGTCACCAAGCAAATCGATGCAGGCTTCCTGCTGGTATCCGAATACCCGACCTGGTTGGCCAACATTGTTCTAGTGCCGAAGAAAGACGGCAGAATCCGAGTATGTGTGGATTTCAAGGATTTGAACAGAGCTAGTCCGAAGGACGACTTCCCCTTGCCACATATTGATGAGTTGGTGGATTTCATGGCAGGGCATGCCTTGCTTTCGTTTATGGATGGCTTCTCAAGTTACAATCATATAGTGATGGCACCCGAAGACTAGGAGAAGACTGCTTTCACCACCCCGTGGGGGACATACTGCTATAAAGTGATGCCGTTTGGGTTGAAGAATGCTGGAGCTACATATCAACGGGCCGCGACCACAATATTGCATGACATGATCCACAAAGAGGTTGAGGTGTACGTGGACAACATGATTGTCAAGTCCAAAGAAAGAGAAGGCCACTACACCGCCTTGCAAAAGTTCTTCCAAAGGATCAGAGAATTCCGGCTGCGGCTGAATCCTCAGAAGTGTACGTTCGGTGTTACGGCCGGAAAAATGCTAGGGTTTCTAATTACACAAAGGGGCATCGAAGTCGACCCTTCCAAAATCAAGGCCATCCTAGAAATGCCACCACCAAGGACTGAAAAGGAGGTGCGAGACTTTCTGGATAAAGTGCAATTCATAAGACGGTTTATCTCAAAATTAACCTTGACTTGTGAACCACTTTTTGGTCTCCTGAAGAAAGGAAAGAAATTCCAATGGGACGGCCGATGCCAAGCTACTTTTGAACAGATCAAGGAATACTTACAGAACCCGCCTGTGTTGTCACCACTAGAGCCGGGGAGACCATTGATATTGTATCTTTCGGTAACCGAGACCACAATGGGCTACATGCTCACGCAAGAATCAGAGGACAAAGTGGAGAGAGCCATCTACTATCTGAGCAAGAAGATGCTAGAGCATGAGACTCGCTACACACCGTTGGAGAAGGCTTGCTTAGCTTTGGTATGGGCTACCAGGAAGCTGCGGTACTACCTGTTAGCTCACTCCGTAATGTTGGTTTCACGACTCGATCCCATCAAATATCTTTTCGAGAAACCGGCACTTACGGGTAGGCTAGCTCATTGGTTGCTGTTGCTTTCCGACTTCGATCTAAAATATGTGACGCGCAAGTCAGTCAAGGGAAGAGCAGTGGCAGAGTTCTTAGCCGATCATCCAGTGGAAGGGGGTGAAGCAGTTGAGTACTTATTTCCAGACGAGGCCATTTGGCACATCGAAGATGAAACTTAGACGATGTATTTTGACGGAGCGTCAAACCAGTACGGGTATGGGATAGGAGTGCTGTTGATAGCGCCTGACAACTCCCGTATTCCTTTAGCCTTCAAACTCCAGTTCAAAGTCTCGAACAACGAAGCAGAACATGAGGCATGCATTGCCGGTCTAGAAGCAGCCCTGGAATTAGGAGCAAGACGGTTGGACGTCATCAGGGACTCGAACCTTGTTGTGTCTCAAGCAAAAAGAGACTGGAAAGTCAAAGAAGAAAAGATGATGATGTATCACCGGACCTTGGACTTGTTAATTCCTCGGTTTGAGAAGCTAAACTTTGCTCATTTACTAAGAGAGAACAACAGGTTCGCAGATTCCTTAGCAACTCTATCTTCCATGATAGACATCCCGTCCGGAGTCCGGATGCGTCCAGTCATCATTGACCAGAAATTTGCGCCAGCCTACGAGTCGATCGCCGCCATAGATGAGGTTCAGGACGAAAACCCCTGGTATTATGACATTTGGAACTTCTTGGAGAAGGAAATGTATCCACCGGAGGCAAACGCCAAGGATAAAAGGGCAATCAAAAGAATGGCCGTTCAGTTCATCATCTGCGGGGGTGAGCAGTATAAGAGAGGTCATCTCGGAATGCATAAGCTATGCGTTGAAGCTGAGGAATCAAAGCGCCTGATGGCGGCCATCCACAGAGGAGAATGTGGGGCACATATGAATGGGGTAATGCTAGCGCGGAAGATCCTCAGACAGGGTTACTGCTGGTCCACCATGGAGGAAGATTGTATCGGCTTTGTTCGGCGATGCCACAAATGCCAGATCCATGCAAATCGTATGAACATTCTGCCGTCGAAGCTGTACAATATGACTTCGCCATGGCCATTTTCAGTTTGGAGAATTGATGTGATCGAGGCTGTCACTCCGAAAGGGTCGAATGGGCATGAGTTCATCCTGGTCGCGATAGATTACTTTACAAAGTGGGTCGAGGCCCAATCATATGCCGTGTTAAAGGCGTCGCACGTTGCAAAGTTTATCAGAAACAACATCATCTGCCGCTACGGGGTCCCAAACGAGATTATTTCGAATAACGGTTCCCACTTCAAGAAGGAAGTGATTGATTTGTTGGAGGAATACAACGTGGCTTTTCACAAGTCATCCATATACCGGCCGCAAACCAACGAAGCGGTCGAGGCCGCCAACAAAAAATATCAAACACATACTACAGAAGATGGTGGAAACCTACCGGGATTGGCCAGATAAGCTGCCATTTGCTCTGTGGGGCTACAGGACTTCAATTAGAACTTCTACCGGAGCGACTCCGTATTCATTGGTTTATGGGATGGAGGCCGTTCTACCTATCGAGATTGAGGTTCCGTCATTGCGAGTGTTGGCCGAGCGTCAGATAGCCGAAGCAGATTGGCAGCAGAGCAGGTTTGAGGAACTCATGCTCTTTGATGAGAGAAGACTAAAAGCACTGTACCATGTTCAAGGTTATCAGCGCAGAATTACCCGGGCTTTCAACAAGAAAGTCAAGTCTAGGAATCTAAAGGAAGGAGATTTGGTGCTCAAGGACAACCGAGCTCCCATCCACGACCCAAGGGGCAAGTTCAGACCTAATTGGGCTGGTCCCTACATCATCAAAGCTATCTGGTCAGGTGGAGCTGTGGTTCTGATGGATCTAGCTGGCCTAGAGTTCTCCCAACCGATCAACATAGACAAGTTGAAGAAATATTACCCCTGAGAGGCTCGCTAGACCGAAAACCCGAAAGGGCGACCTAGGCAAAAGTTAGAGCATAAAAAAATTGGAAAATATAAAAAAATGAGCTCGCAAGGTTGAAAACCCACAAAAGGCGGCCATGGAAAAAGTTAGAGCGTAAAAGGAGAGTGAAAATACTCGAGTGAACCTAAGCCTGAACTACGTAAGGCTTGATTCCCATCTTTGGGATACGTAGGCAGCTTCATCCTGAAGTTCAGCCATAAACTTTTTCCTGATCAGCTTTGTCCATTTGATCATCTCGGTCATCTTCGTCTATCCAGCATTCAAGAGTCCGGTCATGATCTCCGGTACAGTGTTTTTCAGACTAGGGGCAACTTTTCGTTGCCATGCAGTGCTGCGGTACTATTCAGACTAGGGGCAACTTTCCAGTTGCTGGGATCCGGGGTTGTGTATCTCAGTGACAGATCTCAGGCATGTCCAGTTCTGATCCATATCGAAAATGGTTTTTGAAACGTTTTGATAAAAGTTGACTTTGTTCAAATTAATCTTTTTATAACTAAGACCATCCCTAGACCAAAACGGGAAATTTTCAGTACCATAACCTTCAAAGTTCATTGATTTCAGTACAGAGTCCTCCTGCTCTTGCATACAAATTGAAGTTGCTGTTTATTACATTCATAAGGAAAACTTGAAAGTACTAATAAAGCAATAAATCCGGGGCATAGCCAAGTCAGGTGTTCCTATGCCCCCTCCCAGAGCTGGTCGAAACCCTCGGTGCCAAGCTGGGCCTGATCTGTGCCTCCTCATTAAGCCAATCTATGCACTCATCAGCCAAAGTACAACTGAAAGTAGGAGCGGGGGCCAGGAGTTCTCTTGTCCTCCACGCTGTGGCCTGCCGAACAAGCTGCGCACCTCGAAACGGAAAGGCAGCTGGATATTCTATCCCCTCTGCGGGCAAATCTGGTCGTGGCCAAACTGGCGCTAGAACCGGAATGGGAAATAGAATACGCAGTGGGTCAAGACAATCAACTGAATCCCGATCAGTCGGGACATGCTGTAGCCCATTGCCGGTAGATTGAGCCAAGGGCACCGCCAAGCAATGCGGTCTGTGGACAGGCTGCACATCTAATCAAACCACCATCCCTCGTCAAGGGCATTGACTAGACGTTGCCTAAAGAAGTAGCCGCGAGCTGAGTATGCTGGGCAAGAGTCCACAACCTGCAACTTATCCATCAACCACACCTGGGAAGGGATGAAAAATGAGAGAATAAAGAATAGAGAGAAGTACGATGAGAGAAAAGTGAGAAAAGGGGTTTTGTGAGAAAAACCGAGCTTGAGGGTCGAGTGATGTGAGCAATACATATGTAAGATTGGGTGGGAAACATTACCTGCAGCAGTAATGGACTCCCCGCAAATCTGGTCGTCTCTCGATGGTAAAAGGCGTCTAAGCCCATCAACGTCTCTGCCAGAGTCATGGCAATGCAGCTCTTGCCCTCCTTCAAGCCTAGGGCAACCTCGATCAATTGGACGCTAGATCCCCCGGAGCCTGAGGAAAACAGAAAGTGAGATAGCATGCACAAACAGAGGGCATGTCGCCGGAAGCCTTGCCAATGATGGTCGCTGTGGTCACCGGTATCCGAAAACCGATGAATCAAACTCGGAATATCTAGCATTCTGTCACAAATCAGAGATCGAGCGTCATACATAGTGAGTCCACACATTCACCCTAAGGTCTGAACATGACCAAAGTTAAGCTGGGGTAAGATCTCCTCGTCACGCTCGGATTCCATTAAAGCTTGAAAATCTTCGAAGGTAGGGCATACCTCTTGCTCGCTAAAGCTAAAGACATGAGTCACCGGGTTCCAAAACCTCGCTGCGGCATGAAGAAACGGAAAGTGCAGCAGAGTGCGACTCAGAGTGAATAGTGCATTTATGCTGAAACCCCAGAAATTCAGCTTTTCCGAGCCATCCAAGTTGTTAATCTAGGACGAGAGATTCTGGGCAAGAAATCCCTCCATTTCGAGCAAATCAGTGTTGAATTGAGTAGAACTACGAAGCTGGGGCCTTTTGTAGAGGATAAGATTGAGTGGAGGACAGGTGTCAACATTCTGGTGATTCTTTCATTCATGGCCGGCCGGCCAAATATAGTGCCGACCGACCACCACTTTTGGCCGATCGATCAAAGATTTTGGCCGATGGCCGTTTCTTGAGGCCGGTGGCTTTCTCTCGCGGCCGGTGGTCTTCCTCTTTGCTCCCTAAGCTGTTTATATGTTGAAACATGCTGAGAATTTGGAGAATGCCACCACTTCCAAGACCCTCCGATGATGGATTTTGCGGCGCCACGCCCATTTGCTTATCGAGTTGTTGTAAATTTGCTTATCGAGTTGTATTTCACTCTTTTCAAGTCTTTGTTGCTTGTCGAGTTGTACTCGCACTTGGCTAGCTTATCGAGTTTCCTTGTTTTGCTTATCGAGTTGTAAGTCAGCTCACTACCTGATTATTACGATGCGAGTGCTCAATTTTCAAACCAAGTTCAATTTCATTCACATTGTTATGTGACACCATGTGATGCGATGCATAGAAAGCACAAATGTAACATCATTTTGAACAAAATGGTTGTTTCATTTCCCTCATGTGTTTTGCAAAATACACATTTTTGAAAAGGTAAAACCTGCCTACGGCAGTGCAATGCGTTTAAACTACTAGTAAAAAGGAAAGTAAAGCAAAAGAAGAGCAGGGCAGCAAAGTATCGGAATTGATACTGGTAACCTCCCCTTGTGGTCAATGTACCTCCCGCGCCCTTGTTCGGGTCAACTATGTGGTTTGGCGCCTTCATTACTTGAGACAGTGCAAGAAAGTACACTTTTGGAACATTAGTAGGCCTTCGAGTTGACCTCAAGCCGTGTCTTTTATGAGCGATGCTCGGTACGCGCAAGGAACGTCCCTTCCCGTATCCTTTTCGTATCTTGTGAATTCCACAAATCACTTCAATTATACCATGTTACAGTGCTTGGCATTTCAACATCATGAATAACTGGTCCTTACCATATTTCAAGTTTCTATACACATTGCATGCGTTGTTGCGTTATGCTTTACTTACATGTGTTCAAGTTCCTTTTATACACATTGCATGCGTTGTTACATTATGCTTTACTTACATGTGTTCAAGTTCCTTTTATACACATTGCATGCGTTGTTGCGTTATGCTTTACTTATATGTGTTCAAGTTCCTTTTATACACATTGCATGCGTTGTTGCGTTATGCTTTACTTACATGTGTTCAAGTTCCTTTTATACACATTGCTTGCGTAGACCGCATGCTTTACTTACATGTGTTCAATTTCAAGTTTCTATACACATTGCTTGCGTAGACCGCATGCTTTACTTACATGTGTTCAAGTTTCTTTCCCTACACATTGCTTGCGTAGACCGCACGCTTTACTTACATGTGTTCAATTTGAAGTTTCTTTCCCTACACATTGCTTGCGTAGACCGCACGCTTTACTTACATGTGTTCAATTTCAAGTTTCTATACACATTGCTAGCGTAGACCGCACGCTTTGCTTACATGTGTTCAAATTTCTTCATACACATTGTGCACGTTGTCACGTGTTCTTTACTTACATGTGTTTGTGCCTACACAGCATTGTTATGCGTCCCACTCAAATTGCGTTGTCACGCACTTTCGATTGCATGTTATGCATATTGCTAACGATATCTGTACCTGTTAAGCTTGCTTTCTTTTCAGGCACGATATTGTATGTACGGTTCATTTGAGGCTAGTGCAACCAGACGAACCGCACAGGTATTGTATTCTCCGAGTGAGACGTATCGAGAATTGCATAATTCTCTTACATCCTTTCTGCATTGTAGTGTAGTTTGGTGTATGCTAGCTTAAAACTGTCGCATGTTATGCTTCGTTACAGCTTTATTCGCATGATCATAAGTTATGTTCGGCTCCTTGCATTGTCTTTTGCATTTTGCCCCAGCCTGCGAGCGCATACCTTTGCTGTTTCGTATGTTTGTCTAAGTCTTCGGCCTTGTCAAAAATGGGTCGTCTCCGGGCTTTGACATTCACTCCCGTCATCTTATGACTTCCGAGTTCTGTCAAAGAGGGGCAACTGTAGACACCCTATTTTTTACCGTCCTCAAGACTTGGACGTCACCGTTTGAACACTCGGTGATCATCCTTGTTTGTGTTCGTCTTGAGTTCCCGGAGGCCTCGGCTGCGCGCCTTGCCTCAGAATCTCTCGACTCGACTGCTTTGTGTCTGGTTTTGCACCAAGAGCTTGTGGATGTGTTCCTGAGGAAATGGGGGAGCCTGTCAACCAAGTCTCCTGTCCACCGGCCACCTTGATTTTCAATCGACCAAATGTGATGGCCAGCCGGCCAATTTGACTGCCGGTTGACCACTTTGATGGCCGGCCGGCCAAGTGTGGTTTTCAACAGATATCTCTGTAGACAACTGGCAGCTGTCATTCCAGGCCATACCCCAGCCCATGCCTGGACGTGGGAGTTCTGAGGAGCTGCAGATTGATATATCTATATCAATCAAGCTCTCCCAAAAAGATAATACAAGGGAGAAGGAGGGAGATACAACTTGAAAGGAGAAAAACATTTTCCTCTCTCTCTAAAATTCTCAACTCTCTCCCTATCTCTCTCTTCCAAACCCTTCAAACCTTAAGGTTCTTGCCCCCCTTTACACTACCACTCATAGCCTACAACGTCCATACTCCATTCCAGCAACTTGAGGCTGATTTCCAGAGGCTAGAAGCTCATTTCCTTGGACCAAAAGCTGCTGTGTTGTTGTTCTACAAGGGTAAGCTCCTATGTTCCCCTTTTTTGCACTATTTTGCTCTATATTTTAGCTCCTTTTGCTTACATTTTTGGGCACCCACCTGAACTAGAAATAGTCATATTTTGAGCTCATCTTCATGTTTGATCAAGGGTTTTTCTCTGTTTGAAGCCGCCTGCTACCCCTTTCCCTTTATCTCTCTTTTAGGGTTATTTCTTGCATGATATGTTAGCGCTGTTTGTAAGCATTTCTGGGCTTCGGGCTAAACTATAAAGTGCCTTATTTTGAGCCCCTCTTAAACTTTGTTGAAGGGATCTTCACTGTTTGAGGCCAGATTCTGTCCCTTGTCTCTATTCTCTCTTTTAGGGCCATCTTTGCGTGATAGATTAGCCCTATTTATGTTCATTTTTGAGAATTGTTATAAACTGGAAAAAGTCTCATTTTGACATCATCTTCATATTTTATTAAGGGCATTTTATTGTTTGAGGTCATATGCTTCCTTGTATGCTTGATTGTCCCTTATTTTGAGCCTTACACCTAAGGTCTTGTTGCATGCTTTGTTTGGCCTTCTAGCCACTGAAATCTAGTGGATTTTCAGTGGCTGGAACACTATTTTGAGAGCCAAGATTAGAGGGGGGTGACCCCCTCTCTCCTTCTCTTGTTTGGTGGCCTTTTTGGCCTTTCAAAGAGACCCTACCTTGCACGCTTCGAAGTCACTTTCCAGGGTCAATTTGGTGAGTTTTAGGACTACCATATTTGATTTTCATAGTTGTTTATGTCATGCTAAATGTCTACCTTGCATGTGCTCAATAACTCCTCGCATGGCCCTCTAAAGTAACTCATCATTTTTGCATGTGTTGGCTTCTTTTCAGTGGTTATTTGGGCCTATTTTCACATGTTTTGTTCACTAATTTTTTCTGGTTTGGTGAGATTCCATATGCTTCACACACTTGCCATGTAAACCATGTTTGCTAGTCAAAGTTGCATGCTACTTTAGTCCATCTTGCTAGCACTTTTTGGCCATGCTTTGAACTAGAAATGTTCATATTTTGGGACTTCCTTGGTACTGTCTTCATGCTTCATGATCAAAAAATGCACGCTTTGTATAGCTATAAGTCATTCCATGTGCCTAGTTTCGAGTTGCGGGTTTCATCTCATGCATCGGGTGCCATTTTTCCATGTTTTGGGGCTGTTTAGCATCATACCTCAGTGCTGGAATTTGCATGTTCATATGCCATGTTTCATCATTTTCCATGCTTACTTAGAGTTGCATGTTGTATCTTAGGATCGGTCCATGCATTGGACATATTTGTGTGCATTTCGGTTGCCTCATTTCCATCTTATTTGCCACTGATGTGAGTGTGGCTGAGGCCCACTCACATTGGTATAAGTCCATCCTGCATTGTGTATGCCATGTTTCAATGCGTTGTGCATGTTATGTTGTTAGCATTGTGTGTGCCATGTAGTTGCATTGCATGTTCGTATGTTCGCTTGCATGCTTAGATCGTGTGTGCATCACTGTGCATTGCCTCGCCTCTTGATCAACCATGATTGAGGTTTGGTCCCTTGTATGTTTTGTGTGTATTGCATTTGACATTAAAATGCATACTTGACTCTTCGGCCATCATGCATCGAAATGCGCAATTGATGGCCCGAGGGTCGAGGGCCATTCTCCATTGAGTCCATTGCATGATAGGGAGAATAGCCATGCATACATTGCTTTGAATTTCCTTGCCATGCACTGTCTGCCCTCTATTATTGTCAAAAACAGGTTCTGCAGGAAGCTTTGGCCGGCCGGCCACCTATACTGCCGACCGGCCATTCATTGTTGGCCGATGGACTTACAAATGGCCAATAACCATCCGGACATGGCCGGTGGTGATCCCACTTGGTCGGTGATGCTCCCCAGTGTCTAGAGAGTGCACCTTGGGAGTTACGCAATTTTCAGAGGAGCAGAGCAGTGTAAACAGAGGCAACAGTGGCATGGCACAGGTTTCCGAGCAAGGCGAGTCAAGCATGCATCATCCATGCATTTCGAGGCAGGGGCTGTGGCCACTTTAATCCTGCGTTTAATTTGTTAATTAATTAGAAATTCTATAATAATTAATTTAGTATTATTTATTCGGACTGTAATATTTATTTGGATCCTCCGAGCGAGGGCAATTGTGTAATAAGTGTGCGTGAGTGTGTGTATGTCTTCCAACCCCACGTCTTTCTTCCCTTTTATTTACCCGCTTATGATGGTAGACTAGGGCATATTTAAATTAGCATACCTTATGCTATGCATGCGTGCATTCATACATTTGTCTTGCATACACCAGGCTCGGCACATCATGCTAACTGCATTGTGTTTCAAATCCAAATTGAATACGTGTTAGTTGTAGCATTTCACATGCCATGTTTAGAATAGCCGAGCCCATTTCTAGTTGCATTTTGCATGTGTTACATTAGCCATCTTAAACTAGGATCATGCATATGATTACTAACTAGTTTCTGTTTTGGCTTGGAGTACTCGGTAAGCATTTATGCTTTAGCATACTGCATGCGTGTGAGTGTTGCCATAATAGCATGATTACCATGAGGCTAGCTGCTTATGTGATATAACTGCTTGAATGCCTGTGGATGGAGGTTGAATTACCTAAATTGGAATAATGCATTAAAACTGTGAGTTTTAAGCCCACTAGATAGTGGCAAAACCATCTTTTCTAAAGCCCACTTGAGGGTGGCAAAACCTGCATTTCAGCCTACTTGCGAGTAGCAAACCATTTTCAAAACAAGCATGAAATGTTTTGTTCCAATTTAGGCAATTTGGTCTATACTTGTAACGCCCTCAAAAAAAAAAAAACAACATTAAACCCATCAATATAGACATGCATTGATATATAACGGTTCCACATTCTTCTATTCATCAGAGTTCCATTACCAAAAGTATTACATGTTAACAACAAAAGCAAATGCCCTAAAGGCTTACAGCTTTCCAAGTTAACACTTGGTTACAACAAAAGAGTACTAACTCAATTTACACATTAAGCCCTTGGCTTGAATATACATGTAATACATCAAAGAAATAAAGCAACAAAAGTCCGCCTGCCTCTAGCCTCCCAAGCTACGTCCTTGGAGGTGGCATGCTACCTGTACGTGAAAATGATATTCCCATATAGGGTGAGCCACAGCCCAGTAGAATACACTAAACCAAATATGAACAATGACTAAAAGACTAGCAGTTGATAGATGGCCAACACTGATACTTTCCCTTATCACACTTTACAGTTTCATGACATACAAGTCCATATTACAATTCATTTTTCAATTCCTTTCAAATTCTCAATTTATAACCATGGCTCAGAACCTGGCCAAACAACTCATATGAGACAGCAACTCATATTAAGCACTTTCCCATTTCATAATAGATGAGCATACTAGCTATATCACACACCAGCAGATAAGCATACAAGCTATATCATCACTTCCACAGATATGCATATGAGCACTATCACACTTCCAATGACAAGCATATGAGCTCTGTTAACACATTACTAGATAAGCATATGAGCTCTATCCACAGAGTCCATCCCTTATCTCCTCCCAATAACATCCGGTTTAGAGGTCCATCCCCTATCTTCCCCTAAACCGTGGAGTACATCCCCTATCTCCTCCAACACAACACAATGCATATAAACAATAATTATATACATCATCACACAACACATAAATTTAATATATTCTTTCAACCGTCATGCTCAATGACACATTCCAATGATTAGTTTCAGTTTGCCTAATCATCATGCATTGTCTACAACAATCAAGACTATCCTCCACCGATAGCCCAAAGCAGTTATTTCTATACAGAAAATAAATGCAACAATGGATATGTAATCAACATTTCAACTAGGTGAGCGATAAGTAATCCAACTACACCCTTTAATCCCATACCTTTCCAAATCAATTCCTCATTTCTCATAATTAATTATGCAAATTAATTAACCAATGTAATTAGGGTATTTTCCATAATTAACATTACAACCCTTAGGTTCCATTTTCATTAATGTTTTAACATTAATTTCACTTTTCCATGCCAAACATGCATCTAGGTTTTATATAGCTAAAACCCCAACTTTTGTAAATTTACACAAAAGCCCCAAACTTTCACAAAATTACCAAACCAACCCCAACATCTCAAAATACTAAAATTTAAAGACAAAGCTCATAAAGAGGAGTAGGATATCCCTACCTCGAAGTTAGAGCTCGGATGGAGAAGAAGCCAAAACCAAAATGCTCCAAAGACCAGTCCGCTCGAGCGCAAATCTCCCTCCGCCAGAACCCTTACCAAGACAGTACTACCCGCTCGAGCGCCAAAAATCCCGCTTGAGCGCCACCCGCTCGAGCGCAGAAAAACCCGCTCGAGCGTAGAAAACACCTCTGCAGAAGTTTTGCAGGGACACGAAGTACTGGGAGTGTGTAATATCCGCTCGAGCGCCAGAACACCCGCTCGAGCGCTAGACTAGAAACCAAACTCCGCTCGAGCGCAGAATGAACCGCTCGAGCGTAACACCAAAAACCTGGGCAACAAGGATATAGACCAAGGCTTAACCCACCTGTTCAACACAAGCCCATAAACATCCTAAAACTCAATCAAGTGGAATTAAAGGACGACAACAAGATAGATACCACTACCAACTTCACGGAACCGAGTCCGGAATACAACAGGGCAGAAAAGGGACAACCGGGATCGCTATAGCCTCCCCCCCTTAAAGAATTTCGTCCCCGAAATTAAACACAAGTTTTTCAAAAACAGGTTTTCTCCATTCTCAACAATATTACAACATAATATTAAACAACCTGACCCATTACCGGTCAATTCCATCTCTTTTCAAGAGGCATTTCACAACATATATTACACGTTCATTATTAACATGCAATTTTCTTCCATTTCCAACCATTTCCAACATACATGGCTCACAGTTCATATCATAGTCAATATACATGATACAACTCCAGTTCTATAATATAGCCAACATGTGCAATATCATAATCAACTCCCATATCGAGGCAAGTTCTATAACATACTTCCATTAAACCAAAACATTACCAATGTTTTACAACTTAAGACATATACAAAGCTCTTAACTCCAACAATATTACAAAATTTAAATACAAGATTACTCATCAATAAACAAGTCCGGATATTTCTCGCGGACCTCCAACTCACGTTCCCAAGTGGCTTCCTCCACTCCGTGATGTTTCCACAAAACCTTTACCAAAGGGATGGCCTTGCCACGCAGGACTTGATCCCGCCTATCCAAGACTCGAACCGGTCTCTCCTCATACGAGGCATCCTCATCTACCTCTAAGCCGGTCCAATCCAACACATGGGACGGATCCGGCTCATACTTCCGAAGCATACTAACATGAAAGACGTCGTGCACTCCGGACAACTGCGGCGGCAAAGCCAAACGACAAACCACTTCCCCAATCCTCTCGAGGATCTCAAAGGGACCAATAAATCGAGGGGATAACTTCCTACTCTTCCCGAACCTCATCAAACCTCGCCTAGGTGATATTTTCAGAAAGACATGATCACCTATCTCAAACGCCAAAGGCCTCCTCCCACGGTCGGCATAACTCTTTTGGCGACTCTGGGCTGTAACAAGCCTCCTACGGATAAGCTCAACTTTCTCCGTCGTCTCTCTAACCAACTCCGGACCCAACAAAGGTGCATCACCCACCTCGGTCCAACACACTGGAGACCTACACGGTCGGCCATACAAGGCCTCAAACGGTGCCATACCGATGCTAGACTGAAAACTGTTGTTGTAGGCAAACTCTACCAAAGGCAAGTGCCTCTCCCACGTCCCACTAAAGTCAAGGACACAACCTCGAAGCATATCCTCAAGGATCTGGATAGTACGCTCGGACTGCCCGGCAGTCTGAGGATGATAGGCCGTACTAAAGGTCAACTTAGTGCCCAAGGCACTCTGCAGACTCTGCCACAACCTAGCAGTAAAACGAGGATCTCTATCTGAGATGATCGTCACTGGGACCCTGTGCAATCTCACTATGTCCCAAATATACAAGTCGGCAAGATGATCTACCGAATCTCTCACGCGCATAGGAATGAAGTGCGCCGACTTAGTCAACCGGTCTACAACCACCCAAATGGCATCACTACCCCGCTGAGTCCTCGGAAGACCTACAACGAAGTCTATAGTGACATGCTCCCACTTCCACTCGGCAATAGGCAAGGGTTGCAACAAACCCGCTGGCCTCTGATGCTCGGCCTTCACTTGCTGGCAAGTAAGGCACTTCAATACGAAAACAGCCACATCTCTCTTCATACCTCGCCACCAAAACTGGCGACCCAAATCCCGATACATCTTAGTACCTCCCGGATGTACCGCAAGGCGTGAATGATGGAACTCTCGGAGTACTTCCTCTCGGCAAGACTCCGGCACAAACAAACGGTCTCGGTATCTCACACTCTGGTCGGGGTACACCGTCAAACCCTTCTCAACTTTCCCACCGGAGATCTTCTCTCGGAAGGATTCTACCTCAAGGTCACCTCTCTGTGCCTCTAACACTCGAGTCACAAGGGTAGGCTGCGCAATAACAGAAAACAAGGCCGCAGCCTCAACGGATTCACCCAGATGCAAATCAAACTCGCCAAGTACACCTAACATCCCCCATTCCCGGATGGCTATACAAGCTACATCACTAATGGATTTCCTACTAAGAGCATCGGCCATAACATTGGCCTTTCCCGGGTGATAGTGCAACTCAAAATCATAGTCCTCAATGAACTCCATCCATCTCCTCTGCCTCAAATTCAAGTCTCTCTGTGTAAACAGATACTTCAAACTCTTGTGGTCCGAGAACACCTCGAACCTCTCACCATAAAGGTAGTGCCTCCAAATCTTCAGGGCAAAGATCACTGCTGCTAACTCTAGGTCGTGTGTAGGATAGTTTTTCTCGTGAATTTTCAACTGACGTGAGCCATAAGCTACCACGTTCCCCTCTTGCATCAACACACAACCCAAACCCTCTCGCGAGGCGTCACAATAAACCGCATAACCCAACCCTCTCTCCGGAATAATCAAAACCGGAGCGGTGGTCAATCTAACCTTCAACTCTTGGAACGACTTTTCACAAGTCTCACTCCATACAAACTTGACCCCTTTCCGCGTCAATCTAGTCAACGGCGAAGCTAGCCTGGAGAAGTCCTTCACAAATCGACGGTAATACCCAGCTAATCCCAGAAAACTGCGGATCTCAAACACATTCTTAGGTTGTGCCCAATCTTGCACTGCCTCAACCTTGGATGCATCAACAGACACCCCTTCCCCGGATACCACATGGCCTAAGAATTTGACTTCCCTCAGCCAGAACTCACACTTCCCAAACTTGGCATACAGCCTATGGGCTCTAAGTAACTCAAGCACCACTCTTAAGTGTGCCTCGTGCTCCTCCTCTGAAGGCGAATAAATCAGGATGTCGTCCATGAAAACGACTACAAAATGATCCAAGAATTCCCGGAAGATCCGGTTCATCAAGTCCATAAAGACTGCCGGTGCATTGGTAAGCCCGAATGGCATCACCAGAAACTCATAATGGCCATACCGCGTACGGAATGCCGTCTTAGGAACATCCTCTTCCCTGACCCTCAACTGGTGGTAACCCGATCTCAAGTCTATCTTAGAGAAACAATGGGAACCCTTCAACTAGTCAAACAGATCATCTATACGGGGCATAGGGTACTTATTCTTGACCGTAGCCCGATTCAACTTCCGGTAGTCTATACACAATCTCAAGGCACCGTCTTTCTTTTTAGCAAAGAGGGTCGGTGCTCCCCACGGTGAAACACTAGGGCGTACAAAGCCCTTATCTAGCAATTCCTGGAGCTGAACTTTCAACTCAACCAACTCTGCTGGAGCAAAACGGTAAGGTGCCATAGAAATCGGCGCCGTGCCGGGCACTAGATCGATAGAGAACTCTATCTCTCGGTGAGGTGGCAGACTAACAAGGTCCTCGGAAAAGACATCCGAATACTCACAAACCACCCTCGGCAACACAATTTCAGTCTCATCACACTCACCACTCTCAAAGCTAGCAAGTAGACCACTAAGCTCACTTCGCCCTCGCGAATCATACCCCGGTGGCAAAACACTACCAACCCGGTCTTCCAAGAAATGGAACCACTCCCCGCTTAAGGTACATAACGTGACCCTCTGGCAGTAGCAATCGATAACAGCCCGGTATGACGATAGCCAGTCCATACCCAAAATAACATCAAAGCCCTTCATGGGCATGACAACAAACGGAAAAGGAAGCCTATGGTCGGCGACCTCTATATCACAACCTCTAACACCTTGTTTCAAGATCAACTCACCTCCAAGAGGTGACACTACACAAATAGGAGATGCTAACTGTGCCAACTCCAATTCCAATACAGATGCAAATGCAGCAGATACAAAAGAATGAGATGCACCCATGTCAATCAACACATTAGCAACCGAGTTACAAAACAGAAAAGTACCTCTCACTACTGATGGAGCCGGTACTAGATCCTGCGCGGTAACAGCATACACGCGCCCTGTAGGCCCCTGATCCACCTGCTCACCTCTAGGAGCATACGACTGCTGCACTGACTGGGATGACGAAGCTCCCGGATTGGCCCTCGAGGCCTGCACAGACTGAGCTGGCTGATAACTCTGCGTTTGTCTAGAACCAGACGCTCCTGAAGTTGCATCCAACTGCGGGCAATACCTCTTCAGGTGCCCAGGCTGACCACACTGATAGCAAGACAAAGGCTGGCCTCTGCCCTGACTCTGGCCCTGAGGTCTAGCTGATGAAGAAGTGGCTCGCTGACCCCCTCCCTTCTGCGGGCAAATCGAAACTTTGTGACCCAGCTGGCCACACTTGTAACAGGTAAAATCCCCCTGACTACCCCTCCTAGAGCCCGCACTCGGCACTGGAAAGGTCGATCTAGCCACACCACCCTGCGGCTGCTGAGGGTTAGAACCCCTCTGTCTCCTGCCATCGCCCTGGCCATCTTGGCTCCTCTTGGAGCCTCTCTGCCCCTCATCCTCCTCCTGCATCATAAGCTCCATATGAGCTGCAGCATCCACTAAATGTCTATACTCTCGGATGTAAGACCCACCAACTCCCAACTTAAGGCCCCACCTCAACTTCCGCTCAAACTCATAGCAACGGCGTTCTTCGGACGCCACCAACTCAGGTGCAAACCTGGACAAACTAGTGAAAGTGGCCTCAAACTCTGCCACAGACATACCTTGCTGATTAAGCCGGCTAAACTAATCCCTCAGCTTCTCCCTAGCAACTGCAGATAGGAACCTCTCCTGGAAAGCATTAACAAACGCCTCCCATGTACCACCAACACGAGCCTTCTCGTACTTCCACCATTGACCCGCATCTCCCTTTAGCTGGAAGGATGCCAAGGTCACTTTCAGTGCCCCGTCCTCGATGCCAAGCATCTGGAACGTCTTACTCATCTGTTCCAACCACTCGTCAGCCTTCAGTGGCTCCTTTGGATCCCCAACAAACTCATCCGGGTTAGACCGGAAGAACTCCCTCTTCAAGAAAGAAGGCCCTGCCTCAGCTGCCTGATTCCCAGCTCTGAGAATACCCAAAGCTCCTGCTATCTCTCGTGCCAAGGCACTCATAGTCTGCTGACCTGCTGGCTCGGCCACATTGGCCTGACCAACCCCCTCTTGCACTGCCGGAACCTCCTCCGGTAAAGGCATCTCCTGCCTACCATGCCTGCCACGCCTACCGCGTCCTCGTCCTGGCATCCTAATAAAGGCAACCAAGACTATTAGCACATTCATAAATGTGCCGAAGCTATAACACTCGCGTCCTAATGTAAGGACAACAATAATTCATTCCACGTAAGCACATAAACACATAAGCACTTACGAATTTCATTTCCGGATAATGATAGTCCCGAGGCGTTACTAGAGTTCCGGTTAGAAACAACATTGATCAAGTGCCTTTCCAACAAGACTCACAGAAACCCAAGGATCCAATCAACATCCTAGAAACTAAATCCCATACCCACATAGTCACACCAGCATGTTATCAATTAAGCATATAGCATATGACACTACATCTAAGTCTCTACTAAGCGAGACAAACCCATTGTGATCCTAATCACTTCCCACGTACCCAAAGTATTCGAACCCGGTACGCTCTGATACCAAGTTGTAACGCCCTAAAAACAAAACAACATTAAACCCATCAATATAGACATGCATTGATATATAAAGGTTCCACATTCTTCTATTCATCAGAGTTCCATTACCAAAAGTATTACATGTTAACAACAAAAGCAAATGCCCTAAAGGCTTACAGCTTTCCAAGTTAACACTTGGTTACAACAAAAGAGTACTAACTCAATTTACACATTAAGCCCTTGGCTTGAATATACATGTAATACATCAAAGAAATAAAGCAACAAAAGTCCGCCTGCCTCTAGCCTCCCAAGCTACATCCTTGGAGGTGGCATGCTACCTGTACCTGAAAATGATATTCCTATATAGGGTGAGCCACAGCCCAGTAGAAATACACTAAACCAAATATGAACAATGACTAAAAGATTAGCAGTTCATAGATGGCCAACACTGATACTTTCCCTTATCACACTTTACAGTTTCATCATATACAAGCCCATATTACAATTCATTTTTCAATTCCTTTCAAATTCTCAATTTATAACCATGGCTCAGAACCTGGCCAAACAACTCATATGAGACAGCAACTCATATTAAGCACTTTCCCATTTCATAATAGATGAGCATACTAGCTATATCACACACCAGCAAATAAGCATACAAGCTATATCATCACTTCCACAGATATGCATATGAACACTATCACACTTCCAATGACAAGCATATGAGCTCTGTCAACACATTACTAGATAAGCATATGAGCTCTATTTACAGAGTCCATCCCCTATCTCCTCCCAATAACATCCGGTTTAGAGGTCCATCCCCTATCTTCCCCTAAACCGTGGAGTACATCCCCTATCTCCTCCAACACAACACAATGCATATAAACAATAATTATACACATCATCACACAACACATAAATTTAATGTATTCTTTCAACCGTTATGCTCAATGACACATTCCAATGATTAGTTTCAGTTTGCCTAATCATCATGCATTGTCTACAACAATCAAGACTATCCTCCACCGATAGCCCAAAGCAGTTATTTCTATACAGAAAATAAATGCAACAATGGATATGTAATCAACATTTCAACTAGGTGAGCGATAAGTAATCCAACTACACCCTTTAATCCCATACCTTTCCAAATCAATTCCTCATTTCTCATAATTAATTATGCAAATTAATTAACCAATGTAATTAGGGTATTTTCCATAATTAACATTACAACCCTTAGGTTCCATTTTCATTAATGTTTTAACATTAATTTCACTTTTCCATGCCAAACATGCATCTAGGTTTTATATAGCTGAAACCCCAACTTTTGTAAATTTACACAAAAGCCCCAAACTTTCACAAAATTACCAAACCAACCCCAACATCTCAAAATACTAAAATTTAAAGACAAAGCTCATAAAGAGGAGTAGGATATCCCTACCTCGAAGTTAGAGCTCGGATGGAGAAGAAGCCAAAACCAAAATGCTCCAAAGACCAAGATTCTCAGATCAAAATGACGCCCTCGACGATCCACACAACTTTTACAAAGGCCGAAGAGAAGGAGGACACTCTAACTAGATCAAACCCTAGAGAGAAGGGAGTTTCTAGAGAGAGAGGCTCTCAAAAATGGGTTTTAGAAAAAGTAGGAGAGAGAAAGAAAAACAAAAAGTGATTTAAAATCACCTAGCGGATAACTCATATACGTATGACCCGCTCGAGCGGAGAACACAACGCTCGAGCGCCAAGAACAAAAATCTGAACACGCTCGAGCGCAATAAGGCCCGTTCGAGCGCCAAGACACAAGAATAAAACACTTCCGCTCGAGCGAGAAAACCAGTCCGCTCGAGCGCAAATCTTCCTCTCCCAGAACCCTCACCAAGACAGTACTACCCGCTCGAGCGCCAAAAATCCCACTCGAGCGCCACCCGCTCGAGCGCAGAAAAACTCGCTCGAGCGTAGAAAACACCTCTGCAGAAGTTTTGCAGGGACACGAAGTACTGGGAGTGTGCAATATCCGCTCGAGCGCCAGAACACCCACTCGAGCGCTAGACTAGAAACCAAACTCCGCTCGAGCGCAAAATGACCCGCTCGAGCATAACACCAAAAACCTGGGCAACAAGGATATAGACCAAGGCTTAACCCACCTGTTCAACACAAGCCCATAAACATCCTAAAACTCAATGAAGTGGAATTAAAGGACGACAACAAGATAGATACCACTACCAACTTCATGGAACCGAGTCCGGAATACAACAGGACAGAAAAGGGACAACCGGGATCGCTATAATACTTGTTTACTGTGCGCATAACATAGTAATTCTAGGCTAATAAATGGAATAAGAACACATAACGTTTTCAAAACTGGATATCATGGTTAGTAGAGGGCGATCTACGGATCAGGTGAGAGGGGGTGCTCATAGCTGACCTTCCCCAATCGTACCCAAGCTCCCGAGCCAGGGTTTCCTAAATTCTCCCAAAATAAAATATTTAGGTGGCGACTCTGTATCTGGCAAAGCAGTCCATGTTTGGTACTTCTTTTCAAAAAATCTGTTTTCTCAAAACGATTTGTCGGATTTGGACTCTTTGGTTCAGATTTAGAACCGTGACAATTTGAGAGTCCGAACTGTAGTGAGGCCCACGGGCGCATCTACAAGAGTGAGACAAAAAGTCCCTAAGCGTGAGAGAAGAGAGTTCCCTCTATGTGAGAGGGGGAGCGTTGTGGGAGTTGAGTGAGAGTGGTCTCCTTCTCCATTGTATTCTCTTTGTAATCTCTATTTATAGGTGAATCTTCAGTTACTCTCTTGTGGACGTAGACATTGAGGCCGAACCACGTTAAATATGGTGTCTCCTTGGGTGTGTGTGTGTTTTTCTTCTTGGTATGATTTTTGGAAGGTCTTGGGTGGGATCCCGGATCCCCAACACCAAATTCATGTGGAATGGGATCGAAAAGTTGGTTGGAACGAAGGAAAAGAATTTCTAACCTAAACAAATTACCTAATGAAGCAGGAAGAGGACCACTGAGTTGGTTTTCGCTCAATTTTAGATCATTGAGGAACTTCAAATTTCCTAGTTCTTTAGGAATTAAACCAGAAAGTTGATTATTCCAAAGATGTGGGAGTGTTAGGGAACTCAAATCACCAAAAGATGTTGGAATTGAACCAGTAAGATTTTTGGTTTCAAAGCTTAGGCTCTTGAGTGATTTTAATTTTCCTATCTCTTGTAGAATGGAACCAGATAGGTGATTGTTGAACAAGTGTAACACAATTAGCTTATTCAAGTTTCCAAGAGTGGAAGGGATATGAACTGTATCCATGTTAAGCTCGATAGGATTGACAAGGTTTCCCATTTCGGGAGGGATGGGACTAGAAAGATCATTCTCATAGAGATATAGACGAGCCAAGTTTCTCAAATTTCCTAAAGAAATGAGAATGGGTTCAGAAAGACTGTTGGTGTATAAAGCAAGCTCAGTAAGAGACTTTAACTGGCCTATCTCTTGTGGAATTGAGCAATTTAATTGATTTTTGACTGGGTGGAGAGTGTCAAGATTTGTTAACTGGCTGATTTCTGGTGGGATGTTACTCGAGAATTGGTTGATGGACAAATCAAGATAGATGAGTTTGGAGAGGAAGCCAATTAGAGGTGGTGTAGACACCCCATTTTTGACCGTCCTCAAGACTTGGACGTCACCGTTTGAACACTCGGTGATTATCCATGTTTGTGTTTTTTTGGAGTTCCCGGAGGTCCCGGCTCGCGCGTCCTGCCTCAGGATCTCCGAACTCGATCGTTTAGTGTCTGGTTTCATACCGAACACTTGTGCTTTGCCTTGGAAGGGCAGGAAATGCCTTGTGAGGCATCCCCACACACCACCGGCAGTGGCCAGAGGCCACCGGCTGGTCTTTTTCTGCCACCGGCACTATTTGTTGCCGGTCGGCATAGTTTGTTGCCGGTCGACACTCCTTTTTGTCGAAATAACTTTTTTGGGCAGCCGACAACTGTTCATCCACTTTATGGAGATATTTTGTGCCAGCTGTGATAGCTGGCACCAACTCTGCCTCCCTCCATATGGAGGGATCTCCCTCTAAGCAAGCTTGTTGTATAAGCTTTGCAAGAGGGAGTCTTATAAGAGGAAGGGCCTTCCTCTTTGATCTAGGGTAGGAAGTTAGGAGCAAAAACCAGAGCTTAGAGATATAGATATATCCTATCTCTATATCTCCCTCTCTCTCCTCCTTTGTGTGTGATTCTTGGCCCAAAAGTGTGTTTTTACCTTACTTTTGCACCATTACACACACTATTACACCTTGCTCCGAGATTGAGGGACTTGGAGGGTTGATTCTTGAGTTTTTGGACTGGTTTTGATCAAAAGAAGAGGGCTAGACCATTTGTTCTTCAAGGGTTCTTCAAGGGTGAGCATCTTGCTTTATATTCCCCAAACTTGCAATAGTTTTTCACCTATCTTGCTTGCTGTTTTAGCTTTTGTGTATAACATAAAAAGGGCTTGTTTTTTCATTCTTTAGAACTTTTATTGAGGTCGTTTTGTGGTTTGAGTGCAAACTCACCCTTCTAGGCCTTGTTTGGTCCATTTTGGTGCCTCTTTGGTAAGGCTTTGTTCACTTCAGTGTTTTGGTCCTTTCGCCACTAAAAACCAGTTGATTTTCAGTGTTAAAAAAGGTGGTTTGAAGTCTTGCATAAGGGAGGGACACCCCTCTCCCTTCATTGTTTTGTTTCCTTGCTTTTTGGCTTAAAAGGGTAGCATGTGTGCTTGATCATTCTTGGCCTCATTTCAGAAGTTTTTTAGGTGTTTTAGGTCATATATAACCTCTGTTTTTGGCCGGATTTGTGCCTCCATGTATGCTTGTAGTACTTGCTTTGTATTGCTCCATTTTGCTTAGAAGTGCATCTCATGATTAGGCCATGATTCTTGCGTGTGTTGGCTTAGTTCCATGAAGCTTTTAGTATTGTTTTTCCATGCTTAAAGTCTGTTGGTTATTCATTTGGTCATGCTTGACATGTTTGTTATGGGTGCTATGTATTTTGGCTTGAAAGCTTTGAGCATGTTGACCTCTAGCATGCATGGTTGTGATCACCCTCATGATTTAGCATCATTTAGGACCACATTTTAGTCCAAGAATCATGTTTGTATGTGTGCATGCATGACCTCTTTTATGCCTTGAGGGTGTACCCTCTTATGCCTAGGAATGAGCCTTGGTGCATATGCCTCTTGGGAGTCACCTTAGCTGCCATATTAGGAGGGTTTGGAGTCCTACCTTGGTCTGTAAAATTCTGTTTTTACTTGTTTTAATCATGCCATGAGAGGTCATGTTGGTGAGGGTAAAATGTCTCCATTTTGTGCCTTAACCTTGGGACCATTAGTTTGCTTGTTAGCATGAGTATTGGTCCACCTTTTAGACATCTTTTGGCCACTATTTTGGGGCGGATCAAGGTCTGTCCCTTTATGGCTTAAGGCCCCATTGCATGCTTGTTCCATGTTTGTTGAATGGTTGCTTCATTAAGCCTCGTAGCATGTTAATCCCATTCCCAAATTGGTCCATGTTTGCATCACATTTGCACCTTGTATGCTTGGCATTGCACATTTGTCATGTTGGTTGCATAGTACTTGTTGTGCCTTGCATCTTGGTATCATGTTGCATTTTGAGCCATCTTTGCATAACATGCATTGCATTTACTTGGTTTGGGGTGTCAAACCAAGTGTGGGAATCAAGGAACATTCATACTTCAAGTGATGTAATGTGCCTCGATTCCCGGTCACCGGGGCCTTTGACTCTAACTTGATAAGGCTTCGGTTCTCATTTTGTTTGTTGCATGCATCTTTATATCAAATGGAAAATTTGATTCTTTGAGCCACCATGCACCATTGATGGTTCGGGGATCGAGGGACATGTTTCCTTGAGTTCAAAGCATGATAGGAAATATGACCATGCTTACATGTGTCTGAAAACCCCATGCCATGCACTGTCTATTCTCTGTTTGCTGTCAAAACTGTCTCTGCAGGAAGTTTCTGCCGACCGGCAGAATTCAGCGCCGGCCGGCAATATTTTAAGTGCCGATTATCAATTCAACAGCTGATGGAAATTCTGGAGTGCCGGTGGGAATTCTGTCTGGCCGGTGGTGCTCTGCAATGTGTGAGGAACCTGCTCCAGGACTTTGGCAATTTTCAGAGAGATAGGGCAGTGTAAACAGAGGCAGCAATGCTATGACAGCGAGTTTCCGGGCAAGGCGAACCGAGCATGCATCATCTGCGCATCCCGAGGCAAAGGCTGTGGCCACCCTCTTCTTTCTTTTGCATCCTTTTTTTAATTAATTAGAAATTCTGTAATAATTTTATTTATTTATTTGGGACTGTAATATTTATTTGGGCCCTTCGAGTGAGGGCAAATCTGTAATAAGTGTGCGTGAGTGTGTGTATGTCTTCCAACCTCACGTCTTTCTTCCCTTTTATTTACCTGCTTACGATGGTAGATTAGGGCATGTTTAATTTAGCATACCTTATGTTATGCATGCGTGCATTCATGCATTTGTACTGCATGCATTAGGCTCGGTACATCACGCTAACTGCATTTGTACTTCAATTTACAAATCAAACATGTGATAATTGATCGCATTACATATGCCATGCTTAGGTTAACCGAGCCTATCTAAATTGCATCTTGTATGTGTTGCATTAGGCAATTTAACATGAACTAGGACACGCACGTTTTGCTAACTAGTTTACTGTTTTGGCACGGAGTACGATGTAAGTATTTATGCTTTAGCATCTCGCATGTGTGTGAATGTTAACATGACAGTATGCTTGCCATGCTGCTAAATGCTTATGTGTTAAACTGTTTGGATGCCTATGGGTGGAGGTTGGATTGTTTGAGTTGGAAAAACTCATTGAAATCCGTGTTTTAGCCTACTTACGAGTAGCAAAATCTAAAGTATTTCCAAAGCAAACGGATATGCAATGTTTATTCCCAAGTTAGGCAATCTAGTCTATACTTGTTTGATGTGCGCATAACATAGTAATTCTAGGCTAATAAATGGAGTAAGAACACATAAACATTTTCAAAACAGAATATCACGGTTAGTAGAGGCCGGTCTTTTGACCGGGCGAGAGGGGGTGCTCATAGCTGACCTTCCCCGATCGTACCCAAACTCCCGAGCCGAGACAACTCCGGTGATGACGGACATGTGGCCTTCGGCACCGAGTCAGGGTTTCCTAAATTTCCCCATTTTAAAAATATTTAGGTGGCGACTCTGTATCTGGCAAAGCAATCCATGTTTGGCACTTCTTTCAAAAATCTGTTTTCTCAAAACGATTTGCCGAATTTGGACTCTTTGGTTCAGATTAAGAACCGCGACAACACAAATCGAGTCCGAGCTGTAGCGAGGTCCCCCGCGGGCTTGTTACAGGTGGGATGACACCAAAGAGGTTATTTATGTTGAGATCGATATATGCAAGATTGGGAAATAATGAAAATGTAAAGTTGTCGAGCATACAATTTAGACTTGAATTTGTGAGGTTCAACCTATTGACGCTTCCATCAAAGTTGAAAGTAACTCCAAACCAACTTCATGGGTCGGCACTTGCTGAGATGTTCTCATGAGGTGGAATGACCCATGAAGTTAGTAAGGAATGGTTTGTGCTTTGTAGGGTGGCTTTCCATGTGATGAGAGCATTAGCTTCATTAACAGAAGCAGAAGTAACATTAATGGTTGAAGAAAAGAGTGTAACAAACAGGACTAAGGGCACAAGGCAGAGTGTTTCTCTAACAATCTCATTGTTTGTCCCTTTGATGAACTAATGGGTAGTTTAAGGCACTGTTTGGGAAGTGGCTAAAGAGGCTATTATAGCCTAAAATGAAAATTTAGCCAAAAAGCCCACTGTTGAAAGTTTTTTCAAAAAAAAAAAAAAAAATAGATTGCACAGCCGGCAGTGTAGGCACAGCCTACACTGTCAGCTACAGAAATCGTTCCATCAATGAGTAAATTACGAGTTTACCCCTTGACATCAATTTAAAAAAATATATTTTTAGGGACAAATTTGTCATTTTAATTTTAAACATCATTTCAACACATTTTTCAATACAATAACTCAAATAAAATCCATCTCATCTTCCCAAACACAAAAACTAAAATAGCCTACTAAAATAGTTAAAAAGCCAAATAACCTACTAAAATAGCCACTTTCCAAACGAGGCCTAAGGCTCTAATTTATATGCACATTTTTCCACTGGTCAATTTTCATAGTAGACTTTGAAAATGGAAGTCTTTTTGTTCAGATGTATAATAGAATAAGTAAAACGAAGAGCATATGTAATAATAAGAAGTGTTTTAGAATGTAGCTTCAACACATGCATAGTTTACACATGGTTCCTGGTTCAATTCTTCTCAATAGCAATATGAATATTTTTTAAAGCAATTTTTGCATAGAATCTTAAGAGTTTCATTTCTCTTCCATTCCATCACTAGTTTTGGGGAAGTGCTCTGCAAATTATTGCTTTTAATTATAATATTCTACTCAACTGGACGTATCTCTACTCGATTCTAATGATTTTTTTGGGACTAAAAGCATCCTTGAAACTATGCTAATGGTTAAAGCAACTAGTACAGTACATGAATGTTCTATTGCAGATGGGGGATTTTGTATTTTGTTATATGTAAACTTCGATTAAAGTGTTTTTCTTCAATGTGCTACGGAAATTTGTCGAAATAAAGGTTTGTACAAGCCTGGTCCAAAGTGTAGATGGATTTGCTCTAGTCTGGTTAAAGCCTGACCTTTATTACAAATTCCCTTACCCAAACATGAACTCTGAATTTATTTCAAAAATTTAAGTCTAGCTCAGGTTACGCGAATTTAACAAAAAAATTAATTTATTGTGTTGTGCATTGAGTTGTCTTTAACCAATTTATTGTACTTGAAAAGGTGAAAATAATTCTCAAAAACTACAAACATGGAACATATAAAAAGATTCATTTGAGTTGTGTATGAGTAAGCTTGAACAACTCTCAACATAATTTGAGTTAAGTTAACGGTGGTGCTACATGCACCAATTAGTGTACCAATTAGTGTTATGACATTATTACTGACACCACTTATTATACAAATTATAAATACCCAAAACCTCTAAAATTATGCCACGTCATCTGTTAATACACTAAATAGAACACTAATTGGTGCATATGGCATTATTCGTTAAGTTAAACAATCTCTCAATCTGTTGGAACCTACCTGAATTGCACACTAACTCTGGCGTATAATTTGAGTTAAGTTAAACAATCTCTCACGTTGTGTTTGGTTGGAGGATTTGGGAAGGAATTTGGAAAAGAAAATGGAAAAGATAAGTGAAATGTAAATAAAATATACATATATTTCACTTAGTTTCACACACTTTTTCCCCTTTTTATTATTTTTTTTTTCTAAATTTCTTCCCAAATTTCTCAACCAAACACATCATCAATCTAATAAAACCTGCCCGAATTGCACACTAACTCTGGTGTATAAACTTGGGCATTGGTCTTTGTATATCTGGGGTTAAGAAAGCAATGGTCTTCGTTTATCTTGTAGCTACATAGGAGTCTCAAATCAAGTCAACAATTTTTAATCATATAAAACTACTAGAATAAGTGCTATGTGAAACTGGAGGTTTTGGATTGACCAATTCAAGGCAGTAGCACACTTGGTAATGGCCTAGGGATTAAGATTTCAAGTCTTAAGTTTGAAACTACTTGGGCCAATCTCCTGCCCGTAGTGTAGTTGCTTAGGAGTGTTGAGTACCTACTTGTTTCCAATTCTGCGAACAAACTTGGTTTAGTCGAGTTGTGTTTTTTCCTTATTTTTTGGTCTTCCCGATCGAGAGGGGAAAACTACGCTTGAACGGAAATCTCACATTCTCAGTAGTTTGGCTTGTCTGCAAAAGTACTGGGAGGTGTGTTTTCACGCTCGAGCATAATTTCTAGCGCTCGAGTGTAGACCCTGGTTAGAAAGATGCGTTTAAGCGACACTGCTCGAGCGGCAAATCCTGTGCTTGAGCAGAGATCGTGTATCTCACTACTATAAATCTACAGTTTGCTCCAACACTAGGGTACAGCTTCCAGATTCCCTTATTCGGTTTTAGGGTTTTCTTCTGGAGGTTATTTGCTAGTTTTCATTTGATTTCTTTAGGTGTTTATTCATGGATCAAGAGAGTTAAATCAAAGGGTTGTTGGTTTGATTTTATTAATACAAAGTGTTCGTCTTCCGTGGAATCCAATGATTCAAGCGTGGAGTATTCAAAGGAGATTCAAAGTTGTGCGTGGTCGTTGATTCGACATGGATGTTGTTGATTCGAAATCAAGCTGATCAATTCCAAGACGAAGGCAGTGGTGAAAGAGATACAAATTTTTGAAGAAAAATTGATTGAGTTTGGGTAATTTATTTTGATACATTTGTATTCTTTCTTTATTTCATAGTGGATTGATTAGTGATGTTTCGCCCGTAATTTTTTAATCACAATTGGAGGTGCTCCAATTGTGATTTTTCCACGTAAAAATCGGTAATGTCGATTTATTGATTTTGAAGCAACAATCTAAATCACTTTCGTATAGGCTAGATGATTTCAATTGTTAGTTTTAACTGTTTAGGAATTATTGCAATTAATTTTGGTCCGAATCACAAATCACTTAGGTTTTTCAATTGGTATCAAAGCAGGTCACTCTTTGTTTTTATCAAAACTACAGGAGTGTGATTTTGTGTGATTTGTGATATGGATTCAATTCGCGGAGGTAACTCGACCCATAGACCTCCGTTACTTGATGGTACAAACTATTCTTATTGGAAAGCTCGTATGAGGGCGTTTTTAAAATCTATTGATGAGAAAGTTTCGCACTGTGTGATCTATGGGTGGAGTGAACCTATTGTCACCGTTGATGGTGTTCATATCCCCAAACCACTTGATAAATGGGACATAATTGATTTTCAAAACTCGAGTTGGAACAGTGAAGTTCTCAATTCCCTCTTTTGCTCCGTCACACCAGAAGAGTTTCGTCGTATTTGCACGTTTGAGGTAGAAAAAGAGACCTGAGACATTCTTGAAACTATTCATGAGGGTACTACTGCTATTAAAAGATCAAAACATCAACGTCTCCCCTCCTCTTTTGAAACTCTTTTTATGCGTGATAATGAGACGTTTGATGATTTTATGCTAAACTTAATAACATCATGAATTCCTGTTTCACACTCGGTGAAAAAATCCCTGAAGCTAAGGTTGTTGGAAAAATTTTGAGGTCATTACCGGAGAAATTCCAATCAAAAGTGACAGTTATTGAGAAGGCTCGAGATGTTGAGAACCTCAAGCTTAATTAGTTGGTTGGAAAGTTGCAAACTTATGAAGCCCACTAGATTTCTAAGAAAAAACAAAAAGATAGTGTGGCTTTTACCAATGCTCATAAGACCGCTAGGACCCCTGAGATTGAGTTTGATCTAGAGTCCAAAACGACGGCTATGTTAATTAAAGAAAAGAAGCCTAATTTCAAGGACTCTAGTTCAAAAGATAAGGGTGCTAAAAAATCCAAAACTTTTCCACCAAAAGTTGCTCCAAAAACTGAGAAAAAGACTGTGAAGGGGCAAGGTGTCAAGTGTTATGAATGTCAAGGGTTTGGTCATATTGCTCTTGAATGTCTATCGAAAAAGAATCAAAAGAAAGTCTACACAGTGAACTGGGATGATGAAAGTGGGTCAGAGCAAGAATCCGAAGAAATTGAATCCGGTGAAGACGAAGATAGTACCTACATGGCATTCTGGTCTACCTTCACTCAACCACCTCTAAAGCCAGTTGAGTCTGCTCGTGGTCAAAGTCTGCACCGTGCTTCTGTCTTTGATGAGAGTAATTACTTATTCTGGAAGATCAGAATGAGGATGTATCTTAAAGCTCATGACCCTGAAGGTTGGCGAGCAATTGAAGAGGATGTTGAAAGTGCTGACAATCCGAGCAATCAAAGAGTTTTGAATACCATCCATGAAGTAATTTCTGAGAAAGACCAACAATGAATTGCTCACTACACAAAGGCCAAAGATGCATGGGACATTCTTAGTCAAGTCTATGAAAGAGGAGAGTTATCTTCACAACCATCCATCAACTTTCATGCCTTAGTTGCTCGACTAGATGAGATCGAGGAGAAAGTGAAGCAAAAAAAAGATGATGAAACCTCAGAAGACAACGAAGATATTGATAGTGATGGCCTACAACAAGCTTATGAAAAGCTTTACAATAAATCTCTGAACTTGTCCAAGATCAATGACAAACTCACTTTCAAGCTCAAAGCATGTGAAAGAGAGAATATCCAGCTAAAGGGAGAGATTGCAACAGCAAAAAATGATGTCTTCAAGATCTCTATTGACCTTTGTAGAAAACTTCTATCTTGTAGAAAAATTCTATCTTGTGAGACTGATAGGAATGAACTTCTGAAAATCTATGCCACATATGAAGAGAAGGTTGAAATCCTTGAGATGTCACGAGCTGCATTAGAAGAGTTGGTTGGTCAAAAAGAGGAAGAATTCAAAGATGCTAGAGCCACGATTGATATGTGGAACAAAGGGTGAAAAACACTGGAAGACATTATCGGGTCTCAACAGATGAGTTGTACAAAAGTGGGATAGGCTATGGTGATGCAACATTTCAAAAGGGGCAGGCCTCTACATCACATGACATCAAGACTCAAGCAAAGGGAAAGGTGAAGGTTTAACAAGGTGATCACTCTCTTCATCAACCTAAAGGGGGTAAGATCAACAAAGGGGAGGTAAAATATGTGTTTGTTTGTCATCGTTGTGGTAGGAGACAACCTTACATGTCTAGTCGAAACACCAAGATTCATGATGGTGTTCACAACGCTAAGGCGTTTACCAAGATTGTCTGTCTTGCTTCTGTTAAGGCCAAAAAGATATGGGTAAGAAAGAGTGACTGTAACAACGCCCGCGTGGGCCCCGTGCTACAGTTCGGACTCGATTTGTGTCACGGTTCTTAATCTGAACCAAAGAGTCCAAATCTGGCAAATCGTTTGAGAAAACAGATTTTGTTGAAAAAGTAGTGCCAAACATGGACTGCTTTGCCAGATACAGAGTCGCCACCTAAATATTTTAAAATGGGGGAATTTAGGAAACCCTGACTCGGTGCCGAAGGCCACGTGTCCGTCATCACCGGAGTTGTCTCGGCTCGGGAGCTTGGGTACGATCGGGGAAGGTCAGCTATGAGCACTCCCTTTCGCCCGGTCCGAAGACCGGCCTCTACTAACCGTGATATCCGTTTTTGAAAACTTTATGTGTTCTTAAACCAATTGTTAACCTAGAATTACTATGTTATGCGCGCAGCAAACAAGTATAGACCAAATCACCCAAATTGGAACAAAACATTTCATGTTCGTTTTGAAAATGGTTTGCTACTCGTAAGTAGGCTAAAATGCAGGTTTTGCCACCTTTAAGTGGGCTTTTGGAAAAGATGGTTTTGCCACTATCTAGTGGGCTTAAAAAAATCGCAGTTTTAACGCATTATCCCAATTTAAGCAATTTGACCTCCACCCACAGGCATTCAAGTAGTTTATCTCATGTAAGCACTTAGTCGCATGGCAAGCATACTGTCATGGCAACACTCACACGCATGCTGGATGCTAAAGCAAAAATACTTACATCGTACTCCGTGCCAAAACAGTAAACTAGTTAGCAAACATGCATGTCCTAGTTTATGTTAAAAAAAATGGCTAATGCATCACATGCAAAAATGCAATCTAGGCAGGCTCGGCTAACCTAAGCATGGCATATGAAATGCGATCAACTATCACATAGTCAATTTTTGAACTGAAGTACGAATGCAGTTAGCGTGATGTACCGAGCCTAATGCATGCAGTACAAATGCATGGATGCACACATGCGTAGCATAAGGTATGCTAAATTAAACGTGCCCTAATCTACCATCATAAGCAGGTAAATAAAAGGGAGAAAGAAGTGGGGGTTGGAAGACATACACCACACGCACGCACACTTATTACAAATATGCCCTCACTCGGAGGGACCGAATAAATATTACAAATTAATTAACTACGCAAGCTAATTAATATTAAAAATTGCTTAATTAATTAACAAATTAACTAAACTAAATAAAAACAGTAAACCGCCTCGGGGCGAGGGCCAGATGCAACGCATGCTCGGGACTGGCTCGGAATCGTACTGCCATGCATAGTTTGCCTCTGTTTTCCCTGCTCTGCTCTTCTGAAAACTGCCAAAGTCTCAGGGATGCCTCTCAGGACACTGGGGGATATCATCGGCTGACCAGAATTTCCACCGGCAGTATCATTTAGTCATCGGCACAAAATAGATCCACCGGCCATCGATTGACTGCCGGTCGGCACTAAATACTGCCGGCCGGCAATGAATTCCTGCAGAACCTGCAACTCACAGCAGTAGAGGGCAAAATCTTGCATGGCAATGCAATTCAAGCAATTTATGCACCCATCACATTCCTTCTCATGTTAATGACTCAAAGGAGGATGTGCTCCAATTCTCGGACCACCAATCACGCATTTCCATGCATGATGGCCCAAAGAATCAAGTGTGCAACTTCAATTTCAAAATGCATGCAAAATAAATAAACACACAAGGAGGCCTAACCTCTATCATACTCATCTCAAGAGGCAAGGTGATGCATGCAAGATGCAATGCAACTTAGGCATACGAGCTAAGGATGCAACATGCCGATACAAGCAAACATGCAAGGTGAGCATGCAAATAAGCAAAGGATGGTCTTAAACATGAATTAGGCAGCTCTAGTTAGGCCCAAAACAGTGGCCAATGGAAGAAAATGAAGTGCCTCGAAATGCGTGCGCACGGGCACGCAAACCGAGGCAATGGCATATGCAATGCAATGGCTAAAATGGCATATAGAATGCAACATGGACTTATACTAACATGAGAGAGCCTCAGCCACACTCACATAAGAGGTTGATGGATGAAAATGAAGTGCCTCGAAATGCGTGCACACGGGCACGCAAACCGAGGCAATGGCATATGCAATGCAATGGCACGAAAAATGATATGCAAACATGCCAATGGGATTTCAGCACTGAAATGTGGGGGAAAACAGCCCCGAAATGAGGCGAAAACACACCCGATGCATGGAATAGTCCCGAAACATGGACTTTTGGCACCCGAAATGGCTTACAGCTATACAAAGCATGCACAATATGGACATGGAGCATGAAGACAGAAGCAAGAAAGCTCTGAGACAAGCATTTTACTAGTACAAAACATGGTCAAACAGCAAACCAAGATAGGGCAAAACTAGCATGCAAGAAATGGCCCTAAACATGAGATTAAAAAGGAACTCATAGGTGCTGGCCCCAAACAGGTTATGGTCCTTCAACAATGTTGAAGAGGGACCCAAAATAAGACTATTTACAGTTTATGGCAGCCCCAAAAACAGTATACAAATATATTAGAAATGCAATGCAAAAATGAGGCTCAAAAGTGGCTATAACATGAGGTATACAGAACATTCACCAAACAAGAAAATACCCTTAATAAAACATGTTCAGAAGGTCAAAATAAAGCCACTTTTAGTTCGGACCAAGGTCCAAAAACAGCAACATCAGGGGCTGCCAAGACATACAAAAATGGGACCAAAAAGAGGATATAAAGGGAAGTATAACATGGAGGTCCGAAACAGTGTTGAGCCCTTCTTCAATGTTGAAGAAGGGCTCAAAATAAGCCTATATACAGTTTACTACATGCCCAAAACAGATTACACATAGGCCAAAAATAACATGCAAGATTAGGGCCTAAAGGAGAGATAAAGAAGGAAGTGCTAGCTACTATCCTCAAACAGCAAGAGGTCCTCAATCAAACATGAAGAGGACCTCAAAATATGATGATTTGAAGTTTGGGTCGGAGCCCAAAGATGTAACCACAAGGAGCTAAGATATAGGCCAAAAAAATGCACAAAAGAGGGAAAATGAGACTCACCCTTGTAGAACCAATCTTTAGCAACCTTTGGACTGAGTTTGGGAGCTTTTAACCTCTGGAGGACAGCCTCAAGCTGCTGTAATGGGCGTTGGATGCCTTGTGCTATGAGTTGATGAAGAAATGGCCCAAGAACAAAGGTGTTTGATGGTTGAATGAGAGAGATATGGAGAGAGATGGAGGTTTGTATGTATGTATATCAGATATATGTGGTATATCTCTGGTTTTTCTTGCCTCAAATCTCTAACCCTAACAAAGGAGGAGGAGAGGTGCTTATATAAGGCAAGGAAAACACTTAACTTACAAGCTAAGTCAAGGGAAAGGGGTCAAAGGGGTTCAAGGCTTATTGGAGAAGCTTGGACAGCTGGTAGGCTTCTTGAGGAAGCCAAGACAAGGGGTCAAGGCTTCCTCAAGAAGCCTTGAGCAAAGGGTGCAAGAAAAGGGGCCAAAGGGTGTGCAAAGGGTGCAAAATGGACACATATATGCACGTGGAGTAGGGTTTGTGCATCCCAGCTGGCACAGCTGGCATGCACCATGCTTGGAGGGTGCAAATGGTGCAAACCGGCCAGAAAATTTGGTCGTCGGCCAAAATAAAGTGCCGGTCGGCATAACATTTTGCCGGTCGGAAAAATAGATTGCCGATAGATGATTCCAATGTCAAAAAATGGCCGGTGGGTGTCCAAATTGAAGCCCCGGAAGTTAGCTTTCCAATGGCGCAAACCTTGCATTAAAATTCGTTCTGTGCAAAAAGTTATTCCCTTTTCCGTGAATCCGCGCAGATTCGATCCAACCGGGATGATGCCCGAATTCAACTGATCATATCTCCCCCACCCGGACTCGGCTCTAGGAGATTCTTGAGTGCAAAGTGAAGCCCCGGAAGTAAGCTTTCCGACGGTGGTGGCCCCGTAGCTAAACTCCAAGTGTACAGATAGATAAGCCCGATTCAGCGAGGGCTGCTCGACTCGCTTCTACCCGGATTCATGCCGAACTTCTCCCAAACTAGTTTTCTCCTCTCCTTTCCTCTTTTCTTCAACTCCAAAACCCTAAACAAAGTGTTTTGAAAGATTGGCCTCTCTTCAAGCCGAAGAAACTGATTCTTTGCCCTGCACATCTCTCAACACCGAGCAAACCATCAGTAGTGCCCAAGTCTTAAGGGCGGTCAAAAATGGGGTGTCTACAGTGACTTAACTTGTTTTGTTGTTCACATTGCACTGAAAGCACATGACTCACACATGTGGTATCTTGATAGTGGGTGCTCTTGTCACATGTCTTGTGACAAATCCTACTTTACATCTCTTGAAAAATATGAAGGATGAATTGTTATCTTTGGAGATAGTGACATTTCTAGAGTCATTGGAAAGGGCTCTATAAGTGTGGTTGGTCTTCCTAAGCTCAAAAATGACTTACTTATTGATGGTCTTAAGGCTAATTTTTTGAGCGTTAGTCAAATGTGTGATTCCTATCATGAAATATTGTTTTCAAAAAATAAATGTGAAATTTTGGATAAAAATGGAAATACTGTCATGCATAGGGTTTTCACATCTGATAACTATTATGGGATTGTTACCACTAATGATCTCACTTGCCACTCGGCCGTCATAAGTAACCTTGACCTGTGGCATCAAAGATTAGGTCACATGAATTTCAAAGACCTAACTAAGATAGCCAACGAAGAGCTTGTGAGAGGAGTACCCAAATGGGAAAGAAGGTGACCCATGTGTGTGGACCATGTCAACTTGGGAAGTAAACTCGTGCCCCTCATAAAAAGGTAAACAGCTTCATAACCAAACGTCCTCTTGAACTCATTCATATAGATCTTATGGGACCCACTCGCACTGAAAGCATTGGAGGTAAAAGATACATTTTTTTAACTGTGGATGATTACACTCATTTTTTATGGTTTAATTTTCTAAGAGAAAAATCCGATACATTTGATGCTTTCCAGTCCTTAGTCCTTAAAATCCAAAATTAACACGGTGTTTCTACTGGGCGTATCATAAGAATCCGAATTGATCATGGTTGTGAATCTGAAAATAGCTCATTTTCAGATTTTTGTGATATGCATAGAATTAAGCATGAGTTTTTTTGCACCCATTACTCCACAGCAAAATGGGGTTGTTGAGAGGAAAAACAAGAAAGTTCAAGAGATGGCTAGGGTCATGCTCCTTAGTAAGAAAGTTCCTTCAAAGTTTTGGGGTGAAGCCTTAAATACCGTTGTTTATGTTGTGAATCGTGTGTATTTAAGACCCAACACTTTACAAACTCCACATGAATCATGGAAAGGGTTGAAACCTAATGTAAAATATTTCAAAACTTTTTGGAGTAAATGTTACATTTTCAAAAATAGAGAGCCTTTGGGCAAATTTGACTCCCGAAGTGATGAACGTATTTTTCAAGAGTATTCAACCACTAGTAGAGCTTTTCGTGTCTATAACCTGTCTACTTTATCTTTAATGGAATCGATCAATGTGGTTATAGATGACACAAGTTCGCCTACACCATCTATACATGAGGAAGAAAATGGTGAGTCTCCAATCTTGGATACTGCACCACAAAGTCAAAGAGAAGCACAGGGTCAAGCCCAAGCAGGTGAGCCAACACCAACTTCTATGGTAAGTCCAAGTCCAAAGAGTGTACAAAGAGACACCACTTTTGATGCTCCAGTCACTACCAGTCTAGAGTTAAAACCATCAGCAAGGGTAAAACTGAATTATCCGGTTCAACAAGTGATTGGAAGTGTCTCAAACAGAATGAAAACCTGAAAACAAATTTGGGAAATGGTATCTCATACGTGCTATGTTTTGTTAATTGAACCTAAGAATGTAAAAGAGGCCTTACTAGATGATAGTTGGGTTAATGCAATGCAAGAAGAATTAGGTCAATTTTAACGTAACAAATTTTGGACTCTTGTTCCCAGACCTAGAGACTTGAATGTGATAGGTACCAAGTAGATATTTGAAAATAAATCTGATGAGAATGGTATCGTGGTTAGAAATAAAGCTAGGTTGGTTACTCAAGGCTATACACAAGTAGAGAGTATTGACTATGATGAGACGTTTGCCCCTGTTGCACGTCTCGAATCTATTCGTATTTTACTTGGTATTGCATGCTTTCTAGGATTCAAACTATTCCAAATGGATGTGAAAAGTGCCTTTCTGAATGGGTACTTGAAAGAAGAGGTTTATGTTGAGCAACCGAAAGGGTTTGAGGGCCCAAAATGTCCAAACCATGTCTAAGGCGTTATATGGGTTTAAACAAACCCCTCGAGCTTGGTATGATAGACTTACTACCTTACTTCTTGATAATGATTTTCAAAGGGGTAGTGTGGACAAGGCCTTATTTGTGAAACATACTAAGTCTCATATACTTGTTACTCAGATTTATGTTGATGATATTGTGTTTGGATCCACTTCTGATTCTCTTGTGAAACATTTCTCGGATTGCATGACACATGAGTTTGAGATGAGCATGATAGGGGAGTTGTCTTTCTTCTTGGGTCTTCAAATTAAACAGTCAACTTCGGGTATGTTTGTTTCTTAGACCAAGTGTGTTAAAAATCTTGTGAATAAGTTCGGTCTAGAGTCGGTCAAATATGCTAGAACCCCGATGAGCACTAGTCTTCACCTCTCCAAGGACTCCATTGGTACTAATGTTGATCCTACTCTTTACAGAAGCATGACAGAGAGTCTTTTGTACTTTACAGCCAGTCGGCCTGACATTGCATTTAGTGTTGGTGTGTGTGCCCGTTACCAAGCCTCTCCTAAGGAGTCTCATCTTCTTGCTGTCAAGTGCATCATTAAGTATGTTAATGGGACTTTAGGGTATGGGATTTGGTTTTCTACTGACACTATAACCAAGATCACTGATTTTTCTGATGTCGATTGGGCAGGGTGTGTGGATGATAGAAAGAGTACATCCAGAAGGTGTTTCTACCTAAGGAATAATCTAGTTGCGTGGCATAGCAAAAAGCAGAATCGCATCTCTCTTTCGACCACTGAGGCCGAGTACATTACTGTAGGGAGTTGTTGTGCACAAATGTTGTGGATGAAGCAAATGCTTTATGATTATGGTATAAACCAGGACACTCTCACCGTTTTATGTGATAATACAAGTGCCGTTAACATCTCTAAAAATCTAGTCCAACACTCTCGCACCAAACATATTGACATTCGTCATCATTTCATTCGAGAGTTAGTTGAAGAGGGTGTTGTAGTACTTGAACATGTACCCACTAAGCATCAAAAAACTGATATTTTTACAAATCCCTTGATCTTCTTCGGTTTGAGTTCCTTAGAAAGACCTTGGGTGTAGTTCTCATTAACTAGAGTGTGACTTGTTATTTGAGTGCTTGAGAGTGATTGGCTTTCTGTGTACTTGAATGCTATAATCTCATTGTCATTAATTCTTGCCATCTTTGCACTTAGACTTATATGAACACCTCTCATGCTGCTTGCCAGATTTGATTTATCTATGTTCATAGCTCATTCTGAATACTCATGCTCATTGAATTCATGATCTCATTCTGTACACATTCTTGAGATAAATTGTTGCAGGGGTTTCCGCATAAGTGATAATTTCCCTCTATGGACTTCTAACATTGTCTCTTATACATTTCTAGAGGAATTGACCTATACTGGCATATCATGGGTGATGTTGAGTCTCTTAACCATCCACAATCTGTTTTCACTTCCACGATTTCTCCCTCACTTCTTTGAAGTCTGGTCATTAGGAAAAGGCTACATCATAGGCACCAACTAGGCCATCCTTATTGTTTCCATGCTTCTCTAGTTTGGTCTCCATACTCTTGAGTGTGAAAGCCACCAGTGAGTGCCTACAAGAAAGAAAAGTAAACAAATCAAAAATGAAAAAAAAAGGAGGGGGGGGACTCATTGATTGAAGGGGAGCCTCCACTTTTACTCAACAAATACCCTTTGATTTCTAGTGGTTTGACTTTTCTTAGTGATGTTTAGATACTGTTGTCAGACGTCCAACCATCCGATCACTACTAGGATTAACTCTAGCACTGTGGCCTTTCAAGGATTGCACACACACACATTCATTATGTGAGCTCCTATGTTTGTCTCAGAGTTGTGCATTCATATGTTACTTATGATCATTGATCTTTGTTGACCTGTTCTGCTCATGATATTGTGCTTCATATTGTCCAACTTGTGAGATTACAGACTTCATGGTATGTGGATTATCTCATCTTAGCGTCACATTCTTGCTATTGTGCCAATTCCTTCTTGTTGCAAGTCCCACTTGACTGTGTGACTTGCTTTTACAAGTTTAGCAGGGTGTGTTTTTTATCTTGTTATTTTTCCCTCCCCCGCTCAAGCGGCAACTCCCGTGCTCAAGCGGATAATTCACTCATCCAGTACTTTTGTAGAGGCACCGAACTTTTGGGAGCTTGTTTTTTGCACTCGAGCGCATGAGTCTTGGCTCGAGTGAAGCCACGTGCATAAGTAATCACGCTTGAATGGGTAAACCCACGCTCGAGCAGACTGCACCACTTTAAAAGCCCAGCCCTCATCCTTTTAGCTCAATTTTTTCCTCAATTCTCTCGTCCTCTTTCTCTCCCCAAGGGATTGCTCTCTTCTATTGATGTTTACGCCTTGGATTGGCTTGTGTTTCTTTGTCTTTACCCTCTTTCATCCTTCTATCTGCACCTCTGGCATGTATTTCTTCTTTTTTCTCATTTGTTTCTGTTTTTATTTTTAGTTTGATTTGACTCAGTTTAGGGCTCTCGTTTTGTTGTTTTGGTTCTTTTTCTCTCTTTTGTGTCTGCATTTTTCTCTCTTGTCTCTATGTGCCACGTAATTGTTAAGTCTACTGTGATTGGATTTTCTTCCTCTGTTTTGGATTATTTGCATTTGAGAGTGGAGAATAGGCTTATCTATATTTATCTTGTGTTTTGTTCATTGTGAGTGTGCCTATTATCATGGTGTGTGCTTCATTTGTTTATACATGTTATGTCTTGGTTTCATTACTAATGGTTTTGTTTTTCTTAGGTTTGGTCTCTAATGTTTTTGGATTTTTTTTATTTGGTTTTTTGGGGTGGGTGTTTTTATCTTGATGGGGTTGATGTGTCTTTGGTATTAGCCATGTCCACATCCAAACGCTGAAAGTCCACAGCCAACTGCCCACTGTATAACCCCGACCGTTTTCTGTCTGCAAAAAAAGCCAAGTCCTTTAGGGAATTTTACACCTTTAGGACTATCCACCTAGAGCGCAATGTTCAACCTAATACATTTGAGTCCATACCCATTTGGCTGGTGTTTGATCTATTGGGGGGTGACCTTGCTTTTTCCTTTTTCGGTCGTCAAAACCTTGTTCTTTCCTATTGCAACATTGAGGGGGTTGATGATATTGGTCCTTCTTTCAAGACCTGGGTACGGTCTAAGGAAATCACTGTTACTCAAGAGTTAATCCGTGAGCTCTTAGGCATAGGCACTGTCTTTCAATGTCACTATCCCTTTCTTGCCCGACCTACATGTGATTTCAATCTTGTGGCCTCTGACTTATGTGGTGCATCTAAAACTTGGATCAAAGGGGCCTTAATCAAGAAAAATGAACTCATCCCCCGCTTTTGATTGCTCAACCTCATTGTCTGTGCCAACATCATTGTCACCACTCACAGTTTCGAAATCAACCAAGATCAAGGTTATATTCTCTATTGCATAGATCGCTAGCTACCCATCAATCTTGTCACCCTAGTCATCCAAAAGATAGTAGCTTCTTTTCTGAAAAAGTCCTTAGGTTTACCTTATGGTTGCCTTATAAACCATCTTCTCACCAAACTCGAGGTCCGTATCCTTGACGAATATGAGTTTGCCTTCCCTATCAAGCCGTTCACCAAAAAGACTGTCTCCCAAAGTCAGTCAGATGTTAAGGGGGGTCCTTTTGGGGTGGATGGTTCTGGTACAGGTGAAGATCCTTTGGCCTAGGAAGCTGAGTTTGACGCCACCACCACTGCTGCTTGTGAGGGGGAACAACCTCCTCTAGCTCGATCTATTAGGGGCCAGCTGTGCCAATTTGAGCATGTCCTGTTTTCTCGCTTTGATCGTTTGGAGAGTCAGATGGACATTTTTAATGCTCATCTCACTAACCTGGAGACCTCCATGGACGCATGGCTCATTGTCTTGGAGGCATCTTTTGGCTGCATTAAGCAGTGTGTTGATCAGTTCTCCATGCACCTTGCTCAGATTTTGTCATTACTTCAGATGCAGCTATCTCCACCGTTACCAGATCGGTGATTTTTGTTGCTCCTTGGACAGTGTTTCTTTTCTCTTGGACAGTTTACTTTTTTTTGCCCCGTTTTATCTTTATTTCTTCTCTTTCTTTTCTTGCCCTGTTTATCTTGCTTTTGTTTTCTATTGGCTTGTCTCCTGAACAAGTTTTTGCTAGTCATTTTCTTTTGCTACTACCACACTCAGGGTTTTTGGCATGGATATTGGATTATGGGGTATTATGGGTTATATTGGAATAGATATGGATATATTTAGCTTATGTCTCCCTGTTTATCTTATTATCCTATTTCCACGGTTTTGGTTTGTGTTTTATTTACACAAGTAGTTGGTTCAAAGTGTTTCTAAACTGATTTGTCCACGAGTTGGCTTGTAGTGTTTGTTTCTCTTAGGTAGTGTGTCTAGTGCATGTGTTTGTTAGGAAAAATGGTTAGAAAGTTTTGTTCAGGAATTGACAAATGGGGAGATTGTGAGGCCCCTACTTGTTGCCAATTCTACGAACAAACTTGGTTTAGTCGAATTATATTTTTTTCCTTGTTTTTTGGTCTTCCTGATCAAGTGGGAAAAGCTGCGCTCAAGAAAAAATCTCACACTCTCAATAGTTTGGCCTGTTTACAAAAGTACTGGGAGGTGTGTTTTCACGCTCGAGCGTAATTTTCAGCTCTTGAGCATAGACCCTGGTTAAGAACACGCGTTTAAGTGACATCGCTCGAGCGGCAAGTCCTGCGCTTAAGCGGAGATCGTGTATCTAACTGCTATAAATCTGTAGTTTGTTCCAACTCTAGGGTACGACTTCCATATTCTCTTTTTAGGTTTTATGGTTTTCTTCTGGAGGTTATTTGCTAGTTTTCCTTTGATTTCTTTAGGTGTTTATTCATGGATCAAGAGAGTTAAATCAAAGGGTTGTTGGTTTGATTTTATCAATACAAAGTGTTCGTCTTTGGTGGAATCCGGAGATTCAAGCGTGGAGTATTCGACGGAGTTCGAAGCTGTACATGGTCATTGATTCGACATGGATGTTGTGGATTGAACATCAAGCTGATCAATTCCAATACAAAGGGGGTGGTAAAAGAGATACAGATTGTTGACAAATTGATTGAGTTTGAGTAATTTGTTTCGGTAAATTTGTATTCTTTCTTTCTTTCATAGTGGATTGATTAGTGGCGTTTCGCCTATGATTTTTTAATCACAATTGGGGGCGCTCCAATTGTGATTTTTTCACGTAAAAATCAGTTGTGTCGATTTATTGATTTTGAAGCAACAACATAAATCACTTTCGTATGGATTAGATGATTTAGATTGTTAGTTTTAATTGTTTGGTAATTGTTTCAATAAATTCTGGTCCGAATCACAAATCAGTTAGGTTTTTCAAGGAGGTTAAGCCTCAAATTGTTGTTACCACAACACTTAATGTGAGTTCGATGCTCCCCCATTGTGTGAGTTTTGACTTAAGCGGAACTTATTTTGTGGAATCGGTGTAAGTTCTCAGGTTATGGTCTCTTGCTTAGAACGGACAACAGGAGATCTTGGTGATCTCTGCGAGAGGCGCTGCCTTAGACATGCAGAAGAGTGAGAGGATTTTCCAATAAAAAAAGAATGCGCTCTAACGCATTATTTTCTGCAAAAGAGTTGTGTGCTTGTGGAAAGAAATCCACACCCACAGTTTGAAATTAAGTAAAGTGGTCTAGTTTTTAAATAATTTTTATTTATTTATTTAAAATAAATAAAAAAAATTAATATAGTTATAGTTATTAGATCGATTTGATTTTTTTTTATTTTTTCTATTTATGAATGATTAATAGATTGTGGTCTAAAAAATGAGTGGTACCAATAGTGATACTTGTGGTGGACAACATGGGCCCAAACAACACCAACAAACTGGTCCTATAAATGTATATATAAAAGTAAAATGAATATGTGAAAAGTGTATTAAAATTATAAATATTTTGATGTCATATATTCTTTATTGATATCTTTTGGGGCTATCATTAGCAATATCTTAATTTTTCTCTTTAAAAAAATGTATTAAAAGAAGGGTAACACTAGGGGTGGTCATGGGCCTGATGGCACGCCAAGCCCAACTCGATATTTTTAGGGCTTACGAAGAATATTTAAAGTTTTAGTTTGATTAATTTTTAGGCTACACTTCGTGGAAATACACATGTCCTTGACATGTTCTCTTGATCAAGTTTCACAGGGAATTGTTGTTTGGTTGATGAATGGCATGGCCAGTTTCATTATTCCTGAGGGGAAACACGGAGGGCTCTTTCTTGAGAGCAACTGGTCAAATTCCACAATCCATTTGGTCAAATTCCACCATAAGTCACATCCGAATTAAAATTTATGCACGACAGCTATGAGAGTCCTATGCCCTTCACAATGGCAAACACTCGGAATTTTCTTACAAAAGCAATTTAAATAAAAATAATAAATTAATCTGTATTAGTCATTTTCTAATAGCTATTTAATTATTTCGAATAATTTTTTAGCTATGTAGTTAATGTCTTAAATTAGACTGTCATTTTATTGTACCTCATCTTTTGATAAATAACTTCTACATTCCATACTGTCTTATAATTTTTCCATCGAAATATAGTAGTAGAAAAAAAAAATTAAAAACTTAGAGAGATCATCCATTGTAAAATTAATCTTGAAATAAGGGGCCTTTTCATGTTCAATATCAAAATAATTTTAGAATTAATGAATAATAGTGTAATGTTGAAGAAGTTAAATTAGGTTGATCTTCAAACAAAAATCTCAACAAATCATGGATCATCCAAATTTCTAACTGTGGTCAAGTTTACTATTCTTGTGGAAAGAAGGTGGGCTCTTTCCTGAAAGCAAAGGGTGGATACAAAAGTCATACAATCCATTCAATTTGGTCCAACTCAACACATAGTTCACATCCTAATTAAAACTACTGAGCCTCTCTTCCCTTCACAAGGGCAATTGGGCAAAACCCCCAAGACCACGAAATCCATGGAGAGGTTATTCCACACTATTTATTACATGATGGTCATGTTTGTTTGGACGGACTGGATTAGCATTCCCATGACTAATAGTCCTAGGACTACGAATTCATTGGATTATATATCTCATCTTAACTAATAGTTAAGTTTAAAATAATTAGTCCGTATTTTAATTGTTTAACCAAACATCGGATTAATAATTTTATTGGACTATTAGTTCAATCCTAAGCTCATATCCATCAAAACAAACATGACCGATAAGTGATATTTTTTAGCACGGAAAAATTTGTCTCCAATTCAAAATATGAACTGGCGTATTCTTATGAACTGGCGTATTCTATCTCCTCACGTGTTTATTTTAATTATTTAAATTATTCATTTTATAGAGTATTTTGTATATGTTATCTTTGAAAAAAAATTAGTGCGATCCAACAATCGAATTTTTTCAATTTATAACGTTTATCTTTAAAAAAAATAAATGAGAAGTGTATTTTTTAAAAAAAAAATCATTCATTTTTTGAATAATAAACTTGATAAATTGAAATTGTTACGATTATTGAATCATCCTAATTCTTTTCAATGACAATATACCTAAAGTGTTTCACAAAATGAACCGTTAACAAAAACTTAGAATTGGAGTTGGTGGTTTTTCTTTTGAATATGTTTCCAGTTTGCTGCTACATTTCCTTCTGTCAATTGGGTTGGTGAGAGGAACGAGGTGGTGCTGTTTGGGGCGACTATGTGGACGAACTGTTTGGGTTTTAGGGACAGAAAGTCGTAGTGATGGTGGCATGAAAAAGAAAATTAGGGATAATATTGACTTTTTATCAAAAATATTAATAGTGTTAGACTTTAGATTTCACTTCAAATTACAACGTATTTAAGTGTATATTTCTAGTGAAAAGTATATTGTGTCCTATAAATATTTTGTCGTTTACTTGTGCTTTAAGGACACTTGCTAAAAAGATCCTTAATTTAAAACAACAAATGAGATAACGGGTTACACGGAGGATTGAAATTGTTTTGGAATTTAAAATGTAGGATTTAAATTGAAAATAATAAAAAAAATTTATGGTTTGATTTGTTATAATGGTCAAACTTTAGAATGTTTTTAGGACAGTCAGGCCATAAATCTATTTCTTTATCTTTTGGGTCATTTGGCCCAAACTCTAATTTCTTTGGATCAAAATAACATAAATTGTCCAAAAGAATAACTATCTATTAAAATCAAGGGAAGCTTACGTGTAAGTCCTAATATGTGGATTTATTGTCTAATAAGTCCTATAATAATTAATGACATTTTTCATTAAACACTATTAAAAAAAGGTAACTAATTGTTAATTTTCAACGACAAGTTGAAAATTTTGTCAGGAAAATCACTAATTATAAGTTTTAACTACATTTTAAAAAAATCGTTACAAAAAATGTTACTAATTTCAACTTTCAATGACAGTTTGAAAATTTTGTCACAAAAAAAGGTCACTAATTGTAAGTTTTAGCAACAATTTATAAAAATCGTTGACAAAAAAAAATACTAATTGTCAATTTTTAGCGACATACAAAAAATCATCATAAAAAATTATTTTTCGCGACTATTTTACTAGAACTTATTTTTAATAGGGCTTTATACGAATTAAGTCTAACTATTATGATCTATTGGTAGTTTATCCTAAAAGAAGGGAATCTATCTGTCTATGTCTTGAAATCACTCAATCTTTTCAAATCATCCAATTTGTCTATCTGTTTAAATTCACCAAGCCTATTTTCTTATGTGTTGAAATTCACAAAAATGTGGCAAATGTCACTCATTCAATACCCTATCTATTGAATATTAAACATTTTTTTACCTCACCACCACCACCACCTACTACCGCCAATGACTTTTCCAACACCAGTGACTTTTTCGACATGTCCTTATCGCCAAATAAGATTTTACCTTAGAACTAATGCCTTTTTTCCTTTTTTTTTTTTTTTTTTGTGTGTGTGTTTGTCATAGGAAAATCCTCACATCCTTTCTGCAAGTCCAAGGCAGTGCCCGTGACGAGATCATCAATGTGTCTTGTTGTCCGTTCTAGATGAGAGACTATAACCTAGGAGCTTGCACCGACCTCTCAACACAAGCCCCATTTAAGTCAAGACTCGCATAGTAGAAGGAAGTCAAACCCATGCCAATTTGCTGCATAACAGCACCTTGAGGTTCTCCCCCAAGCCAGTTTTACCTTAAATTGAACTTTTCACCAATTCTCCTTCTTTTTTTTTTTAATATTTTTTCCTAATTTTTTTTAACATAAACTATAAAAGGACATTATTTTTCCTACCACAAAAAATATAATTGTCCATAAATTAGTGATTCATAACTTTTGCAACAAATTAACATAACACATTATAAATATTCTTAACTTTCACTATATAAAGTCTTAACATTTTCAAGATGTGCATCTTTTTACGGTACACATCATACATTTATCCTAAGTTTTGCTCCAACATTACATCGTGTGTGCACAAGAGTTACAAGTAATAATATCAAGAGGGTTGCTATTAGCACCTAACTCTTTACTTTGACCTCCCTATTTCTTTGAACCCCTACCCAACAAAATAAATCCCCCCCCCCCCTTTTTTTTCTTTAAATCCCTACCTTCATACCAACTATACTCCTCATCTTTTTGACTCCACATTATCATCATCTTCAAAGCAACCTCTCAGCTTAAACCCTAATTCCATCCAATTCTACAATTTCCTTCAATTCAAACACAAACACATACACACGCGTGTGCGCGCGCGCGCACACACACACACACACATATATGTATAGAGATATAGTTGATGTAGAAGACAAATTAGCTTATTTTCAAGCAATCACAGGCCTCGAAGATCCTGATTTGTGCACCAAAATCCTCTCTGCCCATGGTTGGGACCTCGAACAAGCCATCTCCAATTTCACCTCCGCCAACAACAATCTCTCTGCCTCTTCCACCTCCACCACCACTACCACCACCTCCGTGACTGGACACCATTGTCGGCGTCAAAGTAGTAGTAGTTCGTCCCTTCATCGATCAATAGCACCAAAATCATCACTGGTACTCCGAACTTAGTGGTGATGCAAATCTTCAATACAGATCTTGACTGAGGCCGATCTCTCTATTTTTTGTCTCTAGACTCTCTCGCATTGAGGACGACGACGAGGAGTTCGGATTTGCTGGAGAAGATGAGAGGTTTTTATATAGGTGTAGGTTTGATGAACGTGGAAGAAGAAGAAGAAGAATAAGAATGATGAGAGAGACACGCAATGGTAGCAAAATCGTCGAAGATGGAAAGAGAGGTCCCCGATGGTAGTGGTCACCGGTGGAGATGGTGGTGAAAAGGTTGGTGGGATAGCTTTTGGGAAATTAGGGCTAGAATGTTAGGGATGAGGGTAAAAATGTAACTTTATGTTTGGACAAAATTGGAATTAAAAAAATAATAAAATGGAGGGTCCAAAGAAAAAAGGTAGGTGCTAATAGCAGCACTCAATATCAAAGAGTGGATTCTCTTTGATTATTGTTGGGCATGTGGGGTATACCACAGGAGGGTCTATTTTTATTATGATAGTTTAAATTGTTTATTTTGTTAGATTGTGTGTAAATTATTTATAACAAAAATTATATTAACAAATCACATAAGCATTATTTACATGAAGACCTACTAAAGTATTATGAAATATCATTTTAATGGACTCTAAATTATTGAGAAGTATCACTTTACCTACTAAACTGTAAAGTATACAAATGGACTTCCTAAACTATAAAAGCATGCAAATTGGACCCCCTATACTTCTCAAGAGTTTAGAAGGTCTCCGTGCACCCTCCCACATAATTTAGTTATATTGGTTTAAAAAAAAAATGATGACAAATATAATCTTAAAAATAGACTATTATTTTTAAAATATATATATATGATAAAATTGTTTGACTATGACTATCAATTTCAATTCATTTTTTTTTTCTAAATTATCTAAACATATAGTCTAACAAATAAACTATTTAAAATTTTCAAGTGAGACCGTAATAGACCCACAAACTCCGACAAAGAGAGAATGCTTACTCTTGAAAAAATATTATTGAAAACTTATTTTGAATATATTTCTAATACAAACATCATTTGTAAATCATTCTCCAAAATAATAAATTTAATTTCACAAAATTGGTAACTTTTTTTCACCCCTACATATAGAGAAAATTTTATTTTACCCGCAAAACTTTGCATCAATGATCAATTACACCTCCAGATTTCGAATAATTTCAATTTTATTCCAAATTTTTTAAAAATTGTGTTAATTTGCCTCCTACCGTCAGATTTAAACAGAAAAAGTTATAGGTGCAAACTCATCATCTCCTACCCAAGCTCACCCTCTCTCCTTACCTTATCTCTATAACTCCTCCGCCTACCACTGTCGGCGGCTAGCCCTCCTCCTCCCTCTGCCACTGCAACCCCTCCCTCAACCCCAAAACCCAAACCTTACACCAGAGAGAAGAGAGAGAGAGAAAAAGAGAGAGAGAGAGAGAGAGAAAAAAAAGAGAGGTGCCCAACGAACCCTAATTGATTATTCTGGTGAATCTACATCGTCGAACAAGGGCTGCCGCAACGACGACCTCAAGGGCAAGACTTTAGGGCTTGTGTTCCCATGACTGAGCGCAATGACTTTGCTTCACAATTGGGTCGATGAAGGCCACAAGGTTTCGATTTTGGAGCTTCGTCACAATCCACCTCAAGAAACTCTAAATTCTTTTACCCAAACCCACCAATACATGCACCACCACCACCACTTCCACCCAGTTCACATAGATTTCTCCCAATCAACCACTCACTTCCCTACAATGTGGAACCATGTTACAGTTACTCACCAACACCAAATCCTTCAAAAGATGCCCACAACTTCATAGCCACATGATTTTTTGTGGTACTCTTCGAAAGAACACCTATCTCAACACCAAACTCGTTGCCTTTTACACAAATTGCGGTGCCATAGACAAAGCCCAAGTAATTTTCGAACCAAATTGTATTGAAAATTTTATTTTTATGGAATTCCATGATTAGGGGCAATGCTTCTAATGGTTGTAGTCCCTTGTTCTGTATCGTGAAATGCTGAGTTTTGGCAAAACCAAGATAATTTTACGTACCCGTTTTTTCTAAAGGCTTGTTATGATTTGGGTGTTGTTGAAATGGAAAGGAAAGTTCAATGTGAGGTTGTTGTTTTTGAATTGGTGTCAGATATATATATATATATGTGTGTGTGTGTGTGTGTGTGTGTGTGTGTGTGTGTGTGTGTGTATAATTCTCTTCTCTTTATGTATTCAAAGTTTGGGAAATGGGACCTGATGAAGAAAGTGTTTGATAGAGACAATTTTTTGTGTGTAGTGAGAGCAAAGAGCTTATTGGTGGTGGTGGTGGTGGAGAAGATGACAGTGGAGAAGGGAGGAGGAGAGTAGGGGGAGGGATTTAGATAATTCAGGGAATGATGAGAGAGAGGAAGAGAGAGTGAGTTTGTATCTATAATTTGAAATTTGGAGCCAAAATGTAATTTTTTTTTTAAAAATTCTGTTTAAATGTGACGGTAGGGAGGCAAATTGATATGATTTCAAAAATTTTGGAGGTAAAACTGAAATTATTCGAAGTATAGGGGTGTAATTGATCATCAAGGCAAAGTATGGGAGATAAAATGAAATTTTCTCTAACATATATCTCTCTTTTCTCTTAAAACATAATTGTAATTTTTTTCTTTTTTCTTTCTCCTTTACTCAATTTTATGAAGTGAACTATTTGAATCACCTTTTTATTAAATTAATATAATTTTTAAAATAGGTTGATCTTGAAACAAAAATCTCAACAAATCATGAATCCACCAGATTTCTAAATCAGTAATGCTATGGACTCAGACATAAAAACCAAAAAATTATCTAGAATTTTACATTAATAGCTCAGACTTATTTCATATGTGAATCGCATACTACAATAAATCAATTTTCACCCTACATCACTCTAGCCCGAAAAATCAGGATAGATGTTTTGTGTTCCATAGCATTTTTGTTTCTAAATTCTAACTGTAGTCAACTTGTACTATTCATGGGAAAGAAGGTGGGTTGTATCCTGAAAGCAACAGGTATACAAAGCCATACAATCCATTCCATTTGGTCCAAGTCCTCACATATTTCACATCCTAATTAAAATTACCCAAAGACCACGTTACAAATGGACTTCACAGTATATCAGTATAGAGTTTAGATTGATTCTATACTGATTCTATACAAAAACATTGATTTATAATCAGATTTATTCTACATATAAATCTCATAATATAAACTTTCAAAGTTCATCATACACTATCATTTTTCACACAAATCTGAGACCCAAAATCTAGATCCCCAGACTTTCTGGATAATTATTAAAAGGAAATAGATTGGTGTTGTCTCTGTCTAGACATATGAAGTTTATTACGGATCTCATCGGTATATTTTGTAAGGGAAATAACAGCAAAGCTGGACAGTAAAAAAATATATTATAAATTAGTGGAAAAATTTATAAATTTTAATAATTAAAATAACATACTTTTTCATATTTTTGTAAATTTTTTTTTACTGCCACCACTATTCAGTTATTTCCCCACTACAAGAAATTACAGTTTTGGCAACCACTTGTGCCGACTAAAAAAATTTTCGTCGCAAAAAAATGACAAAAAAAATTTGTAGCTAAATGTTCATACTATTACCCACTAAAGTGATTTTGTTGTAGAAAAGTGATTTTGTGCGACCAATTTAAAATATTAGTTGCCAAAAATATATGCGGGAGGATGAACAATTAGCCCGGACAGTAAAATCTTTTAGCGACTAATACAATTTAGTCGCAGATATCAAAACGACGTCGTTTTGATATCTAAATGCATAAAGCGACAATGGCCAACCAACACTATTGTAGGGGATAACTAAACTAATTCAAACCCTTACATTGAAATAAAAACGCGCCGCTTCCATCACACCTTAGTCACGCCAATCACCTTGCCTCACCATCAATGTTGCCATCCACCGTTCTCGCCTCTCCACCGTCAGTGTCGCCGTCCGTCTTCAACATTTCTAATTCGTCTTCGCCTCGCCACCATCATCTAGATTTTTTTTTTCAACCTTTTGTCTCTTTTTGTTTATATCTCTCTATCTTGCTTTTTCTCTTTGATTTCTCTTAGTCCCCTTTCTTATACTCTTCTTGTTCCACAATGTCTCACCCACCAGGGCCCTCACCATCGCGATTTTTCGGAGCACCTTCAACTCTCCCTAAAAACAATTTGACGTATAAATCCTCTCTCACTCTCACTCACTCAGTCTCTGTCTGTCTCTCCCTCTCACTCTCAATGTTTCTATTGATGTTTGCTGTATTATGTCTAAGTCATAATAGCACTTGACATGTACACCTTGAATGTTTAGTGAAGGTATAGATAAGCCAAATCAAGCAATATATTTGGCTGTCCAAATTCTTAAGCATATTTGACAGATTGTTCTATCAAATCTACCCTCCAATTGTTACTCTCATTATTTTTGCCAGTTATGAAACTTGTTATAACTAATTGGTTGAACAATTATGATAATATGCTGGATTTTTGCTTTAATTGGATTGGCAATCTACTGGGATATGTCGATAATAGGATTTCAATCTGTTGTCTATGAAGTCCCTCAATTTGTGATGTTCCCTTAGAGTGTTTTATTTCTTATCTCTTTCTTTAAGTATCTCCTTTTATATTGGGAAATATACTCAATGAGAATCAACAACTTGGCTAAGTTTTGTAATTTATTTGTGAATTAAAGCGGATTTGGGGAAATTTTGAAATGTTTTTCTTGGGTGGTTGACAACTCACTATTTGGTAGAAGGGAAAAGAATGGAAGGGAAGAAAAGATAGAAGGCTTGGGTAAAAGGAAGAAAAAAAAATGACAAATTGAGTCATCTGTTTGGTACTATTTCTCATCAAACATGAGTTTAAAAGAGAAATAGCCAAGATAAATGAGAAGAGGAAGTCCAAGATAAAAAGAAAAAAAGAAACTACCCAACAAGTTGCTTGTGCTTGTGCCAGTGCCAATGCTTTTTGGTTATTGTTTTCCCTGTATTTAATCCAGTGGTATTTCTCCCTTGCTCATAATTTTTGTTATTAACCTAAATTTGTAAATCTTTTGGCATGTGGTTTGTCATTTTTGTTGCAATAAACTATATGATAATTATTATTATGCATATTTTCTTCGTATTTACATTAAAATGAACAACCTAATGTGTTGGTTTCTGTCATTTTGACACTTCGAAAATTGCAACTAGATGTAATACACTTTGTCTATGTTTTCTGGAATTCCTCATTTGGAAGTATCTAGGGGCACCAAGAGCTTGATAATTTTTCATGAATTGCAGGTGAAATTAATAGTGGAGTAATGACTTAAAGTGTTGGGAAAAACTTTTGTGATAAGTATGATTTGGACGGTGTTAGGTGGATCCTTATGTTCAAAACATTAGAAATCTCTATTATATTTTAAATGTTTGGAAAAGAAATTCAATCTTTTTAAAAAGAGTATTATTTTGAAAGTTGGTGATGGAAAAACTTTTTTTAGCGTTGTGAAGATCATTGGGTTGGCCAAAAATGTTAAGGTTAACAAATTTGATTTCACAAAGTTAATATAGTTTTGAAACCTAACTCAAATGAAAACCATATTTTTTTTTTCATGTGTTTTTTTAATTACCAATCAGAGCTACTTGCTCCTATAATTTTAATCTACTTGTGCAATTAGTTGTTGACTTCTCTATCCTCTTTTATTCTTTTTATTGAATTGGAAATTGTTGGTATGAATTCACTTCAGGAACAGAAAAATATATTGACATACAAAAATCAACTATGGTATCAGCATTTTTTTTAATTAACCTCTTCTTCCCCTTGAATACCAAGCATCACCTTATGATGCATCTACATTGGTCGAACATACCCATGATTTACACTTACGCTTAATTCTTAGGAAATAATAGTTTCCTTTTCTATTTTTGATTATCTAATATATCGATTACAATTCATGATTTACACTTCTGCTTAATTCTTAAGAAAGAATAGTTGCCTCTTTCATTTTCGATTATCTAATAAATCGAATATAGGCAACATGATTCGACATATACATACACAAAATAAGCACTCTAACTGTAATTCGACCACCACACGTAACTATAATGCGTGTGGGGGTCCAACTAGTTTATACAAAATATAAAGAGGACTACACAATAATCCTAAATTGATACCCTGGTAGGGCGCAGATTGCTGCCACCACCAAGCTATAATTCCACTCCATTGCAATACAGATGATCTTTTCCCTTTGATAGGTATAGATTACAACCACCTCCAATCCACCAGTCCAAACCACAGAACATTAAGCAACCATGTCTAAGTATAAATATCACAAAAGAGTTCATATGAATGTTCTTCACTTATAAAGTGCCATCTCTTATTTGGGGACCATGTAAGATTGATATGGCATAATAGAGAAATGGGTAATGGATTTGTAAACAATAAATGAAAACATGGACTACTACTATTCAAAAAGAAACTTAGGAGTTTGGAGAAACAGAGAAAGGAATAAAAGAAAAGGGGGTTTATGAGGGTGGTGTTGATTTGATTTGGTGAATTTAGGATTTTGTAGTGATTTCATTCGTGAATTATGGTTTTGGTTTGTTTGAATTATTTTCACCATTGTCAATTTTGAGTGATTCTTTTACATCTCAGTGTTGTGTTTCAATTTCTTCTTTTTAGTTTAGAATTGGACTATTTAGACTGTATTGGCTGTATCTCTTGCTTGCCTTTGTGCCATGGTGCATCATTATCAATTTCACCTCTTGTTTTAACTGTAAGTTAATCCCAACATATTTCAACATGAGCCGAAAAGAATTTTTTATTTTTTTATTTTGAAATGCACACATGCGAATGTTGTTCACTTATTTGCATACTTATGTATAATTATGGGTTTTATTTCAGGAGTCATAAGGTGTGCTGATGGTCATTAATGAAGCTTCTTCATTTATTTAGAATCATAGACATTCAGAGGTCACTAAAATTATGATTTCTCCTAAACTACTTTATGAATTATATATATTTTGAAATTATGCTTTCAAGCTACTTCTAGTAAACAAATTGTAAGTTTTATGTTATTTACATTTTGTACGTTATTTACATTAAATAAGTGTGAGTTCCCCTTCTGTTGCATTAAGTCTGTCTTTTTATATATATAAATAAACAATATATATATATAATGCTATTTAAATAATCCAACTAGATGGGTCGCAAAATGGATACGGGTGTTAGGTCACAACCCGACCCAAACCTAGTTTAAAACATATGTACAAGACAAGCCCAGTCCAACATAGCACAATCTGACCCATGCCCAAGGCTAAGTCCAACACATGCACATACCCAAGCCTAGGCCAGTCCAGACCAAGACTAAAACTAAATCTAAGGCCTCGTTTGGGAACAGGCTAATTTAGTAACTTTTTGGCTATTTGGCTAAAATATGAGCTAAAAAAAATTAGTATGTTTGGAATGACTTTTTGGCTTTTTACAAAAAGATGTGCAAAAAGTAGAGAGAAAAGAGAATCTTTGACTTTTTGGTATGGGTTGTTGGCTTTTTGGCTAATTTAATAACTTTTTGGCTTTTTGGCTAAAAAACGAGGGTTCCCAAACGTGGCCTAAGTCCAAGTCCAAGCCTAGGTCCAAGCCCAACTTCTATTGATGTCCACTTTATGAGACAATTCTCATTCACAACTTAATGGTTTCAGTCCATTATTTTTATGTTGCAATCTTCTCACTTGAGAAGATATAAAACCACTCAGACCCATCTCAACTGGCGGTTGGATCCCACTTTAATTTCAAATTCAAATTGGGTCTAAAAAATGGATCTAGAAAAGAGCTTATATATCATTTTTTTTTAAATACAATTTTTTAAAATTCATTTAAAAACTGAGATTTAGATTCACCATCCAAAACAAAACAAAAACAAATAAAAATAGAGATTTTGATTTGTAAGACAAATTTGCAATACATCATTCGATGAAATTTATGATGTTATTTGTAATAGAAAAAGTGAATCAAGCTTGTCATGGACTCTTCCTAACATGTTAATATCTTTCCCTCTCCCTTCACTTTTACATCTTTCATCATAAACCACCGCCTCCTTCCCCACCAACCATGATGACCACGACTACTACCACCACCAAATCTCAAATCACCATGAAACCTAGAATCACCGCCACAAACTCATCACCACTGTAGACACCCCATTTTTTACCGTCCTCAAGACTCGGACGTCATCGTGTGTGCACTCGATGATTGTGCTTGTTTGTGTTTGTTTTGAGTGCTCAAAGTCCTCGGTGGAGTGCCTTGAAACCTTATCTATTTTGTGCATTGTTTTGGACAAAGAGCTTGTTGTTTCAAGTCTAGAAGAGTGGGTGACTTGTCGGCTAGCCCCTTGGGCTATTGGCCTTGGCTTGTTCTTGTCGGCTACCAGTGGTGGTGTAGACACCCCATTTTTGACCGTCCTTAAGACTTGGACGTCACCGTTTGAACACTCGGTGATCATCCTTGTTTGTGTTTGTCTTGAGTTCCCGGAGGTCTCGATTACACGCCTTGCGTCAAGATCATTCGATTCGATTGTTTTGTGTTTGATTTTGCACCAAACACTTGTGTTTTTACTTTGGAGGGCAGGGAATGGCTTTTTGGCCATCCCCACACTCCACCGGCCATGGCTTGAGGCCACCGGCTGTGTTTTGTTGCCATCGGCCAAATGTTTGGCCGACCGACACTCTAGATGGTCGACCGGCCATCTATTTTGGTCAAATTGCATTTTTGGCTAGCCGACCACTGTTCATCTGCTTTTGCAGATATTTTTATGCCAGCTGTGCTAGCTGGCATACACTTTGCTACCCTCTATACACATGTAAAGAGGGATCTCCCTCTTGACTAGCTTGTTTGGAAAGCTTTACAAGAGGGATTGTCTATAAGAGGGAGCCTCTTCTCCCTCCATTAGGGTTAGAAAAAAAGCTCCAGAGGTCTGGTTTTTAGGGTTAGAAGTGTGTGTCTATTCTATCTCTATACCTCCCTCCCTTGTGAGTTAAGTGTGTGTTTGTCCTTATTATTGCACACAAACACCTACCATTACACCTTTCCTTAGTTGCTGAGGCATTAGAGGGTTGATCTTGGACTTTTTGAGCTGGTTTTGATCCAAGAAGAGGACTGGTCTTGTGATCTTGGAAGTATTCTTCAAGGGTGAGTGTTCTTGCCCTTTATTCCCCATTTTTGCATAGCTTTTTTGACTATCTTGAAACTATTTTTAGACTTTGTATATAACTAATAAAATTCTTGATTTTGAGTGCTTAATATAGTTGTTTAAGGTTGCTTTGTCGTTTGGGGGTGTTTGACCCCTCTTAGGCCTTGTTTGGCCCGATTTTTATGCTATTTTGGTGAGCTCCGGGACCACTTTGTTTGGGCCTCCTCACCACTGAAATCTTGAGGGATTTCAGTGGTGAGGATGGTTCCATAAGGTCCGAAGAAGGAGAGGGCCACCCCCTCTCCTTGTTGTCTTCAATAATGGCCATTTAAGCCTCATTAGTGAGCACCTTGTCTAAGTCTATGTTGGCCATGCCTTAACTATTTTTTATGCTTATTATGCCATAATATAGCATTGTCGTGAGTTGGTTTAGGTACACCATGCTTGCTTAGCATACAATGTTGTATGCCATGAATTGCCTTAACATGCCTTGTGCGTTGAGCCTTGTTTCTAGCATGTTTTTGGCTTAGCTTTGTGAATCTTTTTTGCTTGTTTTAGCATGCTAAAGGTCTGGTTTTGGTCATTTGGGTTGTCCATGCTTTGCTTCGTATAGCTACCATGTAACCTCTCCTGTATGCCTTAAGCATTGACAAATCTAGCATGCCATCCTTGCATCATTTCAGTGGTTTGGAACCACTTGTCATGTCATTTCAGTCCTCATGGCATGCTTGTATGCTTGCATTTGATGTCCCTTTAATGCTTTATAAGGTTGTCATCTTATGCTCCATGTTTGGCCTCTTTTGTATGCTTGCATGTTTAAACCATTTAGACGCCATCTAGGTGTGTCTTTGGTCTTGTTTAGACCTGCATTGGGGCTGTTTGGAGTCCCCTTGGCCCTTTGAGGCTTGGTTGGCATGGCCATGGTTTGAGCCCTTTGGTTGGCCTCGAGCTTTGGGCTTGTTAGCATGCTTCGATTGCTTGGTTTAGGTTGGTGTGGCACCATCCTCATGTGATTTTCAGAGCTTATATTGCTTGCCATATGCCCATGTTTAGCCTCTTTTAAGTGTACTTAGAAGTTGCTCTTTGATGCCTAAGTGATGGACCATGTTTGCATGCATGCTTGTATGTGCATTTGGCCCTCATTTCCTTAGCATTGGCCACTGTTGTTGCATACTTGTGTGTTGTTGCATGTTTAGGTTGTTTAACATGTTGCTACATATTTACCCCATGTGTTGTTGCATGATTGAATGAAGTCACATGCTTCCTTGCATGCTTGACCATCCCCATTGTATCGGGCATACTTATTGGTTAGCATGATTGTCACATGCCTTGAATGCTTGTTCGCATTGTTCATGTTGCATACTAGCTCATATGTCTATGTTGCATTGCATTGACATGCATGCTTAGCCTCTTGAATTGAGTATGATAGAGGTTGAGCTCCTTGCTTGTTTATGTGCATTTCATTTGAAATCAAAGTGCATAACTTGGTTTCTTGGGCCATCACGCAGCGAAATGCGCGATTGGTGGCCCGAGAACCGAGAACCATGTCCCTTTGAGTCATAAACATGATAAGGGATGTGTTGGTGCACACATTTGCTTGGAATGCATTGCCATGCCTTGTTTTGCCCTCTATTACTGTCAAAACAGGCTTCTACCGGTAGATTTGGCCGTCTGATCATCTTTAGTGCTGACCGACCAACAATTGGTGGCCGATAGCTTAACCAGTGGCCGGTGATCATTTACTTTGGCCGGTGACCATTTCCCTTGGCCGGTGGTATCCCACAGGGTTCATAGAGTGCACCTTGGGAATTTTGTAATGATCAGAGAAGGAAAACAGTATGGACAGAGGCAACCTGTGCATGGCAGTGGACTTCCGAGCGGAGCCGAGCACGCATTGCATTGGACCCTCTTCCCGAGGCTATTTACTATTTTATTAGATTAGTTAATTTGCTTAACTAGTTTAATTGGTCTGTAATATTTAATTAGCTTGTAGGTTAGTTAAATCTGTATTATTCTTTCGGTCCCTCCGAGCGAGGGCAAATTTATAATAAGTGTGGGTGCGTGTGTGCATGTCTTCCAACCCCCACTTCTTTCTCCCTTTTACTTACCTGCTTTGATGGTTAGTACTAGGACATATTTAACTTAACATCCTTATGCTATGCATGCGTGCATCATTCATCAGTATTGCATGCATCGGGCTCGGCACATCATATTAACTGCATAGTATTTCAAATCAAACTTGAATATATGTTATCTGTCGCATCTCACATGCCATTCATAGATTAGCCGAGCCTATTCTAGTGACATTTTATATGAGATACATTAGCCACCTTAACATGAATTAGGATCATGCATATGATTACTAACTAGTTCACTATTTTGGCACGGAGTACGATATAAGTATTTATGCTTTAGCATCTCGCATGAGTGTGAATGTTAACATGATAGCATGCTTACCATGTGGCTATATGCTTATGTGATATAACTGCATGAATGCCTGTGGGTGAAGGTTGGATTGCTTGAGTTGGAACAACTCATCAAAATCCGTGTCTTAGTCTACTCGCGAGTAGCAAATTTCAAAATATTTTCCAAACAAACGGATATGCGATGCTTTGTTCCAAATTAGGCAATCTAGTCTATACTTGTTTTGTTGTGCGCATCACATAGTAATTCTAGCTAATTAAACCGAAATAAGAACACATAACGTTTTCAAAACAAGATATCATGATTAGTAGAGGCCGATCTTCGGATCGGGCGAGAGGGGGTGCTCATAGCTGACCTTCCCCAATCGTACCCAAGTTCCCGAGCCGAGGCAACTTTGGTAATGACGGACACGTGGCCTTAGGAAAACGAGTCAGGGTTTCCTAAATTCACTCAAAATAAAATATTTAGATGGCGACTCTGTATCTGGCAAAGCAGTCCATGTTTGGCACTTCTTTCTAAAAATCTATTTTCCAAAACGATTTGCCGGATTTGGACTCTTTGGTTCAGATTTAGAACCGTGACACAAAAGGGAGTCCGAACTGTGGTGGCATAAAGCCCGAGGGCGCGTCCACAGTTTCTGGCGACTCTGTTGGGGATTTATAGAGCTTGACTCGAACTCGTGATATCCTGTTTTGATTTCACTTATGTGTTTCTTTGCATTGCATGTACATTGGTGCGCCTAGGACACAGTGTTTGCCTTCTGCCATTCCTGAACGGTTGTCGGAGGCTTGTCTTGTCAAGGCATGACCATAAGGCTGACCGGTTATGGGCTCTGACAGTATTGGAACACAAACCCCGGTTTTACCGGGGCACCCTTTTGACCATTCGACCTAGTGCATATCGAAATCCGTAGTGACCATTCCAAGCTAGGACAGGTTGCTTACCTGATGTTAGGTTGTTTAAAACCACTGTGTGCGTAGTGAAACCCTAGCTCCTGACAAAATAGGACAGGGAAACCCTACTCCAACATAGGGGTGTTTTGGCTCTCTCTTACTTGCTATGTGCTTTTAGAGTGTATCTCTACAGGAACGTACATACCAGTTTGCAAGTCTGGGGCATCAGGCCTAAAGGCATCAGTATCAGAATTTGAGAATCGATTATATCCGCAGATATCAGATTCAGTGTTTCGAGGCAGTGATTTTGTGGAACAGTGATCAGTAGCAGAGTACAGTTATTCGGCTACGCTTATGTCTGTTCAGTTGGGCTGAAATACTGTTTCCTTTCCCTTTCAGTCTAGAGATTTGGGTTCAGAGATTTGGTGTTCTTCCTCGCTGAGACAAGACAAATATCGGATCCATCGATCACCGACTGCATCATCTCCGTTTGGTTCAACGGACTTATGACGACCCAAAGCTCAGAGGAAATTGTGGTTATGGCAGCCGCGTTAGACCAAGGGATCATCTCGCAGGATGAGACCAATGTTGATGTACCGCATCCACCCAGGTCGCCTACTGCACACCCGATCTGGACCCCCCAGTTGTATCAGGCTCGTGAGCCCACCATGTTTGAGTTAATGGGAATGATCGGCGACCTCCAGAGATCCGTGGTTGATCTAGCCTATGGAATGTCAGCTTCGCCACCAGCCACATCATATGCCGGGAATTTTGTACCACAGGGGCCCCCACTACTGGGGCGGATTGTGATCGAGCTCAGCCAACCAGAGGTTGCCTCCAGCTACGGTAACAATGTGTCAACAACAACCGAGTTTCGCTCTGATATAGTAACCCAAACCCTCGATCAGACTGAGGCTAGAGGTAAGAACAAAGTGGGAACAGATGCTGATCCCGTTGGACAACTGCTATGGGCAGTCGAGGCTTTGAAAGCCGGGGGAATGAATAAGCAGCAAGTGTTCGCAGTCACGACTAAATCTGTGGATGATGCTTTCCCCCACTCCAACCGAAGGCAGTTCAAGCCAGGTAGAAAATCGGGATAGGCCCCGTCATGCCAAGACAGTTCCTTTCATTCCCAACCCTGCACCAGGAAAAGATCAGAAAGCCAAGGCAGTGCCTGCCGACCCTTTCGCTAGTGCGTCTAGCAAGAACCCTCAGACTTCGAAGTACCTGCCTCGAGGGCGCAGAGTCTTTCACGCCCTCTACATGCTTTTGTCTAGGGCATTTCAAATTTTGGCTAAAAAGGGACATCTTAAACCCTTCGAGCCTCGGCCTCTTCCAAAGAATCTCCCTCTCTCACATGATGCTACCTTGTACTGCGCGTACCACCAACAGTCCGGTCACAGCACCGATGGTTGTTTTCGCCTTCATCATGAAGTGCAAGACTGGATCGACAATGAGGTTATCCTCCCACCTACCTCAGCAAAGTCTGTCACTACTGAGCTATTGGACTTCGAAGATACTACAAGTTTGTGATCAGGGGTTGGACCACCTGCGGGCGGCACTCGGTGCATTTCGGACGTGGCGTCTGGCATGCACTTTTGAGCATCTGCGAATGCCAATTTTTGTGGTTCCTGACTTAGGTGTTGAGTCAGTTTGGTGGTCTTGTTTTGAGTCTGTCTCTTTGTTTTGAGTCAGTCTTTTTACTTAAGGGTCTGTCTTGTCGCGTCGAGTTAGTCCCATTGTATAGAATATCGGGTGATTTCGGGGTTGTTGCTTTGAACGCCCTTTTGTTTTGTAATTACCCTTTTGCTTTCTTTTGAGTCAATCTCTGTCGTGGAGCCAGTTGCAACCAGAAAATCTGAATGAAACAACTGTGGCTGTCATGTTTTGTACTTATTGCTGCTTTGAGCCATTTGTGCCAACAGATCTGAATGAAAAAGCAGTAATTCCCACACTCTTGTGTTTGTTTCTGTCGTGTGCCAATTGTGCCAGAAATTCTAAATGAGATGGCAGTATTTGACTAGAAGCTGTGTCTTTTCTGTGCCTTGAAATCATTGCATTGACCTAAGTTTTTCAAAACCTTTTTGAACACTGCAGTGAAAACAAAAGGGAAGGAATTCCTCGGGATTTGCAAAACTTTAATCATTTGAGAGAAAGAGAGGCATGCTAAGCCCTTAACGATTGAAATCATGTTTGTTAACGTGAGTACTGAGAAGGACCCTAGCTTGATCCAGATTGGTTCCGCACTGTCTTCAGCACGAGCGATTAGTCGCTTTCTTAAAAATTTTCAAAAAACGTTATGCGCAGTCCTGCGAAGACCTGTGTGGAATCGCTCTTGAGATTGTGCAGCTTAGGATCGCTCTCAGCCTCAAGACTTGAGCCCTTGCTTTAAAACCTTGAACCACAATTCGGAGCGTTCAACGATCGACCATCAAGAGAGACCTGTGTGGCCAGATTGGAAGTAGCCCTAGAACAAGGGCCACCAAAGTCAGATCAAGAAGATCAGATCTCATCAGAAGAAGCTTCTGAAGCTAGAGCAGAAGCACCCCTCCAACTAGGGGCAAAAATGTCCGATGTGCTCGAAGAACCGAAGATGGGTCCTTCAGCAAATCAATACAACAGTCATTTTCCTGGATTCAAATGATTTCAGGATCTCAAAACCATTTGGCATGGACTTGTTACACTTTTACCCTTTGAGAGGCTCGCTGGACCGAAAACCCGGAAGGGCGACCCAGGCAAAAGTTAGAACAAGAGAAAATACAAATAAAACAGAAAAAAAAATGCAAAAGAAATGAAAAGAGAAAAATAGAAAAAAAAAAGAAAAGAAAAGAATTAAAAAAGGAAAGAAGAACAAAGCTCGCAAGGTCGAAAACCCGCAATGGACGCCTTGGCAAAAGTTAGAGCCCAAAAAAAGTGAAGGTTAAAATACCTGAGTGTACCTTAACCCGAACTACGTAAGGCTTGATTCTCATGTTTGGGATACGTAGGCAACTTCATCTTGAAGTCCAGCCCCCAACGCTTTCATAGCGACTGAGTCCATGTAATGGTTTTGATCATCCTTGCCTTCTCTGAATCCGATAGTTCGGTTGTGACAACATGAACTACGTAGGCTTGATTCCCATGTTTGGGATACGTAGACAACTTCATCCTGAAGTCCAGCCACCAACACTTTCAAAGTGATTGTGTCCATATATTGGTTTTGACCATCTTCGTCTTCTCTGTATCCAAGAGTTCGGTTGCGATCATCACTAATGAGGACTGACTACAGTATGCTGCGGCGTTATCCAGACAAGGGGCAACTTTCCGTTGCCATGAGTCGCCATCCAAACCAGAGGCAACTTTCCGTTGCCGTGCAGTGCCCTTTGGAACAAGGGGCAATTTTCCATTGCCTCCGATCCGAGGTTGTACATCTCGAGAGTAAGTTTCATGCTCGTTGAGCACTGGTTGTTTGCCAAAATGATTTTTGAGATTTTTTTTACTGAGGTTGATTATTTTCTCGAAAATTATTCTATCTTTTCCAAAACTGGACCATTTTCTTAGACCCAAGAGAGGAAAATTTTAAGTGCTCATAGCCTGACTTGCATGATTTTAAATCAGAAAATTGAACAAGCATGTTAATCTAACTCTCATTTTGGTCAAAACTGTTTTAGTAGAAAACCAAAGCAAAAAATGGTCAAAATGATGAAATAGGGGCACAGTTGAGTCAGGTGTTCTGTCTTTTCCCCGTCGTTAGCTACTTGCCAGAAGGGCACCCTATTCGCCAGAAGAAGGGCACAACTGAAGTTAACAACAAAGGCGTGAAAGCTCTCAACAACCTTCAAGCAACGAGGTATCGAGCCAAGTGCGAAGCACAAATTGGAATGGATCAAGATACTCCATCCAAAACATCGACTAGACGTCCCAGGAGGAAATAGCCGCGAGCTAATAATGTTAGGCGTGAACCCACAACTTCCTATTCATCTACTAACCACCCTGGGGAGGGATGGAAAATGAGAGAATAAAGAATAGAGAGGTGTAAGTTGAGAGAAAAATGAGCAAAAGCGTTTTTGAGAGAAAAAACCGAACCTGAGAGCCGAGTGATGTGAGAATCACAAATGAGAAAGGGTGGGAAATAATGCCCGAAGGAACTGGCTCCTCGTGATTTAAGGTTTCTCATTTTTGTAAACACATCGGTATGTCGTGTCTTTTGTTTTGTTTACCTCAACTTTTGTTTTGAGTCTTTTCCGAGCGTGTGTCGTTGTGATTAGGTCGTGTACTTTCTGTTTGAGTCTTTTTTACAGTGTTCAGTTGTAGGCTTAATACCCCGGTTTGAAAAACCTTTTTTCAATCTCAAAAAAATTTTAATCATGCTGCGCTCAGAGTGCTGTGCCATTCTCCACATTTATGTGAAGCAAAAGAAAAAAAATGGGAAAATTTGGGGCATCTGAGTGTGCTTCAACTTCAGCCGATTCTACCTTTGTACTCTGTCTTGTCAAATTGGACTGTTTGTTCAGGGTTTGCCGTGTGCAGAATAAACAGAATGGCCTGTATGCAGATTAATTCCCAACAGAGTATGGGCCGAGTGTTCAGACTAAGCAGTGGGTTGTATGAGTTGTTTTGCTGTTGGCCGGTTCGTTACCTGGTTATTACAATACAAATGTTTGACTTTCAGACAGAAGATCAATTCCATTTACATTGTTATGTGATGTGATGTAATGTAATGCGAAGCATGAAATGTACAAATATAACACTTTTTCAGATAAAAAGCTTTGTTTCATTTCATTATCTTTTTCAAGTACAAAGTTTTGGAAAAAATAAAACCTGCCTGCGGCAGTACAAGGTACTCCAGCCACCAGCAAAAAAGAAAAGTACAAAAAGAAAAGAAGAAGAAAAGCAGCAAAAATCTGGATCAATGTCAAGAGGCCTCAAGCCTAAGGGTCAGTCCTCGTCCTCTTCCTGGATGAAGGTCCAAGAGCATCGTCATCAGCGTCGTCATCTGAGCCTGAGTCAGTGCCATCTTCGGTCTCCTCCTCAGATGACTCCGCCTCTGCCTCTGCCTCCGTCTCCGCCTCGGACTCATCGTCATCGGGGACTGGTGCCCTTGAGCTACTCCCAACATGAGTGCGCCCCGCCTTGGTGCGGGGGTATACTCTGCCCTCTCCATCTCCCTCTCGAACAGGAACGGATGGTCCAGCTAGAGCACCTCCTACGGTAGGAATCTGGAAGGTATGCTGAAAAGTACAAATGGCAAACGCATCAGTATGCTACAGAATGCAGTGTATGAATACAGTGTGTGAATACTGTGAGCAGTGTATCAGTATAGAATGCAGTGTATGAATACAGTGTGTGAATACTGTGAGCAGTGTATCAGTGCAGAATGCAGTGTATGAATACAGTGTGTGAATACTGTGAGCAGTGTATCAATGCAGAATGCAGTGTATGAGTACAGTGTATGAATGCCGTGAGTAGTGCTGTGAACAGTCTGTGGGCTACAGTGTGTCAGATACCGTGAGGGCCGTGTATCAAGTGTTGTGTTGTGCTGTGCATCCGATTGTGTGAAACAGTTTACGGTTTAAGACCATGGTCAGAAGAACATACCGGAATATTGTAAATCGCCAGAAGGTTGAGGCTCTGCTGGAGCATCCCCATCACAGAGGCGGTCAACTCTAGGGACTGGCGAGTGTACTCAGACGAAGCCTGCAAAAGTGTTAGAAGTCTCAGTATTTTGCGGAATATCAAATGAATTGAAATGAACTAACTGTGCAGAATGCAAAATACAGTAGTACATACCGGAGGCAAGCCGTAGAACCCGACTAGCTCGTGATCAACCGGAGGGGGAGCAATGGGGATCAGGTAAGTCGCCCCACCACGCCCTCGGCATGTCATCGTCACGGGCAGTGCTGGACAATTAGCCCCCCTCCCTCTCCGAGCTCCGCTCCTGCCACGGGCCCGAGCCACCCTCGGTTCTCCCGCTCCTGTCCCTACTCCAGCCACTGACCCCGCAGGCCTCTCTCTCTCAGCTCGACGGCCGCTACTCAAAGGCCGCATAATATACATCTGAACGTACTCTGAGTAGTCGCCTATGCCTCTTAAGCGTATCGTATCCCAGCCGATCCTGTAGTCGGCCATCCGTTCAGGGGTGAACCTCTCGGTATCCCTCATGTGCTCAGGAGGATGAACCGGGACTATCTACTCCGGTAAACCCAGGGTCTGGCGTAAGAAACGCTCACCCAGATACCAGGCCCGACAGACCGGCCCCTCCAGCAAAATCCTAAAACGAGCAGTCTCCTCCGCACCGGCAAATCGCTCCCGTATCGCAGCTGGCAATGGAGCCCAAGGCTGCCAGGTGATCTGTAAATGGCATGTAGTTTGTTATCTACTGTTATTGAAAATACAGTGTAAAGTGAAGTTTAAATAAACTGTAAAGTTGAACATACCTCCGCGGGGGTGATGGTGTCAAAGTAACGGCGGAAGAAGATGAACGTCTCCCGCGGTCTCCACACGCATCTCACGTCGAAGCGTCGGGAGAATGGAACGACAAGAGGGGTCTCCTCGTCAAGCACTGGCGCGAGCCTCAGAAAGTAGGCGTAGACCCACAACTGCAGAGTAAGTATCAGTATGCTTATCGGATAAAGCAGAATGTAGAGTAAAGCAGAAATCACAGAGTCGTGTATCGTACAGTGTATTGTGTAGAGTGTACAGTGTGTGCAGTGTATAGTCAGTGTAAAGTAGAATATATGTATGCCGTGTGTATAGTATATGACCAACGTGAAGCAGACCGCAGTGTGTGCAGCATACAGAGTACAGATAATGAAAAGGCAGAAATGTAAAACAAAGAAAGAGATGTACCTCCCAAGCTCGCCAGTAGCCTCCGAGCAACTGTCCGTTGCCACGGGAAACTAAGCTCATGTATCCGTATAAGGTGGCCAAGGCTGCTCTACCCCAGTCATAGCGCAGGATCCTGGTCACGTCCACCAGAGCGCTCAGCAAGCAGAGGGGCACGGTGTTCGCCTGGTCGGCGAAAATAGTCGTCCCCAGCAGAAACATGAGGAAGCCGCGTGAATACCGCTCCACCTCCTCCTGAGTGGTAGGCTCCTGGACCTGGAAGTGGTCCTCGAACCACAAATATCTGATATACCCTGCCCGCGCGAGTGGCGGCTGAGTGCCAAGCAAGTGTATCTGGGCAGCGTCCCACTCATCCATGTCGGTGTCGAAGGGCATCGGATCACCCCCTACCCCGATGCCGGTGAGCATCGAGAAGTCATAGGGAGTCATCGTCATGTCTCCCACGACAGAGAGGTGGAATGAGTCGGTGGTGTCTTACCACCTCTCCACCAGAGCGGCGAGAAGAGGCCTGCTCGCAGTAAGCCAGGAAAGTCCTCTGCAGAAGACACCGAAGCCGGCCTGGTCTACGATGTGGCGGACCGCATCTGGTAGCTCCATATACCAATCTTTGGCAGCAACATTCCCATACCCCCGAAAAGCATGGGAATCCCCCTATATTCGAAAGCAAAACAGTTGAGAAGCAATGTAAAACGTACAGTTTTAAAAAGCATTCAGAATTGGTGACAATACAGCGTGTGTGCACGTTCTCAAATTCAAACAAACATCGGGTGCCGATATGCTTACAGAGAATTACGACATGTGATGTGTCAGTGTGTTTGAGTGGTTCAGTACAGACACAACGTGTGTGCATTTTTCAAGTTCAGACAGATATCGGGTACCAGTGTGCTCGCAGTGAACTACAGTGTATGATGTGTCAGTGGTTCAGGGCAAATACAGTATGTGTGCTCGTGTTCCAATTCAAACAGATATCAAGTGCAAATGTGTTCACAGTCAACTACAGCATACAGTGTATCGGTGTATCCGAGTTAAGCAGTTAAAGAACAGGATCAACTATGGCAGTTAAATGTTCTACATTGCGGAAAATGAAATGGGGAAGAATATACCTCGGAAGCGCCGTATGATAGATGCGACTCCGGCTCGCGCAGGAGAAGCTCTGAAGGCACCGTCCTATCAAAACTCCTGAATTGGCGAAGTCCGTCAGGAGGAAGCACATGAATCGCCGGTCGGTAGGTCGCCGGATCGAACGGGCGGACGCTCAAGGGAAGGAGCTCAGCCTCTGGATCCATCTCATGCTCTGGAAGAGTCCCACCGCCTGGAATATCGTCTGCCATCTCGAAGAGAATGTGAAAATGGCCGGGAATGTGGAAACCGAGCGAGAATGCGGAAAGTCAATGGAAAGTCAACCCCGGGAGGGTGGAAAATGGCCGGAAAAGCCGAAGTGTGGAAAAGACACGGAAATCAAGAAAAACTCAAGCGAAACAAGCCCCGAGTGGTGGAAATCACAAAAAAGACACCGAAACGAAGTTTCGTTCGGTTCAAAACGTTCGAAACGCAATGGTATACGCGAATCGAATGTCGAAACGGGCCCTAAAACCGAGAAAAACGGTGAATGGAAGGGAGAAAAATGCTCTAGAGAGAGAGGGGAAGGATTTTTGCACAAGAGGCAAGTGCAAAAATAGGGTTCGAAGCCCTATTTTAAAAGACCCGAGGCCAAAAGACCAAACTGCCCCGATTCAGGCATGTTGACGTGCATGATAATGCGAGATATGTGCATAACGATGCGAATGAAACGACATATGTCCCAACGCGCGTTCACATCAAAGCGTTGTAAAGCAACACATGTAGGGAAACTTTTGAATCTCGTAAGAGACAGAAGGATACAAAAAGGATACATCGCACCCGTATTCGAGTGCCACGCACAGAAGACACGGTCCGAGGTCAAAACGGAGACCGGTTGAGCTTTGAAAATGCACTTTCTTATACTGTCTTGAGCTATGAAGTCCCCGAACCACACATCTGACACAAAAAAGGGTGTAGGAGGTTCACTGGCCATTGTAGGAGGTCACCGGCTATCCATCGGCTACCAAAAAGGTTCACCGGCCAAAAATTTGGCCGACCGGCCAACAATGTGTTGTCATGCACCTTCGACGGTCTGGTAAGACCTTCAATATGCACGGTCTGGCGAGACCTTAAACCCACTCGGTCTGGCGAGACCTTAAATCCGCTCGGTTGCATTGTCATGCATCCCTTACTCGCATTATTGTACACGCCATACTTGCATTAGTATGCACATTCTTTGGGTCGCGTCGTCAAGCGTACCTCATTTGCATTATCATGCATCTAAAGCCGTGCGTTGTCGCGCATTTCAAGTTCATGCATTTTCATGCATCTCAAAAGCCGCGCGTTGTCGCGCATTTCAAGTTCATGCATTATCATGCATCCCAAAAGCCGCGCATTGTCGCGTATTTTGAAATCATGGATCATCATGTATTTCGAGCGACACGCGTTGTCACGCATTCAAGTTCACATGCATCATCATGCATCATCATGCATTTGCATTTCAAAAAGAAAAAAAAAAAACACATGCATCATTTGCATTCCAAAAACAAAAACAAAAAAAAATGCATCGTCATGCATTTTCCCTTTCATGCATTTGTCATGCATTTCAAAAATTTTCAAAAAAAAAAAAAAATAAAACATGCATCGTCATGCATTTTCCCTTTCATGCATTTGTCATGCATTTCAAAAAATTTCAAAAAACAACAAAACAAAAACATGCATTTTATTGTATATATGCATATGTCATGCATCATTGTATATATTGCATGTGTCATGCATTCCATTGTAAATAGTGCATATGTCATGCATCATTGTATATAATGCATATGTCATGCATTCCATTGTATAGACTGCATATGTCATGCATCCACTGTATATATTCCATCCATTGCATATTGTAAATATTGCATTGTAGCTTACATGTATTCACTGCATCACCCCCACCTACGGCTTGCGCCTTTCCAGGTTGAGCTTGGTCTGGTATGTGCCCGTATTTTTCGTGTTGAAACACAGATCTGAGACTTTTGTGTACGTGCCTATTCCACGCTGGTATGTTGGTTTGAGGGTTGCGGCACCGTTTCTGTGTTAAACGTTGGTCTATATGTGTGCATGCCTTTTCTAGGCAAAACAAGGTTTGGTCGCGTGCTTTATCCGCTGTGAATACTACATTTGCATCCATTGCATTTCTCCCCAGCAGATTGCATTGTAAATATCCATTGCATATTGTATATATTGCATTGTAGCTTGCATGCATTCACTGCATCACCCCCTCCATTTACGGCTTGCGCCTTTCCATGTTGAGCTTGGTCTGGTAGCTGCCCATATCTTTCACGTCAAAGCATAGTTATGATATTATGTGTACGCACCTATTCCACGCTGGTATGTTGGTTTGAGGGTAACGGCACCATATTTGTGTTAGACGCGGCTTGTATGTGTCCATGCCTTTCCTAGGCAAGATTTGGTTCGGCTGCATGTCATATTCATTGTATATATTACATTGTAGTGTAATTTTTGCATCCAGCATTAGGATCATTGGTCTTTCCTCAGCGGGTCATTTCCCCACTTATGTCATTCCACCAAATTACTTGTTCTTGTGTCCGTCTACATCACTCATAGTTCTGCATGTGTACGCGCCTATTCCACGCTGGTATGTTGGTTTGAGGGTTGCAGCACATTTTCTATGGTAGACGGATTTTGCATCTCCATCATCCTTTTGACATTTGTGTGGTTTTGAACCGCTCATGATTTGATCATGATTCAATTGCATTGCATTTTCATTTGCATTATTATACATAGTTTTGTATATATCGCATATCATTTTGCATTCATTTTGCATGTTATGCATGTTGCTAACAATATTGTACCTGTTGAGTTTTCTTTCTTTTTCAGGCACGATATTGTATGTACGGTTCATTTGAAGCTGGCACGACCAGACGAACCGCACGGGTATTATATTCTCCGCGTGAAACGTAGCGAGAATTACATGATTCTCTTACACTCTCTCTGCATTGTAGGGTAGTTTTGTGTTTGCTAGCTTAAAACTGTCGCATGTTATGCTTCGTTATGGCTTTCTTTGCATGATCATAAGTTATGCTCGGCTTCTTCCATTATCAATTGCATTTTGCCCCTGCCTTCGGGCGCATATCTTTATTGTTTTGCATGCTTTGTCTAAGTCTTCGGCCTTGTCAAAAATGGGTCGTCTCTGGGCTTTGACACTCACTCCCGTCATTCTTATGACTTTCGAGTTCTGTAAAAGAGGGGCAACTGTAAACACCCCATTTTTTACCGTCCTCAAGACTTGGACATCACCGTTTGAACACTCTGTGATCATCCTTGTTTGTGTTCGTCTTGAGTTCCCGGAGGTCTCGGCTATGCGCTTTGCCTCAGGATCTCTCGATTCGACTGTTTTGTGTTTGGGTTTGCACCAAACACTTGTGTTTTTGCTTTGGAGGGCAGGGAATGGCTTGTTGGCCATCTCCACACTCCATCGGCCATGGCTTGAGGCCACCGGCTGTGTTTTGTTGCCATCGGCCAAATGTTTGGCCGACCGACACTCTAGATGGTCGATCGGCCATCTATGTTGGTCAAATTGCATTTTTAGCTGGCCGACCACTGTTCATCTGCTTTTGCAGATATTTTTATGCCAGTTGTGCTAGCTGGCATACACTTTGCTCCCCTCCATACACGTGTATAGAGGGATCTCCCTCTTGACTAGCTTGTTTGGAAAGCTTTACAAGAGGGATTGTCTATAAGAGGGAGCCTCTTCTCCCTCCATTAGGGTTAGAAAAAAAAATCTCCAAAGGTCTGGTTTTTAGGGTTAGAAGTGTGTGTCTATTCTATCTCTATACCTCCCTCCCTTGTGAGTTAAGTGTGTGTTTGTCCTTATTATTGCACACAAACACCTACCATTACACCTTTCCTTAGTTGCTGAGGCATTAGAGGGTTGATCTTGGACTTTTTGAGCTGGTTTTGATCCAAGAAGAGGTCTGGTCTTGTGATCTTGGAAGTATTCTTCAAGGGTGAGTGTTCTTGCCCTTTATTTCTCATTTTTGCATAGCTTTTTTGACTATCTTGCAACTGTTTTTAGACTTTGTATATAACTAATAAAAGTCTTGATTTTGAGTGCTTAACATAGTTTTTTAAGGTTGCTTTGTCGTTTGGGGGTGTTTGACCCCTCTTAGGCCTTGTTTGGCCATATTTTTGTGCTATTTTGGTGAGCTCCGAGACCACTTCATTTGGGCCTCCTCATCACTGAAATCTTGAGGGATTTCAGTGGTGAGGATGGTGCCTTAAGGTCCTAAGAAGGAGAGGGCCACCCCCTCTCCTTGTTGTCTTCAATAATGGCCATTTAAGCCTCATTAGTGAGCACCTTGTCTAAGTGCATGTTGGCCATGCCTTAACTGTTTTTTATGCTTATTATGCCATAATATAGCATTGTTGTGAGTTGGTTTAGGTGCACCATGCTTGCTTAGCATACATGTCTTGTAATGCCATGAATTGCCTTAACATGCCTTGTGCTTTGAGCCTTGTTTCTAGCATATTTTTGGCTTAGCTTTGTGAAGCTTTTATGCTTGTTTTAGCATGCTAAAGGTTTGTTTTTGGTCATTTGGGTTGTCCATGCTTTGCTTCGTATAGCTACCATATAACCTCTCTTGTATGCCTTAAGCATTGACCCCTCTAGCATGCCATCCTTGCATCATTTCAGTGGTTTGGAACCACTTGTCATGTCATTTCAGTCCTCATGACATGCTTGTATGCTTGCATTTGATGTCCCTTTAATGCTTTATAAGGTTGTCATCTTATGCTCCATGTTTGGCCTCTTTTGTATGCTTGCATGTTTAAACCATTTAGACGCCATCTAGGTGTGTCTTTGGTCTTGTTTAGACCTGTATTGGGGCTGTTTGGAGTCCCCTTGGCCCTTTGAGGCTTGGTTGGCATGGCCATGGTTTGAGCCCTTTGGTTGGCCTCGAGCTTTGGGCTTGTTAGCATGCTTCGATTGCTTGGTTTAGGTTGGTGTGGCACCATCCTCATGTGATTTTCAGAGCTTATATTGCTTGCCATATGCCCATGTTTAGCCTCTTTTAAGTGTACTTAGAAGTTGCTCTTTGATGCCTAAGTGATGGACCATGTTTGCATGCATGCTTGTATGTGCATTTGGCCCCCATTTCCTTAGCGTTGGCCACTGTTTTGGGCCTAGTTGAGGGCTGCCCAAATTGGTTTAAGTCCACCCTTTATGTGTTAGCGAATGCTTACCATGTGTGTTATTGCATACTTGTGTGTTATTGCATGTTTAGGTTGTTTAACATGTTGCTACATATTTACCCCATGTGTTGTTGCATGATTGAATGAAGTCACATGCTTCCTTGCATGCTTGACCATCCCCATTGTATCGGGCATACTTATTGGTTAGCATGGTTGTCAAATGCCTTGAATGCTTGTTCGCATTGTTCATGTTGCATACTAGCTCATATGTCTAGGTTGCATTGCATTGACATGCATGCTTAGCCTCTTGAATTGAGTATGATAGAGGTTGAGCTCCTTGCTTGTTTATGTGCATTTCATTTGAAATCAAAGTGCATAACTTGGTTTCTTGGGCCATCACGCATCGAAATGCGCAATTGGTGGCCCGAGAACCGTGAACCATGTCCCTTTGAGTCATAAACATGATAAAGGATGTGTTGGTGCACACATTTGCTTGGAATGCATTGCCATGCCTTGTTTTGCCCTCTGTTGCTGTCCAAACAGGCTTCTACATGATGATTTGGCCGGCCGACCATCTTTAGTGCCGACCGACCAACAATTGGTGGCCGATAGCTTAACCAGTGGCCGGTGATCATTTACTTTGGCCGGTGACCATTTCCCTTGGCCGGTGGTATCCCACAGGGTTCATAGAGTGCACCTTGGGAATTTTGCAATGATCAGAGAAGGAAAACAGTGTGGACAGAGGCAATCTGGGCATGGCAGTGGACTTCCGAGTGGAGCCGAGCATGCATTGCATTGGACCCTCTTCCCGAGGCTGTTTACTGTTTTATTAGATTAGTTAATTTGCTTAACTAGTTTAATTGGTCTGTAATATTTAATTAGCTTGTAGGTTAGTTAAATCTGTATTATTCTTTCGGTCCCTCCGAGCGAGGGCAAATTTGTAATAAGTGTGGGTGCGTGTGTGCATGTCTTCTAACCCCCACTTCTTTCTCCCTTTTACTTACCTGCTTTGATGGTTAGTACTAGGACATATTTTACTTAGCATCCTTATGCTATTCATGCGTGCATCATTCATCAGTATTGCATGCATCGGGCTCAGCGCATCATACTAACTGCATAATATTTCAAATCAAACTTGAATATATGTTATCTGTCGCATCTCACATGCCATTCATAGATTAGCCGAGCCTATTCTCGTGACATTTTGTATGAGATACATTAGCCACCTTAACATGAATTAGGATCATGCATATGATTACTAACTAATTCACTGTTTTGGCACGAAGTACGATGTAAGTATTTATGCTTTAGCATCTCGCATGAGTGTGAATGTTAACATGATAACATGTTTACCATGTGGCTATATGCTTATGTGATATAACTGCATGAATGCCTGTGGGTGAAGGTTGAATTGCTTGAGTAGGAACAACTCATCAAAATCCGTGTCTTAGTCTACTCGCGAGTAGCAAATTTCAAAACATTTTTCAAACAAACGGATATGCGATGCTTTGTTCTAAATTAGGCGATCTAGTCTATACTTGTTTTGCTGTGTGCATCACGTAGTAATTCTAGCTAATTAAACCGGAATAAGAACACATAACGTTTTCAAAACAAGATATCATGATTAGTAGAGGTCGATCTTCAGATCGGGCGAGAGGGGGTGCTCATAGCTGACCTTCCCCAATCGTACCCAAGTTCCCGAGCCGAGGCAACTTTGGTAATGACGGACACGTGGCCTTAGGAAAACGAGTCAGGGTTTCCTAAATTCACCCAAAATAAAATATTTAGGTGTCGACTCTGTATCTGGCAAAGCAGTCCATGTTTGGCACTTCTTTCTAAAAATCTGTTTTCCAAAACGATTTGCCAGATTTGGACTCTTTGGTTCAGATTAAGAACCGTGACACAAAAGGGAGTCCGAACTGTGGTGGCATAAAGCCCGAGGGCACGTCCACAGGTGGCCAACGGCCATCAATCACTTTTTCCATATATTTATTGACAGTTGTGCCAGCCGTTGCACACTGAGCTGCATCTCCATACACATGTATGGTAGGATGTTCCTAAGCTCAAGACTTGTTTTTCTATATATAGGGGGGTTCCTCCCCCATTTTGGAGGGTTAGCAATTTTAGACCAAAAAAATATCTCTCTCTCTCTCTCTCTCTCTCTCGATATTTTGTGCTTAGTTGCCTTGTTACTCTATACTTTTGCATACCAACCCTTAATCAAACTTGACCATCTTTGAGCTGAGGTCCCTTGGAGTCTTGTTTAAGGTCTAGAAGGAGGTTTGAGCTTGAATTTGTGCCTAATTTGTACTTTGCTTCAAAGGTATAGCACTTTCCTTGTTTAAGCTTGTTTTGTATCTTTGTTTTGCCATCAATTTCAATTGTTTTTGGGCTGATTTTGAACTGTCAAAAACTCTATTTTTATGGTTTAAGAGTGTTGGTTTGAGGTCATTTTGGGTTGGGGGGTGGTCCACCCTTCTTCCTCCTTTGTTTGTTAAGCTTTTGTACCATTTTTCATCACTTTCAAACCAACTTTTTTAGGCCTTTTAACCACTAAATTTCAGAGGTTTTTCAGTGGCAAAAACCTTATTTTGAAGTCCAAGATTGGAGGGGTTAGCCTCCCCTCCCTATGTCTTGTTAGCATGCCTAGTTAGCCTCATTTATTAGCTTATTATTTTAGCTTTTTGTGACTTAAGTCCAGCATGTTTTAGACTATATTTAGGATTGTTTTGCCTCTGTTTTTGGCTGGTTAATTCATTTGAGCCTTGTATGGCATGGTAGTAGTGTAATTTCCTTTACTAGCTTGGTGTTTTAGGGCTTTAATCATCATTGTTTTGAGTTGATAGCATGTTTTAGTGTTGTTTTGCACTTAATTTTAGCACTTTAATCTCTGCAATCTCCCTCAATTCTTCACTCTTTTATTTGCTTTGAAAGTGGTTTTAAACCCCTTGTTTGCCTAAATGTGAAATGGAGGTGCTACACCTAATGATTTAACCCCTTAGGGGGTTCATTACCAACAGTTTAATGCCCCTTTTATGCCCAAAGTAACTTGTGGTTTGAGCCATCTTTCCATTAGAGGACAATCACCAATGGACAATTTGATTAAAGAATGGCTTGGTAATCAAAATGAGTAAATAAAATTGACAAGTAAAAAAAAGGCAAGATAAGCATCTTTCATGTTGCATTGCATTTGTTCGAATCGGACGTTAATTCGAACACAAGGAAAATGGAACATTTCATACTCAAAAGTGATGAAATGTGTCATTTTCCTTGGTCTCCATTGCCCTTGATCATGCATGATAGGGTGATGGTCTTTTTGAGTCTTGTTTTGTGTTTATTGAACTTGTACAAACTCGGTTCCTTAGCCATCATGCATGGAAATTGCTTGGTTGATGGTTTAAGGGCCAAGAGTTACACTCCTTTGAGCTTATTTGATGATAATGAGGGTAACAGTACAAGCAATCCTTGAGAATACACTACTTTGCCTCTGTTTTCTCTCTGTTGCAGCAAGAAGAAGTTCAGGACAACAGTAGCCGACCGGCCACCAGCAGTGCCGACGGCCACCATTGGTAGCCGGCCGGCCATCAATGAAATTTGCACAGTGTGTTGATAAGGTGGAGTAGAGGTGTTCTGGAAGTTGGCGGCATTGTCAATGTTCAAATGTGCAAATAAAGGCATTCAGTGGAAAAGTGGTGGCTTTTTTCGGGTGGAATCCGAGCATGCATGGGCCTCCCTCACTTCTCGACATTAGCTAATTAGATTAATTAGCAATAGATGAAATACATGTTATAACTATTTGAGTAGAGTAATTAGTTAGTTACTTCATGTTGTAATTAATTAGCCTAATTACTTTGTAATTAGTTAGTTAAGTGTTTAGCTAATTAATTTGATTTGTAATATTTAATTAGCTTAGAATAGTTAGTTAATTCATTTCAAGTGTTGTAATAAGTTAGCTTAATTAGCGTAGCTAGTTGGTTAGCTTATTCATTCGAACCCTCCTTCGCGAGGGCGTAATGTTGTAATAAGTGTGCCTGCGTGTGTGTATGTCTTCCAACCCCACGTCTTTCTCCCTTTTATTTAATCGCTTTCGATGGTTAGATTAGGGATCATATTTCAATTAGCATATCGCATGCTTGCATCCATTCATCTTGTCTGGCATGCACCGAAGTTCGGCACATCATTCAAACTACATTGCAATTTCAATAATTCTTTGAATACGTGTTTAACCGCATGTTGTTCAAATCGATCCATATGCCATATTAGTAGCTGAGCCTATTAAATTACATATTGCATATGTTGCAGTAGACACCTTGTATAGTTAGGATCAGGCATCTTTCTAACTAGTTTCGATTTTGGCTTGAGTACTTGGTGAGTTTTTACGCTTTAGCATACTTGCATGAGTGTAATTGCTATATTGCCATGTTTAGCATGTTTGCCATGAGGCTATGTGCTTAAATGCTAAACTCCTTGAATGCCTGTGGATGAAGGCTTGTTGTTTGAATTGGAATAATTCAACAAACGTGTGTTTTAAGCCCACTTTGTTTAGTAGCAAATCTTGTTTTAAGCCCACTATGTTTAGTGGCAAAGTCGCATCTTTAAGCCCACTTGAGGTGACAAATTCAAACATTTTTCAAAAACAAAACATGAGTTGAATTGTTCCAAATTGGGCAAACTAGTTTATACTTGCTTGTGCTCGTCACATAGTAAAGCTAGTTTAATAACCGGAATAAGAACGCATAATGTTTATAAAAACTCATATCATGATTAGTAGAGGTCAATCATTGATCGGGCGAGCGGGGGTGCTCAATTCATGACCTTCCCTCCTCGTATCGAAGTTCCTGAGCCGAGGCAACTTTGGTGATGACGAACACGTGGCCTTTGGCACAAGTCAGGGTTTCTTAAATTTTTCCAAAATAAAAACATTTAGGTAACGACTCTGTATCTAGCAAAGCAGTCCAATTATGGCATTATTTGATTTAAAATCAGTTTTCCAAAACGATTTGCCGGATTTGGACTCTTTGGTGTTTATCAGTTTCACATTTCACTTGTGAGACTAAATTCAGAACCGTGGGAGTCCGAACTGTGAGACCTTTCTTTTCAAACCTTTCTGAAAGGCGGGGCATGAAAAGAGGCGAGTCCACAACCACCAACATCAAATTTGAACCATTTTGGTAATTCATACATAATTATTCAATGCAAAATAGCATCCCCGCAACATTGCTCTTTCAAATCAATATCAAAGAAGCCTACAATTTTGGTTCTACAAGGTAGGTATATATTCGAGAAAAATAAAAATAAAAGCAACACAAAATAAAATAAATAAGATGACAATAAAGAGAGAAGCCACACCATATGTGTGTGGTTTGGCTACTACCATACACACATAGCACACAAAAACCCCAAGCGTAGATCTCTCTTTTTATTGATTTTCACTCTTCAATATTTATTCTTGCAATAAAAATCCCTACATGAAAAGTATATTTCAATAGGTAATAGAGAGGATTGGGTTTTATCTAATATCTAACATGTCCTTACTGAACAAAATAGCTTTGCACTATTTTGAGGCTTGAGTTTTGCTAAGTGCACAAAATTAGTGCATGGAAAAATATGCAGAATAGAAAGGGATCAATTTTGTGCACATAGGTGAGGCTCTATGGAATTTTTTTGGGTGGATAACAATTGAGAAACAATGTGCATAGTTGGCCTAGATTGTGGATTGAAATGCAAACACGCAATTGCCAATTTTACACTACACATCACTACCTCTTTAACTTCAAGAGAGAGAGGTGAAAGGCATTGGTCTAACACATCCTTTAGCTCTATGTTCTCAATAGTTGAGGTCAACAGACAGGTGATGAAGTCTCCTGGATGCTTTCCTTTGATCGTCTCAAATGCCAACACACCAAAGCTATAAACATCACACTTTTCAATTACATTCATTAAGTAAGCAAGCTCTGGAAAAAAAAAACGCTCACACACATGCACATGATTAAGCACTTGTTTTCTTACATTTTAGATTCTACATCAATTTACGAGAGCATAAAACTATGTTTACTTGGTGCAACATATCCATATGTGCCTGCAAGTGCACTCTAGTTTGAGGAATCTAGCTTTAAAAGCTTGGCGGTACCAATGTCTGAAATACGAGACTCGTACTCCTCATCAATCAAAACATTGTTGTTAGAAATGTCTCGGTGAACAATTGGCGGTGTGCAATCATGATGCATGTATGACAAAGCGCTTGCAATACTTGTAATAATATTGACCCGTTTAGACCAATCCAATTCTTTAGCTTCTTCATCTCTGTTGAAAATTGTAGCCAAGTTATCCCTTTCGAGGTACTCATAAACTAGAAAAGAGTGTTGAGCATGTGAAGAAAACCCGAAAAGCTTCACTATCTGTTGATGCCTAATTTCTATCAATGCCCTCACCTCATTTAAGAAATCTTTACTGTCAACCTTCTTGGATAATGGATTAAGTTCGTTCAGCGCTACTATATTAGGTGATGGTAGCTTCGCCTTATAGATAGTTCCATATCCTTCCTTTCCAATGCAATATGTGGCATCCAAATCCTTGGTAGCTTTCACAATGTCATTGTACATTGCTCTTCCATCATATATTGATATCGATAACAGATCTTCATTCGGGGGTTAGGTGTCACCCTCTTCAACTTGTGACTTTCTCTTTCTTGGATCGAAAATAATAAGAAGTCCGGTGAATGCGCCTAGAATTAAAAGCGCTCCGCAAAGAGGGAGAACGATTGTAAGAACAAGTGTCCTCTTTGCTAGAGTTTGTTTGGGCAATGTAGATGGAATTTTGCAAGGCTGCAGGCCTTTGACATTTCCACACAGACCTTTTTTCCCTGTAATGCTTCTATTGATACATTCATGAAGGCGCTGCTCATGGGAATAAGGCCTTGCAACTGATTGTATGATATATCAACAAATGCCAAGCAATGCATATCTTCAAAACCCTTTGGAATGAGACCAAAGAGATTATTGTGGGTGAGGTTCAACTTCTCCAAGCTCTACAAATTTGTGAGCTTCGATGGTATTTCTCTTATTAGAAAATTAAACTCAAATCTATTTCGGTGAGGTGAAATAACTTACCCATTTGAAATGGAATTTTCTAGCTAAACATGTTGTTGCTCAAGTTCAAGTGAAACAAATTCAGATAATTCTCTGGAATACTCGGTATTGACCCATTGAATCTATTTGTGGACAGATCAAGGTATGAAAGCCTAGTTAGTGATCTAGTTCTTGAGGTTACCACATGAAAGTTGGTTATCAAATCAAAGAAACTTCTCCAAAGAAGTCAACTTCCCAAATTCCTTTGGAATCTCCCCAACTAAACGATTTGAACCAGTCGATGTAGTTATATTGAATTTCCAAGCCCCGGTGGAATGCTACTGGTGATGTTGTTCCTCGCTAAGTTTGGGAGTGTCAAACTTGGAAACCTTTCCCAAATTTATGATAATTCACTAGAAAAATTGTTGTAACTCAAATCTATGTAGACTAGGTTTAGATAAGCACCTAAATCTTCGGATATATTTCCAATGAATTGGTTTTCATCAAAGCAAGCTTTGAATAAGCTTGAACAGTTTTTCAAACTCTGGGGAATTGTACCTGTGAGCTGGTTGTGGTTCATAGTGAAGTTTATAAGTTTACCACCTTGGAAAACCTCTAGGAGATTGCGAGAAAATTGGTTGTCATCCATTTCTAGTGTAAGCAAGTTTTTCAAATTGCCAAAAGTTGGGTTTATGCTTCATGTGTAAATGGAAGCCATAGAGTCAATGGAGAACGGCTACCACCAACCGACTAGCCAAAAGGTGAGGCACCAAAAGTCTTCAAAGGAGCTGGTGGAATAGCTAGCCATATGGGCTAGCCAAGCTCTTTGTCCTATCTCATTATGTGTATAAATAGAGAAGAGAGGGAGAGAGTTCAATGGAGTGTGGAAAACCGTGAGTGGGAAAATGTAGAGAGTGAGACAGAGAGTCCCTCTGTGTGAGGGAGGGGGAGCTCAGTGGGAGTTGAGTGAGAATGGTCTTCTCATCCATTGTAATGTCTTTGTAATCTCCATTTATAGTGAATCTCCAGTTACTCTCCCGTGGACGTAGGAATTGTCGCCGAACCACGTTAAATATCGTGTCTCCTTGGGTGTGTATATGTTTTTCTGCTTGGTATGATTTGTAGAAGGTCTTGCACGGGATCCCCGATTCCCAACAATTGGTATCAGAGCAAGGTGGTGAAAAACAGAATGTTTTTCCTGAATGGACCAAAATCAAATTGTTCAAAATTAAGTTTTGAGCATACCAGAAGGAAGGTCTCAACAAGAGGAATCCAGACCTAGAAAAACAAGCCCAAACGGAGATCAGGGTGGACCTCACGCGCTTTTGAAAATGGAGAGTGAGGACCACTCTCGGACACGTACCACACGCGTAGCGAGAGGTTGAAGATGACCACCTTTCACCAAAGCCGAAGTGTTTAAATATTATTTGAGGGATTTAACACACATGGCGTGGCTTTGGCAGAATGGATAAGGTGTTGTGGTGCGTACATGTTCAGGGGTTCAAAACCCCACAGTTGCGTACTGAAATTTATTTTTTTGGTGAAGGAAGACGCAACATTGACATAGTGGATGATATCAGCAGAGTAGGCGGGCGGGTCCAACTCAACCCAAATCCGACACATGTGGTGTCCCATCCGAATGACGTCAGCATCAAATAAGGTGGGTGGGTCCGACCCGAACCAGATCCGACCTAAGGGGGATCTAGGTAGTGACATCAACGCGACGCAGTGGTAACGTCAGTGATGACACATGGCAGGCGCCGTTAGAGAAAGAAGATGGAATTTCTCCTAGAGTTCTGGAAAATTGCAAGGAAGGCCTAATTTTTTTTCCAGAAATTGTGGTATGGCCCAGCTTTCGGGAAAGTTTTTCAGTGAGATCCCCAGAAGTGCAGTGAAGGTTGGTCCTAACCGAACGGACCATTCCGGATGCCACTGCGTGGTCAAAATAATGAGATTCTGAACAATTTTTTGAAGATTGCCAAAACATGGGAGTTTGTCATCTTCAATAATTTGAGGAAGGTTGCCAGATATTGTGGAACACTGTGGAATCATTGAAAAGGTTAGAATAGGTAGATTATGACCAGATTGGACAACCAGATGTGATGAAGAGATAGATCATTGGAGATTAGAAAAGATTAGGGTTGACCAAATGGTGGAGGGCGATCAGAGGATTGCAAAGATGATTATATCCGGAGTTGATTGGAAGGTCTAGTTCAATCAAAAGTCCATTCATCGATAGATAGATGATTGGCAACCAATACAGGCTCAGGGAAATGCTGTGGCAATTGGAGCTACTATATACGAGAATGTACTAGTGGTATGTGGACAAGTAGAACAATAGTTGTAGAGGAGCATACTAAGCGTAAGCATAGAGGTACAAAAGCACAAATGGGTACGCAAAAGTGTTGTGCTAGGTGCAGATGTACAGTGTAGAGAAAGCGTAGGTAGAGTATGCAACAGCAGGTTGTTGAAAGTTCATAGGAACTTCCAGACAGAGAAAATGAGATGGATAAAATGCAAGAGTGCGCGCCAAGGTATGGCAAGTCTCTTTTCTCTATGGTGGTTTCTTTAGTTCCATGGCAGTGGAGGATAGAGTTTATGTGAATCTATCAGGCGAGCTCGACCTAGGGAAACCAAAAGCCATGGGTACGAGCACTATGCAAGAAATTGCATAGTTGATGATGCTTTGATAGATGGAACTACTGTCAACCATCAATCTATAGAACAACAGATCAGGGATTGCAAAGGCACAAACAACGAGCATATAGGAATGCTAGAAGGTTGTTCAGAAGTGTAGAGGGCAAATGCTAATAGTTCAAAGGAAAAGCTCTGAACAAAGAAAACCGAGGACGTTGATAGGACAAACGACGAGTTTTCTGTTGCTCCAGCCATGTATTATGATGCATGGTAGTTTAATGGCATTCCAAAGAGGAGCTGCAATGTCACTAAGCACTCAAGGAAGTGTAGAGCATCCCAGGTAAGGGGTGCCCCAGGTAAGGGGTGCAGGGCATCCAATCAGGGGGTGCCAGATATCTTGGTTACACAAGTTCAAGCATATCAGGTGAAGACATCTGAGACAAGAAAGCATGGAAGAGATCTATCGGGGATAGAAGCAAAGGGCTCTCTCTAAGAGAGAATCAGAGAGTGGTGTGAGTTGAGTGACGATGTAGGATTTCCTCCTCCTCCTCTTATATCTTTGTATTTTCTCCAGTGTATTATCTCTAGCTTTAAGGGGATGGAGGCGTCTTAGTGAAGAGATGCAAACTATGCTAGATTTTGGGCATGACAGGATTAGCAACCAGTTTTGTTACGGATACAACACATCACCCCACATAAGCAGAAGGGGGTGATTATTAGGTTTCTACTCCATGTGTGAATGGAAGCCATAGAGTCAATGGAGAACGGCTACCACCAACTGACCAGCCAAAAGTAGCTGAAAGGTGAGGCACCAAAAGTCTTCAAAGGAACTAGTGGAACAACTGGCCATATGGGCTAGCCAAGTTCTCTGTTCTATTTCATTATGTGGAGAGAGAGTTCAGTGAAGTGTGGAAAACCATGAGTGGGAAAATGGAGAGAGTGAGACAGAGAGTCCCACTATGTGAGAGATGAGAGCTCCCTCTGTGTGAGAGTGAGAGCTTAGTAGGAGTTGAGTGAGAGTGGTCTCCTCCTCCATTGTATTCTCTTTGTAATCTCTGTTTATAGTGAATCTCCAGTTACTCTCCCGTGGATGTAGGCATTGAGGCCGAACCACATTAAATATGGTGTCTCCTTAGGTATGTGTGTGTTTTTCTGCTTGGTATGAATTCTAGAAGGCCTTGAGAAGGATCCCGATCCCCAACACCAAATTCATGTGGAATGGGACCGGAAAGTTGGTTGGAACGAAGGAAAAGAATTTCTAACCTAGACAAATTGCCTAATGAAGCAGGAATAGGAACCTTGAGTTGATTTTCGCTTAATTCCAGATCATTGAGGAACTTCAAATTCCTAGTTCTTTAGGAATTGAACCAGAGAGTTGATTATTCCAAGGATATCGGAGTGTTAGGGTGCTCAAATCACCAAAAGATATTGGAATTAAGCCAGTAAGATTGTTGGTTTCAAAGCTTAGGCTCTGGAGTGATTTCAACTTTCCTATCTCTTGTAGAATGGAACCAGATAGGTGATTGTTGAACAAGTGCAACACAATTAGCTTATTCAAGTTTCCAAGAGTGGAAGGGATGAGACCTATATCCACGTCAAGCTCGACAAGATTGACAAGGTTTCCCATTTTCGAGGGATGTGACTAGAAATATCATTCTCATAAAGATATAGAGGAGCCAAGTTTCTCAAATTTCCTAAAGAAGAGAGAATGGGTCCAGAAAGACTGTTGGTGTACAAAGCAAAGCTCAGTAAAAGACTTTAACTGGCCTATCTCTTGTGGAATTAAGCCATTCAATTGATTTTCGACTAGGTGGAGAGTGTCAAGATTTGTTAATTGGCCGATTTCTAGTGGGATGTTTCTCGAGAATTGGTTGATGGACAAATCAAGATAGATGAGTTTGGAGAGGGAGCCAATTACAGGTGGGATGACACCAAAGAGGTTATTCATGCTCAGATCGATATATGCAAGATTGGGAAACAATGAAAATGTAAATTTGTCGAGCGTACAATTTGGACTTGAATTTGTGACGTTGAACCTATTGACTCTTCCATCGAAGTTGCAAGTAACTCCAAACCATCTTCATGGGCCGGCAGTTATTGAGATGTTCTCATGAGGTGGAAAAACCCATGAAGTTAGCAAGGAATGATTTGTGCTTTGTATGGTGGCTTTCCATGTGATGAGAGCATTAGGTTCTTTAATAGAAGCAGAAGTAATATTAATGGTTGAAAAAAAGAGTGTAACAAACAGGACTAAGGAAACAAGACAGAGTTGTTTCTCTAACAGTCCCATTGTTTGTCCCTTTGATGAACTAATGGGTAGTTTAAGGCTCTAATTTGTATACACATTTTTCCACTAGTATATTTTCATAGTAGACTGAAAATAGAAGTCTTTTTGTTCAGATATGCAATAGAATAAGTAAAAAGAAGAACATATGTAATAATAAGAAGTCTTTCAGATTGTGGCTTCAACACATGCATAGTTTACACATGGTTCCTGGTTCAATTCTTCTCAATGGCAATTTGAATATTTTTTAAAGCAATTTTTTTGTAGAATGTTAAGAGTTTCCATTTCTCTTCCATTCCATCACTAGTTTTGGGGAAGTGCTCTACAAATTGTTGCTTTTAATTACAATATTCTACTTAACTGGACGTATCTCCACTCGATTCTGATGTCATTTGGGAATAAAAGCATCCTTGGAACTATGCTAATGGTTAAAAAAGCTAGTACAGTACATGAATTTTTTATTGCAGATGGGACATTTTGTATTTTGTTATATGTGAACTTTGGTTAAAGTGTTTTTCTTCATTGTGCTAGGGAAATTTGTCGAAATAAAAGTTTGTACAAGCCCGGTCCAAAGTGTAGATGGATTTGCTCTAGTCTGGTTAGAGTCCGACCTTTATTACAAATTCCCTTACCCAAACCTGAACTTTGAATTTATTTCAAAAATTTAAGTCTAGCTCAGGTTACTCGAATTTAACACAAAAATTAATTTATTGTGTTGTGCATTGAGTTGTCTTTAACCAATTCATTGTACTTGAAAAGGTGAAAAAAATTCTCAAAAACTACAAACATGGAACATAAAAGGATTTGTTTGAGTTGTGTATGAGTAAGCTTGAACAACTCTCAACATAATTTGAGTTAAGTTAATGCTAGTGCTACATGCACCAATTAGACCATTTGTTAGCACACTAATTAGAACACTAATTGGTCCATATAGCATTATTCGTTAAGCTAAACAATCTCTCAATCTAACGAAACTTACCCGAATTGCACACTAACTCTGGCGTATAATTCGAGTTAAGTTAAACAATCTCTCAGGCTATGTTTGGTTGGAGGATTTGGGAAGGAATTTGGAAAAGAAAAAGGAAAAGGTAGGTGAAATGTAAATAAAATACACATATATTTCACTTAGTTTCACACACCTTTCCTCCCCCCTCCCCTCTTTTTTTTTTTTTTTTTTTCTTTCTTTCTTCCCAAATTTCTCAACCAAACACATCATCAATCTAATAAAACCTGCCTGAATTGCATAGTAACTCTGGCATATAAACAAGGGCATTGGTCTTTGTATATCTGGGGTAAAAAAAGCAATGGTCGTTTATCTTGTAGCTACATAGGAGTCTCAAGTCAAGTCAACGATTTTTAATCATATAAAACTACTAGGAAAAATGCTATGTGAAACTGGAGGTTTTGGATTGACCAATTCAAGGCAGTAGAACACTTGGTAATGGCCTAAGGATTAACATTTCAGGTCTTAAGTTTGAAACTACTTCGGCCAATCTCCTGCCCATAGTGTAGTTGGTTAGGAGTGTTACGTCCCTACTTGTAGCCAATTCCGCAAACAAACTTGGTTTAGTCGCGTTGTATTTTTTTCCCTATTTTTTGGTCTTCCCGATCGAGAGGGGAAAACTACACTCAAACGGAAATCCCACACTCTTAGTAGTTTGGTTTGTCTGCAAAAGTACTGGGAGGTGTGTTTTCATGCTCGGGCTTAATTTCCAGCGCTCGAGCGTAGACCCTGGTTAGGAACACCCATTTAAGTGGCACCGTTCGAGCGTAATTTTTTTCCTATTTTTTGGTCCCTACTTGTTGCCAATACAAAGTGTTCATCTTCAGTGGAATCCAGTGATTCAAGCATGGAGTATTCGAAGGAGATTCAAAGTTGTACGTGGTCGTTGATTTGACATGGATGTTGTTGATTTGATATCAAGTTGATCAATTCCAAAACAAAGGCGGTGGTGAAAGAGATACAGATTGTTGAAGAAAAATTGATTGAGTTTGGGTAATTTGTTTTGGTAAATTTGTATTCTTTCTTTCTTTCATATTGGATTGATTAGTGGCGTTTCGCCCGTGATTTTTTAATCACAATTGGAGGTGGTCCAATTGTGGTTTTTCCACGTAAAAATAGGTTGTGTCGATTTATTGATTTTGAAGTAACAATCTAAATCACTTTCGTATGGGCTAGATGATTTAGATTGTTAGTTTTAATTGTTTGCGAATTGTTGCATTTAATTCTAGTCTGAATCACGAATCACTTAGGTTTTTCAATTGGTATTCGAGCAAGTTACTCTTTGTTTTTATCAAAACTATAGGAGTGTGATTTTGTGTGATTTGTGATATGTATTCAATTCGTGAAGATAACTCGACCCATAGACCTCTGTTACTTGATGGTACAAGCTATTCTTATTGGAAAACTTGTATGAGGGCGTTTTTAAAATCTATTGATGAGAAGGTTTAACACTGTGTGATCTATGGATGGAGTGAACCTATTGTCACCGTTGATGGTGTTGATATCCCCAAACCACTTGATAAATGGGACACAATTGATTATCAAAACTCGAGTTGGAACAGTAAAGCTCTCAATTCTCCCTTTTGCTCCATCGCACCAGAAGAGTTTCGTCGTATTTGCACGTGTGAGGTAACAAAAGAGGCTTGGGCCATTCTTGAAACTATTCACAAGGGTACTACTTCTGTTAAAAGATCAAAACTTCAAAGTCTCACCTTCTCTTTTGAAACTCTTTTTATGCGTGATGATGAGACGTTTGATGATTTTTATGCTAAACTTAGTGAGATCATGAATTCTTGTTTCACACTCGGTAAAAAAATCCCTGAAGCTAAGGTTGTTGGAAAAATTTTGAGATCATTAACCGAGAGGTTTCAATCAAAAATGAGAGCTATTGAGGAGGCTCAAGATGTTGAGAACCTCAAGCTTGATCAGTTAGTTGGAAACTTGCAGAGTTTTAAAGCCCACCAGATTTCTAAGAAAAAACAAAAAGATAGTGTGGCTTTTACTAGTGCTCATAAGACTGCTAGGACCCCTGAGATTGAGTTTGATCTAGAGTCCGAAATGACGTCTATGTTTACCAAACAGTTCAAAAAAATTTAAAGAAAAAAAAGACTAATTTCAAGGACTCTAGTTCAAAAGATAAGGGTAATGAAAAATCCAAAACTTTTCCACCAAAAGGTGCTCCAAAAACTGAGAAGAAGACTGTGAAGGGGCAAGGTGTTAAGTGTTATGAATGTCAAGGGTTTAGTCATATTGCTCTTGAATGTCCATCAAAAAAGAACCGAAATAAGGTCTATACAGTGACCTAGGATGATGAAAGTGGGTCAGAGCAAAAACCCGAAGAAGTTGAATCCGATGAAGACGGAGATAGTACCTACATGGCATTCTGGTCTACCTTCACTCAACAACCTCTAAAGCCAATTGAGTCTGCTCGTGGTCAAAGTCTGCACCGTGCTCCTACCTTTGATGGGAGTAATTACTTATTCTGGAAGATCAGAATGAGGATGTATCTTAGAGCTCATGACCATGAAGGTTGGCGAGCAATTGAAGAGGATGTTGAAAGTGCTAACAATCCGAGCAATCAAAAGAGTTTTGAATACCATCCGCGAAGTAATTTCTAAAGAAGAACAACAGCAGATTGCTCACTACACAAAGGCCAAAGATGCATGAGACATTCTTAGTCAATTCCATGAAAGAGGAGAGTCATCTTCACAACCATCCATCAACTTTCATGCCTTAGTTGCTAGACTAGATGAGATCAAGGAAAAAGTGAAGCAAAAAGAAGATGATGAAACCTCAAAAGACAACGAAGAGATTAATGGTAATGACCTACAACAAGCTTATGAAAAGCTTTACAATGAATCTCTGAACTTGTCCAAAATCAATGACAAACTCATTTTCAGGCTCAAAGCATGTGAAAGCGAGAATATCCAGCTAAAGGGAGAGATTGCAATAACAAAAAAGGATGTCATCAAGATCTCCAATGACATACAAGATCTATATGGAAAACTTCTATCTTGTGAGACCGAAAGGAATGAACTTCTGAAAATCTATGCCACATATGAAGAGAAGATTGAAATCCTTAAGATATCACAAGCTGCATTGGAAAAGCTGGTTGGTCAGAAAGAGGAAGAACTCAAAGATGCTAGAGCCACGATTGATATGTGGAACAAAGGGTTAATGATAATGGAAGACATCATCAGGTCTTAATAAATGAGTTGTGACAAAAGTGGCATAGGCTATGGTGATGTAACATTTCACAAGGGACAGGCCTCTACATCACATGACATCAAGACTCAAGCAAAGGAAAAGGTGAAGGTTCAACAGGGTGATCACTCTCTTTATCAACCTAAAGGGGGTAAGATCAACAAAAGGGAGGTAAAACCTGTGTTTGTTTGTCATCATTATGGTAGGTATGGCCACATTCGCCCTTATTGTTTTGAGTTGTTTGGTAAGGTTCCTCAAAAAATTAGAAATTCTAATACTTTATGGGTTAGGAGACAACCTTACATATCTAGTTGGAACACCAAGATTCATGATGGTGTTCACAATGCTCAGACGTTTACCAAGATTGCTAGTCTTGCTTCTGTTAAGACCAAAAAGATATGGGTGAGAAAGAGTGACTTAACTTGTTTTGTTGTTCACACTACACTGAAAGCACATGACTCACACATGTGGTATCTTGATAGTGGATGCTCTCGTCACATGTCTGGTGACAAATCCTACTTCACATCTCTTGAAAAATATGAAGGAGGAATTGTTACCTTTGGAGATGGTGGCACTTCTAGAGTCATTGGAAAGGGCTCTATAAGAGTAGCTGGTCTTCCTAAGCTCGAAAATGTAGTCTTAAAGATAATTTTTTTAGCATTAGTCAAATGTGTGATTCCCATCATGAAGTATTGTTTTCAAAAAAATAAATTGGAAATTTTGGATAAGAATGGAAATACTGTCATGCATGGGATTCGTACATCTGATAACTGCTATGGGATTGTTACCACTAATGATCTCACTTGCCACTTGGCCGTCATAAGTAACCTTAACCAGTGGCATCAAATATTAGGTCACATGAATTTCAAAGATCTAACTAAGATAGCCAACAAAGAGCTTGTGAGAGGAGTACCCAAAATTGGTAGGAAGGTGACCCATGTATGTGGACCATGTCAACTTGGGAAGCAAACTTGTGCCCCTCATAAAAAGGTAAACAACTTCACAACCAAACATCCTCTTGAATTTGTTCATATGGATCTTATGGGACCGACTCGCATTGAAAGCATTGGAGGTAAAAGATACATTTTTTTAACTGTGGATAACTATATTGGTTTTTCATGGGTTAATTTTTTAAGAGAAAAAACGGATACGTTTGATGCTTTCCAGTCCTTAATCCTTAAAATCCAAAATTAACAGGGTGTTTCTATTGGGCGTATCATAAGAATCCGAACTGATCATGGTCGTGAATCTGAAAATAGCTCATTTTCAGATTTTTGTGATATGCATGGAATTAAGCATGAGTTTTTTGTACCCATTATTCCGTAGCAAAATGGAGTTGTTGAGAGGAAAAACAGGGTAGTTCAAGAGATGGCTAGGGTCATGCTCCTTAGCAAGAAAGCTCCTTCAAAGTTCTGGGCAGAAGCCTTAAATACTGTTGTTTATGTTGTGAATCGTGTGTATTTAAGGCTTGGCACTTTACAAACTCCATATGAATTGTAGAAAGGGTTTAAACCTAATGTAAAATACTTCAAAACTTTTAGGAGTAAATGTTACATTTTCAAAAATAGAGAGCGTTTGGGCAAATTTGACTCCCGAAGTGATGAATGTATTTTTCTAGGGTATTCAACCACTAGTAGAGCTTTTCATGCCTATAACATGCATACTTTATCTTTAATGGAATCAATCAATGTGGTTGTAGATGACGCAGGTTCGCCTACTCTAACTATATATGAGGAAGAAAATGGTAAGTCTCTAATCTTGGCTACTGTACCACAAAGTCAAAGAGAAGCACAGGGTCAAGCCCAAGTAGGTGAGCCAACACCAACTTCTATGGTAAGTCTGAGTCCAAAGAGTGTACAAAAAAACACCACTTCTGATACTTCAATCACTACCAGTCTAGAGTTAAAACCATCAACAAGGGTAAAACTGAATCATTCGGTTCAATAGGTGATTAGAAGTGTCTCAAACCGAATGAAAACTCGAAAACAAATTCAGGAAGAGGTATCTCATATGTGCTATGTTTTGTTAATTGAACCTAGCAATAAAAAAGAGGCCTTACTAGATGATAGTTGGGTTAATGCAATGCATGAAGAATTAGGTCAATTTGAACGTAACAAAGTTTGGACTCTTGTTCCCAGACCTAGAGACCTGAATTTGATAGGTACCAAGTGATATTTAAAAATAAATCTGATGAGAATGGTACTGTGGTTAGAAATAAAGCTAGGTTGGTTGCTCAAGGCTATACACAAGTAGAGAGTGTTGACTATGATGAGATGTTTGGCCCTCTTGCACATCTTGAATATATTTGTATTTTACTTGGTATTACATGCTTTTTAGGATTCAAACTGTTCCAAATCGATATGAAAAGTGCCTTTCTGAATGGGTACTTGAAAGAAAAGGCTTATGTTGAGCAACCAAAAGGGTTTGAGAGGCCAAAATGCCCAAACCATATCTACAAGTTAGACAAGGTGTTATATGGGTTGAAACAAGCCCCTCGAGCTTTGTACAATAGACTTACTACCTTTCTTCTTGATAATGATTTTCAAAGGGGTAGTGTGGACAAGGCCTTATTTGTGAAACATACTAAGTTTTATATACTTGTTACTCAGATTTATGTTGATGATATTGTGTTTGGATCCACTTCTGATTCTCTTGTGAAATATTTTTCGGATTGCATGACACATGAGTTTGAGATGAGCATGATGGGGGAGTTGTCTTTCTTCTTAGGTCTTCAAATTAACAGTCACCTTCGGGTATGTTTGTTTCTCAGACCAAGTATGTTAAAAATCTTGTGAATAAGTTCGGTCTAGAGTCAGCCAAACATGCTAGAACCCCCATGAGCACCAGTCTTCACCTCTCTAAAGACTCCACTGGTACTGATGTTAATCCTACTCTTTACAGAAGCATGATAGGGAGTCTTTTGTATGTGTGCCCTTTACCAGGCCTATCCTAAGGATTCTCATTTTCTTGCTGTCAAGTGCATTATTAAGTATGTTAGTGGGACTTTGGGGTTTTGGGGTCTAGGATTTGGTTTTGTACCGACATTACAGCCGAGATCACTGGTTTTTCTAATGCCGATTAGGCAGGGTGTGCTGATGATAAGAAAAATACATCCGGAGGGTGTTTCTACCTAGGGAATAATCTAGTTGTGTGGCATAGCAAAAAGCAGAATCCCATCTCTCTTTCGACTGCTGAGGCCAAGTACATTGCTGCAGGGAATTATTCTGCACAAATGTTGTGGATGAAGCAAATGCTTCATGATTATGGTATAAACCAAGACACTCTCACCCTTTTATGTGATAATACAAGTGCCATTAGCATCTCTAAAAATTCAGTCCAACACTCTCACACCAAACATATTGACATTCGCCATCATTTCATTCGAGAGTTAGTTGAAGAGGGCCTTGTCGTTCTTGAACATGTACTAACTGAGCATCAAAAATCTAATATTTTTACAAAACCCCTTGATCTTCTTCGGTTTGAGTTCCATAGAAAGACCTTTAGTGTAGTTCTCATTAACTAGAGTGTGACTTGTTACTTGATTAAGTGAGAGTGATTGGTCTTTTATGTACTTGGATGCTAAATCTCATTGTCATTGATTCTTGCCATCTTTGCACTTAGACTTATATGAACACTTCTCATGCTGCTTGCAAGATTTCATTTATCTGTGTTCATAGCTCATTCTGAATGCTCATGCTCATTGAATTCATGATCTCATTCTATACACATTCTTGAGATAAATTGTTGCAGGGGTTTCCGCATATGTGATCATTTCTCTCTATGGACTTCTAACACTGTCTCTTATACATTTTTAGAAAAATTGACCTATACTGGCATATTATGGGTGATGTTGAGCCTCTTAACTATCCACCAACTGTTTTCACTTCCACGGTTTCTCCCTCACTTCTTTGAAGTCTGGTCATTAGGAAAAGGCTACCTCAGAGGCACTAACCAGGCCATCCTTATTGTTTCCATGCTTCTCTGGTTTGGTCTCCACACTCTTGAGCGTAAAAGCCACCAGTGAGTGCCCACAAGAAAGAAAAATCAAAAAATTAAAAATAAAAAAAAGGGACTCATTGATTGAAGGGGAGCCTCCGCTTTTACTCAACAAATACTCCTTAATTTCTAGTGGTTTGAATTTTCTCAGTGATGTTTAGATACTCTTCTCAGAGGTCCAGCCAGCCGATCACTACTAGGATTAACTCTAGAACCGTGGCCTCTCAAGGATTGCACACACACACACATTCATTATGTGAGTTCTCATGTTTGTCTCTGAGTTATGCATTCATGTGTTACTTATGATCATTGATCTATGTTTACCTGTTCTGTTCATGATATTGCGCTTCATATTGTCCAACTTGCGAGATTGCGAACTTCATGTATGTGGATTATCTCATCTTAGCATCACGTTCTTGCTATTGTGCTAATCCCCTCTTGTTGCAGGTCCAACTTGACTGTGTGAGTAGTTTTTATAGGCTCAGCAGGGTGTGTTTTTTATCTTGTTATTTTTTCCTCCCCCGCTCGAGCGGCAACTCTCACGCTCGAACGGATAATTCACTCATCCAGTACTTTTGCAGAGGCACCAAACTTCTGGGAACTTGTTTTTTGCACTCGAGCGCATGAGTCTTAGCTCAAGCGAAGCCACCCGCGTAAGTAATCACACGCGAGCGGGTAAACCCACGCTCGAGTGGATTGCACTACTTTAAAATCCCAGCCCTCATCATTTCAACTCATTTTTTCCCCTAATCCACTCGTCATCTTTCTCTCCGCTTGGGCTTGCTCTCTTCTCATGCTGTTTACGCTTTGGATTGGTTTGTACTTGCTTGTCTTTACCCTCTTTTAGTCCTTTATCTCCACCTGTGGCATGTATTTATTCTTTTTCCTCATTTGTTTCTATTTTTTATTTTTAGTTTTATTTGCCTCGGTTTAGGGCTCTGGTTTTGTTTTCTGATTTTTTTTTCTCTCTTTTGTGTCTGTATTTTTCTCTCTTATCTCTGTGTGCCACGTAATTGTTATATCTATTGTGTTTGGATTTTTCTCCTCTGTTTTGGGTTATTTGCATTTGAGAGTGGAGAATAGGCTTATCTATATTTATCTTATGTTTTGTTCATTGTGAATGTGCCTACTATCATGGTGTGTGCTTCATTTGCTTATACATGTTGTCTCTTGGTTTCATTACTAATGGTTTTGTTTTTTTTTATTTGGTTTTTGGGGGGTGGGTGTTTTTATCTTGATGGGGTTGATGTGTCATTGGTATTAGCCATGTCCACATCCAAACGCTGAAAGTCCACAGCCAACTACCCACCGTATAACCCCGACCGTTTTCTGTCTGCAAAAAAAGCCAAGCCCTTTAGGGAATTTCATACCTTTAGGACTGTCTACCTAGAGCGCAATGTTCAACCCAATACATTTGAGTCCATACCCATTCGGCCGGTGTTTGATCCATTGAGGGTTGACCTTGTTCTTTCCTTTTCCGGTTGTCAAAACCTTGACTGGGTCCAGGAGTTCTATTGCAACATTGAGGGGGTTGATGATATTGGTCCTTCTTTCAAGACCTGGGTACGGTCTAAGGAAATAACTGTTACTCAAGACTCAATCTGTGAGCTCTTAGGCATAGGCGTTGTCTATCGTTGTCACTATCCATTTCTTGCCCGACCCACTTGTGACTTCAATCCCGTGGCCTCCGACTTATGTGGTGCATCTAAAACTTGGATCAAATGTGCCTTAATCAAGCAAAATGAACTCATCCCCTGCTTTTGATTGCTCACCCTCATTGTCTGTGCCAACATCATTGTCACCACCGACAGTTTCGAAATCAACCAAGATCAAGGTTATATTCTCTATTGCATAGATCGCCAGCTACCCATCAATCTTGCCACCCTAGTCATCCAAAAGATGGTAGCTGCTTTTGAGAAAAAGTCATTGGTTTACCTTATGGTTTCCCTATAAACCATCTTCTCACCAAACTCGAGGTCCCTACCCTTGACGAAGATGAGTTTGCCTTCCCTATCAAACCATTCACTAAAAAGACCATCTCCCAAAGTCAGTCGCATGTTAAGGGGGGTCCTTTTGGGATGGGTGGTTCTGATACAAGTGAAGATCCTTTGGCCAAGGAAGCTGAGTTTGATGTCGTCGCTGCTGCTGCTGGTGAGGGGGAGCAACCTCCTCCAGCTCGATCTATCAGGGGCCAACTGTGCCAGTTTGAGCATGCCATGTTTTCTGGCTTTGATCGTTTGGAGAGTCGGATTGACATCTTTGATGCTCATCTCGCCGATTTGGAGACCTCCACAGACACACGGCTCACTACCTTAGAGGCATCTTCTGGCCGCGTTGAGTAGTCTGTTGATCAGTCCTCCATGCACCTTGCTCAGATTTTGTCCCTGCTTCAAATGTTGTAGCCTCCACCACCGTCAGATCAGTGATTTTTGTTGCTCCTTGGACAGTGTTTCTCTTCTCTTGGACAGTTTATTTTTCTTTTCCCCGTTTTGTCTTTATTTCTTCTCTTTCTTTTCTTGCCTTGTTTATCCTGCTTTTGTTATTGGCTTGTCTCCCAAACAAGTTTTTGCTAGTTATTTTGTTTTGCTACTACCACACTCAGGGTTTTTGGCATGGATATTGGATTGAGGGGTATTATGGGTTATATTGGAATAGATATAGATATATTTGGCTTATGTCTCCCAGTTTATCTTATTATCCTATTTCCACAGTTTTGGTTTGTGTTTTGTTTACACAAGTGGTTAGTTTAAAGTGTTTCTAAACTAATTTGTCCACAGGTTGGTTTGTAGTGTTTGTTTCTCTTAGGTAGTGTGTCTAGTGCATATGTTTGTTACGAAAAATGGTTAGAAACTTTTGTTCGGGAATTGACAAATAGGGAGATTGTTAGGGTCCCTACTTGTTACCAATTCCGCAGACAAACTTGATTTAGTCAAGTTATATTTTTTTTCTTGTTTTTTGGTCTTCCCGATCGAGCAGGAAAAGCTACGCTCAAGCGAAAATCTCACACTCTCTGTAGTTTGGCTAGTCTGCAAAAGTGTCGAGAGGTGTGGTTTCATGCTCAAGCGTAATTTCCAGCTCACGAGCGTAGACCCTGGTTAGGAACACGCATTTAAGTGACACCGCTCGAGCGACAAGTCCTGCCTTCGAGCGGAGATCACGTATCTAACTGCTATAAATCTACAATTTGTTCTAGCTCTAGGGTACGACTTCCAAATTCTCTTTTTAGGTTTTATGGCTTTCTTCTGGAGGTTATTTGCTAGTTTTCCTTTGATTTTTGTAGGTGTTTATTCATGGATCAAGAGAGTTAATTCAAAGGGTTGTTGGTTTGATTTTCTCAATACAAAGTGTTCGTCTTTGGTGGAATCTGGAGATTAAATCGTGGAGTATTCGACAAAGTTCGAAGCTGTACATGGTCGTTGATTCGACATGGATGTTGTGGATTCGACATCAAGCTGATCAATTCCAAGACAAAGGCAGTGGTGAAAGAGATACAGATTGTTGAAGACAAATTGATTGAGTTTGGGTAATTTGTTTCGGTAAATTTGTATTATTTCTTTTTTTTCATAGTGGATTGATTAATGGCGTTTCGCTTGTGGGCTTTTAATCACAATTGGAGGTGCTCCAATTGTGGTTTTTCCACGTAAAAATCGGTTGTGTCGATTTATTGATTTTGAAGCAACAATCTAAATCACTTTCGTATGGGTTGGATAATTTAAATTGTTAGTTTTAATTGTTTGGTAATTGTTGCAATTAATTCTGGCCCGAATCACGAATCACGTAGGTTTTTCAAGGAGGTTAAGCCTCAAGTTGTTGTTACCACACACTTGGTGTGAGTTCGATGGTCCCCATTGTGTGAGTCATGACTTGAGTGAAACTTATTTTGGGGGATCGATGTAAGTTTTCAAGTTTTGGTCACTTGCTCAGAATGGAAAACAGGAGATATTGGTGATCTCTGCAAGTGGCGCTGCCTTGGACATGCAGGAGAGTGAGAGGATTTTCCTATTAAAAAAAAATGTGCTCTAACGCATTATTTTCTGCAAAAGAGTCGTGTGCCTGTGGAAAGAAATCCACACCCACAGTTTGAAATTAAGTAAAGTGGTCTAGTTTTTAAATAATTTTTATTTATTTATTTTAAATAAATATCAAAAATTAATATGGTTATAGTTATCGGATCGATTTGATTTTTTTTTTTTTATTATTTTTTTAATGAATGATTAACAGATTGTGATCTAAAAAATAAATAATACCAGTCGTGGTACTTGTGGTGGACGACATGGGCCCAAACAACACCAACAAACTTGTCCTATAAATGTATATAAAAGTATTATGAATATGTGAAAAGTGTATTAAAATTATAAATATTTTGATGTTTTATGTTCTTTATTGATATCTTTTGGGGCTATCATTAGCAATATCTTAATTTTTCTCTTAAAAAAAAATGTATTACAAGAAGGGTAACACTAGGGGTGGCAATGGGCCCTTTTTTCTCTTAATTTTTTCTTAAAAAAAATGTATTACAAGAGGGCATTTTTTATTTATTTATTTATTTATTTTTAAACTTCTTATAAGAAAGAGTAATGGTGTGGTGTCATATATGTCTTTGCAGGCAAAATTATATTGCCCTTTGTGCTTGTATTTGAAATTCAATTTCAAGTCAAAATTTCAAAATAAATAAATAAAATTGATAAGAGAATAAATTACTTCGTCGCCATTAACTTCTCAGGCAACATCCCTTGAGCAATGGTCTAGCAGTTGGATATCATCTAGTTAATATCTTAAATTAGATTGCCATTTTATTGTACTTCATCTTTTGATAAATAACTTCTACATTTCATACTGTCTGTACGGGGAGGAAATAATTCTCCTCGTATAATCCTGTTGACCAAGTCCACGCTCCTCCGTACGACGTCGCTTTATCACCTGAAAACACAAACGTGAGCTAGCCGGCGGGTGTGTGCCGGAAACCTCTCCGATGCCTAAGTCAGTAAGCTTGACAAATAGACAAAGTTTTATGCTCTCAGAAAGAATTATGTTTAATTACCTCCTCCAAGGTGATGTTTGTGGGTTTTTATAAGTTTCCCGTGGCACAATCCTAGTAGGACTTGTATTTCTCCATGCAGAGTCCTCCTAGGATTCATACTCCTAAGGATAATGCTTATCCTTTTACACCCTCCCCCACTGCTTAAACCAAGTGGGATGGTTTCCTCCATGGCCGAACTACCATTTGACCGAAATAAAACTTGGCTGTACTGAGCCACCGAGTGGACCTAACTCATTCATAGTTCGGTTCTTTTATCTTCCCTTTCTTATCTCGGTTTTCCATGTAGAACCCATAGTACGGTTTTAGACCGAGCCAACGACTTTCGACCGGTATAACCCCAAGACCGGCACAACTCCAAGTTGCTTTCGGACCGAAGTACCTCTATAGTCACTGTGCCGAAGTAACTTTGTCCCTCTTTATGCCGGAATAGCTTTGCCTCTCCTCGGCCGGAGTAACCCTGTCTCTCCTGGGCCGGAATAACCTTGCGACCTTTTCACCAAGTCCTTGGCACTTTGGGCCACGAAGCCTACCACATAGCTCGGCCCAATTTTTACCAAAAATTACCCTCTCAATTGCCCCTTAATTCCATCTGCATAGCATGATTGGGATTACCAGTCTACCAGCCGAGCTGGCGTCGTTTTAAGCTTTTTCAGCCGAGCTAAAAATACTTTAGCCTTTCCAGCCGAGCTAAAAACTCTCGAACTTTTAAGCCGAGCTAATTTTACTCCAGGCTCCGTTTTGTCCGGTCAAAAACGTCTCTTCAATCATAGCGTCTGTAACGCTTCCCATTCCAGTGACACGTGGCAGGCTCTGATAAGCTGTGGCCAACTGTCACGCCGCCCTGCAGAAATTTTGTACAGTTCCCGCCTTTTCTCTCTCTCTTATTTCACAAAACACTCTTTTCTTTTTTGAACCATTCACCCATTCTCTTCACCTTCTCTTCTCCCTTATTTCCTGAGCCCCTGAGCTTTGAGCTTGCTGTGTTCGTGCCTCCATTGCTGCCATTGCCTCCATCTCTTAGCTTCTCTCTTACTCGGGTAAGCAAGCCTATCCTTCTTGCTCTTTTGCCTGTTTTATCATCTGTTTTTGTTTTGTATGCTTTTTGCAAATACTTTTCTCCATTTGTTGCTTTTGCTTCCGTATTTTTATGAAAAAACCAGTAGAACTTCATGTGTGTATGAACTATTATGTAGAAAAACCAGTCTTAGATCCAAAATCACATAGCAACCGAACTAGGATCCTGTTTGCCCCAAATAGGTAGATCTCTGTAGTCAATAACCGAAGTAAGATCACCAAGTTTTGAATATAGCAAACTAGGAACCTCGGTTGTCAACCGAACTAAGCTTTTTGGGGCCAAGCCGGCTTTCTTGGTTCCTAAACCGAACTCAGAAAGCCGCCCCTAGAGGCTTAACCGAAGTAACTCTATTCACACTGCAACCGATTTAGGCCTTGGGGCTACACCAGCTTTCTTAGTTTTTTAGACCGAACTCAGAAAGCTGCCCCTAGACGTTAAACCGGTCTACCGAGCAAACTGCTCAAACCGAGCTGCCAAACCTTTTGTTGAACCGAGATAGAACCAGTTTTTTGAGGCCGAAGTAGGGCTTTTATACCTTGCTTTTAAATTGTAGCACGGTCCGTTGATCAGTGCTTTAACCCCCTCTGTTTTTTACTTTGCAGACTTAGGTTACCCAGGCACTCCTGCGTGCGCTCAACCGAGCTACTGAGCACGATTTTTGCACCGATATAAATTATAAGTAAATTATACATCAGATGGGTAAGTATAGGTATCTAGTTGAGACCCCTGGTGGCATGGCCGAATTTAGGAAAGATTACCAAATTCCTGATGACGTCCACCTGGTGTTGGCCAAAAAAGATGTTATTCCTTGGGAAAACGAAGGCTTCGTCCCTTTTACCCTTCAATCCATAATAGAAACCGGACTACGGTTCCCTGTCCAACCATTAATCTGTGAATTTCTTAGGCAGACTAGATTATGCCCCACCCAACTGTCCACCAATACATACCGCATTATAATGGGGATGGCCGCACTGAACCACCAAACCGGATTAAACCTTGGCCTGGCCGAAATATTCCATCAATACTCCATCGGCTCAAAAGATGCTGGGTGGGTCTATTACCTTAGGATTCGCCGCCGCCGAGAGAAGATAGTTAAACACACACCGGACAAAGATCTTAATGACGACTATTTTTTCTGGGTCTCTGGGAACTTTGAGGACTTTCAAGCCCAAATTCCTGGCCGACCTATAAATTGGAAAAAGGGAGAGCCCGGTAATTTGACTTCGGTCTTCTTCATTGTATTTTATTTCGGTTTTTTTGTCTATTGACCGAACTAACACTTCTCTTTTTTGTAGATTTCGCCCACCTCCGTTCCCTATATAGCTATCCCAACCTTGCGATTTTGCGAGCCGCACTACGGTGTCAAGAAAGGAGTTGGGCTAAGCTTCTAAACTTTGAGCCGACCTACCGGTACAGCGGTCGCCGAAAAGCAAGAGTAACCGATTTCCTTCTTGAGGAAGCACCAGAACCGGACCCAACCTTACCCGAAATACGACTTGTCCCATTAACTACTGAAGAAGAGATGGCAAAGAAAAGCAGAGTTAGGGCCCTTCTGACCGCAACAACCAGAGCCGAAGTACCACCAACGATTGAGGCGCAGCCTGCCGTTGTGGCCCTCCCTTCTCAACGGCCTTCTTCGTCTCGCCCTTCCAAACGCGCCCGATCTTCATCGACCGAACAGCAACTTGTCGATGAGGTTGAATCCATTCCCCAGAGTCCTCAGCCTTCCCCCCAACCGGAGCAAACTGTCCGAGCTGAATCTCCGAAGTGGGCTCCGCCGCTGACCTTCAACGACCGAGACATCAAAGCTACTGACTCGGTCGTGGCTGAAAAAGATCACCAATTGGCCTTTAACCTGGCCAAAAGTGTGTGCCTCCCCAAGGACATGGAGCACCACTTAAAGTAATTGAACACCGAAATGAAGTCAATTCGGTCTGCTTCCAAGTCCATGATTTTGGTAAATGGCTCTGTCCATTTTTTCTTGTTTGAATTTTCCAACTTTTACTTCGGCTTAAGAGAAGTCTGTGTTTTGCCAGGCCTTACAGAAGAACAACATTACTTACAAGAAAGTCCAAGAACTCCGAAAAGCCACAAGGCAGGCAATGGCTGAAGCCGAAGCAAAAGCGGCCGAGCTAGAAGAAGCCGAAAAGAGAATGGCCGAGCTACAAGCGGAGAACGGCCGTCTTGCCGATCTGGTTAGTTCGGCCGAGGCAGAAAGGCAGAAAGCGGCCATTGTAATGAAAGACAAATATCTGCGTGAGCTGCTAAAGCTAGAAAAGAGAAAGGATACCGAAATAAGCCAACTAAAAAAGAGTGTGGAGGGAGCCGAAAAGCAGGGTTACAAGCAGGGCTACAAGAAGGCAGAGGAAGCCTATGTGAAACAATGCGATGCTGCCAAGGAGTTGTTCTTCAAATGTGGCTGGAGGGCGGCTGTTGAGCAGCTCGGTCATGATCAACAGACCGAGGTCTTCAACCCTCCAGACTACTTTATACCGAAGTCCCTTGCGGAGTATGCCGATACCCTGCAGCAAGAGTTTCTGGAAGACTCAGATTCCGATGACTCCTCTTTTGAAGATACTCCGGTCGATAATGTGGACCAGCCAGTTCGGTCGGTGCCCACTGTTGAAGACCCAACTGTTGAACTTCCCAGTGAAACCGTGGTTCCAGCCGAAGTGACTCTCCCCATTGTGAATGAGCTCCCTTCAGAAACCGGTCTTCAAGTTGGTGGTGATGCAGGTTTTGATGCTGATATTGAAGAACTTTTTTCCTGATTTTGTACTTTTTTTCTTTGTAACCGAACTATGCCCCTTTGTAATGACTTTTCTTTGAATGAAAATTTTACGCAACTCTTACTCCAGTTTTGATGTGTATGCTTGCACTTGTAATGTCTTCTATTTACTTCAAGTGTTATTTCGGTTTTGGCTTTTTAAACTATGCTTACTAGCCAACCACTCCTCAGCTGATATAATCACTTCGGCTGAGGAGTACAAAGTGTCGGTTTATTCCAGCCAACCACTCTTCAGCCATGCACTTACTTCGGCTGAAGAGTAACAAGAGTTGGTTTATTCCAGCCAACCACTCCAGCCATGCACTTACTTCGGCTGAAGAGTAACAAGAGTTGGTTTATTCCAGCCAACCACTCTTCAGCCATAACCTTACTTCGGCTGAAGAGTATCAAGTGTTGGTTTATTCCAGCCAACCACTCTTCAGCCATACACTTACTTCGGCTGAAGAGTAACAAGAGTTGGTTTATTCCAGCCAACCACTCTTCAGCCATACACTTACTTCGGCTGAAGAGTAACAAGAGTTGGTTTATTCCAGCCAACCACTCTTCAGCCATATACTTACTTCGGCTGAAGAGTAGCAAGAGTTGGTTTATTCCAGCCAACCACTCTTCAGCCATTCCCTTACTTCGGCTGAAGAGTATTAAGAGTTGGTTTATTCCAGCCAACCACTCTTCAGCCATACACTTACTTCGGCTGAAGAGTAACAAGAGTTGGTTTATTCCAGCCAACCACTCTTCAGCCATACACTTACTTCGGCTGAAGAGTAACAAGAGTTGGTTTATTCTAGCCAACCTCTAAGTTAGTTTTTCCAGCTAACTTAGAATAAAATGCCTGTATTAAACCTAATCTATACTAAGGCTAACTCTTACAAAAAATAACTTGTGCTGAAAAAGAGTTGCTTGTTTTATTGAAGGAAAAAGAAATTACATATGTTTGAAGAAGAAAAGCTAAAAGTAAAATAACTTGAGATTGGCTGTATTCCATGGCCTAGGGATTGCCTTGCCATCCTTGTCTTCTAGGTGGTATGCCCCTTTGCCTGCTAACCCAACCACCTTATAAGGACCTTCCCAATTTGGACCTAACTTGCCGTCTCCTAGGATCAAGGTGTTTCCCATTACTTTGTGTAGTACCCAATCCCCAATCTTGAATTGTCTTGGATGTACCTTTTTGCTGTATTTTCTGATTAACTCTCGTTGGTATGAGGCGATGTGGACTAGTGCTCTTTCTCTTCTTTCTTCTGCAAGGTCGAGTTCTAAGGCTATGGCTTCTCCATTTAAGTCTGGATCAAAATTTTCGCTTCGAATTGTGGGGAGGCCGACTTCTAGTGGGATTACTGCTTCCATTCCATAGGCCAAGGAGAATGGTGTTTCTCCAGTTGATCGCCGAGGCGTGGTGCGGTAAGCCCATAAGACGTGAGGAAGTTCATCTGCCCATTTGCCTTTTGCTTTCTCTAGCCTTTTCTTTAGTCCATCCAAGACGACTTTATTTGATGCTTCAGCTTGCCCATTTGCTTGAGGATATGCCGGTGTAGAATTGTAGAACTCTATCTTGTATTCTTCACAAAAGCTTCTAAAGATTCTGCCGTCGAACTGAGTTCCATTGTCTGAGATCAGTGCTTTTGGTATACCAAACCGAGTGATGATATTCTGCCAAACAAACTTCTTCACGTCTTTTTCTTTGATTGACGCCAATGCTTCTGCTTCCACCCACTTTGTGAAGTAGTCTGTTGCTGCGAGAAAGAATTTTCTGCCCCCGGGCGCTGTTGGAAGTGGTCCTACTATGTCCAAGCCCCACATTGCAAAAGGCCATGGGCTAGTTAATGGTAGGAGTTCTCTTGCTGGTTGATGTATTTGGTGCGCGAATTTTTGGCATTTCTCACACTTCTTCACATATTTTTCTGAGTCTGCTTGCATATATGGCCACCAATATCCTTGCGAAATAGCCCTGTAAGCGAGCGACCTTCCCCCTTGATGACTTCCACACACCCCTTCGTGTATTTCGAACAAGAATGCTTCTACTTTGCTGGGATGAACGCACTTGAGGTAAGGCCCAGAGAATGATTTCTTGTATAATGCTGAAGATGGAGATAGCCAAAATCGCTGCGACTTTGCCCTTATTTTGTTGGCTTCTTTTTTCTCTTCTGGTAGGATGCCGTCTTTCAGGAACTGGATGATGGGATCCATCCAAGAAGGGCCTAATTCTGTGCAACATACTTCCTCTGCTTCGGGGTCTTCTATGCTTGGTCTTGGTAAGAAGTTGATGAGTAATGGATGAGGGATTGATGTATCTGCCATTGAGGCCAGGCCTGCCAGTTCGTCCGCTCGGCAGTTTTCCTCCCTGCCAATTTGTTCTATCCTTACCACATCAAACTTCTTGATCTCTGTTCTGACTAACTCTTGGTACTTGGCCATTCTGTCGTCCTTTGCTTCGTATTCGCCAGAAATTTGGTTTACCACCAGCAGAGAGTCACTGTATACCATTAGTTCGGTTGCTTTCATGAAGTGTGCTGACTTGAGTCCTGCGAGAAGCGCCTTATACTCCGCTTCATTGTTGGATGCTGGGAAGCCAAGGTTGATTGCTTGCTCTATAACCAGGCCGTCTGGAGAGATGAGGACTACGCCAAGCCCTGCACCATGTCGGTTGGATGCTCCATCCACAAAGAGCTTCCACATCTCTCCAAAGAATAGTTTCCAGCAAGTGGAAGGATCAGATGATGTCGTGAGGTCAAGAATGGTGTTTTCTTCAAGGTCCATGTTGGCTGTCTGTCCTTCGTCCTCTGTTTGAACTGTTGGTGAGCCTTTGTTTGTCTCTTCCTTGTTGTCCTTAGTATGGTCTGCCTTGGTGCTTGATTGACTACCTTCCACTAGGGGTTGCGCTATTTCGGCGTCAACTTCCATCCCTAGTTCGGTTGTGTCAGTTAGGTCAACTGGGCAAATATGATGACTTTCAGGAGTAAACTCTGCGACGAAGTCTGCCAAAGATTGGGCTTTTATTGCGGTCTTGGGTTGGAACTTGATGTCGAATTGTCCCAACTCTACTGTCCACTTCAGAATTCGCCCACTAAAGTTCGCCCTTTCAAACAGAGCTTTTAGTGGAAAGGCTGTGAGGACGACTATGGTGTGGGCGTGAAAGTAGTGCGCCAATTTTCTGGATGCCATCATTAATGCTAATGCTAGTTTCTCCAAGGGCAAGTACCTTGTTTCGGCTCCCAACAATGTCTTACTGACATAAAAGATGGGCAAGTGTTATATTCCTTCTGCACGAACTAACACCGCGCTAACTGCGTGCTGAGAGACTGCCAGGTACAAAAAGAGTTCTTCACCAGGTACTGGAGTAACAAGTAGTGGTGGGGAAGACATGTACTCCTTCAAGCTTTCCAGAGCTCGGTCGCATTCTTCATCCCACTCAAATTTGGCTTTTAAAGCTTGGAAGAACGGTCGTAGTCTGTCTGATGACCTGCTTATGAACCGGTTGAGTGCAGCCGCCATACCAGTGAGATGCTGCACTTCTTTGACTGAGTTTGGTCTCTCCAACTCCTGGATTGCTTTAATCTGAGAGGGATCTGCTTCTATACCTCGGTTGGTCACCAAGAAGCCCAAGAATTTGCCAGATCCAACTCCGAATGCGCATTTGGACGCATTGAGGCGCAACTTGTGTTTCTTCAGGATCTGGAACATCTCGCCTAGATCTTTAAGATGGTCATTCTCATCCTTGCTTTTGACCACCATGTCGTCGATGTAAGCCTCCATTGTTCTGCCTAACAATGGTTCAAACATCTTGGTGACCATCCGTTGAAATGTCGCCCCTGCGTTCTTCAGGCCAAAGGGCATGACTTTGTAGCAATATAACCCCCTTGGTGTTGTGAAGGATGTGACCTCCTGGTCTGGTTCATGCATGGCGATCTGGTGGTAGCCTCTGTATGCATCCAGAAAGCTAAGTCGGTTATGCCCTGCCGTTAGGTCCACCATTTGATCTATCCTTGGTAGAGGAAAGCTATCTTTTGGGCACGCTTTGTTGACTGTTTTGTAGTCGACGCAGACACGCCATTTACCATTCTTTTTTGGCACTACAACTGTGTTGGAGATCCATCTTGGGTAGTGCACTTCTCTTATTGCTCCTGCCTCCAGCAGGTTGCCTACCTCTTCTGCCACTATTTCGGCGTGGTGGAGTGCCGACCTGCGTGTGCGTTGAATGACTGGTCTGGCGGATGGGTGGACATTGAGTTGGTGACTGATGAAGTTTGGGTCAATTCCTGGCATGTCGTAGGGTGTCCAGGCAAACACTTCGATATTAGAGGTCAAGAATTCCAAGACCTCTAATCTCTCAGTGCTGGACAACGATGAGCCAAGCAAGAAGAACTTATCCGGGTTCTTCTCATCTATTTTAACCTCCACCAAGTCCTCCACCGCTTTCTGATCAGCTTCTTTGCCGACATCTGCGAATAGTTCATTACTTTCTGGTTCTTCCACCGAATGAACGTATCCTTTGGAAGCTCGGCTTCCATTCGCTGTGGCGAAGAATTGTTTTGACATGATCTGATCGCCATAGACTTCTTCAATTATGCCAGTGTCATTGGGGAACCGCATTACCTGATGGTATGATGACGCTACCGAACGCATGGCATGCAGCCATGTTCTGCCCAGGATGATGTTGTATGTGGAGGGGACCTTCAATACCCAGAACTCCACTTATTTTGTTACACTCCCTGCTCTGACTGGAAGGATTATTTTGCCGACAGGCCACTCTGGCATGGAGTTGAATCCAATCAGGGGAGAAACTGCAGGCGCCAAGTCTTTGTCTTGCAGCTTCAGTTGCTTGAATGTGTCGTAGTACATGATCTCACATGAACTACCCTGGTCAATCAGAATCCGCTTGACGTCAAAATCCTTGACTCGGAGAGTGACGACCAGCGCATCATTGTGAGGACAGTATATTCGATCCAAGTCTTTATCCGAAAAGGACATGACATTTGTTGCCTCTGTTTTCCCCTTCTTGGTAGCAGGTTGGGTACTTAACACTTCCCTGAAGTGCTCAGCCTTCTTGATTGATCCCCTGAGCTCGCATACACGCTCAGGCTCAAAGACTCCATGTATTACATTGATGATGCCTTGTGGTGGGGCGTCGATTGGCATTCTGTTGGGATGGTCATTATGATCTTGGGGGGCCGGTTGCGTCCCTCCTTCAATGTATTTGTCCAAGTGGCCTGCTGCCACCAATTCTTCCAAGTGCTGTCTCAGTGGTGTGCAATTCTCAGTTCGGTGCCCCTTTTCTTTGTGGAAGGTGCACCGTGACCTGTCGTCGTAATTTTTCTGAGCTTCCCCTAGCTTGGCTGGCCACTTGACAAAAGGCTCATCTTTTATTTCGCTCAGAATCCGATATATTGGTTTTGTGAACACCGTAGTTATGGCAGTGCGGATTCTCAACCATCTTTTGTCTGGGTCTTCTCCGTTATCTCGTCTGCCACGCCCGTTTTTATTCTGCCGATCTACTGTATTGACCTTTGCTGAGGCCTTCTTTTCTGGTACTGCGGCTGCACTAGATTTTGCTTTGGCACGTGCGCCATCCTCTTCTACCCTGATGTGCTGATGCACTCTCTCCATCAGGGCTTCCATGGTAAGGGGTGGTGTCATGGTGATCGAGTCCCTTAGTCTGTTTCCGACTGGAAGGCCTCTTTTATACTGCGCAATGGCTAGATTGGTGGGACAGTCTCCAATCTGGTTGAATGTCTCCCAGTAGCGACTGTTGTAAGATCTGAGGGTCTCTTTTTCACCCATGTCGATGGAGAGTAACTGGTCTATCTCCACCGGTGTTTTAGTGTTTGTTCGAAACCTCGTTACGAACGCTTCTGCCAATTGGGCCCAGGAGGCTATGCTGCCCTCTGGGAGCTTTTCGAACCAAGTCAAGCCTAGGTCGCCAAGACTTGACGGGAAGAGTATGCACATTAAGGCCTCGTTTCGCCTGTACACAGCCATGACTTGGCGAAAGTGGCTCAGGTGTGAATACGGGTCCGTCTTCCCTTCATATGTAGTGAATTTCGGCTGAAGGAAGCCTGATGGTAGGGGCGCGTTTTCGATTGCTGGAACAAACGGCGAAGTCTGTAGTCTTGCCAATGCTTTGTCCGTTGGTTCGTAGGCCGGTTGCGGTATTGGCATTCCAACCTCGACGCTTCCATGCGTCCGAGGAGCCAACCGTTGTAAGGCCGAGACTCGGTGTGGATCCCTTGCCCTGGCATCCTCCTTGCATCGTGCTTTTTCTTCGAGCACGGTTCGTAAGTCGGATGACCTGGGCAGCTCTGTTTGTCTAAATCCGGTTTGGTGTGAGTGTGAAGGCCAATACGTGCTTCCTTCAGTGTATGATCTTTCGGATCTCGTCCTCTCAGACCTGGAGTGACGAGTTCTGGAAGATAAGGAATGAGTGTCGCCTGTCCTGAGGCTTCTGCTCTCTCCTTGGGAGGGTGTAGTATTCCTACTACGATTCTTTGAGTGGCGAGGGGGCGTCTTGTGCTTGCGCCCCTCTCCTGTCGCCACATCTTTAGTCTTCATCTGGCGTTTCAAAGCCTCCATGTCCGCCGCCATCTTCCGAATTAGTTCATCTTGCTCCTTCACGCGATCTTCCAGGGCTTGAGGATCAATCCTCCTCCTTTGTCTGTCAGGACTTTGAGAGTGACGAGGGCTGCTATTCCGCCTTCCCCTGCCACTCCTCCTGGAGTTATGTTGTTGGGGCTCCAGATCTGCCATAGGAGGGACAGAGGGTAATCCTTCTCGCCTTGCGCCCCCGTCTGGAGTTAGCCCGTCGACGGCGGACTGCGGTAGTTCTTCGATGTGTGCCATTGATTTGAGAGAAAGGAGAAGCTTAGTCAAGAGGTTTTGTTCTTGTCTGTTCTTCCCACAGACGGCGCCAATTGTACGGGGAGGAAATAATTCTCCTCGTATAATCCTGTTGACCAAGTCCACGCTCCTCCGTACGACGTCGCTTTATCACCTGAAAACACAAACGTGAGCTAGCCGGCGGGTGTGTGCCGGAAACCTCTCCGATGCCTAAGTCAGTAAGCTTGACAAATAGACAAAGTTTTATGCTCTCAGAAAGAATTATGTTTAATTACCTCCTCCAAGGTGATGTTTGTGGGTTTTTATAAGTTTCCCGTGGCACAATCCTAGTAGGACTTGTATTTCTCCATGCAGAGTCCTCCTAGGATTCATACTCCTAAGGATAATGCTTATCCTTTTACACCCTCCCCCACTGCTTAAACCAAGTGGGATGGTTTCCTCCATGGCCGAACTACCATTTGACCGAAATAAAACTTGGCTATACTGAGCCACTGAGTGGACCTAACTCATTCATAGTTCGGTTCTTTTATCTTCCCTTTCTTATCTCGGTTTTCCATGTAGAACCCATAGTACGGTTTTAGACTGAGCCAACGACTTTCGACCGGTATAACCCCAAGACCGGCACAACTCCAAGTTGCTTTCGGACCGAAGTACCTCTATAGTCACTGTGCCGAAGTAACTTTGTCCCTCTTTATGCCGGAATAGCTTTGTCTCTCCTCGGCCGGAGTAACCCTGTCTCTCCTGGGCCGGAATAACCTTGCGGCCTTTTCACCAAGTCCTTGGCACTTTGGGCCACGAAGCCTACCACATAGCTCGGCCCAATTTTTAATTTTCACTGTGCCGAAGTAACTTCTACATTTCATACTGTCTTATAATTTTCCCATCGAAATATAGTAGTAGAAAAAAAAATTAAAAACTTAGAGAGATCATCCATTGTAAAATTAATCTTGAAATAAGGGGCCTTTTCATGTTCAATAGCAAAATAATTTTAGAATTAATGAATAATAGTGTAATGTTGAAGAAGTTAAATTACGTTGATCTTCAAACAAAAATCTCAACAAATCATGGATCATCCAAATTTCTAACTGTGGTCAAGTTTACTATTCTTGTGGAAAGAAGGTGGGCTCTTTCCTGAAAGCAAAGGGTGTATACAAAAGTCATACAATCCATTCAATTTGGTCCAACTCGACACATGGTTCACATCCTAATTAAAACTACTGAGCCTCTCTCCCCTTCACGAGGGCAATTGAGCAAAACACCCCAAGACCACGAAATCCAGGGAGAGGTTATTCCACACTATTTATTACATGATAAGTAATATTTATTGGCACGGTAAAATTTGTCTCCAATTCAAAATTTTGAATTGACGTATACTATCTCCTCACGAGTTTATTTCAATTATTTAAATTATTTATTTTATAGAGTATTTTATATATATTGTCTTTGAAAAAAATTAGTGCAATTCAACAATCGAAATTTTTTCATTTTATAACGTTTATATTTAAAAAAATATAATTGAGAAGTGTATTTTTTTAAACAATCATGCTAGGGACCCCCAGTGGGCGGCGACCCCCAACTCCCCTACCTCCACGTAGGGGCTCCAAGTGGTAGAAAAAAAAAAAAAAAAGTTATGGACCAATCAAAAAACAGTGGGGGTGGGGGGGGGGTTCACCGCCACTGGGTTCTCATGCATTTTTCTTTTTTAAAAAGACCATTCATTTTTTGGGTCATTTGGCCTAAACTCTAATCTCTTTGAGTCAAAATGACACAAATTATCCAAAAGAATAACTATCTATTAAAATCAAGGGAAACTTACATGTAAGTCATAATAGGTGGACTTATTGTCCAATAGGTCCTACAATAATTAATGACATTTTTCATCAAACATTATTAAAAAGATATCACTAATTGTTAATTTTCAGGTACAATTTGAAATTTTTGTCAAAAAAAAATCACTAATTATAAGTTTTAACGACATTTTAAAAAAATTGTTACAAAAAAATGTTACTAATTTTTAGCTTTCAATGACAGTTTGAAAAATTGTCACAGAAAAACGTCGCTAATTGTAAGTTTTAGTAACAATTTATAAAAATCGTTGACAAAAAAAAAATTCACTAATTGTCAATTTTTAACGACGTGCAAAAAATCGTCATAAAAAGTTATTTTTAGCAACGATTTTACTAGGACTTATTTTCAATAGGGTTTTATGGAAATTAAATCTAGCTATTATGACCTATTAGTAGTTTATCCTAAAAGAAGGGAATCTATCTGTCCATCTCTCGAAATCACTCAATCTCTTCAAATCATCCAATTTGTCTATCTATTGAAATTCACCAAGCCTATTTTCTTATTTGTTGAAATTCACCATATTACCTATATTTTGAAATGTGACACATGCTACTCATTCAATACCCTATCTGTTGAATATCACATATTTTTTTACCTCACCACCACCACCTACTACCACTAGTGACTTTTCTAACACCAGCGACTTTTTCGACATGTCCTTATCGCCAAATAAGATTTTACCTTAGAACTAATGCCTTATTCTCCTTTTTTTTTTTTTTTTTTTGTTACAGGAAAATCCTTGCAACCTTCATGCAGGTCCAAGATAGCACCCGTGACGAGATTACCAATGTGTCCTATTGTCTATTCTGGATGAGAGACTATAACCTAAGAGTTTGCACCGACCTCTCAACACAAGCCCCATTTAAGTCAAGACTCGTATAGTAGAGGGAAGTCCAACCCACGCCAATTTGCCGCGTAACAGCACCTTGAGGTTCTCTCCCCAAGCTAATTTTACCTTAAATTGAACTTTTCACCAATTCTCTTTTTTTTTTATAATATTTTTTCCTAAATTTTTTTAACATAAACTATAAGGAAAATGAGTTGGATCCTCTCAAGGAGGCACCCCCTTTGACCCCCTCTCTCTGATTGGCCATTTTTTTTTTCTTTTTCTTTTTTTCCTTCTCCTCCAATCACCACCCGCCACGTATGTGTGGGAGTGGTGGGGGTGGTGATTGGAGGGAGTCTCAATCACTTCCCAAACTATAAAAGGACATTATTTTTCCTCCCACAAAAAATATAATTGACCATAAATTAGTGATTTGTAGCTTTTGCAACAAATTAACATAACACATTATAAATATTCTTACGGTGGTGCTACATGCACTAATTAGTATACTAACTAATGTACTAACACTAGTTATGACATTATTATTGACCCCACTCATTAATCACATTACAAATTTCAAAAATCTCTTAAATTATGCCACATCATAAATTGATACACTAATTAATATATCAATTAGTACATATAACATTATCCATATTCTTAACTTTCACTATATAAAGTGTTAACATTTTCAAGATGTGCATCTTTTTAGGGTACACATCATACATTCATCCCAAGTTTTGCTTCAACATTACATCGTGTGTGCACAAGAGTTACAAGTAATAATATCAAAGAGTGGATTCTCTTTGGTTACTGTTGGGCATGTGGGGTATACCACAGGAGGGTCTATTTTTATTATGATAGTTTAAATTGTTTATTTTGTTAGATTATGTGTAAATTATTTATAACAAAAATTATATTAACAAATCACATAAGCGTTATTTACACGAAGACCCACTAAAGTATTATGAAATATCATTTTAATAGACTTTTTAAGTTATTGAGAAGTAACACTTTACCCACTAAACAGTAAAGCATACAAATGAACCTCCTAAACTATAAAAGCATGAAATTGGACCCCCTATACTTCTCAAGAGTCTAGAAGGTGCCCATGCAACCTCCCACATAATTTAGTTATATTAGTTTTAAAAAAATGATAACAAGTATAATTTTAAAAATAGACTATTATTATAAAAAAAAATATACATTTATTAAAAACTAATTTGAGACTTAAAAAGATAATTCTAAATAAGGATTTTTATATATTTTTTATTTTTTTCTACAAAGTGTATTATTTAAAATTTAATTTTTTCGTTATTGAGATAAAAAAAATTATTTATTAAATATTTAAATTTGATTTTTTAATATTTGGGGGGCTAATTGATTTTTTAGGTATAGTTTGGGAGGTAAAATGAATTTCCAAATGATGTTTGGTGCCACGTCAGCAAGTCCCGTTTGATTGTAGACAGAAACAGACAGCGGGGGTTAAATTGATCAAATTTCAAAAAATTTAGGAGTCGAATTAAAATAATACAAAGCCTAATCGCCAAATTAATTTTCGCATAACAATTTGGGGTGCAAAATTTTATTTCTTCTAAAATAATTTCTTACAAAAGCAATTTAAATAAAAATAATAAATTAATCTGTATCAGTCATTTTCTAATAGCTATTTAATTATTTCGTATAATTTTTTAGCTAAGTAGTTAATGTGTTAAATTAGACTGCCATTTTATTGTACCTCATCTTTTGATAAATAACTTCTACATTCCGTACTACCTTATAATTTTCCCATCGAAATATAGTAGTAGAAAAAAAAATTAAAAACTTAGAGAGATCATCCATTGTAAAATTAATCTTGTGAAATAAGGGGCCTTTTCATGTTCAATATCAAAATAATTTTAGAATTAATGAATAATAGTGTAATGATGAAGAAGTTAAATTAGGTTGATCTTCAAACAAAAATCTCTACAAATCATGGATCATCCAAATTTCTAACTGTGGTCAAGTTTACTATTCTTGTGTGGGCTTTTTCCTAAAAGCAAAGGGTGTATACAAAAGTCCTACAATCCATTCAATTTGGTCCAACTCAACACATAGTTCACATCCTAATTAAAACTACGGAGCCTCTCTTCCCTTCACAAGGGCAATTGGGCAAAACCCCCAAGACCACGAAATCCAGGGAGAGGTTATTCCACACTATTTATTACATGACAAGTGATATTTATTGGCACGGAAAAATTTGTCTCTAATTCAAAATATGAACTGGCGTATTCTGTCTCCTCGCGAGTTTATTTCAATTATTTAGCCTCCGTTTGGGAAGTGGGTTGGTTTTTTGGCTTTTTGGCTTTTTTGGCTATTTTAGCCTGGGCTAAAAAGCTTGGTTTGGGAAGGGCTTTTTGGCTTTTTGGCTTTTTTGGCTTTTTTTGTGAGAGAAAAGTGTAATGATTATGGGTTGGATGTGATGTTTTGTTTGTTATGGCTAAAATAGCCTATTTTGTCTTTTGTGGCTAAAATAGCCAAAAAAGCCCATAAATTTACTTCCCAAACGGTGCTAGAGTATTTTGTATATGTTATCTTTGAAAAAAAAATTAATGCAATCCAACAATCGAATTTTTTCAATTTATAACGTTTATCTTTAAAAATAAATAAATGAGAAGTGTATTTTTTAAAAAAAAGACCATTTATTTTTTGAATAACAAACTTGATAAATTGAACATGTTACGATTATTGAATCATCCTAATTCTTTTCAATGAGAATATACATAAAATGTTTCACAAAATGAACCGTTAACAAAAACTTATAATTGAAGTTAGTGGTTTTTCTTTTGAATATGTTTCCAGTTTGCTGCTACATTTCCTTCCATCAATTGAGTTGGTGAGAGGAAGAAGGTGGTGCTGTTTGGGGCAACTATGTGGACGAACTGTTTGGGTTTTAGGGAGAGAAAGTTGTAGTGATGGTGGCATGAAAAAGAAAATTAGGGATAATATTGACTTTTTATCAAAAATATTAATAGAGTTAGACTTTAGATTTCTCTTCAAATTACAAGGTATTTATGTGTATATTTCTAGTGAAAAGTATATTGTGTCCTATAAATATTTTGTCGTTTATTTGTGCTCTAAGGACACTTGTTAAAAAGTCCTTAATTTAAAACAATAAATGAGATAACGGGTTAACGGAGGATTGAAATTGTTTTGGAATTTAAAATGTAGGATTTAAATTAAAATAATAAAAAAAATTATTGTTTGATTTGTTATAATAGTCAAACTTTAGAATGTTTTTTAGGACAGGCCATAAATCTATTTCTTTATCTTTTGGGTCATTTGGCCCAAACTCTAATTTCTTTGGATCAAAATGACACAAATTGTCCAAAAGAATAACTATCTATTAAAATCAAGGGAAACTTACGTTTAAGTCTAACAGGTAGACTTATTGTCTAATAGGTCCTATGATAATTAATGATATTTTTCATCAAACACTATTAAAAAAAGGTAACTAATTGTTAATTTTCACCGACAATTTGAAATTTGTCAAAAATATCACTAATTATAAGTTTAACGACATTTTAAAAAAATCGTTACAAAAATATTACTAATTTTCAACTTTCAATGGCAGTTTGAAAATTTTGTCACAGAAAAACGTCACTAATTGTAAGTTTTAGCAACAATTTACAAAAATCGTTGACAAAAAAAAATAAAAAATACTAATTGCCAATTTTTAGCGACATACAAAAAATCGCCATAAAAAATTATTTTTAGCAACGATTTTAGTAGGACTTATTTTTAACAGAGCTTTATAGGAATTAAGTTTAACAATTATGACATATTGGTAGTTTATCCTAAATGAAGGGAATCTATCTGTCTATCTCTTGAAATTACTCAATCTCTTCAAATCATCCAATTTGTCTATCTGTTTAAATTCACCAAGCCTATTTTCTTATTTGTTGAAATTCACCAAATTACCTATGTCTTGAAATGTGATACATTTCACTCATTCAACACCCTATTTGTTGAATATCACACATTTGTTTACCTCACCACCACCACCACCTGCTACCGCCAGTGACTTTTCCAACACCGGCGACTTTTCGACATGCCCTTGTCGCCAAATAAGATTTTACCTTAGAACTAATGCCTTATTCCTTTTTTTTTTCTCTCTTTTTTTTTTTTTTTTTGGTTACAGGAAAATCCTTATATCCTTTATGCAGGTCCAAGGCAGTGCCCGTGACAAGATCACCAAGGTGTCATGTTGTCCATTCTAGATAAGAGACTATAATCTAGAAGCTTGCACCGACCTCTCAACACAAGCCCCATTTAAGCCAAGACTCACATAGTGCAGGGAAGTCGAACCCACGCCAATTTGCTGCGTAACAGCACCTTCAGATTCTTCCCCCAAGCCAATTTTACCTTACATTGAACTTTTCACCAATTCTCTTCTTTTTTTTTAATATTTTTTCCTAAATTTTTTTAACATAAACTATAAAAGGACATTATTTTTCCTCCCACAAAAAATATAATTGACCATAAATTAGTGATTCGTAACTTTTGCAACAAATTAACATAACACATTATAAATATTCTTAACTTTCACTATACAAAGTCTTAGCATTTTCAAGATGTGCATCTTTTTAGGGTACACATCATACATTTATCCTAAGTTTTGCTCCAACATTACATCGTGTGTGCACAAGAGTTACAAGTAATAATACCAAGACGGCTGCTATTAGCACTTGTCTCTTTACTTTGGCCCCCCTATTTCTTTGAACCCCTACCCAACAAAATAAAACCCCCCTCCTTTTTTTCTTTAAACCCCTACTTTAATACCAACTATACTCCTCATATTTTTGACTCCCCATTATCATCATCTTCAAAGCAACCTCTCAACTTAAACCCTAAGTCCATCCAATTCTACAATTTCCTTCAATTGAAACCTAGACACACACACACACACACACATAGAGATATGGTTGATATAGAAGACAAATTAGCTTATTTTCAAGCAATCACAAGCCTCGAAGATCCTGATTTGTGCGCCGAAATCCTCTTCACCCATGGTTGGGACCTCGAACAAGCCATCTCCAGTTTCACCTTTGCCGACAACAATCCCTCCGCCTCTTCCACCACCACCACCACCACCACCTCCGTGACTGGATGCCATTGTCGGCATCAAAATAGTAGTAGTTCGTCCCTTCGTTGATCAATAGCACTGAAATCATCACCGGTACTCCAAACTTAGTAGTGATGCAAATCTTCAATGCAGATTTTCACTGAGGCCGATCTCTCTGTTTTCTGTCTCTAGACTCTCTGTCATTGAGGACGACGATGAGGAGTTCGGATTTGCTGGAGAAGATGAGAGGTTTTTATATAGGTGTAGGTTTGATGAACAGGGGAGAAGAAGAAGAATAAGGAGGATGAGAGAGACACGCAATGGTAGCAAAATCACCGGAGATAGAAAGAGAAGTTGCCAGTGGTAGTGGCAGTAGTGGTCACCAGTGGAGATGGAGGTGAAAAGGTTGGTGGGATAGGTTTTGGGAAATTAGGGTTAGGGTTAGGGTTAGAATGTTAGAGATGAGTGTAAAAATGTAACTTATGTTTGGACAAAATTGGAATTAAAAATAATAATAATATGGAGGGTCCAAAGAAAAAAGGTAGGTACTAATAGCAGCACTCAATATCAAAGAGTGGATTCTCTTTGGTTATTGTTGGGCATGTGGGGTATACCACAGGAGGGTCTATTTTTATTATGGTAGTTTAAATTGTTTATTTTGTTAGATTATGTGTAAATTATTTATAACAAAAATTATATTAACAAATCACATAAGCATTATTTACACGAAGACCCACTAAAGTATTATGAAATATCATTTTAATCGACTCTCTAAATTATTGAGAAGTATCACTTTACCTACTAAACTGTAAAACATACAAATGGACTTCCTAAACTATAAAAGCATGCAAATTGGACCCCCTATACTTCTCAAGAGTTTAGAAGGTCTCCGTGCAACCTTCCACATAATTTAGTTATATTGGTTTTAAAAAAAAAAAATGATGACAAGTATAATCTTAAAAATAGACTATTATTTTTTAAAAAAACATATATGATAAAATCGTTTGACTATGACTATCAATTTCAATTCATTTTTTCGTTTTCTAAATTATCTGCACATATAGTCTAACAAAATAAACTATTTAAATTTTTGAAGTGAGACCATAATTGACCCACAAACTCCGACAAAGAGAGAATACTTACTCTTTAAAAAATATCATTGAAAATTTATTTTGAATATATTTCTAATACAAACATCATTTGTAAATCATTCTCCAAAATAATAAATTTAATTTCACAAAGTTTTCAACTTTTTTCACCCCTATGTGACATATAGAGAAAATTTTATTTTACCCTTGAAACTTTGCATCGATGATCAATTACACCTCCAGATTTCGAATAATTTCAATTTTATTCCAAAATTTTTTGAAATCATATTAATTTACCTCCTACCATCACATTTAAACGGAAAAAGTTAAAGGTCAAACTCACCATCTCCTACCCAAGCTCACCCGCTCTCTTCACCTCATCTCTACAACTCCTCCGCCCACCACTATCGGCGACTAGCCCTCCTCCTCCCTCTCCACTACAACCCCTCCCTCAACCCCAAAACCCAAACCTTGCACCAGAGAGAGAGAGAGAGATAGAGAAAGAGAGAAAAGAGAGGTGGCCAAAGAACCCTAATTGATTATTCCGGTGAATCTGCATCATCGAACAAGGGCTGCCACAACGACGAGCTCAAGAGCAACACTTTAAGGCTTGTGTTCCCATGATGGAGCGCAATGACTTTGCTTCACAATTGGGTCGATGAAGGCCACAAGGTTTCAATTTTGGAGCTTCGTCACAATCCACCTCAAGAAACTCTCAATTCTTTTACCCAAACCCAACAATACATAGACCACCACCACCCAGTTCACATAGATTTCTCTCAATCAACCACTCATTTCCCTACAATATGGAACGATGTTACAGTCACTCACCAACACCAAATCCTTCAAAAGATGCCAACAACTTCATAGCCACATGATTTCTTGTGGTACTCTTCGAAAGAGCACCTATCTTAACACCAAACTTGTTGCCTTTTACACAAATTGCGGTGCCATGGACAAAGCCCAGGTAATTTTCAAATAAATTGTATTGAAAATTTTGCTTTTATGGAATTCCATGATTAGGGGTTATGCTTCTAATGGTTGTAGTCCCTTGTTCTGTGTCGTGAAATGCTGAGTTTTGGGCAAAACCAAGATAATTTTACATACCCATTTTTTCTAAAGGCTTGTGGTGATTTAGGTGTTATTGAAATGGGAATGAGAGTTCAATGTGAGGTTGTAGTTTTTGAATTGGTGTCAGATATATATATATATATATATGTAATTCTCTTCTCTTTATGTATTCAAAGTTTGGGAAAATGGACCTGATAAAGAAACTGTTTGATAGAGACAATTTTATGTGTGTAGTGAGAGCAAAGAGCTTATTGGTGGTGGTGGTGGTGGCGGTGGCGGTGGCGGTGGCGGTGGTGGTGGTGGTGGTAGAGAAGATGACTGTGGAGAAGGGAGGAGGAGATAGGGAAGGGATTTGGATAATTCAGAGAATGATGAGAGAGAGGAAGAGAGAGTGAGTTTGCATCTATAATTTGAAATTTGGGGTCAAAATGTAATTTTTTTACACTTTTTCTATTTAAATGTGACGATAGGGGGGGCAAATTGATACGATTTCAAAAATTTTGGATGTAAAATTGAAATTATTCGAAGTATAGGGGTGTAATTGATCATCAAGGCAAAGTTTGGGAGGTAAAATGAAATTTTCTCTAACATATATTTCTCTTTTCTCTTAAAACATAATTGTAATTTTTTCTTTTTTCTTTCTCCTTTACTCAATTTTATGAAGTGAACTATTGGAATCACCTTTTTATTAAATTAATGTAATTTTTAAAAGAGGTTGATCTTGAAACAAAAATCTCAACAAATCACGAATCCACCAGATTTCTAAATCAGTAATGCTATGGACTCAAACATAAAAACCAAAAAATTATCTAGAATTTTACATTAATAGCTCAAATTTATTTCATATGTGAATCTCATACTACAATAAATCAATTTTCACCCTACATCACTCTACCCCGAAAAATCAGGATAGATGTGTCGTGTTCCATAGCATTTGTGTTTCTAAATTCCAACTGTAGTCAACTTGTACTATTCATGGGAAAGAAGGTGGGTTGTTTCCTAATAGCAACGGGTGTATACAAAGGCACACAATCCATTCCATTTGGTTCAAGTCCTCACATAGTTCACATCCTAATTAAAATTACCCAAAGACCACGTTACAAATGGACTTCACAGTATATCAATATAGAGTTTAGATTCATTCTATACAAAAATATTGATTTATAATTCAGATTTATTCTACATATAAATCTCAAAATATAAACTTTCAATGTTCATCATACACTATCATTTTTTACACAAATCTGAGACCCAAAATCTAGATCCCCAGACTTTCTAGATAATTATTAAAAGGAAATACATTGGTGTTGTCTCTGTCTAGACGTATGAAGTTTATTACAGATCTCATTGGTATATTTTGTAAGGGAAATAACAGCAAAGTTGGACAGTAAAAAAAAAATTATAAATTAGTGGAAAAATCTATAAATTTTAATAATTAAAATAATATACTTTTTCATATTTTTGTAAATTTTTTTTACTGCCACCACTGTTCAGTTATTTCCCCACTACAAGGAATTACACTTTTGCCGACTAAAAAAATTTTGGTTGCAAAAAAATGACATTTGCCGACTTAAAAAAAAAATCATAGCTAAAAGTTCATACTATTACCCACTAAATTAATTTTGTTGCAAAAAAGTGATTTTGTGCGACCAATTTAAAATATTAGTTGCCAAAAATATAGGCAGGAGAATGAAAAATGAGGTGGGAGAGTAAAATCTTTTAGCGACTAATACAATTTAGTCGCAGATATCAAAACGACGTCGTTTTGATATCTAAATGCATAGAGAGACAATGGCCGACCAACACTATTGTAGGGGACAACTAAACTAATTCAAACCCTTATATTGAAATAAAAACATGCCACTTCCATCACACCTTAGTCACGCCAATCACCTTGCCTCACCATCAACGTTGCCATCCGCCGTTCTTGCCTCTCCACCATCAGTGTCACCATCCGTCTTCAACATTTCTGATTTGTCTTCGCCTCACCACCGTCATCTAGGTATTTTTTTTTCAACCTTTTGTCTCCCTCTGTTTATATCTCTCTATCTCACTTTTTCTCTTTGATTTCTCTTATTCCTCTTTCTCATACTCTTCTTGTTTTGTAATGTCTCACCCACCAGGACCCTCACCATCACGATTTTTTGGAGCATCTTTAACTCTCCCTAAAAACAATTTGACGTATAAATCCTTCATCGCACTCTCACTCACTCAGTCTCTATCTGTCTCTCCCTCTCACTCTCAATGTTTCTGTTGATGTTTGCTGCATTATGTCTAAGTCATAATAGCACTTAACATGTACACCTTGAATGTTTAGTGAAGGTATAGATAAGCCAAATCAAGCAATATACCTGGCTGTCCAAATTCTTAAGCATACGATCCACGTTGTCAGGATTCATTTGATTTAAAGAGGGATATCTCTTTCTTATAAGACTTGGGTGCACCATGGGAAACTTGTTCCCGTGGCTCAACCTCTCATACCGAATGAAGGTCACCATGACATATATAGTGAAATTGTAGGGAAAGATTAGGATGACGGGGATGATTTGCCTACTATGTTAGAAGAGGTTTGCTGGGGTTTTGCAATGGATGATGAAGGAGATAAATTACCTGCTAGTTTTAAGAGTGTTGATGGGCGAAACTTTGATAAGTTATTTGAAGATGCTCAACGTAAACTATACCCGGACTACACAAGGTTCACTATGTTGACATTTTTATTAAGATGCTCATATTAAGGCCTACAACAAGTGGAGCAATAACTCATTTGATATGGTTATGAAAGTTTTCAAGGCCACTCTACTCGAGTGTGATAAGACTGTTCCATGGACTATATATGCTGCTAAAAAATAATTACGTGACTTGGGTTTGGTCTACGTTTCCATTCATGCGTGTAGGTATGACTGTGCACTATTTTGGAAGGAGAATGCAAATCTTGATAATTGTCCCAAGTGTAAAGAGCCTAGATACAAGTAGGACAACGGAAAGGGTAAAAAGATCCCTCATAAGATATTGAGGTACTTTTCATTAACACTGAGATTGAAGAGATTGTATATGACCAAGAAAAGCCCTACAGATATGAGATGGCACAAGAAGAAACGTGTGGATGATGGAATATTGAGGCATCCGACTAATGTTGTGGCATGGAAAGACTTTGATCGGCAACATCCTATGTTCGCCATGGATCCATGAAATGTAAGGCTAGGGCTCGCCACTGATGGTTTCAATCCATTTGGAAATATGAGCACTTCATATAGTATGTGGCCTGTTATCCTAATGCCTTACAACCTCCCACTGTGGAAGTGTATGAAAGAGCCTTTTTCCATGATGTCATTGCTTATTCCTAGACAATCGACACCTGGAAGAGATATCAATGTTTATTTACAGCCATTAATTGATGAGTTGAAGAAGTTATGGGAGGATGGGGTGCAAACTTATGATGTCAAAAATGAACAATCATTTAGAATGCATGTTGTAGTGATGTGGACCATTAACGACTTCCCTGCATATGGTAACATGTCCCGGTGAACTACCAAAGGTTATTTGGCTTGTCTCACTTGTAACGAAGATGCATCATCACAAAGGTTAACAAGTAAGATAGGGTACATGGGTGCTCGTCGTTACTTGCCCAAGAACCACAGATGGCGAAGGAGCAAGTTGTTTAACGGACAAAGTGAGGTCAGGTGTAGACCTTTGGAGTTATTAGGGAAGCAAATATTAGAGCAAATTGAGGCTGGGACATACAAGCCATTTGGAAAACATCCAACTAATAAGAAAAGACAAAGGGACAAAAATCCAGTGTTGAATTGGACAAAGAGAAGCATTATGTTTGGGTCGCCTTACTGGAAGACACTTAAGTTTCGACACAACCTTGATGTCATGCACATAGAGAAGAACATTTGTCACAATTTGATGGGGCCATTATTAAATATGGATGGGAAGAACAAGGACGCAGAAAAAGCAAGGACTGATTTGGCAAATTTAAAAATTCGAAAGGAGTTACACCTACAGAGGCATGGAGATGGGTCATTTGTGAAGCCTCCAGCTGTGTACACATTATCCATGAAAAAAAGACAAGGCTTTTGTGCTTTTTTTATCAATCAAGTATCCTGATGGTTATGCAACAAACATCTCCAATTGCGTGAATACTGACAGTGGCAAAATCTCAGGCCTTAAAACTTATGATTGTCATGTGCTTGTACAACGACTAATTTAGGTTGGGATGCGCGGGTATCTTAACAATGAAATTGGTACGACTGTTTTTGAGTTAGGAAATTTCTTCCAACAATTGTATTCATAGACGTCAAAAGTGACAGATCTAGAGAAGTTAGAGGATCAAATCATGCTTGTACTTTGCAAGCTTGAGAAGATTCTTCCTCCAGCTTTCTTTGATGTCATGGTTCACTTGGTTGTTCATTTGCCTTGCAAGGCTATACTTGGAGGGCCAATGCAATATCAATGGATGTACCCAATTGAACGGTAATTACTTATGCTCTTACTATATCACGGTCATCAACCTTTAATTAAACTCCATATTGTTGTATAGTATGGACATAATAAAAAAATTTACTCTTACAGGCTACTTGGAATTCTAAAAGGATTTGTTGCCAATAAATTGTGGAGGCGTACATTTCCAAAGAGTGTATAAATTTTTGCTTGATGTATCTTGATGGAATTAAAACAATGTTTAATCGAGAGGAAAAGAATGATGACGGCGGTGACCACGGCTTGGGGTTAGCCATATTCTCTCAAAATGTTCATCTATTTGGTCTAATCAATAGGGCACCAGATGTGTCTGTCTACGAACGAGAGATGGTTCACTGGTTTGTCTTATACAATGGCTTTGACGTGGAACAATATCTAGAGTACGTTTTCACACTAGAAAAAAATTTAAAGAGCAAATTTATGTTTGTCGAATATTCGTAATTATATCACTTATTTACTCTTCTTATTAACTAGGGAACACAATAACATTTTGCAAAATGGAATCACATGTGACACCACAAAGAGGCAACAAGATGAATTTCGTAAGTGGTTCAAAGAACGTGTAAGACATATCTATTTAATCAACATTTAAGCACATTATGCTATAACCTACTAAAAAGTAACATAACACGTATTGCTTATGTAGATAAATTAGTTGCGGAATCAAGTGTCGCCGGAAGCAACCGATGAATTATGGTATTTGGCCAACGATCTTAGTGTAATAGTCAACACATATTCGGGATGCATTTCTAATGGTGTTCGATTTCATACCATCGACCATGATAACCATCGTAAAACTCAAAATAATGGGTTGGTTGTAGAAGGGGAGCATGAGGGTCATTCAATGCATTTCTACAGTTACTTGAGCAAAGTGTGGGAAATGACATATTTGTTTAGACATCGAGTTATTTTGTACCAATGTGAATGGTATAACACCAACAGCAAGAAGACTTGTCTCACAGATACACCTATCACAAGTGTTGATGTAAAAAGTTGATGGTATAAACATGACCCCTTTGTATTCCCAGCTCAAGTAGAACAAGTATTCTACGTTAATGATACCAAATTAGGTAGGAATTGGAAAGTTGTAGAATGATTCCACCATCGAGGAATCTAGAATGTGCCAGAGATTGATGGTTTACCTGATGATGCTCTCAATAGTGTGTTCCAACAAGACAAAACCACCGAGGTTGTACCAATTGTGGACAAAAATGGTATGCAAATTGAAGGCGGTAGAGATCAAGGGGTTTTATGTAGAGATCATATTGAAGGTGAAATTATTCAAATTACAATGGTTTTACAACCTCATAGTCAAACACAAGTCGAAGGTGTTGATGATGCTTTCATTTGTGATTCCGATGAAGATGACTTCATTGAGGACGATGATAAGCAAGAAGAAAACGAATTTGACATTGTTTAACTATATAAATTATGACATAGAACCTTGATGTATTTGTTTAATAAATACTAATTAAGGAGATACTACCACAGTTTTTATGTAACATCCTGACCACATGTAGTAGACCCATTGTGGTAAAAATCACTTTCTACGAGCCCAAACTATTCAAAATCGGCTCACTCTGATACCAAGTTGTCACGCCCCGCTTTTTATCGAATTCCATTACCAAACCATTATTATAGATTTAATTTCAGAGATAACATGCGGAAACTCTTTACATTTATAAGAGCACATGAATAAAGATTCTCTCATCCGAATACAATATGAATGTAACAGGAATTATAATTAAATAAATTGTCCGGAGGCTTACATTTTTTAAATTAAGAGAAAGGGTTTAACCCTCTTACATCAATGGCATTCTGCCCACAAATAAAAGGCCCCATGGCCAACAGATAAAGATGATCCATGACATTGAAACACTTCTTGACGTTCACCTGAAAAATGATTAGCAACGTGGGATGAACATAAAGTCCAATAAGAATCCCAACATGATCCAAAACAATAACAACTTACAGATAGTTATGATCATGAATGCTTAGTCTCATACTATATAGATAATGTGATGGTTTATAACCAAAGAACATTTACATAAGTACTTTTCCCAAAATTATTCAATTCCTTCAACAATACAGACAGATCACATTTCCTTTTCATTTCCCATTTCAAAAAATCTCATAATAACTATTTTGTTTTGGAGTTTGAAACATGTTCATAAATCCCCGATTTCCTTCACATTATTTACGAACTCAACACATGGTTTACATCCTTTTCCAACACGTTCAAATATACATATGTACATCTAACACGAAAAACGAAAACAATAAGCACCCATGCACTATCTACTCAACATATGAGACAACTCAGCCTTCTTGAACCATAACCATCATAACGCATGACATACACAGGTATACTGAGATAACAATGATAAATAAGCTCTGCTCTACCTGCTTTAAGCATGGTAAGCCAAGGATACACCTTTCCATAATGAAATGCCAATTTACCAGACACCGGCTGGAACGTAATGGTACCTCTACCAAGTTCTCCAGGCGCTAGCTGGAAGGTACTGGTACCTCTCAATCTAAGCGCAACCAATCCTCCAGGCACTAATTGGAAGGCAATGGTACCTCTAATTCTTAACACAGTATACGTTACCAATCATTACAACATGTCAAAAGTACAACTAACACAAGTATAATGCATACACATAAACTATTCAACACAACCATGTCATCTTCCACTGATGACCAATGACAAAACCTTTAAATGTGTGCACTCAACACACGTATAATAATAATCCAACTCTCATGGGATTTTAAATCCAACAACAACAATAGTAAAATAAAATATTCATAATCTAATCTCAAGTTCATTTCTGAAATTCACATAGTGTTATGATTTCCTTCTTTCTTTTCAAAAATCAATTCTCTTATTTTCCAAGTTAACATACTCCACTCTTTATCCCAATCCATTCTTTTCATTTCACAAAACTAAATCCATGGATATTAGAGCCACAACCCAACTCAACTTAATATGATCAATCCAAAATAATTCCAATGCCATAATTAATTCTTCCCTTTAGATATTAACACATTTACACAAACCATAATAACAATTTACCAACATTATTCAACTTTACCCCTTTTTCATTCACCAAGTCAAAATATTAAATTAGGGTTTTTTCTTCCTTTCAACATAAAAATGTTAGACTACTCCCCAACTAACCCAAACAACAATCAATTTAAAAAAATATGATTCACACATAACAAACCCTAGATCCCCTTTCATGGCTTTCAAAAAAATCCACAATGGACATGATTTTTATGCAATAAAATCTACCACATATCTATCTATAGATGAGGTATTGAAAAGGAGCAAAGAAATCCCTACCTCAAGATTTGAAGCTAAAGATGAAGACCCAACTTAAAACTCCAATGAAATCGTAAAACAATCAATAGAAGTATTGATCTATGCTTTCTCTTCAACCTTCTTGAAAGATTTGGGGTGAATCTTGGGTAAAAAGAAGAGAAATCAAGAGTTTGGAAGGTTAGGGTTTCTGGTTTGGAGGATGAGAGGAGAAGAGAGGGAGAAAAATAAAGTTTTTAGGCCAAAAAGTCACTTTATAATGTCTGTTAGTGACCTGGTAGCTCAAGCGAAGGAAGCTTGGCTCGAGCGTAGAAAAGAAGCTCCCAGAATCTCTGAAAATCGCGCAGTTCGCTCGAGCGAGCATGCTTCTAGCATAGAAACTCAAAATTCAAACAAGTATAACTCTCTCATCTGGACTCTGTTTAAGGTCGTTCTTATGCCCAAATTGAAGCCCCGGAAGTAAGCTTTCCAATGGTTCTAGCCTCACATCAAGATTCAAAGTATGGAGAGAAAAAATGATGAAAAAGTGAAAACTACTCAATAATAATTATTTTAATTTGGAGTTTATGATTCAATCTCACCCAACCACTATGGTAACACCTCAACCAAGGCTCAAATATCAACTAAGAAAGTTCTCAATCAAGACAATCAAAGATTCAAATATAGTTCCATTATAACAGGAAGCACAGAGTGCTACAAGACCTGCCCATTTTAATTGCTTTCCTGATTTTATTTTAAGTCTTCGTGATCCTCACATATTAAAAGCTTTAACATTAAACATACAAATTTATAGTGCATTCACTAAAATGCTTGGTGGTGCTCATTCTATTGCTTTAATATATCGTGTCTATTATAAATGTATTAAAACTAATCTTAATGTTCATGCTTTAGTTAAAATCCCCGAAAGATAAAATTGTACTCAGACAAAGTAGTACTAATGAAACAAATATTGAAGTCCCAACAACTAGTTGTTGGCAAGAAGTAACTCTTTCTAATAATTGGGTCACAGTCAATGAAAATTAGTCTCACCCATATCAATCTAATAGTAGTGATGTCCAACAAATCCAACAATATGATGATGGTTCTGTCCACATACATTTTAATCTCCTAAATTGTAGTCAATCCTCTCGTCATAGTACCTTCAGTATCCCTACTGACGACGATGAAATTTTTAGTACTCCTTTCTTTACTCGAAAAGCTAGGAAACTTCAGATTGGTCAACCTTCACACACTAATGCTAGTAAATTAAAAGGCATAGATAACTCCATGAGGATGATACCCCATCTCAAGATTCACCCACTCAAACTGATTTTGAAGTCATTCCTCCTATTAACCCACAATTACCAACTCTTAGTAAACCTTTTATACCTGATCTAAACAAACTTCATGCTGAATTTAAATCTAAGGATAATAAATCAAAAAGACAAACTCATAGGTCTACTTACAATGCACAACAACAATCCAAAATAATTGAGAAATGGTATAAGTTCATGAATGAATTCGGTGCTGAAGTCCCCTTCTTTGATTATCTTGAAAATTATTATCAACAAATTAATACTGTTAATAAAACCAAATAGAAAACTTCCCCCATTACCATTGTTTCTTCTAGTCATCCTCCTTTAGAAACCATCCTCATTGAACATAAAGGATCTATTGTAAATGCTTCTCCTTTTAAAATACCTAGTAATGAATCTAAAATTAAAAAAGTAATTGAACAAAATAATTACACAAATCAATGTTTAAAAACTATTAGTAAGAAATTAGGTAAACTAGAAACTACTTTTGAGGATTATTCCAATAGTCATACATCAACTAGTAAAACTCTAGAAAATCCACTTATTAACCTTCCTAGCACTAGGAATAGATTGAGTTTAGTCACCCAAGATACTAATATTGTTGAAGCTATTGAACAATTATTTACTAAGTTATGTACCCCTTCCAAAGAAAAAGGAATTATTGTATTAACACAACAACTACCATTTACTATTCATAGTGATTCCGACACAAATTAGTCACCCAGAACGACAATTTTAATCCACTAATCTTAATCGAATTGTACATCCAAAAGTTAATCCAACTACTCTTGCCAAAAACTGGTACACTAAACCTACTCCACTTGATCTTCAATTTGAAGAAACAAATATTAATAATCAATTTTCTATGTCTGCCAAAAAATTGTATGAATAGAATATAGATGGTCTTAGTGAAAATCAAATACTTCAAAAATTAAATCATATGTCCATGGTAGCAAATAGCTATCTAAGTAATTACCCTAATTACACTCAACCCGAAATCGTATCTCTTCTTACCTCTGATTTTACTAGTATGCTCAAATCTTGGTGGGACATATATCTCACAAATGAAATGGGAGAAACTATTCAACATACAGTCCAATTAGATGAAAATGAATTCCCCATCTTTGATGAAGAAATAGGGACAAGTAAGCCGGATGGTATTAATACTTTAATCTTTACTATAATTAAGCATTTCATAAGCACACCTACTAATGTTCATTCCCAAATCCATGATCAACTTAGTAATTTAACTTGCCCTACATTAAGTGATTTTCGATGTTATAAAGATGTTTTTACTTCTAAAGTTATGCTTCGCGATGATTGTACTAAATCATTTTGGAAAGAAAAATTCATTAATGGATTACTAATCTTTTTGCTCACAAAATTAGAAATGTTCTTAGTCAACCTACCGGTATCATTGAATATGATAACTTCACTTATGGTGATATATTAGTACCATTCAAAAAGAAGGATTAAAAATGTGTATTTATATGAAACTTGGTCAAAAAGTTGCTAAGGATAAACATAAAGCTAAATATGAGTTAGGTAACTTCTGCGAACAATATGGTTAACCTCCCATAGCACCTTCACGACGAAAACATAGTAAAACCAAATCTTCACATAAATCACATACTAAATATGGAAAGAAATATTTACCTTCTAAATATTATGCTAAATCTAAAAAGCAATATCACAAGAAAACTAAACGCTTCAGAAAGTCAAAATCAACCCAAGACGTTACTTGTTACAATTGTGGTAAAAAGGGTCACTCTTCTAATAAATGCAAAATTAAAGACAAATTGAAAGATAAGCTTAATCAATTACAAATTACTGAAGAAAATTAATGTCAAATATTTAAAATATTCAAATTATCCAATTCCCTGGATCAATCTCCTAACACCTCTAGTCACTCATCCAGGGATACTAACCCCTCAAATGATACTTCAAGTTATTATTCTCCTAGTGATAATACTGATAATGATCCAATTGAATTAGGATGTAATGATACTTGTTGTAAACAAGTTAATGTTCTTACTAAATCACAACAAGAAGAAGATTCATTAATCGAACTTATTAGTAAATTAGACAATCCTAAATTAAAAAGAAAATATACCAATAAATTAAAATCTTTATTAATTAATAAAGATTAAAAATTTATAATAAAATAAAAAAACTCATCAGGATAAACCAATTATTAGTTTAATGACTACTTTAGAACGATTTCGAAAAAATAAACAAAAAGAAGTAACTTTACAAAATTTACAAAATGAAATTAACCAAATTAAATTAACTATTAAAGAATTAAAAATTAAAAACAAATCATTAGAAGACGAAATAGCAATATTAAAACTTAATAAAAGTCTTAAAGATTTTCAAAACAATGATGATACTTAGATGAATCTAGTTATAGTCCTAATCCCAACCACGTCATCTTTGATAATTGATCTACTAAAGCTCATAGTGACAATCATCATCAAGATAGTAATCGCTTAAACATAATTAATATAATCAATATTAAAAAATGACGAAAGTCAAACTAGTTATTAATGATTTTGAAATCGAAGTCATAGCCCTGATTGACACTGGCACTGATTTAAATTATATTCAAGAATGATTAATCCCTACAAAATACTATCATAAAACTAGTGAACAACTAAGTTCGGCTAATGGAAGTCAAATGCATATCAAATATAAATTACCCAAGGTACATATTTGTCAAAACAATGTTTTAAAACATCATTTGTTTTAGTCAGAAATATGATAGATAAAGTTATTTTAGGAACTCCATTCACTTTCCTACTATACCCATTCACTACTACTAATTATGGTATAACCACCCAAGCTTTTGGTCAAACAGTAACTATTAAATTTTTAACTCCTCCTGAAATAAAATAATTAAATCTATTAAAAGAACGTTCCATATCTCAATCTATTAATCGATTAACAAAACGAATCAACTTTCTCAAAGAAGAAGTAAAATATAAAAGAGTTTAAACTTGTAACACCCCAAAATAATTACGATAAACCCAACTCATAAGCGGAAGAATAATAGAAGTAATTTACTTTCATTCATTAGAGTTAGTATACAAAAGATGACACATGCGATATACATTTATAAATGGTTGATCCTGAATCAACAGCATGTGTTACAAGAAATAAAGAAATGAAAGCTAGACAGATATTTATATGCCCTAAGGGCTTACATCTTTCCAAGTCACTGCTTGGTTACAACAAAGTGAGACTAGCTCAATACAATTCTAGCCCTCGGCTATACAAAGGAAATATGACAACAAAAGAAGCCCTGGCTCCAAAAGTCCTCCAAGCTATTGCCTTGGTGAAGTCATATCACCAACACTTGAAAATGGTTTTTCCCAAATAGGGTGAGCCAAAGCCTAGTAGAAACAATCTAATACAATAAATGAGTCTTAACAAAGATATAGATATGGGATGCATGTTCAATGCCCATGATAAAACCACTCACAACTCTTTTGTAAAACCATGCCACACTAAGCTTTAAATCACAATTCATGTCATCACAAGTTCCTCTTTTTGTTTATCTCTCAATTCATTTTATCTCAACTCATATGTCATGATCATTTCATTCAATCAACCAAATTGAGGATACAACTCAATGGGTCTTTAATCAATATAGTTATCATAAAAATACGAAAATTTTGCCATTTTACGGAAATTTTGTCCCCAAGAATCGGCACCCATGTATACGCGCGATTTCGGGACTTTCACCTTGGACACACAGGCCAACTTAATTTAATGGAGTCCATCCCCTTTTTTCTCCCAAAGATGGAGTACATCCCCTTCATCCTCCCAAACTTTATACATATACAATGTATTACACATAGTCATATTCAATGACAGCCAACAAGAGATTAGTTTCAATTCACCTAATCCACATGCAATTTCTACAATAATCATAGTTATCCTCCACTAATAGCCCAATAAAGACATTTCTAAACTGATATTCAATCTCAAGACAGATAATTTCTTCAAAATTCCATAAGTGAGAGGTAACACACACCCAACTTCACCATTTATATATATACCCCTCCAATTTCATATTTTCAATGCTAATTTCATTTATTTATATACAATAACCATTTGAAACCATTTAGGGCAAAACTCCCTTTATTCTCAAATTTCAGCCCAAGTGCCAAAATCAACTATTTTGTCACAACACACCCTCACATTTACTCCCATAATCATTTTTACCACATACACTTGAAAACCCCTCTTTTATTTCACACCCAAACCCTAGGTTTGTTCAAATCATCACAAATCCCAACATTGTTTATCCAACAATCAATAATTAAGTTAAAAATCATATAAGAGTGTAGAAAATTCCTACCTCAAGCTTACAAGATCAAAGGAGCAAAGGAAAAACTTCAAAGACGCCAAAACCAAGCTCTATTTGGATCAAAATGTAGCCCTTAAGGTGCTCTTCCTTTTTAACAAAGGCACATGGGTAGAGAACCCAATGGATCTATGTGAAAATGAAAAGAGAGAGAGAGAGTTTTAGAGAGAGGAGCTCTAGATCCAGGGTTTTTGAAAAGTAGAGAGAGAGTGAGAAAGATATGAAAAAGTGATGTAAAATGTCACTTTTACAGACTGAAATACGCATAGTCCGCTTGAGCGCAAGAAGTGACGCTCGAGCGCAGAATACACACATCCAGTACTTTTACAGGCAACAGACAAATGCTCGAGCGCAAGAAGTGGCTGCTCAAGCTGAACCCACTCAAGCGCAAAAAGACCCGCTCGAGCGTAGAATACACTCTCCCAGTAGTTTGTAGACCTGCAAAAGTACTGAGAGTTTTCAAAGCCCGCTCGAAATCAAAAAGTGCCGCTCAAGCGGAGGAGCAAAAATCTAGGCAACAAGAGTTTGGAAAACTAGCCACCAACCTGTCCCAAACGCAACTGCAATAACCCGATAACCAAAATTAAGGGAAACCAAGGGAAACAAGATATCAACAACCATACAAAACCATAAAACCTTAGTCTGGAATGCAACAAGGGTTGGGTCAAAACCGGAATTGCTATAAAACGCAATTAGCTAATCCAATTCTTATTTCCAAAATTGCACACTTTAAACAATAGTTAGAAACCACATTCTGTTCTACTTTACCAAATGCTTTTTGGCGTTAAAAAAAACATATAGTCACACTTCCTTACATTAAAAATTTTCAATGAACAACTAATTCCTACTAAATCCAGACCAATTCAAATGAATAATGAATTAGTAGAAATGTGTAAAAAAAAGATTAATGAATTACTAAAAAATAATATCATTAGTGAAAGCAAGTCACCTTGGTCTTGTCCTGCTTTTTATGTTAATAAAAATGCTGAACTTGAACGTGGCATTCCGCGATTAGTCATCAACTATAAACCCTTAAACAAAGTTTTAGAATGGATTAGATATCCAATCCCCAATAAAAAGATTTAATCAAAAGACTTAGCCAAGCTGTCATCTTTAGTAAATTTGATCTTAAAAGTGGGTTTTATAATGATCGCTACAAAACTACTTTTACTACACCTTTTTATCATTATGAATGGAATATAATGCCTTTTGGTTTAAAATATGCCCCTAGTGAATTTCAAAATATCATGAACGAAATATTTAATCCCTATGATCATTTTTCTATAGTCTACACAGATGACATCCTTATCTTCTCCAAATCCAATGATGAACATTGGAAACATCTTCAGTCCTTCTTTCACATTATTAAATATAATGGCTTAGTCATTTCTGTTCTTAAAATTAAGTTGTTTCAAACCAAAGTCTGAGTTTTAGGTTATGACATGTACCAAAGTACTATTCTCCCCATAAGTCGATCCATTGAATTTGCTTTTAAGTTTCCTGATGAAATCTTAGGCAAAACCCAGTTACAACATTTTTTAGGTTCCCTTAATTATATTGTTGAATTCTATAAAGACCTTAGGAAAACTTGTCAACCCTTTTTTGATCAGTTAAAAGATCCTCTTCCTCCATGGTCTTCCAGTCATACTGCTATAGTTCAACAAGTCAAAAAATATATCAAAACTTTGCCTTGCCTTGCCTTGGGATTCTTACTGAAAATTCATACAATATTATTCAAACTGATGCCTCTGATGTTGGTTATGGTGGCATTCTCCTTCAAAAGGTCACTTCCAAGTCATTTGAACAAATTGTTCATTTTCATTTTGGTGTTTGGAACAAAGCACGCAAAATTTATAGTACTATTAAAAAATAAATTTTATCTATTGTATTATGTATTAGTAAATTTCAAGACGATATTTTAAATCAAAAAATTTTATTACGCGTTGATTGTAAAAGTGCTAAATATGTTTTAGAAAAAGATGTTTAAAATATTGTTAGTAAGGATATTTTTGCTCGTTGGTAATCTATTTTAAGTATCTTTGATTTTGATATTGAATATATTCCTAGTAGTCAAAATTCTATCCCTGATTTCCTTACTCAATAATTTTTACAGGGGGGTCTAGTATACCATACCTACTCCTTATTGTTCTACACACAAATTACAAGTCACCCGATATCGCAAAATTATTCGTCATTACGCCTTTAAAATCGTCTACTAAAAAACCATTGACCAAGATCCTTACCTTCAATTTCATCAAATTAGAAGTCAACGCAATTTAATTGCTCATTACACTAATCTGCTCAATTTTCATATTGATAGGATAGATATCCTCAGTGGATACTAATCTATTTCTGTCTCTTCCATTACAGATGTCAGGTCACAAGCCTTCTTCTAAACCTCTTGCCATTGTGCCAACCAGTCAACCTATTATTGCACCTCCGATTGATCTAGTCAACCGATACCAATTTCTTAGTAACATTCCTAAACCTAGTTACACCTTTGCACTTGCTTTAGTTTCCTTTGTTTGCCAGTCAATTACACCAATGCCTCCTAATCATCCATACAAATCTACACCAAGAACAGATTATGTTCTTAAACAGGCATTCAACCTTTTTTTTATTTATTTATAAAGAACCTGCCCACAAAAGCATTCACAATGTCCTTGATTTAGTAAAATCATATTTCCCTTCTGGATGGCATTTCATTCCTTCTCATCCAGACAAGTCAATTACTTTTTACAAAGATATTCTCTTTCATCACAAGTCCATAGTCATTAAACCCATTCATGATCGAATCAATACTAGTAAAATCATCTACCACTCTCTGTATACACATAATATTGTATCCCTTGATGAATAGGGTCTCCCTTACTTACTACGAGATCTTCCCAATCACATGATATTATACAGTTACTATGATTATATTAATGTCTGGTTAGAAATCCTTCTACACCAAAATGAGTCATACAGTCACTTCTAGTTTTTCTACTTTGGTCATAAATTCAAGTCAGATTACCTTCCTGGTTTCTGAGATGGTGGTCTCAACATGGTGCCATTTCAAAAATTATCCCTGCTGACCTAATGGAACAAGTTACTTATTTATCTTCAGTATACAAATTGAGTCAACATAAAAGTCAATTCCCTATATTACTCCATTTTATGTCCCAATATAAAATCCCTTGGATATTTAAATGGCAATACAATCTTTCCAAAAACATAGTCAGTCAGTAGCATTTTGTTAAATGGTGCGATGCATTCAAAGCGCATCGCATTATTGAACAAGTCCACAAGAATTTCCAGTCAATATTTATGCTCCCACTCCTGCAATGGTCCAGTCCTCTCGGCAGAACTCAATTGCTTCAATCACTTAAGGAAACGCACTTCCTCTTACAACAGTCAGACTTGGAAGCCCAGCACCCAGCTCTGAGCCTTCCAAATCCAAGTCATCCAAGTCCAAGCCCAAAGCAAAGCCCAAGTCCAAGACCAATAATGAAGAATTAATTCAAATTGTAAAGTTACTATTGGCCCAAGCCAAGTCACAAGTTGAAGATGAAGCTTTAGATGGATTAGCCTCATCCGAAGCCTCTACTAGTCATGATTCATATGGTCCACAATTTCAAGATGCTCAGAACCCATATGCCTAAAACAGTCATTGGATTCCATATATACATCAGCTTCAATCACTACTCTTACTTTGAGAAAAGATGTTGATATATATTGATTCCCCATCAGTCAACAGTGCAATCACGTCTCTTCACGAAAAGTAGATGAACAGTGAAAAAAGTCACTATTCACTATTCACTCAAAGACAAGTCCAAAACAGTTAAAAGTAAAGACAACTTTCAGTCAATCACTAAAAGCAGCAGACAACACCCATGTGCCTCCACGTGCTACTTTTCAGTCAAAATCTCAGCTCACAAGCATCACAGTCATCTAATTTGCCTATAAAAGAGTCTCCTTAGTCAAGGAGAATTTAGAGTTCAAAATCTTAGTTTATCTCCCAGTCTCTGTAATATATAAACAATTTTATTTCTGTATTTTGAGATTATGTATGTTGAAATCATGCTTTCAAGCTACTTCTAGTAAACAAATTGTAAGTTTTATTTGCTTAAGTTTTATGTTATTTACATTTTGTACGTTCTTTACATTAAGTAAGTGTGAGTTCCCCTCATGTTGCGTTAAGTCTGTCTTTTTATATATATAAAAATAAATAATATATATATATATAATGTTATTTAAATAATCCAACTAGATGGGTCGCAAAATGGATATGGGTGTTAGGTCACAACCCGATCCAAACCTAGTTTAAAATATATGCACAAGACAAGCCCAGTCCAACATAGCACAATTTGGCCCATGCCCAAGGCTAAGTCCAACACATGCACATTCCCAAGCTTAGGCCAGTCCAGACCAAGACTAAAACTAAGTCTAAGTCCAAGTCCAAGCCTAGGCCCAAGCCCAACTTCTATTGATACCCACATTATGAAACAATTCTCATTCACAACTTAATGGTTTCAATCCATTATTTTTATATTGTAATCTTCTCACTTGAGAAGATATAAAACCACTCAGACTCATCTCAACCGGCGGTTGGGTCCCACTTTAATTTCAAATTAAAATTGGGTCTAAAAAATGGATCTAGAAAAGATCTTATGTATCATTTTTTTTTAAATACTATTTATTAAAATTCATTTAAAAACTGAGATTTAGATTCACCATCCAAAACAAAACAAAAAGAAATAAAAACAGAGATTTAGATTTATAATAACAAATTTGCAATACATCATTCGATGAAATTTATGATGTTATTTGTAATAGAAAAAGTGAATCAAGCTTGTCATGGACTCTTCCTAACATGTTAATCTCTTTCCCTCTCCCCTCACTTTTATAGCTTTCATCATAAACCACCATCTCCTTACCCGCCAACCATGACCACCACGACCACTACCACCACCAAATCTCAAATCACCATAAAACCTAGAATCACCGCTACAAACTGTGGACTCGCCTTTTTTTCGCGCCCCATCTTTCGAAAAGGTTTGAAAGAAAGGCCTCACAGTTCGGACTCCCACGGTTCTGAATCTAGTCTCACAAGTGAAATGTGAAACTGATAAACACCAAAGAGTCCAAATCCGGCAAATCTTTTTGGAAAATCGATTTTAAATCAAATAATGCCAAAATTGGACTGCTTTGCGAGATACAGAATTGCCACCTAAATATTTTATTTTTGGAAAAATTTAGGAAACCCTGACTCGTGCCAAAAACCACGTGTCCGTCATCACCAAAGTTGCCTCAGCTCGAAAACTTAGGTACGAGAGGGGAAGGTCATGAATTAAGCACCCCCGCTCGCCCGATCAAAGATCGGCCTCTACTAATCATGATATGAGTTTTTATAAATATCATGCGTTCTTATTCCGATTATTAGCTAACATTACTATGTGACGCGCACAAGCAAGTATAGACTAATCGCAAGACTTGGAACAATTCAACTCACGTTTGTTTTCGAAAATGGTTTGAATTTGCCACCTCAAGTGAGCTTAAAAATGCGGATTTGACACCAAACGTAGTGGGCTTGAAACATGATTTGCCACTTCACAAAGTGGGCTTAAAATACACATTCGTTGAATTGTTCCAATTCAAACAACAAGCCTTCATCCACAAGCATTCAGGCAGTTTAGCATTTAAGCACATAGCCTCATGGAAAGTATGCTAATCATGGCAACATGGCAATCACACTCATGCAAGTATGCTAAAGCGTAAAAGTTTACCGAGTACTCCAAGCCAAAACAAAAACTAGTTAGAAAGATGCATGATCCTAACTATGTTAAATGACTAATGCAACACATGTAATGATGTAACTAAATACACTCGGCTACTTAATCATGGTATTTGCAACACTTTGATAGCATGCTTTGAAACATGTATTCAAAGAAGTATTGAATTGACAATGCAATTTGAATGATGCGCCGAGCCTTGGTGCATGCAAGACAAATGAATGGATGCAAGCATGCGATATGCTAATTGTAAATGTCCCTAATCTAACCATCAAAAGCGATTGAATAAAAGGGAGAAAGACGTGGTGTTGGAAGACATACACACACGCACGCACACTTATTACAACATTATGCCCTTGCAAATGAGGGTTCGAATGAATAAGAGCTAACTAGCTACGCTAATTAAGCTAATTGTTACAACACAATTGAGATGAATTAACTAACTTATTCTAAGCTAATTAAATATTACAAATCAAATTAATTAGCTAAACGCTTAACCAACTAATTACAAAGCAATAAAGCTAATTAATTACAACATAAATTAATCAACTAACCTACTTAAATAATTACAACATTTGCAAGCATTAGCTACAACTAATTAACTGGACAAGTTAACTAAACGACCTCAGGAAATGAGGGATGCATGCATGCTCGGTTTCTCCACCCGAAAAGCAACCATTTTGCTACTGCGAGCCTCTGTTTGCACATTTGAACACCAAAAATTCTGCCAACTTCTAGAATACCTTTGCTCCACCTCAGGAACACACTGTGCAAATTTCATTAGTGGCCGACAGGGGTCCTGTCGGCCACCAATGGTGGCCGATCGGCTACTGGTGGTGGCCGATCGGCCATTGATGACATGAACTCCTCCTTTTGCTGCAACAGAGAGCAGACAGAGCAAAATAGTGTATTTTCACAGGTTTGTGTATACTGTTTATACTCTTTAGCATCAAAAAAGCTCAAATGAGTGAAACTCTTGGCTCTCAAACCACCAATCAAGCAATTTCCATGCATGATGGCAGAAGAACCAAGTTTGTACAAGTTTAATAAGTGCAAAAAAAGACTCAAAAAGACCACCACCCTATCATGCATGATCAAGGGTGATGGTGACCAAGGAAAGTGGCACATTTCATCATATAAAATGTCCCATTTTCCTTATGTTCAAATTAACGTCCCATTCGAACACATGCAATGCAACACGAAAGATGCTTATCTTGCCTCTTTTACCTGTCCAATTTTGTTTACTCATTTTACATTATCGATTCATTCTTTAATCGATTAAGTCCAAAAGTGAGTGTCTTCTAATGGAAAGATGCCTCAAACAACGAGTTGTTTAAGGCATGAAAGAGGCATTACATTGTTGGTAATGAACCCCCTAAGGGATTAAACCATTAGGTGCAACACCTCCATTTCATACTTAGGCAAACAAGGGGTTTAAGACCACTTTCAAAGCAAACAAAAGAATGAAGAATGGAGGGAGATTGCAGAGATTTCAAGTGCTGAAATGAAGTATAAAACAACACTAAAACATGTTATTAACTCAAAACAATAATGATCAAAGCATTAAAACACCAAACTAGTGAAGGAAATTGCACTACAACTATGCAATACAAGCCTCATCTGAAATAACCAGACCAAAATACAGCCAAAACAGGTCAAAACAGAGGCAAAAACATGCTGGACTAGAGCTAAGTTAAGTTAGAAAAACATGTTAATATATGAAGCTAACTAGGCATGCAAGCAAGACACAAGGAGGAGAGGCTAGCCCCTCCAATTTTGAACTTCAAAAGTTGATTTTTACCACTGAAAAACCTCTGAAATTCAGTAGTTAAAAGGCCCAAAAAAATTGGTTATAAAGTGACGGAAAATGGTACAAAAGCTTAACAAGCAAAAGAGCAAGAAGAGTGGGCCATCCCCTAACTCAAAGAGACCTCAAACCAACACTTTTAAACCATAAAAACAGAGTTTTTGACAGTTCAAAATCAGCACAAAAACAGTTTGAAAAGATGACAAAACAAGTATTGAAAACAAGCTTAAATAACAAGTTTTATACCTCTTGAAGCTAAGGCACAAAATGGGCAACCAACCAAGCTCAAACCTCCTTCTAGAGCTCAAAGAAGGTCCCAAGTTATCTCAGCCCAAAGGTGAGAGTATTTGGTAAAGGGTTGATATGCAAAAGCCAAGGACTTGTATGCAAATGTGTACAAAATATCAAGAGAGAGAGAGAGAGAAAACTAGAGAGAGAGATATATTTTTGCTCTAAAAATGCTAACCCTCAAAAATGGGGAAGGAACCCCCCTATATATAGAAAAACAGGTCTCGAGCTTGTGAACATCCCACCATACATGTGTATAAAGATGCAGCTCAGTGAGCAAGAGCTAGCACAGCTGTCAACAAACATCTGGAAAAAGGGACTGGTGACCGTCGGCCACCATTGGTGGCTGACCGGCCACACCCATAGCGGACAGAAGCAACCCATGGCCGACAGCCTTGGGTGGTAGTCGACAGGTCACGAAGAGGTCCAGACACCAAGTTTTGGTCCAAAACAAGGCACAGAAAGAACAAAGTTTAATGGCTCAAAGACAAGGCATTTCGCCGAGGACTTCGGGAGCTCAAAACGAACACAAACACACAATCATCGAGTGCACGAGAGATGACGTCTAAGTCTTGAGGATGGTCAAAAATGGGGCGTCTACAGTTACCCCTCTTTGACAGAACTCGGAAGTCATGAAATGATGGGAGTGAATGTCAAAGCCCAAAGATAACCCATTTTTTACAAGGCTGAAGACTTAGACAAACAAACAAGCAAGACAAAGAACGGTTGCGCCTGTAGGCTACCTACGTATCCTTTTGCAAGGAATCAAACCAACGTAGTTCTACACCAAGATGCAAGTGATATGCAGGATACAGGAACATAACTTATGATCATGCAAAGAGGCTGTAATGAAACATCTAGATGCAAATGTCACGCAAAGAAATGCTACGTTCATACAAATCGAAAAATGGTACAACAATCTCATGCACGAAAAGAAGTAAGTAAACAAACACGCCACGTGTGGAAATCACAAGCCAAACCACATTTCATGCAGAAAGGATGTAAGAAAATTAAGCAAGCTTAACTACACGGCGCGCAAGAAAGGCGAAAAGCGACTGTGGGGCACACCCAAGGTCTCAACCGAGATCCTAATGTGCTACACACAGAAGGAAAAGGGTGGTGTGAACACCGGGACGCACCTGAGTGTGTTCGAAATGAAGCATCCTAAAGAGGAGGACGCCGAGGAAGAGGCTGCTACTGAGGCCAAGTCCTCCACTCTGAATAAGCAAGTCCCGGACTTGACTCAAGATGATGAGGACGAGGTCTCCAAAAGCACCTCTCCCAAGAAGATGACATCTGAGGCCGAAGTCCAGGCGGCCGAGAAGAGCTTGGATCAGACTCTGCTCAAAATAGATGCCGAGATAACGGCCGAGAAGGAAACCTTACTGTTGACCAAGGCAGATGCAACGCCAACAATCGAGGTTGAGCAATTTGACATAAATGCCAATGCTTCCAGTACTTAGGATTTTTCTTTCTTTACTCTGAACTTTTCTTTCAATTGTAATTTCTCTTTTGTAAGTTGAACAAGTAATCTTCTAGGTCAAGCTGAAGTGCCTTTTTGTTCCCGAACAAGTTTCTTTCTTTAAATGTATGTGATCTCTTTTGGCTAAGTGTTGAATGCTCTTTTCATACATGTCTACTACTTTCTTTCATGTCTTTCATGCTTCCATACTTAGAATATTTTTGCATTTCTTCAAAGTATACCTTAACTGTATAACAACTTCAAGGTAAAACACCTCGGACATAAACCTTGACTGTTTGCCTCAGCCAACAATTGGGATATCTCGACTAACACTTAAAAATATTAAAATAATTTTACAAGTGTTGTTCAATCAAGCATTGCCTTTTTTCCTCCATATGCTATATTCTATTAAGACTTCACCATTTCCAAGTTTTGACAACCTGGTTAATCACTTCGGGTAATATGTATCTTGGATATTTTATTCATAATTACCTCGGTGAACTGCAACTTGTAAATTTCTCCGAAATTTCACCAAGTGTTTTAAGCCCATTTTAACTTGTAAATTTTTTTTAAAATTTCAACAAGTCCCAAGCTCTTGCTCCCGAGTTTATTTATCATTCCTGCTCCCTACCTCCTATAAGTTCACATTATGCGTGTGTCTAAGGTCTTTCGCCGAAGTCAGATTCAAACAAAGACTTCCCAAGGTGTTTGTCACGACCCCAAACCGCCCCTAGTAGTTTGGTGCCGTGATGGCCAGTAATCCGTAATTACCGAAGGCCAACTTTCGAAAACTTAACACAATCAGAGTATAATAATCGGGGCTAACCAAAGCGGAAGCAATAATTCAAAATACAAGTGGTCCATAAGAGCCGTGCATAGATCAAATGCAATGCCAAACATTTCCAATTAACTTTACAACTTGAATACAACAAGGTAAAATACATGTTACATCTTGATCAAAAGGCTTCTCGAGCCGACACATACAAAATACAGCTAATACAAGTCAAGAAGCATGATTTTCAAGATTTGCCGATATGCAAAGCAGGGCATCGCCGACGTAAATACAAAAGCAAAGCCGACATAAGCACGAATCCAAAACAAGTATCCAAAACGATCTAGGCGTCGCCGCCGTCCTGCTCATCACCTACATATATATAGAGGGGTGAGTACAAATACTCAGTGAATGGTACTAAAAATAAAGGTTTGCATGAATAAAGCCGGAGTCTTTCAAAACAAACGAATCAAACTTTATCAAGACAAGGGATGAACCGTATTCATCAATCAAGTATCATAACATCGGCGAAGCAGGGGATAAACCGTATTCATCAATCAAATATCATAACATCGGCGAAGCAAGGGATGAACCGTATTCATCAATCAAATATCATAACATCGGCGAAGTAAGGGATGAACCGTATTCATCAATCAAATATCATAACATCGGCGAAGCAAGGGATGAACCGCATTCATCAATCAAATATCATGGGTTGTACGATCCGTAATCGTTTAGTCAAGGGTACTGCGAAAGTTTATAGTCCTCCAGCACAAGGGACTGATGTTACTTAGGCCCGTGGCCCAATTTAACATGGTAATCTTTTCAAGAAAGGACCGTATCCTTTTTGCACTTAGTACTGCGAAAGTTTAGAGTCCTTCAGTACAAGGGACTGGTGTTACTTAGGCCCGTAGCCCGATTTAACAAGGACCGTATCCTTTTATGCTTAGTGCTGCGAAAGTTTAGAGTCCTCCAGCACGAGGGACTTTCCAAGAGAGGACCGTATCCTTTTCAAAGATGGCATCAAACAAGGTTTATACTTGACACATCAAAACAAGAGCTATTCATTCATGCTTAACAAACAGTTTTGTCAAAACAAAGCAAGCAAGATTTATCAAAACAAGTATAACATAGCTTTATCAATAATACCACTCACCTAGTTCTTCAGGTGTAGACTCAAAGCAAATATCAAGGACCTACAATCACATGGCAAATCACATTCTCAAGACAAGCTCTATATGCATGCAAATGATCTCGGCATTCTTGCCAGATCCGAGTCAAAACAAAGAAAAACCTGCTGGGAGTTTAAACACTGCTCCCGTCTTATGGAAACACACTGGGTACCGTCCAGGTCTATGCCGAGGTCCCACACATCCTTGCCGAGGTGTGGTCCCGCTGGCCTCAACCAAAAGCAAAGTCGGGAAAAACCTGGGTTTCCCTATGAAGAACATGATGAACATGATCATGAGAAAGATGAATGCAAGATCAAAACTTGTTGCAAAATCAGAGACTTCATGCCAAGAGTTCAAAACATGGACCTGGGTACCCTCACAAGAAAGTCGTGCAAGAACAAACACAAAACATGATTTTTGTTTCAAACTTTCGGATCAAAATGAGACTTTCTTCAAGAACACATGAAAACCATTTTCTCTATCCAAAACTAACTTCAAAACGATGCATGACATGCAAAACAGATCCGATCATGCAATGCAGCTAGATAATCGATAACAACAATCAAAGTAGGTCAAGATTCTAACCTCAAAATTCGAATCCAACGGTTCAAACCACAAAGATCAAGCTTGAAAGACTTACTCTCACTCAAGAACTTCTCTAGAGCTTCTCTCTCTAAAACAAAGATTTGAGACAAGAAAAATGATTTGTTTCAAGGTCTGCCGGCTGTCTTAACAAACAGCTCGGACACGTGGCGCTATCGGGTTGGTTCAGCTCAAAAGGTGATTGATTGATAAGACAAGTCTCTGACAAAGCGTACGCAGCAAGCTCGGTACAACACATCGGCAAGAAATGACATCGGCTCAAATCAAGGATCCGGCAACAGGATAACAAAACATCGGCTAGGAAGGACGACACTTGACTAAGCTGTGCCACACCTTGGCCGGGGCGTGCCACATCTCGGCCTAGGCCATACCTGCCCAAGGACAAGGTTCAGCAAGTGCAAAAACATCTCGGCAACAAGCCCGAGGTGAAGATAGGGGTCAACCAAGGACTCAAAACAATTCTAAGCACAAAGGTTCAGAGGCAACCTAAGCTCAAGATGACTTCGGCCACACACACACTGAACAAGGAACAAAACCACGCAAGCAATACAAACAAAACAAGGCAAGCAGAAATCCTTCCAATTAACACAACAAGGCAAGATCATGCAGGAATGTATGCAAGTATGACAAGAGTAAGGTGAGGGTTGTTACATCCTACCCCCCTTAAAGAAGTTTGGTCCCCAAACTTAGATTACCTTGCTCCTAGAACAACTCCGGATAACGGATTCTCACATCCTCTTCTTTTTCCCACGTGGCTTCTGTGCCATAATGTTCCTTCCATTCGACCTTTATCATTGGTATTGATTTGTTTCTCAACTGTCTCACTTGTCTGTCAATAATCCTCATTGGCTTCTCCTCGTAGCCCAAATCCTCGTTAACCGTGATCTCGGAATGATTAATTACATGTAGTGGATCTCGGATGTACTTCCTCAGCATCGAAACATGAAACACATTGTGGACTTGGCTCAAATCTGGCGGCAAAGCAAGTCTGTAGGCAACGGGGTTAATTCTCTCAAGGATTTCAAATGGTCCAATATACCGAGGTGCTAATTTACCTTTCCTTCCAAATCTTAAAACTCCTTTCGTTGGTGAAATCTTCAGGAATACATGATTCCCAACTTCGAACTCTAACTCATTCCTTCTCCGGTCGGCGTAGCTCTTTTGTCGGCTCTGGGCAGTTTTAATCCTCTGTTGGATAAGTTTAATCTTCTCTGTTGTCACTTGAATCAATTCGGGACCAAGCAGAGCTCTGTCTCCAACTTCAGTCCAACATATCGGCGACCTACATTTTCTTCCATATAAGGCTTCATATGGCGCCATGCCAATACTAGCTTGATAACTGTTATTATAGGCGAATTCCACTAAGGGCAAATGTGTTCCCCAACTTCCTTGGAAGTCCATCACACAAAGTCTAAGCATATCTTCAAGCGTCTGAATTGTCCTCTCGGTTTGCCCATCTGTCTGGGGATGAAAAGCTGTACTAAATCTCAGCTCGGCTCCAAAAGCCCTATGTAAACTCTGCCAAAATCTAGAAACAAATTTAGGATCTCGGTCTGACACAATTGATGTCGGCACTCCATGAAGTCTGACTATCTCGTTCACATACAACAAGGCAAGTTGATTGGCATTGAATGTAGTCTTAACAGGTAGAAAGTGTGCTGACTTAGTTAATCTGTCAACAACAACCCAAATCGAATCCATACCTTTTGGTGTCTTCGGCAAACCAGTCACAAAATCCATGGAGATGTGCTCCCATTTCCACTCAGGAATCGGCAAAGGTTGAAGAAGTCCTGCTGGTCTTTGATGTTCTGCTTTCACTTGCTGCCAATGTAAACACTGGGACACGAATTCGGCTATCTCTCTTTTCATGCTTGGCCACCAAAAGGTCTGCTTCACATCTTGATACATTTTGGTGTTCCCTGGATGAACAGCAAATTTAGAACCGTGAGCTTCCTGCAAAATTCTCTTTTTCAACTTTGGGATGTCGGCCACACATAACCTTCCTTCAAACTTGAGCACTTGATTTTCGATGGTATACCCTAATCTCGGCTTTGTGATAATCTCCTCGGCTATTCTCTTAAGGAAGTTATCCTCCATCTGCCTTGTCTTTACCTCATCAACAATAGTCGGCTCCACTGTTATCATGGTCAAACACACCAAACTCCCATCTGACTTTCTGCTCAGAGCGTCGGCTACACTGTTAGCTTTACCTGGGTGATATTGAATTTGCATATCATAGTCTTTCAACAACTCAAGCCACCTTCTCTGCCTCAAATTCAGTTCCTTCTGAGTGAATAGATACTTTAAGCTCTTATGATCTGTAAAAACCTGACAAGTAGCTCCATACAAATAGTGACGCCAAATCTTTAAAGCAAATACCACGGCCGCTAATTCCAAATCGTGGGTAGGATAGTTTTTCTCATGAGGTTTCAACTGACGAGATGCATAAGCTATAACCTTACCCTTTTGCATTAATACACAACCCAAACCCTTATGCGATACATCACTATAGACATGAAACTCTTCATTACCTGATGGTAGCACAAGTACTGGTGCTGTAACTAACCTCGTCTTGAGTTCCTGAAAAGCTGACTCTCGATCTTCAGTCCATTCATACAGTGTCCCCTTCCTAGTCAGTTACGTCAATGGAATTGTGATCTTTGAGAAATCTTTGACAAACTTTCTGTAGTAACCTGCCAAACCCAGAAAACTACGAATCTCGGATACATTAGTCGGCCTCGGCCAATTTACTACGGCTTCAACTTTGCTAGGATCTACTGAGATACCCTCTTCATTAATCACATGACCCAAAAATGAGATGGTAGAAAGCCAAAACTCACACTTGTTAAACTTAGCATACAATTTCCGTTCTCTCAAAATCTGTAAGGCAAGTCTCAAATGATTTTCATGTTCAGTTTCGCTCTTGGAATAGATTAATATATCATCAATAAAGACAACTACAAACTCATCTAAATACGGCTTGAAGACTCTGTTCATTAAATCCATAAATGCTGCGGGGGCATTGGTCACTCCAAAAGGCATCACTAAAAACTCGTAGTGGCCATATCTTGTCCGAAAAGCAGTCTTCTCAACGTCTTCGGCTTTAACTTTGAGCTGGTGGTAACCAGACCTAAGGTCGATCTTAGAAAAGACTCGTGCTCCTTGTAATTGGTCAAGCAGATCATCGATCCTAGGCAATGGGTACTTGTTCTTGATAGTGACCTTATTAAGTTCCCTATAGTCAATGCAAAGACGGAGTGTGCCATCCTTTTTCTTAACAAATAAAACAGGTGCTCCCCATGGTGAAGTGCTCGGCCTAATGAATCCCTTATCTAACAAGTCTTGCAGTTGCAGTTTCAATTCTCTAAGTTCAGCTGGGGCCATCCTATAAGGTGTTTTGGAGATCGGCTGTGTTCCCGACATGATGTCAATAGTAAACTCTATTTCTCTATCGGTTAGGTGACCAGGCAATTCGTCTGGAAAGACGTCGGGGAAATCGTTAACAACTGGGATGTCGGCTAAACTAACATTTCCATTCGGATCACTCGGTACACTACACAAGTAGCCCCGACACCCTTTCTGAATCAACTTGTAGGCCTTAATGGACGAAATCAAGTACGGTGGGGGCACTATCCCTTTACCCTGGAAAATAACCTCGGCTAGGTTTGGGGGTCTCAAGGTGACACTTTTTGAAACACAATTAATAGATGCATCGTTTGCGACTAACCATTCCATTCCCAGTATAACATCAAAATGAGCCATATCCAGAGGCATTAAATCTACTATCAGTTCGACATTCTCAATCATAACAACACATGCCCTAAAAATGGACTCAACAATCATAGGTCTCCCAGATGGAGTGGACACAGATAACACGAAATCAAGGGGCTCTAGTTTTCTATTAATTTTCTCGGCAAACTTAGTAGATATAAACGAATGAGTAGAACCCGAATCAATCAACACATAAGCATCTTGGGAGCAAATTAGAAGTATACCTGACACCACTGCCTCAGCATTCTGAGTGTCTCCTGGTACTAACGCAAACACTCTGCCCTGTCTCATCTGTCCTTTCCCAGCATTTCCGTTCAGAACGGAACCCGAGGTATTCTCACCCTTCTTGTTGTTATCAGCCTTTGTCTTGGGGCAATCTCTCACATAATGGCCCATCTCGCCACATTCATAGCAGGCTCCAGACGTCCGACGACAGATTCCGAAATGTTGCTTCCCACAGTCCGAACACGTCGGCTTAGCATTACCTTCCTGTCTTAGGTTACTAGTACTGCCCATGTTCGTTCTCTTCTTGGTGCCCGGCTGTCCTCGGCGATTGTCATAGTTCTGCCTCTTTCGCTGGTTTTCTCCCGAGCTCTGGTATCGGTTCAAATTAGCTTCGGCCTGAATGGCTTTGTCCAATACTTCGGCATAAGTCGGCATATCGAGCAAGTTGACCCGGTCTTGAATCGGTCCACGAAGCCCACACTCGAACTTCCTGGCCTTCATATATTCATCGTTAGTCATATGAGGTACAAACCTCACCAGTTCAGTAAAAGCGCGGTCATATTCCGCCACTGTTCTGTTGCCCTGCGTCAAGGTATGAAATTTGGTAGCCTTGCGGTTTCGAACACTTAGGGGAAAATGTTTCTTGTAGAATAACTCTAAGAATCGGGTCCAGGTCAAATCCGGATTGCTCCCTCTAACCATCATCCACCACCTGCGGGCGTCATCATCTAATGTGAATGCTGCCAACGTCACTTTCTGAGCGTCGGTGCTGGGGAAGATTTCGAACAACTTCTCCATTTCTAAAACCCATGCTTCAGCCTTCATCGGCTCTATACCTCCAGAGAATCTCGGCGGTCTCATTTTCTTGAACTCCCTGATCAAAGCTATCGTGCCATCCCCATATAAGGCAGGCTGCGGGGGAACTTGTGGCACTGGAGGAGATGGAGGCGAAACTACATTTCGGCCGTTGGTCTGCTCGGCCTGAGTCGACGTAGCACTAGCGAACTGCTGCCTGGTTTGCCTCAACTCGCGGGCCAAACCTTCAACCAATCTTTCCAGTCTATCCATTCTGTCTTCGGACTGATCTCGGCCAATTGGGGGTCTACCTCTCCTCATGATGCTATGAGCGTGCGAAGTATAACTTAAAACAAATAAGCAAATAACCCCGTAGGCAAGCAACAATAAGCATTTCAAGACAATGCACACCTCACTCAAACAACAAATACCATGATGCAACCCTAACATCTTTCTAAGGGAAATCCTATGCTCTTTAGGACTCAAAGTGTGTGATTAACGTATACCGAGGAACTTGTGCTCTGATACCATTCTGTCACGACCCCAAACCGCCCCTAGTAGTTTGGTGCCGTGATGGCCAGTAATCCGTAATTACCGAAGGCCAACTTTCGAAAACTTAACACAATCAGAGTATAATAATCGGGGCTAACCAAAGCGGAAGCAATAATTCAAAATACAAGTGGTCCATAAGAGCCGTGCATAGATCAAATGCAATGCCAAACATTTCCAATTAACTTTACAACTTGAATACAACAAGGTAAAATACATGTTACATCTTGATCAAAAGGCTTCTCTAGCCGACACATACAAAATACAGCTAATACAAGTCAAGAAGCATGATTTTCAAGATTTGCCGACATGCAAAGCAGGGCATCGCCGACGTAAATACAAAAGCAAAGCCGACATAAGCACGAATCCAAAACAAGTATCCAAAATGATCTAGGCGTCGCCGCCGTCCTGCTCATCACCTACATATATATAGAGGGGTGAGTACAAATACTCAGTGAATGGTACTAAAAATAAAGGTTTGCATGAATAAAGCCGGAGTCTTTCAAAACAAACGAATCAAACTTTATCAAGACAAGGGATAAACCGTATTCATCAATCAAGTATCATAACATCGGCGAAGCAGGGGATAAACCGTATTCATCAATCAAATCGGCGAAGCAAGGGATGAACCGTATTCATCAATCAAGTATCATAACATCGGCGAAGCAAGGGATGAACCGTATTCATCAATCAAATATCATAACATCGGCGAAGCAAGGGATGAACCGTATTCATCAATCAAATATCATGGGCTGTACGATCCGTAATCGTTTAGTCAAGGGTACTGCGAAAGTTTATAGTCCTCCAGCACAAGGGACTGATGTTACTTAGGCCCGTGGCCCGATTTAACATGGTAATCTTTTCAAGAAAGGACCGTATCCTTTTTGCACTTAGTACTGCGAAAGTTTAGAGTCCTTCAGTACAAGGGACTGGTGTTACTTAGGCCCGTAGCCCGATTTAACAAGGACCGTATCCTTTTATGCTTAGTGCTGCGAAAGTTTAGAGTCCTCCAGCACGAGGGACTTTCCAAGAGAGGACCGTATCCTTTTCAAAGATGGCATCAAACAAGGTTTATACTTGACACATCAAAACAAGAGCTATTCATTCATGCTTAACAAACAGTTTTGTCAAAACAAAGCAAGCAAGATTTATCAAAACAAGTATAACATAGCTTTATCAATAATACCACTCACCTAGTTCTTCAGGTGTAGACTCAAAGCAAATATCAAGGACCTACAATCACATGGCAAATCACATTCTCAAGACAAGCTCTATATGCATGCAAATGATCTCGGCATTCTTGCCAGATCCGAGTCAAAACAAAGAAAAACCTGCTGGGAGTTTAAACACTGCTCCCGTCTTATGGAAACACACTGGGTACCGTCCAGGTCTATGCCGAGGTCCCACACATCCTTGCCGAGGTGTGGTCCCGCTGGCCTCAACCAAAAGCAAAGTCGGGAAAAACCTGGGTTTCCCTATGAAGAACATGATGAACATGATCATGAGAAAGATGAATGCAAGATCAAAACTTGTTGCAAAATCAGAGACTTCATGCCAAGAGTTCAAAACATGGACCTGGGTACCCTCACAAGAAAGTCGTGCAAGAACAAACACAAAACATGATTTTTGTTTCAAACTTTCGGATCAAAATGAGACTTTCTTCAAGAACACATGAAAACCATTTTCTCTATCCAAAACTAACTTCAAAACGATGCATGACATGCAAAACAGATCCGATCATGCAATGCAGCTAGATAATCGATAACAACAATCAAAGTAGGTCAAGATTCTAACCTCAAAACTCGAATCCAACGGTTCAAACCACAAAGATCAAGCTTGAAAGACTTACTCTCACTCAAGAACTTCTCTAGAGCTTCTCTCTCTAAAACAAAGATTTGAGACAAGAAAAATGATTTGTTTCAAGGTCTGTCGGCTGTCTTAACAAACAGCTCGGACACGTGGCGCTATCGGGTTGGTTCAGCTCAAAAGGTGATTGATTGATAAGACAAGTCTCTGACAAAGCGTACGCAGCAAGCTCGGTACAACACATCGGCAAGAAATGACATCGGCTCAAATCAAGGATCCGGCAACAGGATAACAAAACATCGGCTAGGGAGGACGACACTTGACTAAGCTGTGCCACACCTTGGCCGGGGCGTGCCATATCTCGGCCTAGGCCATACCTGCCCAAGGACAAGGTTCAGCAAGTGCAAAAACATCTCGGCAACAAGCCCGAGGTGAAGATAGGGGTCGACCAAGGACTCAAAACAATTATAAGCACAAAGGTTCAGAGGCAACCTAAGCTCAAGATGACTTCGGCCACACACACACCGAACAAGGAACAAAACCACGCAAGCAATACAAACAAAACAAGGCAAGCAGAAATCCTTCCAATTAACACAACAAGGCAAGATCATGCAGGAATGTATGCAAGTATGACAAGAGTAAGGTGAGGGTTGTTACAGTGTTTCAACCTTGGTTTCTCTATTAATCTAGCTAAAGCAAACTTAGCTCCATCTTGAGTTTAACTCTGCCAACATGGAAAACCTAGGTTAATTCAACTTAGTTCAACTCTATTATATGCAAGTATAATTTAACTCTGCCATATAATAAGTCTAAGTTATTCATCGTGTTTCATTCAGAAACATCGCCAACTTAGTTCAACTCTATTATATGTAAGTATAATTCAACTCTACCATATAATTAGTCTAGGTTATTCGTCATGTTTCATTCAAAAACATCGCTAACTTAATTCAACTCTATTATATGCAAGTATAATTCAACTCTGTCATATAATAAATCTAAGTTATTTGTCATATTTCATTTAGAAACATCGCTAACTTAGTTTAACTCTATTATATGCAAATATAATTCAACTCTGCCATATAATAAATCTAAGTTATTCGTCATGTTTCATTCAGAAATATCGCCAACTTAGTTCAACTCTATTACATGGAAGTATAATTCAACTCTGCCATATAATAAGTCTAAGTTATTCATTATGTTTCATTCGGAAACATCGTCATAGGGCTGGTCAATGTTATCGCACAAATTTCAAATTCATAAAAATCAAACTAGCATTTTATTGCTTCAGCTAATAAAATAATGACAAACTTCAAAAAAAAAACAAAAATCTAATGATAAAAGAACTTCAAGTTACAAGTGTTCCAGGGTCTTGGCAACTCTTTGCCATCACTGTCTTCAAGCCGATATGCCCCATTATTGGCAACCGAGATGATTCTATAAGTCCCTTCCCAGTTTGGGCCAAGTTTCCCCTCCTTGGAATCCTTCTTGTTGCCGACAACTTTTCTCAAGACGAGATCCTCAACCTTGAACTCTCTTGGGTTGACCTTCTTGTTGTAAACCCTAGCAAGTTGTTGCCGGTATGCCCCCAACCGAATTGCTGTTCTCTTTTTTCTCCTCCAGCAGGTCCAAATCTCGGACCAGGAATGCCTCATTAGTCCCATTTTCTACCCCCTGGGTTCAAATTCCAGGGATGCCGACTTCCAGTGGGATAACTACTTCAGTGCCATAAGCCATGGCAAAAAGAGACTCTCTAGTTGATCTTCTCGGCGTAGTCCAATATGTCTAAAGCACATTGGTTAACTCTTCCACCCATTTTCCCTTTGCTGTTTCCAGCCTCTTTTTGATCCCATCCAAGATAGTCTTATTGGATGCTTCGGCCTGGCCATTACTCTTAGGGACACTTGGAGTAGAGTAGCAGTTCTTGATTTTTTTACTTTGTACATAAGCTTTTGCTTAGCTTACTGTCAAACTGTGTACCATTGTCTGCTATTAGTGCCCTTGGGATCCCAAACCTGGTGATGATGTTCTTCTATATGAAGTTCTTCACATCAATATCTCGTATCTTCGCAAGGGGTTCAGCTTCTACCCACTTTGTGAAGTAATCGGTTGCTACCAGCAGAAACTTCCATTGCCCAGTTGCTTGGGGTAGTTGTCCAACCAGATCCATGCCCCCTGGGAAAATGACCAAGGGCTGGATATAGGGTTCAAATCTGTCGCTGGTTGATGTATCAAAGGTGCAAATTTTTTACACTTCTCGCATTTTTTGACGTAGGCTTCAGCATCCTTCTGCATGTCAGCATCCTTCTGCATGTAGGGCCACTAGTGCCCTTGAGTGATGGCCCTATGAGCAAGTGATCTGCCCCCAGCATGGCTTCCACATACTCCTTCATGTATTTCATACAAGAAGTCTTCAACTTGGGAGAGATGCACACATCTCAAAAGGGGTCCAGTAAAGGACCTCCTGTAGAGATGGCCTTCTGCTGTTAGGCTGAACCTAGCCGACTTCAATCTTGTCTTATGTGCCTCTTTTCGGTCGTCAGGCAGCTTGTCATCCCTAAGGAACATTACTATTGCATCCATCCAACTTGGACCCATCTCCACACACATTGCTTCATACTCTATGATCAGTGGTTCCACACTTGGGTCGGACAATAATCAACCATTATTGTCCTTGCTTCCCTTGATTTCATTGCCCGAGCCAGGTTAGCCAAGGCATCGGCATGGCTATTGTCATCTCGGCTAAACTGTTGTAGCCGGCAATTCTGGAATAAGACTAGCAGCCTAACAACTTCTTTGACATAGGCCACCATTCTTTCATCTCAGGTTGTATACTCGCATGTTGCCTGATTCACAATAAGTTGGGAATCACAGAAAACTACCACCTCATCGGCTTCCATTATTGCTGCCAGCTTTAACCCTGCGATCAGTGCCTCATACTCTACTTCATTGTTTGAGGCCTTGAACCCCAACTGAATAAACTGCTCCAACATTCACCCATCTAGCAATACTAATACTACTCCTGCCCCCACTCCTTGATAGTTTGAACTTCCATCAACAAGCAGGCGAAAGGAGTCCCCGATATAGATGTCGTAAGGTTTTGGTTTCTCTACCTTCTTCTGCTCTGCTGGTGTGGGGTTTTTCAGTCCCAGCTGGGTTTCTTCGTGCTCTACTGGGCATCCCAAGCCATGGCTCATCAGAGTCCGACGTGGGATAGCACCAGGAGTGAATTCGGCCACGAAATTGGCCGAAATCGGCCAAAATCGGGCCTTTAATTGATGTTCTAGGCCTAAATTCTAAGTCATATTGGCCCAAAACTACTGCCTATCTGGCTATCTTTCCTGTCAGATCTCCTTGTTGCAACAGTGACTTCAAAGGATGCTCAGTCAGTACCACAATCTTGTGGGCTTCGAAGTAGTGATTCAGTTTCTTCGAAGCCACCACTAAGGCCCGTGTCAATTTCTCCAAGGGTAAGTACCTGGTCTCTGCGCTTGCTAGGGTTTTACTCACATAGTATACTACCCTTTGTTCTCCTTTCTCTTCTCAGATTACCACTGCACTTACTGCGTGCTCCGAAACTGCCAAGTATAAGAATAATTCCTCTCTAGGTATTGGATTTGACAGAACTGGAGCTGTTGTCAGGTACTTTTTCAAGTTGGCCAAAGGGACTTCGCATTCTTCCGTCCGCAGGAAATCTGTGGCCTTCTTTAACAAACTAAAAAATGGTTTACACTTATCAAAACTTATGCTTATAAACCTGTTCAGGGTTGCGGCCTTTCCAATCAGCATCTGTACTTGTTTTGCCGATGTCGGGCTCTTCAAATCAATGATGGCCTTGATATGATATGGGCTTGCCTTAATGCCCCTTTTAGTAACCAAGTATCCCAGGAACTTACCAGACCTGACTCCAAATGCGCATTTTGAAGCATTGAGTCGGAGCCAATATGTTCTCAGGATATCAAAAACTGCCTTTAAGTCAGCTAGGTGATTATCGGGTTCTTTGGTCTTCACGACCATGTCATCAATGCACACTTCTACTGTTTTGCCAATGAGATGTCTGAACATTTTGGTCACCAACCTCTGGTAGGTTGCTCCTGTATTTTTCAACCCGAATCGCATCACTCTGTAGCAGTACAGCCCTTTCAGGGTGATAAATGCAGTCTGCTCCTCGTCAAGAGGGTACATCGCTATCTAGTGGTATCCCTTATAAGCATCTAGGAAGCTCATCCTTCCATGTCCTGAAGTGGCATCTACTAATTGATCAATTTTGGGTAATTAGAAATTGTCTTTGAGACAAGCCTTATTCAGACTGGTGAAGTCCACGCAGACCCTCCACTTCCCATTCTTCTTTTTCACAACAACTGTGTTAGACAACCAAGTTGGGTAGTTCACCTCCCGAATAGCCTTGGCTTCTAACAGTCTGTCAACTTCCTCTTCTACTGCCTCTATATAAATTAACGTCGATCATCTTGCCCGCTGAATGACAAGTTTAGCTGACCTGTCTACATTGAGTCTGGGGCAAGTGACCTCGGGGTCAATGCCAGGCATCTCGTATGGCGTCAAGGCAAACACTTCTATGTTTGCTTGCAAAGATGTTTCTATCTCCCTTTCTTCCTTCTCAGCCAAGCCTAAGCTGAGAAGGAAGAAGCGCTCTTCTTCACCTTCTTCTAACAGAATCTTCTTCAAGGCTTCCTCACTTTTCTCGGATGGTTCTTTGTCGACGTCCTCCAGGACCTCCATGTCCTCATCTTCAATTTCCACCATTTCTGCCTCTCACACGTTGCAGGTGGATTTTATTACTACTATGAAGCAATTCTTTGCCTGTACTTGATCCCCTCTGACCTCCTCAATTCCATGCTCCGTTGGGAACCGCAATAGTTGGTGCAATGTTGAGGGAACAACCCTCATTGCATGCAACCATAGCCTTCCCAAGATAATATTGTAAGGAGAGGGGGCATCAATTACTGTAAACTATGTGCTTACCTTCCTGGTGCCTGCCTGCACCTCCAAATTTATTGCCCCCAAGGGCCATATTGGCATTCCATTAAATCCGACCATTGGGCTGTTGGATTGTTCCAAATCATCTCCTTGTAACATCTGACATACATGATGTCACAAGAGTTGCCTTGGTCGATCAGAATACGCCTTACCTGGTATTCTCCGACCTTGAGGGTCACTACCAGAGCATCGTTATATGGATGCTGCACTATGTCCAGGTCTGTCTCTGTGAAGGACACCATTGGTCCCTGACACTCATTTGTCCTGGGCCTTTTCTGCTGGACTTGACACACATGTTGTAAGTGTCTTACCCACTGAGTCTCCCTACGTATCTCGTTCTCATTGACCCTAGAGTGAATCACATTGATCACTCGAGGTCCATCTCCTTGCTATTGTGGTGCTAGTGGAGGTGATGTTATCGATGCCTGGGGCAACCTTGCCTGCTCTTCCCTCGTTTTGGCCTTATCTGCCAGGTCCCTCATGTGGCCTTGTCTGACCAGGTCTTCCAAATGCGTCTTCAAGGCTCTGCACCCCTAAGTCAGGTGCCCATCCTCATTGTGGTAAGCATAGTGCTTCCCAAGGCTTCTTCCTATAAATTTGCCAGGAATCTTCTTTGGTGCTCTATAATACGGCTAGTTCCTAATCCTTTCCAAAACTTTATAAACCGGGATCCAGAACACAATGGTGACTGCCTGTGCAATCTTTAACCCTGTTTCTTGCCTGTTATATCTAGTATTACCTCAACCTCGCTTCGACGAGCCATTTCTCTTCTCCTGCTTCGACGCTCTCGTTCCCAGCGTATCATCTTCTACTCTGGTATATTTCTCGATCCTTGCCATGAGCTCCTCCATAATCTTTGGTAGAGTCTTTGCCAACAACTTTCGAAGCATGCAATCATCTTCCAATCCATTCTTAAAAGACACGACCGCCAACTACTGGTTACATCTCAGTATTCGGTTGAACACCTCATAATACCTTTTGGCATAAGCCCTAAGGTTTTCACCCTCGCCAATCTTCAAAGCCATTAGGGAGTCTACCCTTAATGGCTGCAATTTGTTCATAACGAACATGGACACAAACATCTCGGCCTGGCCTTTTCAACTTTTCACAGTTCCTTTCGGCAACTTATGAAACCAATCTGATGCAATTTTCTCAAAGGATGAGGGGAACACCTTGTATAGCAATGGTTCATTCCCAGTATATAAAGCCATTGAATTCAAGTATAAGCTAACGTGAAAATTCGGGTCGGACTTATCGTCGTATATCTAGAACCTCGGCATATGAAACCTTTTTGGGGCCTCAAACCTATCCAACTCCACTGAGAACGGCGTTCTCAGCTTAATAGGGGAGGTGACCTCGATATTTTTCCACTTCCTCTGGAGGTAGTCCCTCAAATCCTCCTTAGTCCGACCAAGAGCTCGGCTGTCAACAGACTTCAGCCTTTTTGATGCGCTGCTCCCGGTGTCGTTGCGTGTCCTCTTGGACTTCTCTTCGTTCACCGTGTCAAAACAAAATTCCTTCCCCTAAACATGCCAATGTTCTTTGACATAAGTTCATTTGGTTTGTAGCGTCCACTAGGACTCTCCTCTCATTAATTTTGCTCACCTGACATCTCGTAAAGGTCGATGTGAGCGCTCCTTCTTCTTGTTGTGCTGAGGGACTGCTGGGATTGCTTTATGCCCCCTCTTTGGGCGTCATTCTTGGTCGCTGGCATCGGCGTGTCTTTCAGTGGAAACGGTGGTTACATGACGTTGTTCTATATCATGAAGTTGACAACCGATTGCAGGTCTGCCAACTTGTTTGCCATTCCCTTCATGTTGTCGTCCCTCTGTAGGCATCTGTCTTTCCACACCTGGAGGTCGTTTTCATTGTAATACTCGTCTCGGCCTAATTTCTTCGATGCGTCACCCTCCTGGACGACGTCCTTGTCTCTGGGATTCTGATCCCGTACTCCTTCATTATGGTTTTCTTCCTCCATGTTAAGATCGGCATGTTTTCCACTCCCACTCGGGATGTTGTCCCTAATCTTTTCTCCCTGCTCGTTGTTGGTCATCAATTTTCCTTACGTTCGCACAAACGGCCCCAAATTGTGGATGTTGATTTCTGACCACACAACCAAACGGGAAACTCAGCTGAAGAGCACCGGCAAAATAAATTAAGTCCGAACAACCTGTCACAGAAAGATAAGAATCCGGCGGTGGTTCGTCCACCCGGGGGCACTCCGACGCTCAAGTTAGTAATCAAATATCTCTCAAAAATAGTAAATTGTGCTTAACTCACAAGAATTAACTTACTACTCACAGTATATTACAAATAAAAGCATACCTTAGACCCACGAGGGTGCCATGTTTTTATAGCCAACACTGACATCATCCCTGTAGAAGCCTTACTACAGTGGACTCAGGCTCAATGCCTATCTATGACCCTCAGCTAGATAGGGATAAACCCCGTAAGAGCTTTATCCTTATCCAGACTAAGGTCCTCCCCTATTCCAGGACTCTTGTCCCTTATTCGCTTATCTCGGATTTCGATATCTTCGCAGATATCCTCGGCCTAGCCGAGATCACCTCGGCATCAAGACCAGACCACGTGGCACCTCGACTGACACTTCGGCATCACCTTGGCCACGTGTTGTCATTCAAAAAATATGTCCCCACACCTACCTTGATTATCAAAATATACAATCGCTTCTAACTTCGATCATTCACTAACTTTTGTTTAAAATTGAACAAAAATATCATTTGAACCCAACTTGGTGTCAATTGAATTACGATAAATTATATTGACTTCCTTTGAAATTTAAAAATAAAAATATAACAAGTTTTATAAATTTAGTATAATTATATTGAATTGTTTTAAGATTTTAATTGATATAACACTTAATTATTTTCATCAATTATTCGTTAGTCATATGGATGAAAAAATAATGACATCTCTTTTATACTCGTTGTCACCATAAATTTGTAATTTTATTATTATTTATTATTTATATAATTGTAGGACATGTGGCACCCTCCTACTCATTTGAAAGTTATGAAAAGTTATGAAGTACTAAACACATGTGAAAAATGATGGAGGATAAAGTGGAAGACAAAGTGGAGAACATGAAGCATGAAATGGAGGTTGAAAGAAGTTATGGAAGATCATGGAGCATGAAATAGAGAAGATTACTCACCCAAAAAGAAACAGAGAAGATGGAAGAATAGGGTAGTTACTAAGTAGTGTTTTTGGGTAAATTACAAATACACTCCCTGAGATTTGATTAAAATACGAATTGCCCTCTGTGATTTTGGAAATTACATTCCACCCCCTGAGGTTCCTAATTTCATAACAAATCGTCAATTTTATTAATAAATCATCAAGTCAATTAACAATTTTTAGTGATGTTAGAAATATGTTTCAATGAATAATTTAGGTAATTTTATTATTGTATTGAAGAATAATTATGAATTTTATTTTTTAAATTAATTCTGTTAAATAAAAAATACTAATAAAGAGTTATTTGTAATTTTCTAAACCATAGGGGGCAATCTGTATTTTAAGCAAACCTCAGGAGTGTATTTGTAATTTACCCTAGCTTTTTCCTACAAGTCTTTGCCTATAAAAAGCCATTTATGACTACATTGTAATGATCCAATTCAAATCAAAGACAATTGATTTTTATTTTTCTTGTCATTTATATTTCCTACACTTTATTTTATGCACTTCATTTTTGAAATGTAGGAGTAGACGTAAATTAATGGTTACTTGATTGTTCATTCAATTGAGCCAAAAAAACCGTTAACGTAATCTCTTCATAATTGACTTGAATTTCATATGTAAGGATTTTTCAATTCTTACCGGTATGCTCTCATATTTTTATTCGTATGAAAAATAAGCCAACAATACTGAAATATATATATTTGTGATTGTTTATCTTTATATTTTCGAACATCTATATTAGTTTCGACCTTTTTAATCATATTAGAAGATAAGTCAATATAATTGTGTGGGAAATTTTCCGACCACACTGCCAACTCAGTAATTCAGCTGGAGAGCACTGGCAGAATAGATGGCACCTGACTGACCTGCAACAGAAATATAAGAATTCCGCAGTGGTTCGTCCATCCAGGGGCACTCCAACGATCAAGTCAGTATATCTCTCAAAGATAATCAATTATTCAACTCACAGGCTTGAGCCTAAAAAGCATACCTTAGGCCCATGGGGGTGCCTCTCTTTTATAGCCAACATAAACCTAGTCCCAATAGAAGCCTAACTTCTATGGACTCAGGATTACTGCTAATCTTGGACTCCCAGTACAATTAGGATAAACTCTCTAAGAGTCTTATCTTAATACAAACTGAAGTCTTCTCTCATTCTAGGACTCTTGTCCCTCATCCAGGTTGAGTTCTCTTTTCATTCTAGGACTCTTATCCCTTATCCACTTATCTCAGATTTCGATATCTTCGGAGATAACCTCGGCCTTGCCGAGATCACCTCGGCGTCACGACCAGGACACGTGGCACCTCGGCTGACACGTCGGCGTCACCTTGCCACATGTTGGTACTCAGAAAATATATCCCCACAACTGCCCCCTAGGTTCTATTACCTCGACATTCTGAGGTGATGGAACCTACACTGTTCGTTCATCTATGCCCCTCTATCCGAGATCAAACTCGCCGACCTCAAAGTTCCCTAGACTTTACTATCCACTGGTGTCAAGAATCAAGTTTCATACTTTCCAAGCTGCTTGAAATCGCACCTCCAAGCCGAGGTTCTGGTTCCATTAATTCATAAACTCCAAGAGCTTTGCAACTGCTCCACTTACACTCTCTGGTGAGTTCCCGATTTCCAGTCATCTATTTGACTCCGACGATTTTCATATCGGCGTTCATTTCACTTTGTAGGTTCATAAACTTTTTACTTGCTATTAAGCTTAATCTTTCATAACTCTTCTGAATCTGTTTACTTGCCATCTGTTGCCTTCTATTTTCGTCTGTCTTCAAGTTTTGAATTGTTTGAATGCCTGGCACTGTTCTTGTCATATCTGTTTTCTGTTGCTAGCATCGTGTCTGGGTCATTACTTTCTTGTTCTTCACATACTTACTTAGTGCCTGTGCACTTGGCTTTATTCTTGAACTTTGTCATCTTCTTGACTATTTTTCTCTTTTTTCATTCAATCCTCTGGCTTTTTCTCTTTCTAGCTCTTTTGCTTAAATCCGTCATTGTTCCAAGCTTTCAAGCTTCTACAACTATCATCGTTCCTCTCCTCCGGTGAAGCTTACGTCATTCTATCACTGTCGTCAGACTTCGGCAATTCTCATTCCGGCTTCCCTCTTTCTGGTAAGCCACTGTTCCTCCTGGTTTTATTTCTTGTTGCTTTCCAAGAAGCTCTGCTTCATTGTTAATCACCATTGTTGTTTTACCCGTTGTTTCCAAATCATCTTCTTGAATACACACTGCTCACACATCTGTTGATTTCTACCACTGATGCCGAGTAGTTTTGTTTCCTTCTTTTACTCCTTATTCCTTGCACCTTGTACTTTGTCCGTCTTTGTATGCTTTTAATCCAGCCAACGTGCCATTTTTGTAGTCTGAATAATTTATTTTTCAATATTCAGGCCGAAGTGCCTGCTTTCTTCTTTAAATACATTTCTCTGATTTCTTCTTTGAATGTATGTCTTCTTTTTTCTGCTCTTGTATGATTCTATACTTAGAAAAATTTGCATGTCTTCAAAGTACACCTTGACTGTGCAATCTCTTCGGGTAAAATACCTCTGTCACAACTTCTAATCTTGCTCATCTCGGCCTTGTCCTAACACTTGAAAATATTGTAACACTTGAAAATATTGTAACAAATATTTTCACAAGTGTTGCTTAGGACTTGTCACTTTCTCAATGTCTTATATCAAGACTTCAGTTTTCCATATTTCAAGTTTTGACAACCTGGTAGTCTCGGCAAGTACGTAGATATTGCTTGAACTTAACTTTAACTTGTAAATTTTTCTCAAAAATTTCAACAAGTGTTTAACCATCATCCTTTATCATAACCTCGGCTTAACTTCAGCTTGTAAATTTTTCTCAAAATTTCAACAAGTGTTAAACCATCTTCCTTTATCATAACCTCGGTTTAATTATAACTTGTAAATTCACATAGAATTTCAACAAGTGTTTAAACCAATCTTCTTTCGATACGACCTCGGTTTAACTTCAACTTGTAAATTCACACAGAATTTCAACAAGTGTTAAATATCACATCGGTTTAACTTCAACTTGTAAATTCACACAGAATTTCAACAAGTGTTAAATATCATCTCGGTTTAACTTTAACTTGTAAATTCACACAGAATTTCAACAAGTGTTAAATATCATCTCGGTTTAACTTTAACTTGTAAATTCACACAGAATTTCAACAAGTGTTAAATATCACATCGGTTTAACTTCAACTTGTAAATTCACGCGGAATTTTAACAAGTGTTTAAATATCACATCGGTTTAACTTCAACTTGTAAATTTACATAGAATTTCAACAAGTGTTAAATATCATCTCGGTTTAACTTCAACTTGTAAATTCACACAGAATTTCAACAAGTGTTAAATATCACATCGGTTTAACTTCAACTTGTAAATTCACACAGAATTTCAACAAGTGTTAAATATGACATCGGTTTAACTTCAACTTGTAAATTCACACAGAATTTCAACAAGTGGTAAACATCATATCGGTTTAACCAACTTGTAAATTGCTACAAATTTCAACAAGTGGTAAATATCATATCGGTTTAACCAACCTGTAAATTGCTACAAATTTCAACAAGTGGTAAACATCATCTCGGTTTAACCAACTTGTAATTTGCTACAAATTTCAACAAGTGATAAACATTATCTCGGTTTAACCAACCTGTAAATTGCTACAAATTTCAACATGTGGTAAACATCATATCGGTTTAACCAACTTGTGAATTGCTACAAATTTCAACAAGTGGTAAACATCATATCAGTTTAACCAACTTGTAAATTGCTACAAATTTCAACAAGTGGTAAATATATTCTTCTTCTCTCTGCCCCCTGCATGGCTTCCACATACTCCTTTGCGAACCTTATAAAAGGTTTTCAACCTGGCTAACTGTAGTCCAACCTTGTGTGTTTTCTTTTTTATCTTCTGGGATCTAAGATTTGCTTACTGAGCTCTTCTCTTTTCGGACTTAAGTGTCGAGATCTTGTCTGCTAGAATCTTGGATCTGCTCACTCAGGTTGAGCTCTTCTCTTCTAGGACCTACTCATCTAGGCCGAGATCATGTCTTCTAGGATCCGGGATTTGGAATCCAGGATCTGCTCACTTAGGTTGAGCTCTCGTCTTCTCGGGCCTACTTGTCTAGGCTGAGATCATGTCTTCTCGGATCCGGAATCCAGGATCTGGAATCCGGGATCTACTCACTCAGGATGAGTTCTTCTATACTTGAATGTTATCTCCTTGGGAGCGCTCATGCCCCCTGTCTTTGCATCCCTTCTGGAAGGGTCTTCGTTCCTCCGCAGGTATCTATCCTTCCATACCTGGAGGTCATCTTCGTTGTAGTATCCGCTTCGATCTGTTGTCTTTGGTGCGTCACCTTCCTGGCCGGCGCCTTTCACTCCGTGACTCTGGTCACGAGTTTCTGTATTGCTATTGTCCCCTTCAACGTCGAGGTTGATAGATCTCCCATTCCCAGCAGGAGCGTTGTCTCCGGTCTGATCCTTCTGTCTGTCATTGGCCATCTATTCTTCTTTCTTTCCCACAGACGGCGCCAAATTGTGTGGGAAATTTTCCGACCACACTGCCAACTCAGTAATTCAGCTGGAGAGCACTGGCAGAATAGATGGCACCTGACTGACCTGCGACAGAAATATAATAATTCTGCGGTGGTTCGTCCACCCGGGGGCACTCCGACGATCAAGTCAGCATATCTCTCAAAGATAATCAATTATTCAACTCACAAGCTTGAGCCTAAAAAGCATACCTTAGACCCATGGGGGTGCCTCTCTTTTATAGCCAACATAAACCTAGTCCCAATAGAAGCCTAACTTCTATGGACTCAGGATTACTGCTAATCTTGGACTCCCAGTAAGATTAGGATAAACTCTCTAAGAGTCTTATCTTAATACAAACTGAAGTCTTCTCTCATTCTAGGACTCTTGTCCATCATCCAGGTTGAGTTCTCTTTTCATTCTAGGACTCTTGTCCCTTATCCACTTATCTCAGATTCAGATATCTTCGGGGATAACCTCGGCCTTGCCGAGATCACCTCGGCGTCACGACCAGGACACGTGGCACCTCGGCTGACACGTCGGCGTCACCTTGCCACGTGTTGGTACTCAGAAAATATATCCCCACAATAATTATGTCAAAAAATTGTATGATAGATTGCATTTGTTTTAAATCTTAAGAGAGGTTGGTGTAATTTGCTTATTGAATTTGTAAGTGATGTCAAAAAAATTTATTGAGGTAAATAAATAAAAAAATAGTAATACTTAAGTAGATTATAGATTTGTGAAAGAAAAAGATAATGAAAGAAAAATATAAAAAATAATAATTTATATTTCATTTATATAATTTTCTCCTAAAATTCCTATCCAACTATAAGATAGTTTCAGAAAACTAATAGGTGGAAGTGTTTTTATTTCTATTTTCAGGGTCAGCCATGTGTATTGATTATTGAATAAATTTGAAAGAAATAAGATATTTAAAAAAAATTTAAAAATTAAAAGTAAAATAATATCCTTGTGTCCCAAGAAAACCGTGTGGTATGGTATGGTGTGGTATGGTACAATTTTAAAACGAGAGGCTTAAGTTGAGGAGGGTGGTTTGGTTGCCCAACTTGGCTCTTCGTTCCGGTAATTAATGTATGGCATGTCCTGTGATTGTTGTGAATGAATACTCGTACAAAAAAGCATACTACCACTGTTCTTGAATTGAATGTGAATGTGATTGCGATTTGTGGTGGATAATGGATTCTCTGTGGTAATTTGGAAAGTTAGCTAAAAATTAGCTTTTAGTTTTTAGAGTAATTTTTTTTCTACACACCATTTGTTCTTTATGTACATCATCTCTGAAGACATACACTTAATGAATTTGAAATATTTTATGTCTCTCAATCCACACACAATTGTTTCAATTTTACCCTATCCAAAATAATATAATACACACACTCAACACTAAGGGGAGTTTTATTCACGATGTTAAATGCTTCAACCTTAATCTCCATTCAAGACTCCAATGTATACACATCTAACTATCAAACAAGTCAATTTATGATTATTTCAATTTTTGATCGAAAAAATCCTTTTGTCAGACCAATTATCATTGGCTCAATAACCCCCAAATCCGTATGAAAGCACACACATAACATGCAAATACATGCATATATACAAAATTTGATAAAAATATTAATCAGAAAAGAAAAAAAGTAACTCAAGAAATTTATGAACAACAGCAAAAGAAAAGAGTGGATTGTGCATTGAAAAAACCCAAATTTTAATGTGGGTTTGTAATAATATCTATATTAGTAATTTATATGAATCTGATTATGTGACGCATGTGATTCTATATTTGATATGAATTTGTATGTAAAATTATGTGAGTCCTTATGTGATTATGAATTTATATATGTTGGGTGTAGAAAAATTTGTCACAATTAGAACCTTAAACTAAAAATTTATAGCATTAGAGGCGCTAGATAGCCTTAGAGGCGCTAGAAACCAAAACCTATTTCATATCTGTGTTTAGCATGATTTTTAGAGCCTACGGTGAAATTTGGCAAAATTACGATTTGTAATGAATTAATTGAGCATAATTAACATAAACCTTAGATTAAGCCAACCTCATTATGTATGAGATTTTATGTTTAATTGATTAAGGAGATTTGGATCCTAATTGGTGATTACTCTAATGTAATTTGGGATTTATGAGAAATTTAGAGTCTGATTCACATTTGATTTTAATAACAATTTATTTGGAATTAGAAATTAAGGTCCAAACAGCTTAAGGAAGTGAAATTAATTAGTTTAATTTTAAATACGGGCCCATTTGGGAGTTTAATTAATACTCGATTTAGTTTAGTAAAATTGAGATTTTATTAATTGAGTCCGAATTGAAATTGATTAAGTTATGAAGATTGAGAATTAAGATTATTATGAAGTAAATTTATTTATGAGGTGTTCGATTGAATATGTAATTTATTGACGGAGATTTTGAGTTTGATTTAAAATTGAAGACCTTAATGGCTTGAGAAATCAAGATTGATGATGGTGATAAGTTTAATTTGATATTTGGAGCCTTTTGAAGTATTGATTAAAAATTTGATTTAAATTGATAAATTTAGTTATGATTGATTGGGCCTTAATTAAAGTCAATTAGGCTAATTGAGTTATATTGGAATTCACCAATCAAGATTAAATATGATTAATTATGATTTAATTAAACTAATTATGTAATTGAGAGTTAAATTAATCCTACTCACGTGATTAATTGCGAAGCTGTGTGCCAACGTGTTTCATATTGATCAATTCATGAAACAAAAGGAGCTGGAGCTTTGCACGTGTGTATATTTCTGTTTCGCAAGAGTTAAACCGTTTTTTATTTTTTTATTTTTTATTTTTGGCTATTTTAGTCACAAAAGATAAAATATGCTATTTTAGTCATAAAAAATAAAATATCACATTCAACCCATAATCATTACATTCTTCTCTCATAAAAAAAGTCAAAAAAGTCAAAAAGCTTTCCCCAAACCAAACTTTTTAGCCCAGGCTAAAATAGTCAAAAAAGCCAAAAAGCCAAAAAGCCAACCCACTTCCCAAACGGACGCTAAGCTTGTGTTAAAGTCGAGAGGGGGTGTATCAAGAAATCTGGTGGGTGTGAAGAGAAGGTTGTGTGTGTATTCATCGTAGAGTTTTGATCTGGGTCTGCTCTTCAGGTGGACCTCAGTTTTCTCTTTCTTTTTCTTCTGTCTTCATCTTGTCTTCTGCTTGCCACTCGTTCGGTGTTGGTTCCACAGTTTTGTTCCGCTGGTCCTTGTATCGCTTTTGGTTAGGGACGCAATGGAAGGTTTTGTATCCATCGATTTGGAGGAGGGCTCCGATGAAAGCACTGATAACTCTCATTTGTGTTTGGTAGGGAAGGTCTTGGCATCAAAGCTCTTAAATCGAACTGTTGTATCCAAAATTATTCAAAGTGCGTGGAAGAGCAGGGAGGACGTTGCTGTCTCTCCTTGGCCTGATAATGTTTTCTTGTTTCGGTTCGGAACCCAGGAGGATAGACAAAAGGTTCTCCGGGATGCTCCATGGTCTATTATGGAAAATCTTCTAGTCTTACAGCCTTTAAAGATGGGTTGCTCTGTTTCTGAGATGGACTTCTCTTACTGTCCCTTCTGGGTTCAAGTCCATGGTCTCCCGGTGGATCGATTAACCGGACGAAACGGCCAACTCATAGCTGAGCATTTGGGACAGCTGATTGGGGTTGAAGCTCCTCATGATGGTTTACTGCTACATCGGAGTTTTCTGCGACTCAGAGTGGAATTGGATATCTCTAAACCCCTTCCCAGAGGTTTTCTAATGAAGAGGAAGGACCCACACACGTCGAACACCACTGAGAAATGAATTGATTTCAAATTTGAGAGGTTATCGGATTATTGCTATGATTCCGGCGAAATTAGGCACGACAAAAATTCTTGCAAATTTATTGGGAGGGAAGCTAGAGGTAACTCTGGGTATGGTCCTCATTTGAGAACTGGGGTCGCTCCGAAGCTCAATTTACCGGTGGAGTTCATCCAACAGCAAATAGATGAGATGGAGGCCAGAATTCGACCCCTTCTTGGACGGAAACATCATGGATTGACGAAGGAATCAGAGCCTCAAGCGGCGCGTGCTTCTGATGTGCGTGAACCTTCCCCTACAGGACAAGCGGGTACATCAGAGGGAGTGGTGCAAGGGCCACCTCCCTGCTCTGCTGCTGTCGAGCCAAATCCACTAGTCCACTTATCCAAGCTGCCAAGTGGCACCCTGGGAGTCTCTCCTAACAATATCACTCCCCAATGTCAGTTAAGGGCCACCACCCAGCCAGGGAAATTTTCGGTTGGGAACAATTTGAGCCTGTCTATCAGCCCTTTTGTAGTCCCTCTGGGAAGTGGGCCTCCTACTAACTTACATATTGTTGGGCCTTCCTCTCTCTCTCTCTCTCTCCTTTAAACACTCTCACTCACTCTGGGCCAGCCTATTTTGTTACAGAACCGGCCGACAGTCCAGGTTCCCCCAACAGCCCATCATCCCTTGCGTCCAAATGCCCATCTTCGACTGATAACATTAGTCCACTCTCTAGCCCAACATCCTCTCATTTTAATTTAGCCTTGGATCCCAACATACCAGATTTACTCCTACCCAACGCATTCCATAATCTCTCTCTCAAAAGGAAAGCTACTGACTTTACCCCATCCATTCTGCCTTCCCTAAAGTCCCTCAAGCCCACCCTCACCTCTCCCCAGGTGACTTCCCTTTCACCCCCTCATTCCAATACTAAACTAAGGACTCGTTCCTATAACCGTTCCCATAAGGCACGCCAGGCTTCTCAACCTTCAAGGAGTGACCACCTGAAGCCCTGTCTGGACTTAGTGGAAGTGAAAGTCTATCATGTTGAAAGTGCTCAACGCCTTTGGCAATCTCTGAATGGTCTAGCACAGCCGTTCCCTACCTCTGATTCTGTTACTATTGGTTTGGATTCGCCAAGCCCATACACACCCCTTAATGCCTCAAATACAAAGTTTGCTCAAAACGGATTGGTGGCTGGTCCCATACAGCCACAACCCTCATGTTTATAATCAGCTAGAATTGTCAAGGGCTAGGGCGACCCCTGACAATCTAGATCCTTCGAGGGTTGTGCAAAAACCCATTGTCCCAGCGTGGTTTTCTTAATGGAGACAAAGAATAAACACTCTATCCTAGCGCGACTTCGCCGTAGTATGCATTTCGCCAATAGTGCCTATGTCGACCCAATTGGGCTTGCGGGGGGACTAGCTTTGTGGTGGACAACTGAGGTAGATATTGACATTCGCTCCCGGAATCCGAACCTGTTGCGGTGTGTGTTATCACATCACGGTATCTCTTGGCTTGCCACATTCATTCACGCACCGCCCAGGGAGCACATCCGTGCCTTATTCTGGGACTCTATTAGAACTCTTGCTTCTGAAAATCAATATCCCTGGCTGTGCATGGGTGATTTTAATGAGATCGGAGCTTCTTGGGAGAAAACTGGAGGAGCGGGTCCAAAGGTTCGAAGAATTCTAGGCTTCCAGCAATTGCTTCAGGATTGTGCTTTGATGGATTTGGAGTTCAAGGGACACGGTTTTACATGGACAAACAACCAGTCGGGACAGCATAATGTCAGGGAAAGAATTGATCCTGCAATGGCAACGGTGGAATGGCGGGCACTATTTCCGTATTCACAGCTTATCCATGAACTTATCCTTGGGTCAGATCACTGTCCACTTATCCTTAATACTTGTTTGCCTCCGAAATCTATGCCCCGTCAATTTAAATTTGAATCAATGTGGACTACTTCTCCGAATTGTCGTGAGATTATAAGACCGAAATGGGCTGAGGCATGTGTGGGTTCTCCTATGTTCAAGCTCTGTCAAAAATTGAGAGGGTGCAAATGGGTTTTGAAATCCTGGAGCCAAATAGAATTTGGTGATAATCGTATCAAATTATCCGAGCTCAAGACCAAGTTGTCTCATCTTCAAGCTCTTGACTGGTCCGAAGAAAATGTTGCTGCCCAAAGAGAAACTAAAGATGAAATTTCAAGGGTGATCATCCGTGAGGAGATGTTTCTCCACCAATGATCTCGGGTTCATTGGTTACAGTCAGGCGACCAGAATTCTACCTTTTTTCATGCCTCTTTAATCCAGCGACGTCAACGAAACAAGCTAGTTAAATTGCAAAACGAGGAGGGTAGGTAGCTATCAACTGACAACGAGATCAATTCGCACCTCCATGATTATTTTTCTCATCTTTTTACAAGTCTGCCTTCTCGATCTTTCATCTCAGCTCTATCGTCCATTCAGAGGGTTATTTCCATGGAGATGAATGATTCACTGACTCGCCCGGTTTCCCATGTAGAAATCAAAGCTGCTGCCTTTCAATTGGGACCTTTGAAAGAACCTGGCCCTGACGGTTACTCTGGTATTTTTTTCCAAATTCATTGGGAGGTAGTAGGCGATGATGTTTGCTCAGCGATTCATAGTTTTTTTGCCAATGGTCATATATTTAGGGAATTGAACTACACTAATTTGGTCCTCATTCCCAAAGTGCCCAATCCAGAAAAGCTTACCCAATTTCGGCCCATTAGCTTGTGTAACTTGTAGACACCCTATTTTTTACCGCCCTTAAGACTTGGGCGCTACTGATGGTTTACTTGGTGGTGAAAGATGTGCAGAGCAAAAGTTCGATTTCTTCGGCAAGAGGAGAGTCAAATCCCAACATTATACCTCATTTTGGGCCAAAGCTATTTTGGATGGTTTTTAGACCTTAAAACCCTCTCTTTCAAAATATTTTTGAAATAAAGTTCATACGATGTTCCGAGGCTCGCATTTCGTCAAATGTTGCGCTTTTCGGTAAACCGAGCAAGGACAAAGTGGAAATGAATGAAAGAGAGATGAAATCTTTGAAAAATCTTTCAAAACACCTTGTTTAGGGGTTTGAAGTTGAAGAAAAGAGGAGAAGAGGAAAGAAACCAAGTTGGAGAAGAAGATGGGCATGAATCGCTAAGAGAGAGTCGAGCTGCCCTCGCTAAATCAGGCCTATCCTTTTGTATACTTGGATTTCAGCTATGAGGCCACCACCGTTGGAAACAAGACTTTCGGGGCTTCATTTTTCACTTAAGAATCTCCTAAAGTCGAGTCTAGATGGGGGAGATATGATTGGCTGAAGTTGGGCATCATTCCGGCTGGACCGAAACTGAGCAGTCTTCACTAAAAGAGAGCTATCTCTTAGCACACTTATAATTTTGAGGTGAGGCTTCCAAATTTGGAAAGAAGACTTCTGGGGCTACAGTTTAGGCTCAAGAATGACCTGAAAAGGAGTCCAGATAAAGGAATTAGGCTTGCTTCAAGTCAGGGACCAAGACTGATTTTTTCCATCGGCCTCTATGGGACTTCATCGGCCACAATTGGAGCTCAGCAGCTATAGGTCGGCCAAAAGTGAACCTTATCGGCCACAAATGTTGGCCGATCATCCAAAAATGTCCAAAAAGCCCAGAATTGGCAGATATTCTCTTCCAGCTGTTTCCAGCTTGTGCCACCTGTCCTAGCTCAGATATTTTCGACCAAGCTTGATATTTTGCTATATAATGAAGCCTTATATCTCATATTCAAGGGTTAGAACATTTAGAGAACATTTTTGGCAAAAGGTTTGGGAGCTTCTCACACTAGAACCTCTCTCTCTACAATCCTCTCTTGAGCATTTGTGCTAGAAAGCTTGCATACAACCATCTTCAACGTATCAACCCTTAAGAAGACTTGATCACCATTGGGCTGAGGTCCCTTGGAACTTGGTTTGAGCTCCAAAAGGTGGTTTTGGCTCAAGAAAAGTGGTTGTTTTTGCTGTTGTACTCCAAAGGTAATCACTCACCCCTTTTACCTTTGCTTCGCATGTTTGTTTTACCACCTTTGCAAACTGTTTTTGGCTTGGTTTTGAACTGAGAAAATATCTGTTTTTTAGCCCTAAAAGTGATGGTTTAGGCCTATTTTGTGTTAGAGGGTTGTCTCTCCCTTTTGTTCTTTAGCTTGTATAGCTTTTGAGCCATCTTCTAAGGCCTTTCAAAACAACTTTTCGTGGCCTTTTAACCACTAAAATCCAGAGGATTTTCAGTAATAAAAACCCTGTTTTGAGGGCCCAAATAGGAGAGGGCGGTCCCCTCTTCTCTTGTCTTACTTGCTAGTGTTGATGGCCAACCAAATGAGCATGTGTTTTTACTTCTTTATGGCTTTGTTTAGGCTCATTTTTCTGACTTATCAGACCTTCCACAACTCTGTTTTTGGCTGTCTTGGTCACCTCTTGCATGCTTATTGCACTTGTAGTGTAAATCCTCTTTGTTAGCCTTGTTAGCCTTACAAAGTAGCATACTTTTGTGGTTTGAATTAGCTTAGTTCAAGCATGTTTTTTGTGGTATTTTGACATGTTATAACTCTGATTTTGATTGTTTATACAGTTGTAGTGTATTTCTCACAAACTAGTCTTGTATGCTTCATGAAGTAGCATGCCTTTCTAGCGTGATTTGATTCTATTTTAGCATGTTTTTGGTGATATTTTGCCATGTCATACCTCTGTTAAGGTTTGGTTTGGTTGGCCCTTGCATGCTCCATGCACTTGCAGTGCAATTCCATGAATTAGCCTAATGTGTATCATGCTTTAACATGTCATTCTAGCATGATTTTGGCTTAACTCTAAGAAGCTTTTGATCATGTTTTAGCATGCTTAAGCTCTGATTTTTGTTGTTTTGGTCATGCATGCCATGATTTGTATAGTTATGGTTCATTCTAGCTTGTTAGCTTTGTGCATCAAATCTGCTAGCATGCATTGCTTGACCTATTTGAATGATTTGGCATCATTTGTTATGTGATTTCAGAGCATGTTTCATTGCCATGCACTCACATCTTTCACTTTTTCAATGCATTGAAGGGTTGGTCATTTATGCCTTGAACATGAGCCTTTGCGTATGCCTTCATGCCTAAGCTTGTGAGCTATCATTTCAATGTGTATTTGGGGTTATTTTGCCATGATATAACTCTGATTTTTGTTGGCGGAGCCATCTCATGTTTGGTCTTGATAGGTGTAGTGTAATCTACCTTATTTGCCTTGCATCCATCATGCCTTATGCCATTCATGCTAGCATATTTTGGCTTCCTTCCATGCATGTTTTAGACTCATTTTAACATGTTCTAGGACTTTTTTGGTTGTCCTTGGCCCTTTGGGATTTGATTCATATGGCCTTGGTACAAGTTCCTTGGCTAGCCTTAAGCTTTGAACCTCCTAGCATGCTATGCTTGTATTATGTACATGATTTGGCATCATTCCTCACATGCTTTCAGAGCTTACTTCATTGCCATACTCTCACACTTGTCACTTCTTTATCATGTTTGAGGGTTGTGCTCTTATGCCTATGTGATGAGACAATACATGTGTATGCATTTTCTTACTTTTCATGCCATTGTTTCATCATTTTGGCCACTGATTTGGGCATGATTGAGGTCCGTCCATTTTAGTTTAAATCCATTTTTGCATGTTGTTGCATGCTTATTGCATACCTGTTGCATTGTATGTTGTTGCATACTTGTTACATTGCATGTTGTTGCATGCTTGTTGCATTGCATGACATTGTTGCATGTTTGTTGCATGCCATGTTGTTTGCTTGCATGCATTGCATGATTGTTTGCATACTCATGTGGCATTAGCTTTGCTTGTATGCTTAGGTTGCATTGCATTGAGTTTGCATGTCATTAGCTTTGTTAAGTTGTGCATGCATTGCATTGTGTTTGGTTTGGGTGTTAAGCCAAACACGAGGAACGAGGGACGTTTCATACTTGAAGTGATGAAACGTGCCTCAATTTTCGATCGCCGACTCTCTTAATCATGCATGATAGAGGTTAAGGCATTTACGTGTTTTTTGTGCATTTCATCCATATTGATTTGTGCAACTCGGCCTCTTTGGCCATCATGCATCGAAATGCGTGATTGATGGCTCGAGAGTCGAGCATTACACTTTTTTGAGCTTCAAACATGATAAGGAGTGCGGTTGCACACACATTTTCTTGCAAATACATTGTCATGCCTCTGTTTGTGCTCTGTTGCAGCAAAAAGGAGAGTTTGCAGGAAGAGATGGCCGATCGGCTAACAATATTTGGCCGATAGCCTCAAAATTGGTCGATGACCATTATTCACTGGCCGATGGCCACCCCTCTTGGCCAATGACCTTTCAGAGTGTCCATGAGGTGGTTCAGAAGCATCACAGAAGTTGGCATAATTTTCAGAGGTGCAGAATAGTGCAAACAGAGACAACATGAGGCATGGCAACGGATTTCCGAGCAAAGTCGATTGAGCATGTATATGCCCTTCTTCTCGAGGCCGTTTTAACTGCTTTGTATAGTTAGTTAATTTGTAATTAATTAGTTAATGTGTTAGCTAATTTAATTCATCGTTGTAAATTCTTAATTAGCTTAGCTTAGCTAATATTCAATTTGATTATGTAATAATTAGTCTAATTAGATTATTAGATTAGTTAGAATAGCTTAGCGTAGCTAGCTTGTATTATTCATTCGGACCCTCCGTCGAGAGGGCGAATTTTGTAATAAGTGTGCGTGAGTATGTGAATGTCTTCCAACCCCACGTCTTTCTCCCTTTTACTTAACCGCTTACGATGGTTAGTTCTAGGTCATGCTTCAATTAGCATTCCTATGTTTGCATGTTTGCATTCATTCATTTTTCTTACATGCACCGGGCTCGGCGCATCATACAAACCGCATTGTATTTCAATACATTTACTTGAATACGTGTTCAACAGCATGTTATCAAGTTGCATCTCATATGCCATCTTAGAAAAGCCGAGCCTATTTTAGTTGCATTTTTGCATGTGTTGCATTAGGCATCTTAACATAGCTAGGATCATGTATGATTTCTAACTAGTTGTTGCTTTGGCTCAGAGTACACTATGAGTGTTTACGCTTTAACATACTGCATGTGTGTTATTGATTGCCATAAAAGCATGCTTTCCATGAGGCTAACTGCTTATATGATATAACTGCCTGAATGCCTGTGGATGAAGGTTGGATTGCTTGAATTGGAACAATTCATCAAAATGCGAGTTTTAAGCCCACTTGAGGTGGCAAAATCATGTTTTCTAAGCCCACTTGAGGGTGGCAAATCCACGCCTTAGCCTACTTGCAAGTAGCACCTTCAAACCATTTTCAAACAAACAAACATGAGATGTTTTGTTCCAACTTAGGCGATCTAGTCTATACTTGTATGCTGTGCGCATCACGTAGTAAGTTAGATTAATAACCGGAATAAGAGCACATGTGTTTTCAAAAACAACATATCATGTTAGTAAAGGCCGATCTTTGATCGAGCGAGCGGGGGTGCTCATTGCATGATCTTCCCCTCTCGTATCCAAGTTCCCAAGCCGAGGCAACTTTGGTGATGACGGACACGTGGCCTTAGGCACGAGTCAGGGTTTCCTAAATTTTCCAAAAACAAAAACATTTAGGTGGCGACTCTATATCTGGCAAAGCAATCCATGTTTGGCACTTCTTTATTAAAATTAGTTTTCCAAAACGATTTGCCAGATTTGGACTCTTTGGTGATTTATCGGTCTTGCATTGCACTTTGTGAGATTAGATTCAGAACCGTGACATTGAGTCTGAACTGTAGTAGTTAATGAACAAAACGATTTCCCGCCATTCGCGCGTGAAGCTGGGACGTTCGGGCACGTTTACATAACTTCACCCTCAAAATCATTTCCAAAATTTTGGCCAATCGTTTGAAACCAATCTTGAAACAAGTGATCTCCCCGCAACAATCTGCGTTTGTACCAGGGCGTCTGATCCAAGACAACATTTTAGTAGCTCATGAAGCCTTCCACCATCTAAAGCTGAAAAAGAGGGGCACCGATCATGAGATGGCAATCAAGCTCGATTTCAATATAGCTTATGATCGCATCCAATAGGACTTTTTAGAGGCTCTTCTTATTAAAATGGGGTTTAGCTCGATTTGGATTCAGTGGATTATGGAAGTGGTGAGTACTGTGTCTTTCTCGATCTTTGCTAACAGAGAAAAAAGAGCAGCCTTTATTCCCCAAAGAGGCCTTCGTCAGGGAGATCCACTCTCACCCTACCTTTTTACCTTGGTTGCGGATGTCCTTTCCAAACAAATTTCAGCAAGTATTTTTGCTAATAGATTATAAGGCATCAGGTTGAAAAGAGGGTGCCCTATCTTATCCCACTTACTCTTTGCTGATGATGTTCTCCTGTTTTCTACTGCAACTATAGCTCAATGTCAACATCTGAAGGGATGTTTGGAGGAGTTTTGCCTTGTCTCTGGCCAATTGATAAACTAGGAGAAGTCTAGCATGCATTTCTCATCCAACACTCCCATTCCAATCCAACATGAGATCGGTTCGCTTATAGGCATTTCTTCCATGACGCCTGACTCCAAGTATCTAGGTCTTCTTTTTTTTTGGGGGCCGATCGAAAACGGAAACATATGGGTATTTGATTGAACGGGCGGTTCAAAAGATGCAGGGTTGGAAACAACACCTCTTATCACCAGTGGGTCGTGAAATCCTCCTTAAATCGGTGGTGCAAGCAATTCTCGCCTATGCTATGGCCTGCTTTGCCTTTCCCAAAAAATTCTACAATCAACTTAACGCCTTCATGAGCAACTTTTGGTAGGGAGGGAATCCAGATAGCAGAGGTATTCACTAGCTAAAATGGAGCAGTCTCTCAGTTGCAAAATCACAGGGTGGTATGGGCTTTCGTGACTTCAAAGCCTTTAATCTTGCTATCCTAGCCCGTCAAGCTTGGAGGATACTAAAGTTCCCCAACTCCTACTATTCAAGAATGTTGAAATGTATTTATTTTCCTCATGCAGAGTTTATGCAGGCGCAAAAGGGGAGGACAGCGTCTTGGGCCTGGGCTAGCATACTCCAAGGCAGAAATTTGCTTAAAAAATGTGTTCAGTGGCAGGTAGGCAATAGGGAATCAATTCAGTTCTGGGAGGATAAGTGGTTTCTCAATACTCCAGATTTCACAATCAAGCACTCTCATCCTCCAGATTGCCCAATTTCATGTGTTACAGATGTTATAGTTCCTAACAGCAAAGAATGGGATATCAACAAATTGAGGAGTGTGGTAGGTGCAGAAGTTGTGGATAGTATTCGGTCTATTCCCATCTCTTGCGAAGATAAAGCAGATGAGCTTGTTTGGCATTTTACCCCGAAGAGTGACTATGAGGTTCGTCGCGGATACCACGTTGCCGTTAAAGACACCTTGCAGCATGATCCTTCGTCCGTGGCCTCCTCATCCTTCTCCCCCTTGGCGAGCATGTGGAAGTTAATCTGGTCCCTTAAAGTCCATCCCAAAATTCGTCATTTTTGGTGGAGGGTGTGCAAAAACAAGTTGGCTTCTAAGGAAAATCTGTTCCGCCGAAGATGTGCTCCTTCTAGTCAATGTCCAGCTTGTGACTGCCCAGTTGAAACTATTGAGCATCTCTTTTTCTATTGCCCTTGGAGTCGATCGGTTTGGTTTGGCAGTGAGCTAGGCATACGGGTTGATTTGACTGAGTGCAACTCTGTGGCTGAATGGACCAATTCTCTCATGGATATGTGCTCCAATAAAGCAGAACAGTTAAAGATTATTGGGAGAGTGGCGATGGTGGGTTGGTATATTTGGAAATCTCGCAATGACTGGGTGTTTAACCATAATCCTCTAGACCCCTTAGCAACTCTGCGACAAGTTATGTTTGCTTGGAGAGAATTATTTGTTCTAATCCAAAATGATACCCGTCAGCAAAGTGAAGGAGTGGCAGAGCCTCCTCTCTGTAGATGGATTCCTCCAAGTTCAGGCCAATTTAAATTTAACTGCGATGCCAGTTTTTCCCACGATGGGTCGAGGGCATCCTTGGCTGTTGTTCTCCGAAATTGGGAAGGAAAGTTGATAGATGGCAGAACCTCTATCGTTCATGTTTCGTCAACCATGCAAGGAGAAGCTCGAGTGGTTCGAATGGCATGCGCCTTTTCTCACACCCTCAACCTCAAGCAAGTCCATGTAGAAGGAGATAACAAATTAGTCATCAGCTTAAGTGTTTCTGAATTGGTGCCTCCCTGGGATTGCCAGGCCATTATCCAAGACATTCGACTTGCGCAGTCTCGAAGGGATATCTCTTTCAGCTGGTCGCCTAGAAACACAAACCGCATGGCCCATTGGGTAGCCTCTTTTCATTTGAAAGGCAAGCTACCGCTTGACTGGGTTGTTAATCCCCCTCTAGAGCTTAGATCTTTCCTTTTTTTGGATTTGTTGTAAGTCGTTTGGCATTTCCTTATTCAAAAAAAAAAATATATATATATATATATATATACACATTGTATTAGATAGCGCCTATTCAATTCATTCTTTAACAACCAGAGAGAGAGAGATTGAGCCGTAAGAAGAGAAAGGCCGAGAGAGAGAGAAGGAACTTAAGGCTTAAGAATTGAAGGAAGAACAAAGGAGAAGAGGGTTTTTTGGGATACCAAAATTCAAGTTAAAAATTGTGAAAAAATCATCTTAAGGTAAGAAATTCCATCATCTTTCTACTGTTGTTTAAATAATCTAGACATAAATTGATTCAAGATGGATTTTGAGAGGATTAAAAATGAAGATTTGTAGATCAATTATATAAATGGATAGAAATTGAGTTTTGCATATAAAATCTAGTTAGGTTGAAGAATATGAGTTTTAATTCTTTAAATTTGTTAAGTTTGAGTTTAATTTTGAGAATTATTATTGAATTGTGTTATATAAATTACATGCAACAATGATGTATTGAAAATTTGATCCATGCAATGGAGTTAGGTTCAATTTATGAAAATTAATTTAGAAAATGATCATTTTGGGTTTGATTTTGGAATATCATGCATGAATTAAATCTAATTTCTACATGCATGGACAAATCCTACAAGTCTTAATAGTCTAATTGTACATGCATCATAGCTTTCTTAGAATTAATTTCATATTTTGATGAAATAAGAACTAAGCTTTGGAAAATTATGAGTTTATGAACAAATGAGTTTAGTTTTTAAATTAAAGGAGTTTTGATGTAAATAATCTAAAATTAATCATATTTTCTTGATTAATTAAGAGTTTGTGTATTTTTAGACAAGCCATGTATGAACCCAAGTTTTGAGGTTATATTTTGAAAGTTTAATTCGTGTTTTAGAATTTGTGAGTTTGGAATTGGGCTTGATATGAAGAACATGAATTCAATTTAAATTTGGACAACTATGGAAATAAATTATGATTTATATTTGAGAATCAAAAATTAGTTTGATTTTAAATTAAATTTCATACATGCAAATATTTTTGGAAGGGGCTTTATAGCTTCAAGTTATGTTTCATAGAATAAAGAAAGATGATTTTTGAAACATGAAGAATTTGGCACCAAATCACACATGCATACATAATTTTGTTGAATCTCATGAATTTGAGTGTCATTTCTACCATTTGAGATAAAATTAAAGTCTACATTTCACATGGATGCACAATCCATGAAATGTAGAATTTATGTGCACGAGTTATGAAGTTATGGAATGAATTTGAAATAATTTGGCTTGTATGATGAATCCTTGGAGATTTGAGCTTCAAATCTTGTAGAATTGGCATTGGCCCCGTTTGGTAGAGCTGTGGAAAAGTGATTATAGATTATAGCTTAACAGATTATGGCTTATAGCTGTGAACATAAGTTGTTAATCTGTTTGGTGCGGCTGTGGGATTATGGATTTAAACAGCAGAGTAGTGTTTAGTTAATAAGCTGTAAAATAGTTTTTTGCTGTATAATTATACTTTCTGCCTTTATATGATATAAAAATGATTATTTTGTCATTTTTTTCAGTTTTAATGTAACGCCCTCAAAAATAAATGCGTAAATCAATCATTCATAACATCCATAGACATAGGAGAATAAAATATACATCCATTCATCAGAGTATTCTTTACAAAAGTATTACATATTGACAACAAAAGTAAATGCCCTACGGGCTTACAACTTTCCAAGTCAACACTTAGTTACAACAAAAGAGGGTCAGAAGCCCTTTACAATTAAAGCCCTCGGCTTGGAAATAAAAACATATATCATAAAAGAAAAATCAACAAAAGAAGCCTGTTGCCTCTAAACCACCCAAGCTAGGTCCTTAGAGGTGGCATGACCCCTGTACCTGAAAATGATGTCCCATATAGGGTGAGCCAAAGCCCAGTAGAGATATGCTAAACCAAATATGAAAAATAACTAAAACATTAGTATTCAATAAATGATCAACACTTGTAAACAACATATCCTTTTTTCAAAATTAACCAGCATTTTCAACCGTATCTCAATTCACTTCCATTTATTATCTAAATCGATTCGTAGACATGTATCATCATTCATCCAAACAAATCAAAATGAGACTACAACTTATATAATCAATATTTCAGTTCATCAACAATTCAAAATGAGACTGCAACTCATGTTATCCACACTTCAATCATCAACATCATTCAAATGTATAAAAGGTTTTGGGACTTTCACCCTGGACACTTCGGCCAACTTAATTATCAATAGAGTCCATCCCCTATCTCCTCCCAAACTATGGAGTACATCCCCTATCTCCTCTCAAACCATAGAGTACATCCCATATCTCATCCTAAACAAAGATACATATGCAATGTATTTAAACACTTCATCATATACAATGATCAATTAATGCACATATTCAATGTGTTATTCTAACTGTCACATTCAATGACATATTCCAATTGATTAATTTCAATTTACCTAATCATCATGCAATTCTATAACAATCATGGCTATCCTCCACCGATAGCCCAAAACAGTTATTTCTAAACAGATAATTAAATTTATCAAACAGATAAATTAATACATTTTCCCTAGGTAAGCGATTTTCAATCCAACTATACCAATCCATTACATTTTCCCCCAATCCCATCGTTTCCAATCCAATTATATATTCCCATAGTTAATTTCATTATGTTGGCAAATAACTCATTTAATCCCAAATAGGGCATTTTTCCCCTTTTCTCAAATAACAACCTTAAGGCTCAATTTCATCAATTGAACACCCATAACCCCATTTCAAAACCTCATATGCATAATGGAGCCCAAAACCAAGGAACCCCTCTTTTATAATTTCAAATCAAACCCGAACTTTCCAAAATCCCTACATTTATACAAATGCCCAACATTTATGTTAAAACTCATAAAAAAGAGTAGATTATCCCTACCTCAAAGTTAAGAGCCCAAAGGAGAAAAAAAGTGAAACCCAAGATGCTCCAAATCCACAAATTTTCGGATCAATAGGAAGCCCAAGCCAAGCTCTAACTTTCTTACAAAGGGATTAGGATAGAAAACTCCTAGAACATGGAGTATTTGTAGAGAGAAGGAGTGTGTGGAGAGAGTGTGTGTGTCGGATCTAGGGTTTGGAGATAAAAAGAGATCAAAGAGTGAAAAAGAGAACCGCTGCTGCGATCTGATATATTCGAACCTCGCTCGAGCGAAGGAGTGGTCGCTCGAGTGACCAGACACAAAAGAACCTCGCTCGAGCGCAAGAAGTGTCGCTTGAGTGAACAATGCGAAGTTTCAGGTCTGCAACCCAGAAGTACGCTCGAGCGCAAAAGTTCTCGCTCAAGCGAAGAAACTCAAAACATAGAGCTCGCTCGCTCGCTCGAGCGAAGAATACCAACCTTTAGGTCCAAACTAAACGCAGACGCACGCTCGAGCGCAAGAGTGCTTGCTCGAGCCAAGAGACACATCAAAGAAAGCTCGCTCGAGCGAAGAAGCAAAAACCCAGGGCTCGCTCGAGCGACAAAAGCCTCGCTCGAGCGAAGAAGTCAAAATCTAGACAGCAACCATTTGTTCCAACACCAAACTAACCTGTTCCAAACTTACCCAACACATCCCAAAACTCAAATACAAGGAATTAAAGGATGGAAACAAGAATAAGACAACAACAACAACCACTAGACCCGAGTCCGAAATACAATACATGACGAGAAAAACCGAGATTGCTATATTTAATTTTAAAAAATTTATTTCATTAATAAAGTTAATATAATTAGTATCAATTAATATAAAAATTGATACATTTGATAAAAATGTAATGGAAGTATTATTGTTACAATTTTTTTCCATTATAAATTAATTAGTATCAATTAATTGCTTAATTAGTATCAATTAATACTAAAATTATTAATTAGTATCAATTAATTGCTTAATTAGTATCAATTAATACTAAAATTATTAATTAGTATCAATTAATGGTTTAATTATTCTCAATTAATACTAAAATTATTAATTAGTATAAATTAATATTAATAATTAATTTTTATTAGTATCAATTAATATTAATAATCAACAATTGTTATTAATTAGTATCAATTAATAATTAATTCATTACAAAAGTATACAATATTAATTTATTAATAATTAATACCAATTAATATTGATTTTTTAATTAATATTGATTTTTTTTCTTCAGAAATATACAAAAAAAAAATTAATTAATATAAAAATATACAATATGAATTTATTAAGAAGTAATACCAATTAATATTATTTTTTAATTAATATTGATTTTTTTCTTTTTCTTCAGAAATATACAATTTTTTATTTTTTAATTAATATAAAAATATACAATATGAATTTATTAATAATTATTGCCAATTAATATTTATTTTTTAATTAATATTGATTTTTTTCTTTTTCTTCATAAATATACAATTTTTTATTTTTTAATTAATATTAATTAATATAATATTTGGGTATTGACGAGGGTATTTAAGTAATTTTAGCCCCCCACACCAACTGCGCGCTTAAGTCGAAAATTTAAGCACCCCGTGACCAACTTTTAAGATAAGTTGAGAAATAGCTTAATTTAAGCTATAAGCTGGTTAATTTAAGCTGCACCAAACACAATATTTTAGCTTAAATTAAGCTAAAAACAGAAATAAGCAGCTTATAAGCCCTACCAAACAGGCCTATTATATCATGTTAGAAGTTGCATGGTTGATATATGGGACAAAACATGTAAGTTATATCATTTAAAGTTATGTTTTGAAGCACAAATAACATTCTAGAAAACCCATAAATCGGCTTCATCGCTCGAGCGGAGAAGTTTCTACTTGAGCGTAGAATGCAAGCAACCAGTATTTTTGCAGACCAAGAGGTCTGCTTGAGCGGCCAATGTTGCGCTCGAGCGAAGAGCCCTATTTCAGAAAATTTTGAAAAGTCGTTTCATGTTCCGATTTCCGTTCTCTTTTATTTTTAAGCGCTCTTAGGCATACATTGGGCATTATAAATGAATTAAAAGAGTAAGAAAGAAGCATACGAGAATTAAACAAGTTAAGAACGGAATAAATTGTATTGTGATCTGATTTCTATGTGTGTTATGAATTGTGTAGGGTCAACTACAAGGGTGAACCAAGCATCTGAACACTGTGAGTAATGCTTTACTAAAGATATGTCCATATACGCTATTTTTAAATACTACTCATGTATAAGTGTTCTGGACTCGTGAATTCGAATTATGAACGAGCATTCTATTTGTCTGATTGTGCAAGACTATAATGAAATTGATAAGTATGAAGTCATCTGAATGGACCAAAGGTTGTTCTCAATGAACATGAAATAGGCCTAAAGGCCATTTTGTATATTTGATTACATGGACCAAAGGTCATTTTGCAAGGATATGAAATACGCCCAAGGCCGTTTGATATGTGTGTCAAGGACACGAAATAGGCCTAAGGCCGTTGAATACGAATGTGATCATGATCATGAATATGAATATGCGCATAGATATGAATATGGAAATGATGGACCTGAGGTCGTTCTGTAATGTGATTGGGCTTGAGGCCGTTCAATGTCATGATTGGGCCTAAGGCCGTTCCGTAATATTATTGGACAAGTATTTTGGACTCGAGGTAGTTCCGTATGAATGAGTATTTTGGACCCGAGGTCGTTCTGTATGAATGAGTATTTTGGACTCGAGGTCATTCTGTGTGAATGAGTACTTTGGACCTGAGGTCGTTTTGCCCCTCTGATACGCCCTGAGCATGATGGATAGGACTTGAAATCGTTATGAGTTGGATTTACATGTATTAAGTATAAATATGAATTACTTAATTAAGAATCTCATTCGTATAACCTCTTTACTTTGGTGTTATTCACTAGGCGTTAGCTTACTCCTTATATATATGTGTAGGTGAGCAATTGGAGAATCAACATTAGAGTTTGCCCCGGAGTCAGCCTTTTTGTCAAGCCATCTAAGAAGTGCCTCTATGTAGAGGCTTTATTTTATTTTTTTAAGCTTGGGTTAGTCTTTGTATTTTGTTAAAAGTTCTTCATGTAGTGTGTGGGATATAAAATATGTCTTCGTACATGTATATATGAAAGTGTGTTAAGAATGTTTTAATAACTACAGTTAATCATGTACGCATAGCTCAATGGATATCATCATTTTTGTTTTGCTTCCGCTTCAAGCCCCGATAAAATTAAATATTTTGAAATTTTGTCTTGAGGCCGTAGGTAATCTACAGATTACCAACCGGTTACAACACTAAACCTATAAGGATGGGTTTGGATCGTGACACATTTCCGCTTTCATTTCATTCATCTTGTCTTATTTTCTGATCTTTGCTACTCTGCTGAATCTATTATTATTTCTTTCTTCTCTCTCTATTTTTATTTATTTTTTATTTTTTTATCCTATACAAACACAATACAATTGTGTGCATATTCATTTATACACAATGATATTCAGTGCTTCCTCCTTTCTTTGGTGCTAACTGTTGATACAGATTAACAAAGGAATGGGGGCAATCTATTTTCTCTTTTAATTTTTTGAAGGTTTTTTTAGCCCATTTTCTTCTGAAAAATGCATAAATAGATCATGAATTTGAATTGAGATTTGAAAAAAAAAAATGTGTGTAAAATGTAATTTTATTTTATTCATATTTCACTTAATTTTTAGTTTTTTCTTTTTAAATTCTTACTCAAATTGATGATCCATGATCCAAATACCACTGAAGAAGTCAAGTACAATGTTGTACACAATAATTTAATTTACACTATTTTAGATCGTGAAAAAAAATAATTTATATTAAATTCATATTACCCTCATATTTTCACTTTATTCTTCTTCAAATCGATTCTCAAAATCAAAGACAATCTTAGTCAATAAATTTTTTCCCTTGGTTCCCAAATCCCAACAATGCAAATGTTCAATTTGTGGGCTAACCAACGAAGCACAAAACAAAACAAAAGAAAACAAAACAAAAGACACACTGTTTGTACCCTTCATTCAAAAATTGCTAATTCGTGGCGTGGGTGATTTTCTCTCTCCATCTCTTTCTTGATTTCCATTTTTGGGTTGCATTCATTTGCAGTTGTATTGTATTTCTGCAACAAGGTATAGTCAGTGAGAGAGAGAGAGGATTTAGTAAGTGAAATGGCCAACATATAAATTGAGGGAATATTGAAGGAACTCCCAAATGATGGCCAAGACAAAGATCGTGTGCACCCTCGGCCCGGCTTCTCGAAGTGTGCCTATGCTCGAGAAGCTTCTAAAGGCAGGGATGAATGGTGCCAAGTTCAACTTCTCCCGTGGTACCCATGAATACCAACCATCAGGAAACCTTGAACAATCTCAAGATTGCCATGCACAACACCCAGATCTTGTGTGCTATCATGCTTGATACCAAGGTCCGTTTTTTGATGTCCTGTTTCAACTAATTCTTGGTTTAATTTTATTGTTTGCTTATTAATCTCCTATCTTCTCAGATATGCCTAAATGCTTGCATTTTGCATAAAAATAAAAATAAAAATTAGCCCATACGTAAGTGGATATGTTTGGTTGCCTAATACAGTTGCATTTTGGGTTAGAATATTATTTTGAAGTCTGGACCTTGTCCTCTGCATTGCTACTCCAATCATTGTCTATACTTTAACTCTCACCCATCACCACTGCACTTGACTCCATGTGCTGAAGCAATGCTGTCTTTATATACGTATTCTAGTTCAGGCACTTGGGAATGGGGATTATTAACTTATACTATGCTTTGTTTTGAATTTTCCTTCTACATGGATGTTCTTGTGGAACTTTTTTCATTGCTTATTTTTCTAGTGGCTCTTAAAGTATTGATAGGCTGAATGTATGATTTGTCCCTTCTTCAGTTAGTTGGACAAAAGTACATTGGATGACCAGTCTATTATTGTGCTTTCTGGTGGAGTTGGCTTTGATGTACCTTGGCTTTGATGGATTTTGCTCATCTATGATATTACATTAGGGAAGTATCTATCCTAATGTCTTTGACTTATCCTTTCGAGAAAACATAACCAATTGGCATGTGGTATCAGAGAAATATTGATAGGCAAGTGTAAATGCAGCAAAGCATTGGGAAACAATTGGAAAATATAATAAATACAACTTCTTTAAGCAAAATTATGACTATATGTTGCTGTGTTAAGGTGGTTCTTGACTCCATCCTGTCATTTGTGCTAAAGAAAGTGTCTTGTAAGAATTTATGTATTATTGATTGATATATATTGTTGTGTATATTACAAATGGTGAGTGGCTCATTATATAGGAGAGGGTGAGTGTAGTAGGTGAGGAGTAGGTGAGGAGTAGGTGGTGGTAGGTGATGGTAAATTGGTGGTAGGTGATGGTAAATTTTAACAGCCCCCCGCAAACTCAAGGAGGATAGAAACTAACCAACTTGAGTTTGGAGAGAGTAACAAAACAAGAAAGTAAACTGATAAATAAAATAAAACAGGATAGGAGACACGGTATGGTCGTGTCAGACCAATGTAGCAGACAGTTTATGGGGTCATGTCGGACCGTTGTAGCAGACAGTTTACAGGGTCATGTCGGACCGTTGTAGCAAACACTGTGTGGTTGTGTCAGACCGATGTAGAAGACAGTTTATGGGGTCATGTCGGACCGATGTAGAAGACAATTTACGGGGTCTTGCTGGACCCTTGTAGAAACTAACCGGAATCAATGTCGGGACAGTTTACAGAGTCTTGTCGGATCCCTGAAGGAGCTAACCGGAATCAGTGTCGGGACAGTTTACAGAGTCTTGTCGGACCCATGAAGGAGCTAACCGGAATTAATGTCGGGACAGTTTACAGAGTCTTGTCGGACCCATGAAGGAGCTAACCGGAATCAATGTCGGGACAGTTTACAGAGTCTTGTCGGACCCATGAAGGAGCTAACCGGAATCAATGTCGGGATAGTTTACAGAGTCTTGTCGGACCCTTAAAAAGTTGCACCCTCAAAAGGTGTGCCCAATTTTTCAAAAGGCGTGCCATCAAAAGGCGTGCCCAATCCATAAAAAGGCGTGCCATCAAAAGGCGAGCCCAAGTCATAAAAAGATGTGCCGGACATGATGGCGAGGCACGTGAGTGTCTTGGTTGGCGCGCCGGTTTGTCGTCTGGCGTCAAGTGGCGCGCGATACGCGTGGCTGCCTTGGTTATTTAACCAAGACGAAGGCTAAGGCTGAGGCATACCATTCTGAAACCTCTGAAACCAACCCTTCTCTGAAAAACTCTGCCTCTGCGGAGAGAGAAACTGTGGAACACTTTGTAGCCCAGAAAAATGGCTTCGTCTTCCCGCGGGCTGCTCACCCTCTTTCCCGACCTCAACGAGTCAACAAGAGAGAGAACTGATGCGGTGGCACTGGAACCTCAACCAAGCGCCCCGGAGTTTGCTCCGTTGAACTTTCCGATGCGGTCGGTGGAGCAAAGAATGGCAGTGCAGTCGGATGTGGAGGCCAATCAGTATACTTTGAAGTCATGTGTGGAAACCATGACGGCGGTCACAAATTTGTCGAACCGGCTGCAGAGTAGGACAAATGAGGTGCAGCAGTTAAACGCCCAACTGGCTCTGCTCCAACGCATGTATAAGGATGCGCGAGCAGAGATGAGTGTGCTAAAGGCAGAAAACAAGGAGCTGAAGCGGAAGGCCACCGTGATGTTCCGATTTGGAGGTCCACCATATGCTGGAGTGAAGGAGCAGGGAGGAGGCAACTTGCTTGGTGGTCTAGGAAGCAACACGGAGGCAGCACCGTCAAGGGCCGCCCAGGATGGAGGAAAGAAGAAGAGACCTGCGGCAGAGTAGAGAAGAAAAAATCCCGCCGGTGGATGTGGTTTTTTTTTTTTTTTTGTGTAAAAGTGTGATCGGGGTTGTGCCCTGAGATGAATAAAATATGAGTGGTGGTGCAAATTTGTAAATTGTTTGCAATGGTGTTTGGTTTTTTTTTTGTTTTTTTTGTTTTTTTTTTGTTTTTTTTTTTAATAAGAAGAAGAATAATAATAATAATAATAATAATAATAATAATAATAATAAATAGGTATGGAGTGGGCGGTGGAATGATGGGTTGGTAGTGTCAATAATAACCTGTCAAAAAGTAGAATAAACAATAATAATAATAATAATAATAATAATAATAATAATAATAATAATAATAATAAATAGGTATGAAGTGGGCGGTGGAATGATGGAGTAAAAAAATTGAGTGGGGAACATGAGTGTGTGGAAAGAATGAAAAAAGTAAAGAAAGGGAGATGTATATATAAAAATAAACATAGATATATATATATAGAGATATATTAAAATAAGAGAAAGTGGAGTGGGTGCATGTGTGTCTGTCAAATCCCGTGGGTGTGTGTGTGTGAGTGTGGGCTGTCTTTGTAAAGTCCAAGATTATCATGAGAAACCTGATGTAAACAGTTTGAAACTCCAATGGCAAACCTGTAGCACGGCTTCCTCTATGAATGGTTTCATATTTAACTGACGGATTTCCTCCTGACTATAAATGAACTTGAACCAAGGGAGAAAGCCTTTTCCGGGGCACTTCTTCTGCACCTGAAAATCTACCAGAAGTGAAGAGATCCAAAGCCTGCATTTGCATGTCCATGGAGCTTGAAATCGCCGAAGACGGTTGATTCAAGTTGAAATATTTATGGTGGGAAAAATCTGGCTGAAGTTCCCTCTACTAGGTGGTGCTACAGTCGCCCCACCGCCACCACCGGAGTAGAATTCTCCGGCTGGAAGTTGAATCCCATTGATCTGACAACCTGAAGAGTTTCTGAGCAAGAGCTTCTCACTGAGATCATTCAAATCTCTCTGCTCATTTGTCGCGTAGCTTGTCGCCTGTTGTTGTAAGTGCAAATCTTCTATGCTTGATGATGATGTGGTGTTGCTGTGTATCATTTCAGTAAATTTTGGATAATGATCTTCTGGGAGGTCTCCTTTTCTTGCAAGGTGCAAGTCATGGGAAGGGGATTGAGAAGAAGTCATTTGACCCCAAGAGAGACTGGTCCAAGAAAGAGGTCTTGGTCAGATCCAATTTTGGGTCTTGGGTTTGGAGTAGAGAGAAGAAGTGAGGGTTGTGTAGAGAATTTTAGCGGACTAGGTTGAGGTCCGGCGGGCGGCCAAGGCGAGATTGCCGCCCGCCGGTGAAGCGAGAAATACTAAGGTCTTAACCTTGCTCTGATACCATGTAAGAATTTATGTATTATTGATTGATATATATTGTTGTGTATATTACAAATGGTGAGTGGCTCATTATATAGGAGAGGGTGAGTGTAGTAGGTGAGGAGTAGGTGGTGGTAGGTGATGGTAAATTGGTGGTAGGTGATGGTAAATTTTAACATGTCTCTTTCCCTTTTCTGAAACTTTTTTTTTCCCTGTAAAATGCAGTTGCATTCCTGTAATATAGTTCTTATAGTTAGTTGACATGCGATGTGAAGCCACTGTTTAATGGATTCTTTTGCTGATTCTTTTGCTGACCAAGCTAATGAGTCATGAGCTACATATCTCACACTCTTACCTTTGTCATGTCGTGTGGACATGGGTACATTGGGAGAAGTTGAAAGAGTTCATGTCACTTGGGTCACTTATTATCTATTTCTTGAGGGTGGGCCTTTGGTTGTACTTTAAAAGAAATCAGTTTTTCACCTTTCTTCCCCCATCTAATTATTTCTCTGTCTTTTTCCTAACTAGCTTTGGATTTGTTTACTTCTTATATTTCTTTGTATCATAGTTGTTAGAATGTTACGATTCTTGATTCCATTCACGATTTTTAATTTGATAACAAAAAAGTATTGTGTATAGCTTAACAAGTGAGTTCACTTCCATTTGAGTTTGTTGAGCAAATTATAATATTATTTCTAGTTTATAGAGATGACACAATTCTTATCTATCACTCCTCTCAACCTTTACTTATTAGGATCCTAGTGGAGCTGAGGTCAAACTAGAACATTTGCAGTTCATTCACTTTGTCAAACTCGTTTATGTCCCTCTTGTCTAGCTCCCTAGTGGGTAGGGACTCTTTTAATCACACTTATGAAGAATTGCTATAGTTGGTCCACAACTACTCATTTTTATCAATCAAAATTGAATGTTAACATTTCTAATTATGTAGATTCGAGTCATAAAACATCTTCAAAATTGTGACTAAGACTATAAATCTAGCACTTCTCAAACTTTGCATTAATAAGAGTTTCGTATACTAAATTACATTTTTTTCCCTCATTAATATTTGTTTCAACGGTTGGTTTTTTTTTTTTTCTCCGTGTTTGGATTCATAACAAAAGTGCCTTTGTCTTTCTTTAAAAGCACACAAATTACAGTTCCACACTGCGATAGAACCCATGACCAAAGTCTTGTGGTGGACTCTGCATCCAAACAAATTGATTGGAACAATAAGAAGCCAACAAAAACATGGTAATATTATAAATTTCATAATGAAGGTTAAGGCCACACATGGCACTAGTTGTGAGGTTCCTAAATATGACCATTATATTATTTTGATTCTTAATATTTAAATTATATCAATTTGATCTCTAATATATAAAAAATATTTCATTTCAATTTAGAGAGTGTTATAGTGTTATAATTATATTACTTATGATAAGATGCACATAATATGATATATTTTAAAAGTGCACACCGAAACATCTTAGGTATATGCAGAAAATATTTGAGATCCCAATAAAATCTTCACAATTTCACCTGCAATAATGTGGAATGATAGATGTCAACGTTTGATTTGTCACACATTCAATCATATGGGGTTCTACTTCCTTGCCACATTGGGCGTATTTGGAGGTCTTAAATGTAGATCTCTAGCATTACTTATCACAACAGGTAAAAACTAGCTAATAAGATAATTAAGTAATATATTTTATGTTATATATATATATATATATATATTCACTAGAAGACATAAGAGAAAGCTATTACTTATCTTGTTGCATTTGAACCTACTCAGAAAGAATAACAGACGATGATTATGTACAAACATATAGCTACATTCTCACAATAAATATTTATATATATATATATATATGAGAATGAGATATGTGAACTAGAACTATATATATGTGTGTGTGTGTGTATTTATGTAGTAGTTGTCTTATCCTTGTGTAGGCATTAGAATTAGATTTTGGTTGTATGTATGTTGTTGTGCATTAATTTGGTTGCCCAATGAATGAGGCAAGGAGTTCCACAAGTGGTTCGACTCCTCTTAGTATTTCTTTGTGAATAAGAGATTTATAGTAGGAATATATCTATATATAAAACTAGTTTGACAATGTTCCTCCTTAGAAGAAGAAGAACAAAAAAAAAAAAAGAGCGAATAGTGTGTTTAACCAAATTCTACTATTTCACCTAAAACCAATTTATACTAGGGAGGAATTCACTTCTTTTTTTTTTTTTTTTTTTTTAATGACATTTGATATCGTGATCGCAAATATTGGACATAAAGAGCAATGACAACTTGACATTGATTCCCTTACTAGATCAAATTTCACTATCTCCTAAAACTAACTGATATTACTAGATCAATTAAATTAACAGTCTTGCATTTCTCTCTTGCCAAATGAAATATACAATTCAAGCATGAACAACTTTTGAAATAACTACATTTCTTCTCAAGTTGTGCAGTCATTGCACTCACCCTACAAGTTCAATGGACATTTCTGAATTCTGAACTTGGTCAAAAAAAAATTTGCCATAGATTGAAAGAAAGAAAGAAAAAAAAATTATTAATACAAAATCAAAAAACATAAAGAAAGAGTTTATTAATACAAAAATGGATCAGAAAATTATATATACAACTCTTTTATAAGAAGTTAGTGTCATCTTTGTAAGTTTTATATTGATATGAAATAATAATTATATTTAGTGCCAGTTTGGTAACACTTTTTTTCAGCTTAAAGCAGCTTTTGGCATGAATTAAACTATGTTGGTGTGTTTGGTACACTTCTCCTCTCAAATGGCGCTCTCTTCTTCTCCTTTCCTCTCCTCTTGCTGCCGAACAACGAAGAATTGCTTCACACATCAAAGCTTGCCAGCGATCATCCCTGTTTTTTGTTGATCTCCACCAAAAAGTAAGATTTGAAACCCTAAACCCTATGTTTTGTTATATATAGATATATATATTAGATATACACATCGATTTAGGGTTTTTTTGAGTTTTGGTTGCTCTGTGTTCAAATTCGATTAGGGTTCTTGTTTGTGTTTGTTTTTGGTTTCTGGTTGCTCTCTCTCTCTCTCTCTCATCGATTTTGGTTTCTGGTTCATGTAGGGTACCCCTCTTTCTGGTTCATGAAGGCAATACATCGATTTTGGTTTTTGGTTTCTGGTTTCTTGTTCATGTAGTCTCACATATGTTTTATATTTATCTGAATAATTTTCTTTTTTATAATTTGGATTGCACCCATATCTAATAAACGTTTTGCTATGTTTGCTATTATGGGTTCTCTGATCTTCTCGTGCATATATTTGGGTTTTGATCATCTGGGTCTCTTGCTTTTTTATCAAATTTTAGACCATGTTTAGTGTTTGCACTAATTTTGATATTTAGGTTATTTAAGATTTTTGTAATTATGGTTTACCTTAGACATGTTTATTGGATTTGATCTCATCTATATGCTCATGTGGTTACCTAATCCTACTTATTAATTATTATCCATAGTTCATGTAGTTTTCTATGTTTTTGCAATCCCCTTATTATCTGCCACTAAAGCACATCAACATCCTTAATCTAGTTAAACTTGCATTCTACCAATAGGAAATCAAATCTGCCCTCAACATCCTTTATCTTTGGCATTTTTACCCTGTCAAAAACAGAAAGGAAGTTCAAAATATATGAGAGGCATTGGATTATCTCAAACTTCTTAATGCTTAGGTTTGAATCTAAATCTTTGATGCTTACGTCTTTATGTTCTTCATGGTTTTGTTGATAAGGATCTTCTAGAATTTGAACCCAGCTTGTGAGGTGGATATCGTGATTCATTCTTAAATGGATGCTACAGTTGTAGAACAGTTTGGGTTTAATGTTCCTAAACTGTTTTATTTTTTTTAATATTATATTTTATTTTAATTTTACCTTTCTCCTTAAGACATGAACAAATAATTTCATAAATGTTTGAAAATCTTATCTGGGTTGACAATTCATCCAAGCCAATTTACCATCCAAGCCAGCAGTGTAGTTCTGCATCATTAATGAAAATCTTGTCTGGGCTTTAGGAGAATAGGGAAGAAATGTTTGAAAATCTTTTCATAGATGTTTACTTTTCTCCTTAATTTTACCTTTCTCCTTAAGAAACGCCTTTATCTTTTCGTAAATGTTTGAAAATCTTGTCTGGGTTTGTGAAGGCCTTGTGCGTATAATTTTTGTCACCACAAAAAAGTGTAACTTTTACTTTAGGAGAATAGGGAAGAAAAAGTTTTGTAAAGCACATTAGGAAGCCTTAAATTCAAGCATGCCACTAGACTAGACCAATCCCTTCATCTTTAGTTTTAGTTCAAAAAATATATAAGTTTCCTATATGAAAAAGATTTCAAATGAAAAAATATAAAAACAAAATAACATATGTCTTTAAAATTGAAGAACCAATAGGTCTTTAAAATTAAAGAACCAATTGGAATAATTTTGTACCTTCTTTTGGGAGAATACTCTTGAACGTCAAGGAGCAACACCTTTTGCCATCTTTCTTTGATGACTGTTCTTGGTAGTGTTCTATGTCATGTTCTATGTTTAGCACCGAATTTAGTCTTTCAACTTTGTTAGTTGATAAATCTTTTAACTTTATTAGTTGATAATTTTATTACATAATTACAAATAACTCTCCCATTTGAAATGAGATCAGTGCACTTCAAATTTTTCTAGGAACAAATGGGTGCAAACAAATTGTCATTATGTTAGAAACATTTTATTCAATCAATACTTCGTGGGTGCAATGTATTTACAATTAGCTTTCCAATGAGGATTTGGATTCAATTGTTCCTAATTAATGCAGAGGCATGTCATCCTCTAGTAACTATTATTCTAGTGGTGAGAGCTTCGACTTAAGGTATGAGGCTTTGAAATGTGATTGTAGGCTAAGAGTTGCCATAAGGGTTACCGAGTCTGACAAGCCATCTAAAGGGAGACTGTATTTCATTTGTGAGAAAAGAAATTGTCAATTTTGGAAGTGGTGTACCCCAAAATCTGTAACGATGGTAGAGAGGCTAAAGAACGAGAGAATGCTTGATCCAAATCAAAATATGGAGACTGTAGGACTAAAAGTGAAGAACCAAATGCTTGAGCAATCTAATACTTTCATGAAGCAGCTTGTTGTGGGTCTGCTCACGATTTGTATTATTATGTCAGTTGCACTACTCTTCAAATGATGATAGGTGTCGTTTAGAGATACCTGGTGTTTTTGTGCTAATGTAGTTTACCATGAACTATACTAAGCTTTGTACCCAATGAATGTTGACGTATTTGCCATGTATGGTTCTTTTGTACTAATCTAGCTGTTGTAATGCAAGCACCGATGAATGAGTTTGTTTTAAATTTTTTTTGTCTTTCATAGAATGAGTATCCAAGAGGAAACACAATCTGAAAATAGGAAGAACAAGGGAAAATCAAGTCAAGTACCATCCGTTAAAGCTCATTGGGATGCAAAATCAAATGAAATTTTTATTAAGCTTTGTGTTGGGCAAGTGAAGGTTGGACGTAGACCTGGTACACACTTAGATAGGGTCGGGTGGGAAAATGTGATAACTAAGTTTAAAAGTATGACTGGAAAAGCATACCAACGAATACAAATAAAAATCATTGGGATGTGTTGAAAAAATATTGGCTTTTAAGGAATAATATGTTAAGGGGTGAGACAGGCTTAGGTCGGGATACATTGACTGGAGCTATATCTGCATCTGATGAGTGGTGTACCAAGAAATTGGAGGTACGTGAATTGCTTAATATACATATTTTGTTTGTTTTTTGTTTAAATACACCAAATTTTGTTACTTGAAATTGTTAAATTTTACTTTGTAATTGTTGCAGAGGTATCCTAATGCTGCTAAATTCTGACGTATACCGTTGCAATTCACTGAAGACTTAGACATACTATTCTCAGATACAGCAGCTACAGAAGAATGGACATACACTCCTAGCTCAGGGTAATGCCTCACACTGATGAGACTCCGGAGAAATTTCATACTCCACATGATGCTAAATTTCATGATGATGCTGATTTGGAAGTGGTTCATCCTTCCGAATTAAACAAAAAATGGTCATCAAACATTGATGGTTCATCAACCAAGAGCAAGACAAAGAAGAAATTTACTAGTGCCGCTCTACTGAACAAGACACCTGATCGTATAGTCAATGTGGTTGAGTCATCTTCAGCAACTTCAACACAGACCTCATCAAGATATCATTCAATTGCAGAATGTTTGGCGATGTTGGAAAGCATCCCTGGTGTGTCCCCGGATGATGAGCTGTATGTATGGGCTGCTAGATTGTTCTTACGAGACAAGCGTCGTGAGTACTTCATGAGTCTTCCTATGGATGAAGTTCGGTTGAGGTTTCTAAAGTTGGAGATTAAGATGGAGAAGACCACCACATGTTATCACGGCTAATTGTTTTTTAGATGGACTGTTGTGTTAAACTCATTATTTTTTTTCTTTTATTAATATTTTGTTGGACTTTGATAGATATTATTGACTATGTTGGACTTTTATTAATATTTTGTTGGACTTTGATTAATATTGACTATGTTGGACTTTTATTATTATTAATATTTGAGTAGGTGGCATTTTCTTAGTTGAATGGTAAGTGAATGATTGACTGGTTGAATGTTAGTTGAATGGTTGAATGGTTGCTTTCAATTTTGAATATGAATAGTAGGTGAATGGTAAAGACTTTTATATATATATAGATGTTTTCCAACTGGTGTTATTATGAGAAAGGTTGAATTGCCTTATGCTTGTTGTGCAGTATTTATTTTTTGTACTGAATGTCCATCTGTTGCTATGCTGAATTTCCATTTGTTGCTGTTGTTGTGCTAAATTTGGAGGTCATTCTGGTTTGCATTTCAAACTGTTGCTGTTGTATTGCTATGTTCATTGAAGTTAAAATTTTAGGAAGTTAAATTTGCCTGCTATTTTTAATGATCATTTTTATTACATCTAACAAAATTTTGCTTGTTGTTTTATTACATTAAATTTGCTTGCTGTTTTATCCATCAAAATCATTTGCATCTAACATGCAATTAAACAGAATAAAACCCCAAATTGGATCACTAATCAATCTGCATGCAGAAAATATTTGTCAAAGCCAAAAAAATAAATAAAAAAAAAAAGAGTGAGGTCAGATTTTCATTAGTGCATTATATGTGGTAAACAAACAACAGATATGAGAAAGTATTTTTAGAAAAAATACTTCATCCATGATGAACCTTTAAAAAATATACATTTTTTTTTAAGAAATACTTTAAGAAGTTTAATTTTTTTTTTGTTTGGCAGAAAATAAAATGATGTGAAACAATACGTAGGGGTGATTGAACTTATCAGTATTTTTATTTCCGAAAACAAAAAGAAAACATTGAAAATAAAGATGATAGGAGTTAATTCATAATCACAATTCTTCTCTCTCTTTATTAATTTGATGGGTGGAATGGAGTATCTTCAGCTGACGTTTTTAAGTTAATTATAAATTGGATGGTATGTATCAAAACTTAGTTGGATTAGCACCTAAAATACAATCTAATTTATATATTTTTTTTAAAAAAAGTATCCCAGTGACTCTATGTTGGAAATTCAGTGTAATGAAAAATAAAAATTAATAAAAAAATATTTTTTATGGGTAATGCAAAATGTTTTTTATTTTTTAAATATGAAAAATATTTTTCACATTAAATTCTTATTAATGTTACCATCATCTCCACCATTACACCACCCCCACTTTCCGCCACCATTAATTTAATCATTAATATATTAATTCTAAGGATGCATTTAAATATAAAAAATTGAACAAAAAAATCATAAAAACTATTTTTCGTGAAGTCATGATTATTTATAATGCTTAATTTGGACTAAAATCTAATTACAAAAAAGTAAGGTCATTCTTGTAATAGTAACTAAACCTTTAAATTGGTAGATATTTTGGAGATGAGTAACAGTGTTGACGAATGGAATGATGATCACTATAATGAAGATACTGAAGATGAAGACAGCACATTACAAACCCAACAACATATTAATATGCTCTTAGTTACGGCGGCAACAGTTGCAGTGACATATGCGACAAATTATTTGATAAAAGAACCAGTAGGACATCTAGTTTATCAAAGGAGAAGTGGATGGTAGAATTACAAGAAGGGAATCGGATAAGAATATTTGAAAATTTTCAAATGACAAAAGAGGTATTTTATCAATTGTATGATTTGTTACAGACAAAGTATGGCCTTGAAACTGGACGAAAGGTCTCGGTTCAAGAGCATGTTGTAATATTTTTGTATATTGTTGGCGGTGATATTCGAAACAGAGATACCCAAGAAAGATTTCAACATTTCGGCGAGATTATTTCAAAATACTTCAAAAAGGTGTTAAAAGCTGTTACAATGATGTCTATTGATTGGATAATACCTCAATCGAGAAATGGTGTGCATCCATATATTCGAAGCAAACGCAAATATTATCCTCATTTCAAGGTAAAAAAATAATTACAAATAGAACTTAGGTGTTACATATAATAATGTTGATCGGATATTTCTAATAATCTGTGACTAAAAATAATTTTATGAACTATTTTGTAATAAGATTGTATTGGAGCAATTGACGGAACACACATCAAAGCATATATATCTCCAGATAAGCAACCTCATTTAATAGGTAGAAAGGGGTATGCAACTCAAAACATAATGGCCGCATATGACTTTGATATGTATTTCACATTTTGCTTACCAGAATGGGAATGAAGTGCATACGATACTTGGATCCTCTTGGATACAATTAGAAATCCTAGTCATAATTTTTCAAAACCACAAGGAGGTAACTGTTTTATATTTGATTGGTACAGTAGATACACCACACTCACATCTCCATATTTATTTTTACATTTATAATTGCTTACTTTAATTTCATTTTGCAATTTTAAAATAGACGAGTTTTACTTCGTGGATGCTGAGTATCCAAACATGAAAGGATATCTTGCACCTTACAAAGGAGAGAGATACCATCTAGCTCAATTTGAACATGGTCAACCTCGTCAAAATGCACAAGAAAAATTTAACCAAGCACATTCATCACTTAGAAGTGTAATAGAAAGAACGTTTGAAGTTTGGAAAACAAGATGGCCAATGATAAAGGATATCCCACCAAACTACAAGTGGGCAACCCAAGTCAAACTTGTTTGTGCAACAATGACAATTCATAATTTCATCCGACGAAGTGAGTTCTGCGATATTGCATTTGACTCTTATGATAGATTCACGGAATTATGTGCCTAATGAAGAGGAAGGATCTTTGTCTCAACAAGCATGTCATGGAAATGATGTTGACTGTGATGACAACGAGATGGAAGTGAGGAGACATAATATTTGTATGTCAATTTGTAGACGAAATTAGGAGATCTTTAAATATGTAGGAAGTTTTATTTTTATTGCCTTAATAGTAATTTATTATATTTTTATTCCAATGACATTTTTTTGTTCCCTTGTCAACTCAATATTATTTTTAAAAAAAATTAAATTAAAAAATAAATTTGAGGTAAATGAAATATACCAAATTAGGTACTAATTAATCAACTTCCATTAATGAAATAATTTTTTCAAAATTTAAAGAGAAGGAAATGACAAAATTACAAATTTTCTGTTCATTAGGGCAAAAATGATAATTACACAGCAAAAAGCTATTTTACAATTTATTTACCAAACACTACTCTGTTGCTTAAATCTATAATCTCACAGTTACACTAAACAGATTACCAGCTTATACTCACAGTTATAAGATATAATCTGTTAAGTTATGACCTATAATCACTTTCCTGCAACTCTACTAAATTGGGTCATTGTCTTACCCGTCTCGATTGACACGTGTCACATCTACATTTTTGCACCTCAGTTAGAGAGAGAGTGTGCACATATATACATACATACACATGTTGAAATTATTAATTGAGAGCAAAAACAATAGTACACTAGCATGTGAATGATTTTTGGAACTCTTGTAAGCTTTGTATCAAATCTTTCTCATTCATGCTTTGGCTCATTTTGGCAACAAGTTGAATAAATTAATTTTTTAATATTTTTGTCAAAAAAGTCAAATTTTTTAACAAAAAAAAAATTAAATTTTTTATCAAAAAAAATTACTTAAAAAAATTAAAAAATTAATTTTTTATCAACTTTTCAAAATATTTCTTTATATTTCGTCAAATAAGTTTGGTTGGCCCACAACCAACAGCGCCAGAGGATCATTTTAGTTACACGTGCCTTTCAGATTGGCCCTCCAATCAGATCCCAAATCTCTCTTCGCACATCTTCAAATACTTAATTATTTAATTCTAGTATAAAATTTTAATATATCTTATGATCTTACGTTTTTAAATTTTGTGAAATAAGACAGAAAATTTCGTGTGGTCAGAACCTTTCGTATCTAGGGATGATAATAGAAACCGATCCTAATGGTTACAATGGATATCCTACCCGAAATACGTGAGTTTCCCTATTTTTCTATCCATCGGGTCAGTGGGTTAATTCTCCATCGGGGAATGGATCGAGCTCATTTCTCCGTATGTTTTGACATCCTGTTTACAGCTAGGGTTTTCTCACTCCCACTCCCGATCAGAGTTCCAGCATCGAAAGCAGCTAGAGATCAGAGTTCTCCGGCGATCTCGTTGGCGCTTAACACAGTTCTCCAGCGTGGTGAGTTATATCTCTCGTTTCTCTCTCTCGTTCTCTCTTGTTCTTCGGCTATTTTTGCTTTGTTTTTGGGTCTGATTGAGAAACCCATATGGGCAAATGCCTAGTTGATGATTGATTTTTTGGGTTAATTTATTTTTGCATGTTTGTAGATGCACTTATGAACATTTACTGATGAATTAGCTTGCATGCAATGATCAAGAACATTGTGGGTTTTTCTTCCCTTTTCTCGGCAACCAAACAGGGACCTGGGGTTGTCATCTTTGTGACCTGGTCTTTGTTTTACTGTCTTTCACACGCATTGGAATGATGAAAATGTACGAATATCGTATAATTAGATGGAAGATTATGGATTTTTTTTCTCAACAAGAAAACAGATTAACTAGGATTTTTATCTTTGTGAATCTCTGTTCTATCATTTTTCGGACCATCATGATGATAGAGAGTTAATAATTGGTTGGGTAGTTGAAATTGGAGATTAAAGTTCATGCAATTGTAGAATTAGATGAAAGATTATAGACCTTGTTTTATCTTTCTTACTCTTTCTCAGCATGAAAACAGAGTAACTAGGGAGTTTCATCTATGTAATTCTCTGTTCTGCCATTTTTGCAACTTGCAGGATGTTAAAGAGTTAATAATCTGTCTCTGATTCAATCCCAATTTTTCCCCTTGAACTCAAGTGGAAGTTGAGTTCATCGTTCTTAGCCGATCTGTAGCAGCAAAAGTCAATACGAAGGTTTCCCCAAATTCCCCTCTTTCCCAATTCATATTAGCTGCTGAATTTGAGATCTTCAGTGTTTTGTTTTTTAATGGGTACCTGAAAAAATTGCAAATTTCAGCTGGAAAAGAGCTTATTTGACGATTCATATTCTTTGTTATTTTATTTTATTTTATTTTTAACATGTGGTTGTTGATGAACACACTATGTGATTGATAATCATTGTATTTAATGTGTCAAAACCAAAGACAAACAACTAACCTATATTCTCAAAGCTTAAAAACAACATATAATCAACTCAGGGTTTTTCAATGATTATGTGATATTGTAGTGTTGATTAGCAATTACTTTTGTGTTATATACATATTGAACTGAAGGAAATGTTGTGTTTTTCTTTTGTTTTTCTACTTTAGCTGCCACATACAGTATATTAGTAGATACAGTGATGATAATCAGGAGGTTCATTGCAAGTCATTTTGTGATGAAAGGCATTCTAAGCTGCAATGTTAAGTTGAGAGCACTGTTGGAATTCCATTAAATGTTTGGATGTACCATTAAATTCCATTCCCTGTATATCATTCATTTATTCATTTTTTTAATAAGATATGAGAATTCAGTATGCTGTTAGCAATTAACGGATTGTGGGTAAAAATCAAATAGTAAATAAAATAGAAAGCATGTAATTCTGGAATAATCAATTTACCTCCCATCTCCATGGATTGAAGTCAAGGGGATCTTTATATTTGGCAGGGTTCAAGTGTATAGATGGAGGACAAACCATAACCGCCCAACCAGCTGGAATGGTGTAACCTGCATTTATCCCAATTTTTATGCTAAGGTATGTCAAATTGGATGTATTTTTCTTTGTAGGAATAAATTCAAAGCTATTGGCATTGATAGAAATTGACCACCTAATTGTATATGGACATACCTTTATAATTGATTTCTTTTAGTGCTTTTCTGAAAATTGCTGGAACTATATTCGTGAGCCTGACAATTTCATTAATGAACGGTATTCGTGCTTTTTAATTTGTTTTAGGTCTGGTTTGTGCAACTCATTATTTTAGGTCTGGTTTGTGCAACTCATTAATTTGATTTCTTTTAGGTTTGGTTTGTGCAACTCATTATTTTTAATCTCTCTTAGATGACTATTAAAGGTTAATTTAATATATGGACATTCTTTAATCTCGCATATATGGACGTTCTTTAAACAATATTTGACATCATTTCTCTCTTTATGCATTAAATTCTCAACCTTTTTCAAAATTAATAATATTATTACAAAACAACTACCCCAAACGAATGAGTCATCAGCCTAATTAAAAATAAATGAAATGTTAGTATGTATATTTTACAAGACATCATCAGCCTAATTAAAACTTCTACTTTATTTTATTTGAAGACCAAAAGTGATCCACGAGCAGAAGTAATGGTATAGTCAAAATTCACTTGGATCATCAATTTGAGCTCAAATTTTGAAATTCCCTTCTCCTAATCCAAAAGAAAAACAAAAACAAAAAAACTGTTCATCAACGTAAAAAATATTAATATAGTGGTCCTTTGGCATGCCATATAGCTCAATCTTTTGAGAATAACTGAGTAGTCCATATGCACAACGACTCACTCCACCACACTTAATACTTTCTCCGTAATCAAGTGCATATGCATAGTGAACTTATTTGCACATCACACCACTTACTGCTTTCAAAGAAATGATACTGGATGTTGATTTTGTTATAGAACATGAAATAAATGTAGAGAAAAAGTAGCATTCTCCGTAATCAAGTGCATATATTTCCATGACCGTTGTTGACTTAAAGATCATAATCAAGTTCAAAATAATACGTTTTGGAAAATAATACGTTTTGGATAACAACACAACACAACAGATCAACACTTTGGCATGCCAAATTTTTTTTTTTTTTTTTTTGAGACGGAGGGGTACTTGTTCTAAGATCTGTCCTGTTGCGAAACTCACAACACAATACAATACAACACAACACAAAACAACACGTCTCTCTCTCTCTCTCTCTCTCTCTCTTGGTGAGAGACTGAACAGAACAGCTTCAGGTAGGTCGGTCTTCATTTCATACTAATCAAATGACTAGTACTATTACTAGTTGGTTGTTTGTTAATCTGCAAAACCCGATCTGTTTTTGTATGTGTTTTTGTTGATGTTGAATTGGGATTAGGTTCAAAATCGAACATGCCGTCTCTTCAAACAGCATTGCCTCCTGAACTCGCCAACAATGCGATTAGAGTTAGTATTTTCTATTTCAAGTCTCAATTTTTTTATTTCTTTTTTATAGTTGGATTGGGTTTCTTTTTTATAGTTGGATTGGGTATTTCCCAATTACTGAGGCAATTTTTTGTTTTTGTTTTTGGGGGGTCTGTTATTGGGTGCAGCTTTACCGTGAATGCCTTCGAAGAGCTAAATATATTGGCACTTGGGTACATATTATTCTTCTCTTATCTCTCTTACTCTTCAGCTATTATTGTGCTTCTCAACTTTGATATTGTTTTGTTGTTTCTTAAGAAATTTGATCACAACTAGCTCAATATGGATTATTTGAATAGTCAGTTCATGCTTAATTTTTTGGAATAATTACCCACAAGTTTACACATGGTAATCTTAACCAAAAAGTGGATGTGGGTATTTAGACACACATGAAGCACAACATAATTTGAACAAAAACTTAGGACCTATTAATAAAAGAAAAATATTGTCCGTTTATTCTTATTAATCAATACTCTGTCAAGCTTTAGAAATTCCTGTTATGTTATATGTTTTATTAATTTTGAATGAAACATTCACATATTATATATAACATATAAAATCATATATTTTGCATGTATCTCCCTTGTGTTGTGTCTTGAATTTTTTGAAAATTGCAGTGTCAGTGTGTCAATGTCCATGCTTTTCAGATAGCCATTCTTGTTTATCTCCATCAGTTAGGTTTTTTATTGTTTAGCTCAATTTTTTGGATTAAACAATGAGGTTAGGTTAAATTTCATATCAGGCCTCCAGTTTCACTTGAGGATTTGTACTTCTAGTGGGACAAGATCAGATCTTTGAATTCAATCCCGTATTTCAGAAGTTTAGCCACTCATTTTAGTCAGTTTTGTAGTATCATATCAACGTGAACAACTTCTTTAATGGGAACAAACTTTATCCCTGGTGGGCTTGGCTTGATGGTTACTAATGCGCTTTACCCAAGAGACAACTTTGAACTCTTTGGGCTTGTTTGATTGGTTGGAGTAATAGTGATAGGATTAATAATCCATGGGATTAACCATTAGATTGACTGTCCAACTCAATTAGTAGGGTAAATATGTGTGGAATTATTAATACTTGCCTCCATAGGTATTGAATATCCCACGATTTTGTGGGATTAGAAGTCCTACGTATTGCTAAGCTGACCATCATTTATGTCATTCAACCGTAGGAATGTGCATATCACTGGATTAACAATCCAATCCTATTCTCTAATACTAGAATCAAACAGGCCCTTTAGGTGTGAAATGCAGCAGAAGGTAAAAGCATTGATGTTGAACCGAAAACAGATTAGTCTCTTGTTTCTCCAGAAAAATAAAGGTCAACATCTAAGATGATCTTACCTGAACTTTCATTCCTCATTTCCTCTGCAAATTCATAACCCTCAATCTCCATGGGCATGAATCAAAGGCTGGGCATGGAAATTGTAGGATGAGGAGGGAAACTATAATGAATGAAATTGGAATTATTGTTGGCTTGAGATTTACTTCCAGAGTGGGATACAGCCCTCATGTTTTTGGGGTCTCCAAATGTTTTAGGGAAGAAAAAATATGGAAGCAGAAGAAAACATCGGCCATCTCATTAGTTTATGAATCCTATCTTATTCTTTAGATAAAGTTGGTTTAATCCCTAGCCATAAATAGGACAGAGAAGGAAATTTATGTTTGTCTCAAAGTTGGAGGGGATTTTGAATTCTAGTGATGAAATGAAAAGAAGTAAAATAAAATAATTCAATTCATGAATTTCTTTTTTCCCACAATGCCCATGAAGTAAAATCAAATCCAGAAGTAGGGGTTTGATGCATGGCTTATTGGCATGCCTTTTGTCACCGACCATTATTTTCATCTTGTCAATGTGTTTTTATTGGTTGAAGGGTTCTTAATTCAAATACCTCTGAATTGAGTTTTAATGTTTCAGACTCTTTTTAAGTTCATATTGTCAAACTAACTTCATCTTAAATGTCCTTATCCGATAATTTTGGCAAGGAATATGATATTTAACCTGGTGCTTAGGTACTTACATTTGTCTAATCTGCAGCAATATAATACAGAGCTCGTTGTTGATATGGTGAGACAGCTGTTTAAAAAACACATGCATGAGACAGATTCAGAGAAGATTCAGAAGCTGAAAGATGAGTGAGTGTCATCTTACCTTGTTCACCTGTTCTTTTTTAAAGGGTGGCTAGGGAAGCAGAGGTTAGGATGTCAAAGACCATATTCTATTTAGAAAAGACATCCAAGTTTTTCTATCAGACTGTTCAATATGTATCATAGCCTTCCTTACTTTTAATTAATTATGTGCTTAAGCCAAATTTAGCTGGCATGATTGTAGGACAATGATCAGACCACCTGCTAACAAACATTAGATGCCCTTTTTTCTTCTTGTAAATTGAGTAGTATGCCTTGGGGTTAATTGCTCAATGCGAGCACTCAAGACCAATAACAGAATTAATATTTCAATGTTTTAATATGTCTGCTTCTTGGATTTGCAGTGCAGCAAGGGGACTCATAAATCACATGCTATACGAATCTGAGAAGATGTCTGGTCGTAAATTCAGCAACAGCACTTGATGTTGATTGAATGACACTGCTAAGATTCTGCTGGTTGTAGGAAGTCAAATTTTTGGCTGCTATCAAAATAATAAAGACGGAGTGAAGATCCCAAGCCCAGGACATCTCTTTTGTGCTTCCATTTTATGGAGTCTAGACTGTTATTCTGTGTGAGATCAGTGTGTCATGGTTTTCTCGGAGTTATTCACTTGGCACTGAAACATTCACCATAAATGTTAGAAAGGAGAAGTCACAACTCAATTTGAGCAGAGAAGGGTGTCGCATTACCTTGTAAGATGATTTGTTAAGGTTAATATACTTGCATACATTTGAGTATTTATCATTTGAACAAATGCTTCTTGTTTGCCAAGGATTATTATTAATTTTAAGTCAAAAAGATGTTTGTGAGTATTGTATTTGAGAAACCAGCACGGTGCTATGTACCATCAACATTTGTTTCAGATGTTAGTTTGTGTTGGTATTGAAGGTCGAGCTTCTCAAAGTGGTTGAAAAGCCGAGTCTTTTGTGTTGGTATTGAATGGTTGCAATTGTGTGCATTCATATTCGTAAAAACTCCCTGCTGTTGAGATTGAAAGTCTTACATTGCTGGAAAAATGGTTTAATATAGGCATATATTTTAGCTCAATTTGAGTGGGTCCCAAACGTCTTTGGGGTGAGTCCGAAGAGGTGACGTGTTCCTTGCCGCGTGACAAGTCACACGGTGAAGACGGAACGTCAAAACTATTTATGAGTGAATGGAAAGTTAACGTCATTTTCGGATCTAACATTAATTTTTTAGATAAAATTTATTTGAATTTTTTCAATAAAAATTATTGTGGGAATTTAATTTAATTCTAAAATTCAAATTTTAGATTCTTGAGTGGTTTCTTAAAGTTTGTAATTGTGAGAATTTAATTTAATTCTAAATTCAAATTTTTGATTCCTAAGTGGTTTGCTAAAGATTGTACCTCTTCATTTATTTATTTATTTAACTATTTCAATAGTTGAATATTTATATATATATATATATATATATTTAATTAGTTTAATATATATATATATATATATATTTGAAATAGTTTAAATAATAAATTACCTACAGATTTGAAACATTCTCTAACGGAACACTTCTTCAAATATTTGAGTTTGAGATCAAACAGTCAACTTTATTTGAATTGAAATAATGCACATTTTCACTTCTTTAAGTTGATACCTGTTCGGAACTTTTGCTGCCTATATATACCATCTATTCTAGCAGGTTTGTATCTAATTTTTCACATCCGAAAATCTGTCTAAATTTGATCTCATTGTTGTCCAGATTTTTCTACTTTTGCATTATTTTTCATTCTAGTTTTAGAATAAATAAAAGAGAGTATAGATCATAGGTTTGGTTCGCCGAACAAATTTATTTGAAATGTTTCTATAAATTTGTGAAGATCATTGTATCCTGGGAGATAAACGCCACTCAACCGTAAGCACCATAGCGGGGCGAATCTGTCTTAAGGACAGAGTGTCACACACTCGACTTGGTCTTTAAATTATTGATTCGGTTCAACAAAATAAATTCTGTAAGTTTTATTTTATTTTGTTTGAATTTTTTTAAGTTATTTTATTTACACAGAAGATTATTCCAACAATCTTAAGACAGATTCGAATTATTCTGTTTACAGAATTTTTCATTTTTTTTTTCTCATTCTTCATAAATAATTTCAGAAGAAAATTATTTTCTGTGGATTTACAAAATAATATTCTGGTTGGAAAAATAAATAGTGATTATATGCTATTTGACAGATAGTAGTAATATACTGTCTCTTTTCTTTGACAACAACTAGTAGTACGATACTGGTGTCATTAACAATTCAGAATATATTTTTGTGGAATTTTTTCAAAAATTAATTTTGGGTTTTAGAAATTATTTTTCTGAGTTTTCATTAATTAAAATTCTGTTTTCAGTATTTTAATTATTGACGTGTTACTGAAATTAATTTTCTATGTGGAATTAATTTGGTTAAATAAAATTTTATTTTATTTCCAAATTAATTGAAAAATAGCAGTTATAGTTTTTATTTCTTTTATTTTACAGAATTTAATTTCTTGTGTGGAATTAATTTGGTTAAATAAAATTTTATTTTATTTCCAAATTAATTAAAAAATAAAAGTTATAGTTTTTATTTCTTTTATTTTACAGAATTTAATTTTCTGTGTGGAATTAATTTGTTTAAATAAAATTTTATTTTATTTTCAAATTAATTGGAAAATAAAAGTTACATTCTTGTTTCTTTTATTTTTACAGAATTTAATTCTGTGAATTTGGTTTAATTTTCTGTGTAGTGTAAATTCTAATTATAATTTTGTTTTATATATTATAATTGATGGCTACTGAAACAAATGCCCAAACAAGTACTACTGTGGTGGCTGCAATGACGCCAACCCCCTCTCCTGTTGTAACAGTACCGGTAAATCACGGTAAAAAGCCAAAGAAGTTCTTAGGAACTGACTTTAAAAGATGGCAACAGAAAATGTTGTTCCATCTTACAACTCTGAATTTGGCTCGTTTCCTCCATGAAGATGCTCCTATCCTGAAAGAGGATGAAACCGACCGGCAAGTGGTTGCTGCGGTTGATGCCTGGAAACATGCCGATTTCCTTTGCCGGAATTACGTCTTGAACGGACTTGACAACACATTATACAATGTCTATAGTCCAATCAAAACAGTATAGGAACTTTGGGAATCGTTGGAGAAAAAGTACAAAACGGAAGATGCCGGCTCAAAGAAATTTGTGGTTGGCAGATTCTTGGATTTTGTAATGGTTGATTCAAAAACCGTGATCAGTCAAGCTCAAGATTTCCAACTCATTCTGCATGACATTCACGCAGAAGGTATGTCTCTCAGAGAATCCTTTCAAGTTGCAGCCTTAATTGAAAAATTACCAAAAGGTTGGAAGGAATTCAAGAACTACCTCAAACACAAGCGCAAAGAAATTTCTATGGACGAGTTAATTGTGCGTTTGAGGATTGAGGAGGACAACCGCAATTCTGAAAAGCGGGCTGGTAAGCTTCCTATGGAGTCTAAGGCAAATGTGGTGGAACATGCTTCAAAAACCAAGAAACGAAAGTGTTCTGGAGAAAGTTCATCACAAGGCTCTAAAGGGGGGATAATAAAAAGTACAAGCTTAATAGCAAATGTTACATCTGTGACAAAGAGGGACATCGGGCCAAAGATTGTCGTAGCAAAGGCAAAAGCAAAAGAAGAACAAGCAAGAAGCTTGCTCAAACCCGCATGACTGAAGTGGACAATATTTCCAATGGTATAGATGATATCAATCTTTCTGCAGTTGTTTCCGAGGCAAATCTTGTCGGAAATCCTAAAGAATGGTGGGTGGTCACTGGTGCTACTCGCCATATTTGTGCCGACAAAAAGATGTTCACATCTTATTCTTCAGTGGACAATGGTGAACAACTTTTTATGGGCAACTCCTCAACTTCCAAAGTTGAAGGACAAGGAAAGATTATACTCAAGATGACATCTGGAATGAAGCTCACTCTCAACAATGTGTTGTATGTACCGGACATTCGCAAGAATTTAGTTTCCGGATCTTTGTTGAGTAAGAATGGGTTTAGGCTAGTTTTTGAAAGTAACAAGTTTGTACTTACCAAAAACGGGATGTATGTAGGAAAAGGTTACATGTCTGATGGCCTTTTCAAGTTAAATGTAATGACCATTGTACCCTCAGTTATTAATGATACTACATCTTCTTCTTACTTGCTTGAGTCTTCAAATTTAAGGCATGGTAGACTAGGACATGTTAATTATGGATCTTTGCGTAGATTAATTAATATGGAATGTTTACCTAAATTTAACATTGATTCAAATCATAAATGTGAAATTTGCGTTGAGGCAAAATTATCTAAAACTCCTTTTCATTCAATTGAAAGAAGTACGGAACCACTTGAATTAATTCATAGTGACATTTGTGATTTTAAATCAATTCAAACTAGAGGTGGGAAAAAGTATTTTATCACTTTTATAGATGACTATACTAGATATAGTTATGTTTATTTAATTCAAACCAAGGATGAAGCTTTGGAAACTTTCATTCAATATAAGAATGAAGTTGAAAATCAACTTAGTAAGAAAATCAAGAAACTTAGAAGTGATAGAGGTGGTGAATATGAATCACCTTTTGGTGAATTTTGTAAAGAACATGGAATAATTCATCAAACCACCGCTCCTTACTCACCTCAGCAAAATGGAATTGCTGAAAGGAAAAATAGAACTTTAAAAGAAATGATGAATGCCATGTTAATCAGTCCTGGATTACCTCAGAACTTGTGGGGGGAAGCAATACTTTCTGCTAATTATATACTTAATAAAGTACCCCGAAAGAAAGTGAATCAAACACCTTACGAATTGTGGCATGGGAGAGTACCATCCTACAAATACTTAAAAATGTGGGGGTGTTTGGCTAAAGTGGCTATTCCTAGTCCTAAAAAGACTAAGATAGGTCCTAAGACCATTGATTGCTTTTTCATTGGTTATGCCAAGAATAGTAGTGCATATCGGTTTTTGATTCATAAATCAGAACATTCCGAAATGCATGTAAATACTATTATTGAATCTCGGAATGCATCCTTCTTTGAACATGTATTTCCGAATACGATTGGACAAGAGACTAGTAATAAGAAAAGATCTTTTGATGCTATTACTAGTAATGATCAAGAACATGATCAAGAACAAGAGTTAGATCAAACTGAAGAAGAGGAACCTAGGCGTAGTAAACGTGCTAGAACCTCAAAATCTTTTGGTCCAGATTTTCTAACATATTTGTTAGAAAATGAGCGTTTAACTTTTAAAGAGGCTATGTCCAGTCCTGAAACTCCTTTATGGAAAGAAGCTGTCAACAGTGAAGTTGAATCTATCTTGCAAAATCACACTTGGGAATTAGTGGACTTGCCACCAGGTTGTAAACCTCTTGGGTACAAGTAGATTTTCAAAAGAAAATTGAAAGCGGATGGATCAATAGATAAATACAAGGCAAGACTTGTAGTCAAAGGTTTTAGACAGAAAGAAGGTCTAAATTACTTTGACACATACTCACCGGTTACTAGAATCACATCCATTAGAATGCTAATTGCCATTGCATCTCTATACAATCTAGAAATTCATCAAATGGATGTTAAAACCGCTTTCTTAAATGGTGAGTTAAATGAAGAAATTTACATGGAACAACCAGAAGGGTTTTCTGTTCCAGGGAAAGAAAAGAAAGTGTGTAAATTGGTTAAATCATTATATGGTTTAAAACAAGCGCCAAAGCAATGGCATGAGAAATTTGACAAAGCAATGATGTCAAATGGATTTAAAATTAATGAGTGTGACAAATGTGTTTATATTAAAAACACAGATAAAGGTTATGTCATTGTATGTCTTTATGTAGATGATATGCTCATCATAGGTAGTAATAATGATATGATTAAAACTACCAAGAAAATGTTGAATAAACATTTTGACATGAAGGACATGGGCATTGCTGATGTAATTCTTGGTATGAAAATTACCAAAACAGTAGAATGATATGCTTTGTCACAATCTCATTACATTGAGAAAATACTTGACAAATTCAGCAAAGATGATGATCATCTTGCTAGAACTCCTGTAGATGTTAATTTGTATCTTTCTAAAAATGTACAGGAAAGTATTTCTCAATTAGAGTATGCCCAAATTATTGGAAGCTTAATGTACTTGATGAACTGCATCTGCCCAAATATAGCTTATGCAGTAAAGTAAATTAAGTAGATATACGAGTAATCCGGGAGTAGAACACTAGAAAGCAATGATAAGGGTTCTAAGATATCTCCGATTTACTCGTAACATTGGGCTTAACTATACTAGATATCCAGCAGTACTTGAAGGATACTGTGATGCAAATTGGATATCGGATACTAGAGACTCAAAGTCCACCAGTGGGTATGTCTTTACTCTTGGTGGGGCGGCTGTATCTTGGAAATCTTCCAAACAGACTTGTATTGCTAGGTCTACTATGGAATCTGAATTTATAGCTTTAGACAAAGTAGGGGAAGAGGCAGAATGGCTTCGCCACTTCCTTGAAGATATTCCAATATGGCCAAAACCGGTGCCTGCTATATGCATACATTGTGATAGTCAATCAGCAATTGGTAGAGCATAGAGTCATATGTATAACGGTAAGTCACGACATATTCGTCATCGACATAACACCGTAAGACAACTACTCTCTAATGGAATTATTTCCATAGAATATGTTAAGTCTAAAGACAACATAGCGGATCCACTAACCAAAGGGTTAGCAAGAGAGTTAGTTGAGAATTCATCGAGGGGAATGGAACTTAAGCCTATTAAATAAGAGTTACCACAACGGCAACCCAACCTAGTTGATTGGAGATCCCAAGATCTAGGTTCAAAGGAACAACCGAGTTGTGAATGATTCAGAAGAATCACTGTGGAGTCTAACTCCTACCCATTTCTATGATGAAATAGTGATGTCTGCAGCGTTTTAGGTTAAGTAAAACTTTAAATGATTCTTATATCTAGGTAAACCTAGTGGAGTATGGCAGGATACTCTTCATAAGAATCACCTACGTGAGTGTGAACTGGGCCGGTTCTATAAGATTTGTGAAGGGCTATAAGTCTTTAGAGCACTCATGAAAGACCAGGATGTTCAGGGCCAAAATGAACACAATAGTGAGAACTAAACTGTGTCTGGGAATATACTATGTGAGTTCTATTGTCTAGGTTTACACAAACGGCTGAACAATTCAAGACATCATGTTCACTGGTTAGCTAGTAAATCCGATAGTGTCTCACAAGGGAAGGTTCAAAGCCAAAAGCTACCTATCATTTGCAGAATATTTCCAATTTCTGTACTCTCTGATTAGATCATGTTGTTGCATTTTCTCCCCGTCAAATTCCATTCATGTGGGGGATTGTTGGAAAAATGGTTTAATATAGGCATATTTTTTAGCTCAATTTGAGTGGGTCCCAAACGTCTTTGGGGTGAGTCCGGAGAGGTGACGCGTTCCTTGCCGCGTGGCAAGTCACACGGTGAAGACGGAACGTCAAAACCATTTATGAGTGAATGAGAAGTTAACGTCGTTTTCGGATCTAACATTAATTTTTTAGATAAAATTCATTTGAATTTTTTCAATAAAAATTATTGTGGGAATTTAATTTAATTCTAAAATTCAAATTTTAGATTCTTGAGTGGTTTCCTAAAGTTTGTAATTGTGAGAATTTAATTTAATTCTAAATTCAAATTTTTGGTTCCTAAGTGGTTTGCTAAAGATTGTACCTCTTCATTTATTTATTTATTTAACTATTTCAATAGTTGAATATTTATATTTATATATATATATATTTAATTAGTTTAATATATATATATATATATATATATATTTGAAATAGTTTAAATAATAAATTACCTACAGATTTGAAACATTCTCTAATGGAACACTTCTTCAAATATTTGAATTTGAGATCAAACAGTCAACTTTATTTGAATTGAAATAATGCACCTTTTCACTTCTTTAAGTTGATACCTGTTCGGAACTTTTGCTGCCTATACATACCATCTATTCTAGCAGGTTTGTATCTAATTTTTCACATCCGAAAATCTGTCTAAATTTGATCTCATTGTTGTCCAGATTTTTCTACTTTTGCATTATTCTTCATTCTAGTTTTAGAATAAATAAAAGAGAGTATAGATCACAGGTTTGGTTCGCCGAACAAATTTATTTGAAGTGCTTCTATAAATTTGTGAAGATCATTGTATCCTGGGAGATAAACGCCACTCAACCGTAAGCACCATAGCGGGGCGAATCTGTCTTAAGGACAGAGTGTCACACACTCGACTTGGTCTTTAAATTATTGATTCGGTTCAACAAAATAAATTCTGTAAGTTTTATTTTATTTTGTTTGAATTTTTTTAAGTTATTTTATTTACACAGAAGATTGTTCCAACACACATTTTACAGGGAAACACACTTTATGATCTGATTGGCTTACAGGATTTTTGTGGTCCATCTACCCACTTCCTTTTGATGTCATTTGATTTTTGAAGCTTTCATCAAATAAGATCGATATGAAGTATTTAAAGCACCAACTCAGCACTATATGGTGTTCCCGAATCTATAAGAGGTGTGTGGGTAATTTTCTTACCACACTGCCCGCCTAGTAATCAGCTGGAGAGCACCGGCAGAATAGATAGCTCCAGTAACCTGTAACAGAAAGAAAGGGCTCCGGCGGTGGCTCTTCCACCCGGGGGCACTCCGACGATCAAGTCAGTATATCTTTCAAACATAATCAAGTGCTAAACTCACAAGCTTGAGTATAAAACTGCGTACCTTAGACCCATGGGAGTACCTCTCTTTTATAGTTAACTCAATCCAAGTCCTGCTAGAAGCATGACTTCTATAGACTTCAATTCCGTGCTTACTTAGGATTTCTCAAGAGATAAAGATAAACTCCCTAAGAGCTTTATCCTTATCTCTGCTAAGTCCCCTCTTTGTCCTAGGACTCCTGTCCCCTATCCGCTTATCTCGGATTCCGAAATCTTCGGAGATAACCTCGGCCTAGCTGAGATGACCTCGGTACAACGACCAAGACACGTGGCACCTCGGCTGACACGTCAGCGTCACCTTGCCACGTGTTGGTACTTAGAAAATATATCCCCACAACTGCCCCCTAGGTTCTATTACCTCGGCATCCTGAGGTGATGGAACTTACTTCGATATTTCTTTCTGCATAGTGGCTCAAAAACTATTTGGCCGAAATAATTTATTTTCAAGCCGATGTGTTCTCTTCGGAGAACAAGAATTCAAATGAACTCCATCACGCGCATGAGCTGTCATGCACATCTAACCGTTCCTTTCACGTGCTTTGTCTTCATTGGCCCGTGTCTGTGACGCGCCTAAAAGCTGTCTTTCACTCGTCTGTGCCGTCTGACGTGTGCGTTGCTCCAGGCGTAATAAATGCCCTGCTTTTGCCGCCGTTTCAAGTTTTTTTGATAAAACTTTTCTTTTTATCTTCTTTTCCTTACTTTATGCATTCGAATTTCTGGTTTTTTTTCTCTCTCTAAACTTTCTGAAATCCACCATTGTTCTAACTCCAAGCTCTACACCCGTCTTCATTCCTCCATTTCAGCGAAGCGTTTGCCATTCTGCTGTGTCTGCAATCGTTGCCCTACCTCAGCGGCTTTTATTCCGGCTCCATTTGTTCTGGTAAGATTCCGTTTCTTTTATTCTCAATTTCTTCTATGCTACTTGCTGCCATTTTTGTTTTGTTCATACCTTGGATTGTTCATCTGGATGTGTTCATTCATGATTTCACTTATCTCTTGAACACTTGTACTGTTTTATCACTTCCTTGCCATGGTTCTTGATCTTTTACTTTTGTACCTCTTTCGCTTTTGAGAATCATACCTTTGTTCTTGATTCTGAAACGTCATTCTTTGTTTCTTGTTTTCTGTTTTTCCTTTCCAGATCTGTGCCTTTGATCTTGTTCTTCATAGTTCTTAGGCTTGGGATTTGTTTGTAGAACCTTTAATTTAGGGAAAACTGAAACAAACCGTATCACTACTTACCTAGGTTGTTGCCGAGGTTCCAATAACTTTTTTAAGAACAGCTCCTTGCTGAGACCTAGCCCTCTGACTTTAGGCTGACGTTATGGGTATGTGGAGATATCGGGTAAATACCCCAACAAAACTCAAATACTTTAGGCAGTAGTTCTCCATCCCAGCCGATGTTCACCTTAGGCTAGCTGGGGATGGTGATTCCATCATCCCCACAGATCATACGATGCCCTTTCCTATTGTAGCCTTTACTGAATGTGGACTCCGGCTTCCACTCAATCCCCTTTTTCGCGAGGTTCTCCACTTCTATAGGTTGAACCCTATGCAACTTACCATCAACTCTTATCGAGTGATTAATGGTATCATAGCCCTGGCTAGGCAAGAGAACATTAGGATCACCCTTGCCGATATCCAATTTTGTTATACCATGTGCCCCCTTAACCTGAAGGAAAGAGGTTATGTCTACTACCTCAAGCCGAGGTCCACCGAGTTCAAAATTGTAGCCGACCTCCCGGATTCCAACAAGGGAGCCGGGGATGACTTTGTCATTGCTTCGGGAAATTGGGAATTTGGCCCAGACGAAGATATTCACCTCTACCCTCTTCCTCAATCAGTTAAAGAGGGTAAGGGTAAGAGCCCAGTGCCAATACTTAGTTGTTTCTTTTCCAAGTTTTCAAAACTCTGTCTGTTTCTAATGTTGGTTTGTTTGTCTTGCAGATCTTCATCAGCCACCCAAAAACTTCCATCAATCCTTCTTCCCTGGAAAAGATTTAAAGAAGTTTCTAGATCTTCCAATTCACAAGCGCAAGGCTCCCCTGTTACTGAATTTTATTCCGACATACAAATCCACACTACCCGACGTCCCAAAAAGGAAGAAAAAGAGTCTTTCTTCACCTTCTGCCACAACTCCTCCCATTGCTTCCATATCACGAGCAGACGAAGGATCCACTTCTGACCCAGTCGATCTGCCATCTACTTCGGCCTCATACTTAGTCCCAATACCAGAAAGAAAACGTCGGCGTCGACTTGTCAAGACTGCTGAGATGGGTCGTCTGAAGCCTATTGCTGTAGATCTTTTAGCCGACTTACTTGCCGATGTTGATGCTGTTCCAGCTCAATCCATGCCCCCACTGAAGCCAAAAAGAATCAAAAAGGCTCAGCCTAAGGCCAAGGCAACTGAGGTTGAGGCTGAGGATGCCCTGCCCATCTCCAAGCTGGCTGAAAGCAGCAAATCCCAACCTTCTGCTGGGAAGAGGTACGCAGAGACCCAGCCATCAGAATCTTCAAAGTCAAAGAGGCCGAGGTCCTCCTCTGCAACGACTTCAAAATCCAAAGTGCCAAACGTCCCCTAGACGCCCGAGATTACCCTGGAGGACAAGCCAGTCATGGCTACTGATAGCGTCGATGACATTAACGTCGGCGTTGCCCTTAGTACAGCTCTTCTTCTTCCAGGTGATCTGGAAAAGAATGCTGGAATGAGTGAGTATGAAAATTACGCTTTCATGCTTCAACGCTGTGTTCAAGTAAGTGTCTTCACTTGGTAACCTGTCTTTTCCTTATTGTTTGTAAAACTTCTGTAATAACTTCTCGCTTTTGTGTTCTTTCAGGCTGTTCAGCATGCCCACTCCTTCTCCACGCAATCTTTTGAGAACAGGGAGAAGTTAACTGACTTGCAGAAGGAGTATTCTGCACTCCAGAAGATCAACAAGGGTCTTCAAGCAAAAATGAAGAAATTGGAAGACCAGGCCGAGGCTGCCACTAAAGCCCAAACTTTGGTTGAAGAAAAGGCCGAGCCTGCTGAAGCTATAAAGAAAGTTGCCGAAGCGCAGAAAAATGAAGCCGATGACAAGGCAACCCAAGCCGAGAAGGAACTTCAGGAGGCCTTGGCCACGAAAAAGGCTGAAATCAAAGAAGCTGATGAAAAGGCTTATGCGTAGGGCATGGCCGACGTCACTGAGGAGTACAAGCTTCAAGTCAGGCAAGCATGCAACAGGGGATTTTCCCTTGGTTGGATGTCTCTGCTAAAAAGACTTGATCTCCCTGCTGACTCGCCTTTCCGTAATGCCGACGCTATTCCTCTCCCATTTCCTCCTCTTCCACCAAGTCAAGCTGAAGAAGAATCTAGGTCTGAGCCTGAGGATGAAGATGATCATGATGCTGAGGCCTTGATGAAGAAACCCAAGGGTGATGCTGGGGTCAAGTCTCTTTCTCAAATTGAGCCCATCCTGGACTTAACCCAAGATGAGGAGATTGAGGAGGTACCCAAGGGAGTTGATATTGGGATGTTATCTTCCGACCTCATTCTGGCTGAAAGGAGTCTTTCTAAAACACTTGTTGAGATCGATGCCGAGCTGGCTGCAGAAAAGGCTGCCGAAGTATTTCCTCAGGAATCTGCCGAGGTAATTCTTCAAGAATCGGATGAGATCCAGACCCAAATCCTTTCTGAAGCCGAAAAATCATAATCTTCCCTGTCTTTTGTACTTGTTTTCTTTTATGGACAATATAAGTTTCTTTGTATGGCCGAAGTGCCTTTTCCTGTAAAAACGATTTACTTCTGGTAGGCCGTAGTGCCTTCTTCAATATGTAACTGCAACTGTTTTTTCTATAGATATTTCAATCTTTGTAATTTTCTGTTGATTGCTTCTGCATAGTTCTATACTTAGAATTTTTTGCATGCCTTTCCATTTTGCTTTCTTTGTATAATCTTCTCGGGGTTACGTACCTCGGGTGAAATAACACCCAACTTCACTTCGGCAAGATACAGATCTGTAAACTCTTCATAAATTCCAACAAGTGTAAAACATATATTGTTTAATGTCAATTTTGCAAACTTTTTTTCCAGTTTCAACAAGTATTTAAACAGCGATCTCAGTCTAACCTACTTGTAAATTGCTGCAAATTTCAACAAGTGTTAATATATACTGTAATTTTTTCTTCAAGTTATAACAATGATCTACCTGTAAATTGCTACGAATTTCAACAAGTGTTTAAACAATATACTTAGCTTTTACCTCAACCTGTAAATTGACGCAAATTTCAATAGATGATTACATGTCGGCTTAACATTATCTTGTAAATTGCTATAAATTTCAACAAGTGTTAAGTATCTTCTTTGGTTGGATCATCCTGTAGATTGGTATAAGTGTGCAAACTATAACCTCGTCTTTACTTCGACTTGTAAATTGCTACAAATTTCAACAAGTGAAGAGAAACAGTAATCTCGGCTTAACTTTGACTTGTAAATTGCTACAAATTTCAACAAGTGAAGATAAGGAATCAGCTTAACTCCAACTTGTAAATTGCTACAAATTTCAACAAGTGAAGATAAGGAATCAGCTTAATTCCAACTTGTAAATTGCTACAAATTTCAACAAATGAATTAAGGAATTATCTCGGCTTAACTTCGACTTGTAAATTGCTACAAATTTCAACAAGTGAAGATAAGGAATCAGGTTAACTCCAACTTGTAAATTGCTACAAATTTCAACAAGTGAAGATAAGGAATCAGGTTAACTCCAACTTGTAAATTGCTACAAATTTCAACAAGTGAATTAAGGAATTATCTCGGCTTAACTTTGACTTGTAAATTGCTACAAATTTCAACAAGTGAAGATAAGGAATCAGCTTAACTTCAACTTGTAAATTGCTACAAATTTCAACAAGTGAAGATAAGGAATCAGCTTAATTCCAACTTGTAAATTGCTACAAATTTCAACAAGTGAATTAAGGAATTATCTCGGCTTAACTTCGACTTGTAAATTGCTACAAATTTTAACAAGTGAAGATAAGGAATCAGCTTAACTCCAACTTGTAAATTGCTACAAATTTCAACAAGTGAATTAAGTGTCTCTGTCTTCTCTCTGCCCCCAATGTGAACCTGAGTTCTACTTGGGTTCTCATTATTCATGTTTCCAAAAACACCAATATGTAATTTTGTCAATCATATGTGTTGAAAGAATTCTGAAAAGACTTTATTGATGATATCGGCCAAAAAATGATGCACATCTAATGATAGAAAAATTTCAAATTACAAGTATTCCAAGGTCTGGGCAATGCTTTGCCCTCATTGTCCTCAAGCCGATAAGCTCCATTGCCTAATACTGAAATAATTCTGTAGGGTCCTTCTCAGTTTGGGCAAAGCTTGCCCTCTCTGGGATCCTTCTTGTTCCCGACGACTTTTCTCAGGACTAGGTCGCCGACTTGAAAATATCTTGGATTGACCTTCTTGTTGTAAGCTCTGGCAAGCTGTTGCTGGTATACTGCAAGCTGAATTGCAGCTTTCTCTCTTCGTTCTTCCAAAAGATCCAGATCTCGGGCTAGGAGTACATCATTGGTGCCATTCTCTACTCCTTGGGTTCTGATCCCTGGTATGTCGATCTCCAATGGGATGACTGCTTCTGTGCCATAAGCCATGGCGAAGGGGGATTCTCCTGTTGATCTTCTCGGTGTAGTCCGATATGCCCAAAGCACGTTGGGCAACTCGTCTACCCACTTTCCTTTTGCAGCCTGCAACCTTTTCTTTATTCCATCCACAATCTGGCATCCACCAGATTTTGGATGCCTCTGCTTGGCCATTACTTTGGGGAAAACTTGGTGTTGAGAAATAATTCTTGATCTTGAATTTTGCACAAAAGTTCTTGATGAGTTTGCTGTCAAACTGTGTTCCGTTGTCGGCAACTATTGCTCTTGGAATCCCAAATCTGGTGATGATGTTTCTCCATATAAAGTTCTTGACGTCCACATCTCAGATTTTGGCAAAAGGTTCTGCTTCTATCCACTTTTTAAAGTAGTCTGTTGCTACCAGCAAGTATTTTCTTTGCCCAGTTGCCTGGGGAAGTTGCCCAACTAGATCCATGCCCCATTGGGCGAACGGCCAAGGGCTGGATACTGGGTTCAGGTCAGCAGCTGGCTGATGTATCAAAGGTGCAAACCTTTGGCATTGTTCACACTTCTTCACGTAGGCTTCAGCATCCTTTTGTACCCTGGGTAATGGCCCTGTGGGCTAATGATCTGCCTCCAGCGTGGCTTCCACAAATTCCTTCATGGATTTCATAGAGGAAATCTTCAACCTGCAAAGGGTGTACGCACCTTAAAAGGGGTCCAGTGAAGGATCTTCTGTAAAGATATCCATCTTCTGTCAGACAGAATCTTGCAGATTTCAATTTGACTTTGTGTGCTTCCTTACGATCTTCTGGCAACTTTCCTTCTTTCAGGAATGCGATAATTGCATCCATCCAGCTTGGCCCCATGTCCACACACATTGCTTGCTGCTTTGTGTTCTCGGGTCCTATGCTCGGGCCCGACATGTAGTCGATCATAATTGTTCTTGTTTTTCCAGTTTGAATTGAACTTGCCAGGTACGCCAACGCGTCGGCGTGGGTGTTGTCATCTCGGCTAACCTTGAGCAGTCGGCAGTTCTGAAATAGGGTTGCTAATCTATTGACCTTTTTTGCATATGCCAACATCCTTTCGTCCTTGGCTGCAAATTCACCTGTTGACTGGTTAACAATAAGTTGTGAATCACAAAAAATTATTACCTCATCTGTTTCTGCTGCTGCTGCTAGTTTTAGCCCTGCAATTAATGCTTCATACTCCGCTTCATTGTTTGAGGCCTTGAACCCCAAACGGATGGACTGTTTTATTATTTCTCCATCGGGAGATATCAGCAGTACTCCTGCCCCCGCTCCTTGACGGTTTGAACTTCCATCGACGAAAAGTCTGAATGAATCGCCGATGTAGATGCTGCAGGGTCTGAGTTTTTCCTTCCTTTGTTCTTTTGCCTTTGGCTGGGCTTCTCCTTGCTTGCTGGGATACTGCTCATCTCGGCTCAACGGAGCCCGATGTTCCATGGTTTCTGGGGTGAATTCTGCCACGAAGTCGGCCAAAACTTGGCCCTTTATTGCTGTTCTCGGCTTGAACTCCAAGTCATATTGGCCCAGGGCCACTGCCCATCTTGCTATCCTTCCTGTTAAGTCTCCTTGTTGTAACAAGGACTTCAGTGGGTGCTCTGTTAGGACCACAATCTTGTGCGCCTGAAAATAATGGTTCAACTTCTTTGAAGCCATTACTAAGGCCAGCATTAATTTTTCTAGCGGCAGATACCTTGTTTCTGCATCGGCCAAGGTTTTACTTACATAATAAACCGCTTTTTGCTCCCCTTTTTCTTCTCGGATTAGTACTGCACTTACTGCGTGTTCTGAAACTGCCAAGTACAAAAACAGTTCTTCCCCTGGTTCTGGATTGAAAAGAACCAGAGTTGTGGTCAAGTACTTCTTTAGGTCGGCTAGAGCGGTTTTGCATTCTTCTGTCCACAGAAAGTCTGTGGCTTTTTTCACCAAGTTGAAGAAGGGTCTGCATTTATCTGAGCTTCTGCTGATGAATCTGTTTAGGGCTGCGGCCCTTCCAGTAAGCATCTGAACCTGTTTCGCCGACGTCGGGCTCTGCAGCTCTAGGATGGCCTTGATTTGGTCTGGGCTGGCCTCTATGCCCTTTCTCGTTACCAGATACCCTAGAAACTTACCTGATCCAACTCCAAACGCGCACTTTGATGCGTTGAGTCGGAGCCGGTATGTTTTGAGTATATCAAAGATCTCTTTTAGGTCGGCAAAATGTCTCTTAGATTCTTTGGCCTTCACGACCATGTCGTCAATGTAGACTTCTACCGTTTTGCCAATCAGGTGCTTGAACATCTTTGTTACTAACCTTTGGTAAGTTGCTCCTGCGTTTTTCAACCCAAAAGGCATTACCTTGTAACAGTACAAGCCTTTAGGGGTGATGAACGCAGCCTTCTCCTCGTCTGGAGGGTACATGGCAATCTGGTGGTACCCCCTGTATGTATCTAGAAAACTCATCCTTTCATGTCCTGAAGTTGCATCTACTAGTTGGTCGATCTTGGGCAGAGGAAAGCTGTTTTTGGGGCAGGCTTTGTTGAGGCTGGTAAAGTCTACACAGACCCTCCATTTACCGTTCTTCTTTTTCACTACTACTGTGTTGGACAGCCATGTTGGATAGTGAACTTCTCAGATGGCCCTGGCTTCCAGAAGTTTGTCTACTTCTTCTTCTACTGCTTCGACGTGCATCAACGTCGGTCTTCTGGCTCGTTGAATCACAGGTTTTGCCGACCTGTCGACATTCAGTTTGTGGCAAGTGACCTCGGGGTCAATGCCAGGCATTTCATAAGGTGTCCAGGCGAACACCTCAATGTTGGCTCTCAAAAACTCTTCCAGTTCTCTTTCTTCTTCTTCGGCTAAGCCTGAACCGAGAAGAAAGAAACGTTCTTCGTCGCCCTCCTGGACTAGGATTTTCTTTAGTGTTTCTTCACTTTTTTCGGTTGGCTCCTTGCCGACATCATCTAGGACCTCCATGTCCTCGTTTTCAATTTCTGCCTCTTTTGGTTCTCGAATGTTACAAGTGGACTTTGTTGCTGCCATGGAGCAACTTTTTGCCTGCAGTTGATCTCCTCTGACTTCTTCAATTCCATGTTCTGTGGGGAACCGTAGTAGTTGATGCAATGTTGAGGGAACTGCCCCCATCGCATGCAACCATGGTCTTCCCAAGATGATGTTATATGGTGAGGGTGTGTCAATCACCATAAATTCTGTTTTGATCTTCTTAGTACCAGCTTGTACTTCTACACTTGCTGCGCCCAGTGGCCATGTCGATGTTCTATTGAAGCCGACCATAGGGTTGCTGGATTGTTCTAGGTCGTCAGGATGAAGGCCCAGCTCCTTGTAACATCTGATATACATGATGTCACAAGAGCTGCCTTGATCTATTAGGATGCGTTTTACTTGGCATTCCCCAACCTGGAGGGATACTACCAAGGCATCATTATGCGGATGCTGGACCATCTCTAGGTCGGCTTCGGTGAAGGTTATGATTGGTCCTTGTCTTTCTTCAGGCCGAGGTCTTTTTTTCCCGATTTGGTAGACATGCTGTAAATGCCTTACCCTCTGGGTTTCTCCTCTGACTTCGTTCTCGTTGATCCTTGAGTGGATCACATTAACCACCCTTGACCCTCCTGCCTGTGGTTGCTGTGCTGGAGGTGGTGGAGCTGCTGGTGCTTGAGGCAATCTTGCCTGTTCTTCTCTTGTCCTGGCCTCATCAATAAGGTCCCTCAGATGGCCTTGTCTTACCAAGTCTTCTAAGTGTGCTTTTAGGGCTCTGCAACCCTGAGTTGGGTGCCCTTCTTCATTGTGGTAAGCACAACGCCTACCAACGTTTCTTCCCATGAATTCCTCTGGTGTTCTTGCTGGAGTTCTGAAATAGGGTTGGTTTCGTATTTGATCCAAGACTTTATGGATAGGGATTCGGAACACCGTGGTCACTGCCTGTTTACCTTTCAATTCTGTTTCTTGTTTGGTCGGTCCGTTGTTACCTCGGCCTCGCTTCGGCGAGCCGTTTCCTTTCTCCTGTTTTATCTCTTTGTTTCCCGATGTATCTTCCTCGGCTCTGGCGTACTTCTCAATTCTTGCCATGAGTTCTTCCATGCTTTTTGGCAGTGTTTTTGCCAAGGACTTCCGTAGTGGGCAGTCATCTTTGAGGCCGTTCTTGAAAGATACGACCGCCACTTCTTGGTTGCATTCGGGTATTCGATTAAACACCTCGTAGTATCTCTTCACGTAGGCCCTAAGGCCTTCTTCCTTGGTGATTCTTAAAGCCATCAGGGCGTCGACCCTCAAGGGCTGTAGTTTGTTCGTCACAAACCTGGCCACAAACATCTCGGTCAGGCCTTCCCATGTCTTTACGCTTCCCTTCGGTAGTTTATGGAACCAATCAGATGCAATTTCCCCAAAGGATGAGGGAAATACGTTGCAGAGCAACGGCTCGTTCCCACTGTATAATGCCATTGAATTCAGGTATAGTCCAACGTGAAAGTTGGGGTTTGACTTACCATCATAAATTTGGAACCTCGGCATACTGAATCTCTTTGGTGCCTCAAATTTATCCAGTTCCACCGAGAATGGTGTTCTCAGCTTAACTTTAGAAGTCACCTCGGTTTCAACATTCTGCTGCCTCCTTTTGAAGTAGTCCCTCAAGTCTTTCTTACTCCTACCTGGAGCTCGGCTATCTCTGGACTTCAATCTTTTCAGCACACTACTTTCGGCCTCGTGGTGGGCCCGTTTCGATCTTTCTCCATGGGTTGTGTCAAAGCAGAGCGCTTGCCCTTGAACATGCCGATGTTCTTTGGGCCCTGGATACTTCATGCGATGTGTCCTTCAGGACTCTTCTTGCCTTGGTTCCTCTCGTCTGACTTCCCTGGAACGTTGGTAAGAGTGGCTTGCACTCCTGGTGTGCTGAGGGGCTTCGAGGATTGCTTTTCTTCCTCCCTTTTGGGTATTAATCGTTGGCATCGGTGTATCTTGCAGCGGGTATGGTGGCTGCATAACATTGTTTTGCATCATGAAGTTGACCACTGACTGTAGGTCTGCCAGCTTGTTTGCCAAGTTTTTTACTTCCTCATCCCTTCGTAAGCACCTATCCCTCCAAACCTGAAGGTTATCTTCGTTGTAGTACTTGCTTTGGTTTGTCCTTTTTGAAGCGTCGCCCTCCTGGCCGACGTCTTTTTCTCCGTGGCCCTGGTCATGATTTTCTGTACTGTGGTTGTCTTCTTCAACGTCAAGGTCGATTGGTCCACCACTCCCAGCAGGAGTTTCGCCCCCAATGTTTTCCCCTTGTCCGTCACTGGCCATCTATTCTTCTAAGATTCCCACAGACGGCGCCAAATTGTGTGGGTAATTTTCTTACCACACTGCCCGCCTAGTAATCAGCTGGAGAGCATCGGCAGAATAGATGGCTCCAGTAACCTGTAACAGAAAGAAAGGGCTCCGGCGGTGGCTCTTCCACCCGGGGGCACTCCGACGATCAAGTCAGTATATCTCTCAAACATAATCAAGTGCTAAACTCACAAGCTTGAGTATAAAACTACGTACCTTAGACTCATGGGGGTGCCTCTCTTTTATAGTTAACTCAATCCAAGTCCTACTAGAAGCATGACTTCTATAGACTTCAATTCAGTGCTTACTTAGGATTTCTCAAGAGATAAAGATAAACTCCCTAAGAGATTTATCCTTATCTCTGCTAAGTCCGCTCTTTGTCCTAGGACTCCTGTCCCTTATCCGCTTATCTCGGATTCCGATATCTTCGGAGATAACCTCGGTCTAGCTGAGATGACCTCGACACAACGACCAAGATACGTGACACCTCGGCTGATACGTCGGTGTCACCTTGCCACGTGTTGGTACTTAGAAAATATATCCCCACAAGAGGAATAGTAAGTCGTTGTGCAGAAGTGTACGGATGGAGCAGGTTGGCTTCACCCATGGTTGCTCCCAAACCAATAAGAGTAGTAGTCACATAATGGGCCTCTGATGGTCTTAAGATGCGGGTGACCCACAACAAGAACAATTGAACCAGGCTTCAGACACAAGATCATGAGCCCCACAGCTCCATGACTATTCTGTAATCAATCCTATGATCTTCTATGTTTAAGAATTGTAGCCCTGAGAGTGTTTTGTGTCAGCTTTCTGTTTTCCTAGCATTAATCTAACACAGCCCTGACAAGACTGTAACCGGTTTTTCTGTTCCTAACAATAACCCAATAAAAATCGTAGCACGGTGATTCAGTTAATGTATCCCAGAAACAAAAGCAAAAACATAAACAAAAATAAAACTGATTGCTAATTCATTAATCTATTTTTTTTTTTTTTTTTTCAAAAAAAAAGGCGGATTGTTCAAACCTCACCAACTTGCTGACTCTTAGTAATACTTTCTTCAGGCACACCATTATCATCACACCTCAACACGTTAGTGGTCAATTTCAAGAAAATGGCTTCATATAAGCAAATGAATCAAACAACAATACAATTGGAGATTTTAATCAACAAGCTCGATCACCAGGAAATTGGTTGTGATCAGTGCGCTATAAATAGGAAAAATTAAAACAAAATGTTCATACTCTTAAAGTTCTGGAATGAAAGTTCTCTACAATCATCAACAAATTGAGATACCGAAAAGCAAAAAAGTCATGTTTCTCTCCATTGCACTCCTTACACGCTGCAAAACACGAACAAACTCATAAAACATCGAGAAATCTAAACCTCCAAGACTATTTTTTTTTTTTTTTTTTTGAGACGGAGGGGTGCTTGTTCTAAAATCTGTCCTGTTGCGAAGCTCACAACAACACAACACAAAACAACACGTCTGTCTGTCTGTCTCTGTCTCTGTCTCTCTCTGTCTCTCTCTCTCTCTCTCTCTCTCTCTCTCTCTCTCTCTCTATCTTGGTGAGAGACTGAACAGAACAGCTTCAGGTAGGTCGGTCTTCATTTCATACAAATCAAATGACTAGTACTATTACTAGTTGGTTGTTTGTTAATCTGCAAAACCCCATCTGTTTTTGTATGTGTTTTTGTTGATGTTGAATTGGGATTAGGTTCAAAATCGAACATGCCGTCTCTTCAAACAGCATTGCCTCCTGAACTCGCCAACAATGTGATTAGAGTTGGTATTTTCTATTTCAAGTCTCAATTTTTTTATTTCTTTTTTATAGTTGAATTGGGTATTTCCCAATTGCTGAGGCAATTTTTTGTTTTTGGGGGGTCTGTTATTGGGTGCAGCTTTACCGTGTATGCCTTCGAAGAGCTAAGTATATTGGCACTCAGGTACATATTATTCTTCTCTTATCTCTCTTACTCTTCAGCTATTATTGTGCTTCTCAACTTTGATATTGTTTTGCTGTTTCTTAAGAAATTTGATCACATCTAGCTCAATATGGATTATTTGAATAGTCAGTTCATACTTAATTTTTTGGAATAATTACCCACAAGTTTACACATGGTAATCTTAACCAAAAAGTGGACGTGGGTGTTTAGACCCACATGAAACACAATATAATTTGAACAAAAACTTAGGACCTATTTATAAAAGAAAAATATTGTCCGTTTATTCTTATTAATCAATACTCTGCCAAGCTTTAAAAATTCCTGTTCTGTTATGTTATGTGTTTTATTAATTTTGAATGAAACATTCACATATCATCAATTAGGTTTTTTTATTGTTTAGCTCAATTTTTTGGATTAAACAATGAGGTTAGGTTAAATTTCATCTCAGCCTCCAGTTTCGCTTGAGGATTTGTACTTCTAGTGGGACAAGATCAGATCTTTGAGTTCAATCCCGTATTTCAGAAGTTCAGCCACTCATTTTAGTCAGTTATGTAGTATCATATCAACGTGAACAACTTTTTAAAATTATTGAAAAAAAATTAAAAAAAAAATTAAGATGTAAAAGTGGACAAACATTTTAAGACAGATGGAATAGTGTATAATATTTAAATTAATTATAATTTTTTTACTATAACGTTTTTTATTTTATAAACAATGACCAATCAACATACCGCTTTAAAAAAAAGGGTAAATTATAAATACACCCCTTGAAATTTATTTAAAATATAGATTGTCTCCTGTGATTTGAAAAATTACAAATATCCCCTTATCAGAATTTTTTATTTAATAGAATTAACTAAAAAAAATAAAATTCATAATTGCTCTCCTATATAATAATAAAATTACCTAAATTATTAATTGAAACATATTTATAACATCATTAAAAATTATTAATTGACTTGATGGTTTATTAATAAAATGGGTAATTTGTTATAAAATTAGAAACCTCAAGGGTTGAATGTAATTTCCAAAATCACAAGTAATGATTCATATTTTAATTAAATCTCAGGAAATATATTTGTAATTTATCCTAAAAAAAAAATATAGAGGAAATTATTCATCAGTTGGACTGAAAAAAAGAAACTATACAAACATGGAGAGGTGTAATTACAAAATCACACACTCATATTTTGGTACTTCTTCCGTCTCAAAATATTAGTCCTTTATTCCATTTTTTATTATCCCAAAATATTATAAATTTTTCAAAAACTAAGGACTAAAATAATAAAAATTTCTTATTTTGTCCTTCCCTTAAATTCATTAACAACACAAAAAGTATAATTATAACAATTGATATTTTTAGAAAATGTATCAAAAGGTAATTTTAAAATTTTAATATTTTTAAAGTATAATAATTGTACTACTAAAAAAATTAAATTCCTTAAAAAAAATTATTATTTTAAAATGGAGATAGTAATTTTTTTTTTTCCACTGTTAAATTAATTTCTCTAAAAACATATAGATTAGAGAAGGCGTAAAAAAAGAAAAAGAAAAAAGGGAATGCTAGAGGAAGAAAGTAGAAACAATTATGGCAGTGATGTGTCTATCCCATCCATCCACGGATTCCATAGTAGGATTAGTTAGTGCATTTCTCTTTAGGGGCAATTTGGTAAAAAGTTAGTTTTTTAGCTTTTTTAGTCCAAAAAAAGTCAATTTTTTAAGCCAAAAAAACTACCAAAAAAGTCAAAAAAAATAGTTTTTTATCAACTTCCCAAAACAGCACTAAATTAAAGAAGAGAGCAACACGTAATTTGTAGATTTTGCTTGGTTTCATACAGATTTAACTTTTCAAATTATATTTATGAGAAGATTGGTAATTTTGTTGACTCGTAATTGATTTTTTGACAAATTGATTTTTTTTATTTGTAATTTCTTATTTGATTATTTGTTTGATCTTTTAGAGGCTTCTTGTTTTTCTTTTCAAAAAAAGATATCTCGTTAAAAAGCTTCTCACTTGTCACTTAGGGACAATTTGCGCTCAACTCATTTGAGTTTGACTCGTTTATTAATCGAGGCGAGATTGAATAATTCTAAAGCCATCTCAATAAAGCTTGATTCATTTAAAATTTGTTTGAGTTCAACTCGTTTATTAATTAAGTCGAGCTCGAATAACACTAAGTTCAACTCGATAAAGCTTGTGAACGTAAAGAAAATAAATTAATATTTATTTTTAATAATATATCAAAAAAATTATTAATTTATTTTATTTATATTTGATATTTGTGTAAATTTACTTACTTGATTCATAAAATTTATTATTAATATAATTATTTTTGTATATTCAACTCATAATCTTTTATTTTTATCTTATATATAAATTAATTTTAATTTAATTTTTATAAAGTTTCAATTCGCTTCTCTATATAATAATTGGCTCAAGTCAAACTTGAGTTTGTCAAATATTTAATCTGGAAGTTCGACCAATTCATAATAAATAAGTCTTGAACGCTCAAGTCAAAAGCTAGCTCAACTCGGCTCGGCTCGGCTCGGCTCATTCGCAGTTCACTATATCTATATCTATATTGTGAATACCAAATCCCACACTAGATGATAGTGGACCAGTGCTCCACGACTAAATGGACTATCCAGCAACAGAGGACCTGCCCAATGACTGACCCACACATTTGCGTAACCCACACATTTGCCTAATTGACTGGCCCACACATTTGCCTAACCCACGTGAGTTTTGGTTTAGCAGATTGGACAGCCCAATGCTTGATCCGACTTATTTTATATTCTCCCCTTTCATGTATATATAGGCACAAGCACACGTGAGTGATGCAGAGAGTGAAGAGTAGAGTTGGAAGAGGAAGGAGTGAAAGAGTGTTTTCCATATTCTAGAAAGGAGTTTGAGTAGTAATAATAATAATGAAGAGTGATGTGCCCAATTTGGGTATACTAGTACTAGTGCCAGTGGTGCTGCTGCTGCTAATGCCAATACTTGATGATGTCTGTGTTTCTTCTTCCTCCCGCTCTCTCACTCCCAACGACAACCACCGCAATCTTCTCGCTAATCGCCTTGCCATTACTCCTCCTATGGGGTCGGTACTCTCTCTCTCTCTCTCTCTTTCTCTTCATAAATTTAGATATGTGTGTGTGTGTTTGTGTGAGATAGGTTGATGCTGATCTCACTACTGGATATATATATATATATATATAGTGAGGAGGAGAGTATAAAAATCAGAATTGTTCATTTTGTGAATTTTCTTCAATTTATTACTGACTGACTGATTATTTCTTTGAAATCCGATTACAATCTTCAAAAAAATTGCATCAATTATTTAATTTCCATCGGTATTTTCTATTTAGACCGTCGAAACTGAAGAATCTGTTTTTCTTCTTATTTCTCATTTCACAGTTTCATTATTTTCAAAGCCCTATCTATCCAAAGAAAGAAAAATACAGAAAGAAAAAAAAAAAGAAAAAGATAGATAGATACGACAGCAGGTCTCGAAGTATTGTGGAACTTGTTTCTGTCTTATCCTTTTCTAATTGCCTTTTTCTTGGTTCACCCACCTTATCCATTAATTAATTGTTGACTACTTACATCCTTTGAATGGAGAATCCTTTTGATTGGAGAGGACAAAGTATTTTGTGTAGTTAGTCTACGGTGGTGCTATATTATTTGAATAATGATATACAAACCATAACCAAATTTTATTTATATAGAATTTTTATAAGGATAATGCTTGGGACCCCCTTTTGGGGTCACTCCCTCACCCCCCTTTGCCACATGGCGGGTGGTGATTGGAGGAGCAGGAAAAAAAAGAAAAAGAAAAAGAAAAAGAAAATGTAATCAATGGGAGAGAGAGGGGGTCAAGGGGTGGAGGGAAAAGGGGGATGAATCATTGTTGTTTTTATAATATAATGATGCAGCTCAATGTAGATCATTCATTTTAAAATAAAACACTTACAAAATGACATTCCCACATCATTGTTTTGTTACCATGTTTTTTTTATATAAGTTTTATTTATGAATACCATTTTCTATATTATTTTATCTCACGTGTATGTAAGCTCCACCTTTGTAGGTTATAGGCAACACCATTATCACGATCTATCCATTACACAAAATGAAAATATTACTTGCACATAAATTTCAATGCCAGCCAGTTTAGGGGTTGTTAATGTTAATACTGTGCAGTGCGCACCTTATAATGTGCACCGAATGCAAGGGCTACATCCTCTATACCGTTTGGGGCAAATTCACTAATAATTCTTATAGTTTGAGACTTGTATCACTTTGATTCCTAACTTTTCAATTGTGACACATTTGATCCTGAATTTTGAATCTTATTCTAAATAAGGACAATTGAAAATACCATTGCTCAATTTTAAGGACAAAGTTGTCAATTTGATAAAATATAAACTAATTTGATAAAAATAAATGTAAATAAAATATTTTTGAATTTTTAATATGTATTTAGATGATGATCATGTAATGGGTGATTGCTAGGCTTTAATGTGTAATCGATATATTGAATATATTAAATGTTTGACTTTTGAAAAAATAGAAACCAATTTAATGAAAATAACAATAATCACCCATTACATGATCATCATTCAAACATGTAATAAAAATTAATTTGGTAAAAATAAATAAATAAATGTGTAAAAGATTTATCAATTTTACATAATTTATCATTGTTGGGTAGAAATAATTTTAAAAAATTAAAAATATTTTTTGGCATTTATTTTTGTTAAATTAGTTTATATTTTATCAAATTAACGACTTTTCCCGTAAAATTGAGTAATAGTATATTCAATTGTTCTTATTTAAAACAAGATTCAAAATTAAAGATCAAATGTGTTACAATTGAAAAGTCAAAAACCAAAGTGACATAAACCTTAAACTATAGGACCTTTAGTATAATTCGCTCTATCTTTTTTAATGTGCTAGTAACATAACTAACATTTTATCAGCTTACAAAAGAGCAGCAGCACACTGTAACAACGAACTAGACTTACAAATTCACGATGCTTTACAAGACCTAACATTATATTTTCACTCATTTTCATAACGTTACCCAACCAAAAAAATTTAAAAAGCTTTTTCCTTCCCCTGTTTCTTTTCTTTGACAAATCCAAAATCCAATCATATGGATGGAATTTGGAACTGAAATTTCAAACCTTTCTTTCTTTCTTTCTTTCTTTCTTTTGTGCTAGTAAAAGGACAAGGGAGAGAGTCCAAACTGTACAATTTTTGGTAAAACTGATCAGTTCAACAAGTCCATCCACCCAATAATTATGTATTAGATGACCGAATGAGACTATGTTATCCCATGTTTGCACACTTGGAGTGCTCCTGCCTAAGATCAGTTCTTTCTCAGTTATCTACAAAAAAAGAAAAGAAAAAGACGATCCAATGAGATTATGTTATGTGCTAACTTCTTAGGGACAAATATTTTAAGAAATATTAGTGGGAGTGGGGCCTAAAAAACCAAACATTCTCACTTTCTCTGTCTGTCTTAATTATAGGTGGAATAGCTGGAATCACTTCCACTGCATGATTGATGAGAATATGATCAAACAAACTGGTAACTCAGTTCCTCCGGATTTTACTCCTTCCTTCTCTTTTCTTTTTAATTGTTTTTATGGTTAATGCTTTTGCTACTATTATTATTGTTACTTATTTATTTGAAGGTAGTTCTTCATGGAGAAACATGATACGTGCATGCATTGGCGTGTCCCATGACCTGTCCTTTATTATTATTATTATCTTTGTTCTGTTTTATTTTAGTTGTTCTGTTTTTGTTTTAGTTTAGTGGAGTCTGTCGTGGGTTGTATAGTGTTCATGTCCCTAGAAAATGGGATCATGCACATATCACAAATCTGCTGGAACTACATCTATTTAAAGAGTCATTGAGTCATGTATTGTTTGATGCTTGGAAATATATTCAGAAAAGGCTAATTACTAGTCAACTTGGAGATCCAGCCTATCTCGAATGAGGCTCCCTCTCTCTCTCTAAATTCTTTTTGTTTTCTTTTCTGTAACCAAAGCCCACAACGGGTCGAAAGACTCGAATTAGTTCTAAGGCGTTGCGAGCCGACGAAGGTGATCGTAACAAAACAATTATAATTTATGATGGTTATCTTAAATGTTTTTATTTGTTTCTTTTGTTTTATTCAGGGCTTTCTTCTTTTTTCATTATTCTTCAAATAATACGTTACGTTGTTACCATGACAGACTCAACATTGTTCATTAATTTGTCTTCTGCTTTTTTTTTTACCACAGCTGATGCTCTGGTTTCAACTGGCCTTGCTAAACTTGGTTACAAATATGTCAATATAGGTACAATAACACGACCCTTTTCTATGCTTATTTTCATCTCCATTTTTTTTTTCCTTCAAAAACCACTATCAACATGTGTAGCTGACATAAGATTGTGATATTGCTTCTTTAGATGATTGCTGGGCTGAAATTGATCGTGACAATGAGGTTTGCTTGCTTCCACATATTTTTTTCTTCAATGACGGTTAACAGTGGATTTATTCGTAGATTTAATTGTTGAGATGTCCTATTTTAAGGACCTGTGCGAGAATAAGTCCCATCATAAATCTTTTAACCATTACAGTCCCTTTTTAAAAATTGTTATAATTTTTTGACATTTACCCTTGAATTAATGGTTTAGTAATGTGATTGTGGGTTGAGTGCATGCTTAACAGGCAAAGGGTTGGTTTTTTGTGTTTCAAAATTTTAATTTCATAACTTTCATTATAAATACACATCCATTTTTGATAAAATTGATATTTTTGGATCCTATTGGCCAAGATCCATCAAACTAAATTATTTGAAATTAGGTATAAAACTGAAACTTTTTTTAAATTAAAATATTTCTCAGCTTCAAAAATGAGAAATTTCTCATTTTTATGAAATTTCTCAATGTGTACGTGTTTGAGAGAGAGAGAGTTAATTTCTTTTTAATTTCATTTTGAATCTTAAAACTATAAAATTTCTTATATTCCTTAAACTAAGAAATTTGACATTTTCTTGAATTTTTTTTAATATGAAAATTTTCAGTTTTTCCTTGAATTTTCTTAATACTATGAAATTTCAATTGAGTAAAATTTCTCACTTTTGAAATTGAGAATTTTTCAATTTCAGTTTTCAGAACTCAATTTTTTCCAAAACTGAGAAACTTCTCATTTCCAAACCAATCCAACCACTCCCATTCTTCAAAGCAACTAATATCAGTTTCTTATATTTTTATCAAAACTTTGAAAAAAAAAATTAATTTCTTGAAATTAAACTGAGAAATTAGGACGACTTTCGTCTAGGGCTGGGAGTCCACTCCCATTGCAACATGTGCAAAACAACCCAAACATTCAGTTTTACAATGTTAACATGTACTCTACCTCAGACCACATCCTTCATTAGGAGTTTCAAGATCAAAATATTGTACATGTCAGTCCTGCCATTGCAAATTTCATGACAAAGGAAGCCCCACCACATCCCCGATGCTTATATTTCACTTCTCAACGTGTATACAAATACTTATGTACTATATATCATATATGTATATATTAGAATCCTTAGGACTGACCTGGTTGTGGTTGTGGAGTAGTGGATGGTGATGAACGTGTAGACTCAGAGAAATTGTTTAGTGGAGGTTTAGGAAACGACGACTTTGTAGTCTGTACAGAGAGTTGGGGTATTAGGGTGATGACGAATGATGATCACATTTTTGGAACTCGCATTTAATGGGACTTAACAGGTTAAAAAAACTTGGTTAGGACTAAAAAGTCCTTAAAATTGGACCTATCACCAAATCCCTTTTATCTATATTCATTAACTATATTGTACTTTAATTGGGACTTCAATTTCAGGGTAATCTAATGGCTAAGAAATCAACATTTCCTTCTGGTATTAAAGCTCTTGCAGACTACGTTCACAGCAAAGGTCTTAAGCTAGGAATCTACTCGGATGCAGGGTAACAGGATTCCACATTTAAGCTGTTTGACATTGATAATCCACTGAACCACCTTAACTGAGGTGTTGGACCTATTTTACTTCATTTTGCAGTTATTTTACTTGTAGCAAAATGATGCCTGGCTCACTTGGTCATGAAGAACAAGATGCCAAAACCTTTGCTTCGTGGGTATGATTTTAGGAATTATGTGTATGATGCCAAAAACTTTGCTTCGTGAGTATGATCAAGTAACAAAGTAACACACGTTTCTTCATAGGGTATTGATTATTTGAAGTACGATAACTGTAACACTGATGGTTCAAGGCCAACTGTTCGGTAAGAAAATTGTTACTGCCTTACAGTTCAACATCATCAATTTATTATGTAAATTTCTGTTTAAATTACCAGATATCTCATTACAAATTATTCTGCATTTCTCTTCTTCGTGTAGATACCCTGTAATGACCCGAGCTTTAATGAAGGCAGGCCGTCCCATCTTCTTCTCGCTATGTGAATGGTGATTCTGGTTTTTCTTTGACTATATTTTTTACTGCTCTTTGATAAATTCAGTTTTAAACTCATTTTGACATAATTTTCCTTCTATACTGTATGTATTTATCAGGGGAGACCTGCACCCAGCTTTATGGGGTGCTGAGGTTGGAAATAGTTGGAGAACTACTAATGATATTTCTGATTCATGGGAAAGGTAGCTTTCATGCTTTTTTCCCTTTGTTCTTTCCTTTAGTTTATAAATCATATTTTTATTTGAGGCTTGGTGTATAATTTTTCTTTAAGTTTTTGGTTTAACAGTATGGTCTCTAGAGCTGACATGAATGAAGTTTATGCTGACCTTGCAAGGCCTGGTGGCTGGAATGGTTAGCATTCTCTCATAATCATAGTAGTTTACCAATAATGATATGATTTGGAAAAATAAAAAATACATGTATAAGATGTTCACAATTGTCTGTGATTTGATTTTGAATAGATCCTGACATGCTTGAGGTGGGAAATGGAGGAATGACAAAAGATGAATATATAGTCCATTTTAGTATATGGGCCATGTCTAAGGTATTAAGGAGGCTTATATTCTTTTACAGCTATATACTTGGCTTAATACAAAAAATCCCTTTATTTCTTCCATGTGAAGCTATATATTCTTGCTTGCCCATACTATCGTAGGCTCCTCTTCTCATTGGCTGTGATGTGACAAATGCAACAAAAGAAACCATGGAAATCATTGCAAATAAAGAGGTGATTGCTGTTAACCAAGGTATACCATTTTCACATCTCTCTCTATAGATATATTCCCCTTTCTTTTACGGGTGATTTGATTTTAATAAAGTGGTTTTCTAATTATTTGCACTTGTGTTGATCATTTTGAACACAGATAAACTCGGTGTTCAAGCTAAAAAGGTCAGAATGGAAGGGGATAGTGAGGTAAATTGACGAAAGTCTTCTTCTGGGATGCCGTCATTTACTTTGTTATTTGTTTACAATGCAAAATGTAAGCTTTATTTTGTTTCCCGGCCACCAGGTTTGGGCAGGGCCCCTTTCAGAGTATAGAGTAGTTGTACTCCTTCTCAACCGTGCTTCTATTCGCTTTTCCCTGACAGCCCAGTGGGATGACTTAAGAATTCCTCCCAACACTATTGTAGAAGCAAGAGATCTTTGGGAGGTATTTTAGCTAGGGTTTTAATTTTAATTTTCTAATTTTTCAAGTGTGCTTCCATGGTATTGGAACATAACTCCTAATCGCGCATATATCATGCAGCACAAGACCTTGAAGACACGATTTGTCGGGAACCTGACAGTCACTGTGGATTCCCATGCATGCAAGATGTATATCTTGAAGCCTATTTCTTGAGAAACCCTTTTTTATCAGCACGCAGTCTCTTGGCTAGTTTCTACTGCCATATTGAACTTCAATTTAGTAGCTGATGTCACAAATGATGGTAAAAAATAAAATTAAGTCTATTTGACTTTTGGATGTATTTACTAATAAAGATTGGATGCAATATTGTTCCCTTTCATCTCCCATGGATGCGAAAAGTTTGATCTTTTTGTTGATTTTTTCGGGCAAAGAATATGCACACACACACACACATATATATACAAACTATCAAGGACGAGCAATGAGGTTATATTATCGTATTTGCACACTCAATAAAAATACTGGGCCTCCCTTGGATTTCCCACATCTCAGTCACCGATCTATGTTTGTTGGCCATGGTTGTGAATAATCAGTGAAAATTCTTGAAGAAATTATCAATAAAGACTTGAAATTACACAATTAGGACTAAGAAAAGTCAATTAGCACTTCAGAAATTGAAATCTTTGGAGTGTATGATGGAATCCCATTGAGATGAGTGCATTGGTAAATTTGTGGGCATATATATCATCATGTGCTTCTTCAAATCAGAAGAGGTTGTTCATATTTCTTTTCATGGAGGTGATTGTTGCTAGGATTTTCCACTCGTTCTCTTTTATTTTCTCTGTTTTGCTTCATTGCCATTGAGATTTATATTATTTGACATATTGATTTTAAATTGATTAAAAAATAAAAATTAAAATAAAATGTTTGAACTTGACTCTGAATTGGTGTGTAAACAAAAACATAATAGTTTGGCCACCTAAACCATAACTTTACTGTCTTCACTATTTCTATCAAAAACAAAATATTGGCATTTTGTTTCTGTTGAAAGAAAACAGCTCATCATCACATTAGGGCCGTTTGAAAAGAGAGTTGGATTAAAATAACCCACTAAAAGATAAAAAAAGTTAAAATAATTAATATGACAATATATCACATCTAATTCATAATCATTTTATTTTTTCTCTCATAATCATTAAATCAATTATGAAAAAAATCAATTATTTTTTTAAATATAACTATTTTAGTCAGATTAAGATAACTAAAAAACTAAATAATCAGCTAAAATAATTTACATCCCAAAGAAGACCATTATGTTGTGGCTGAACCAAAGCATCTTTGCAAGTAATAAGTAGAGAGAGACGACATATTTGGAAACTTAGGCAGGAAGAAGAGATGACAGAGTAAGTATCTTGTCTTTGGTATCATGCTTTTTTAAATATCACTCTTATTAGGGAAATTTTATTTGCACACCATCGAAAATTTTAATACACAACATTTATGTTGTTTGGAAGATATAAATTTTTAAACCAAGGTAAAATGTTTCGATATAAAATTTTAAACAAAAAATAATTGTGAACAGAATGTATATTTGAACAATTATTTTTTGTTCCAAGTTTATGTCCAAATATTTAACTTTTGTTCAAAAATCTATATTCGAATTATATAAATTGTGTGTATTGATATTTTTGTAGTGTGAATATAATTAGCCATCTACATAACCTAGCATAATATTTTGCACAAATCTTCCACTAAAATTACAATTATTATCTAATTGATTTGCATATAAAAATAAGTTAGCTCATATAGGCCCAATGATAATATATGACAGTCCATACCTTAAAAAAAGATAATATATGACAGCAAACGTATTTGCATAGAAGCCTAAGAAGCTTAATACAGTGAAAATGCTTATAATATTATAAGTAAAAAGTTATAAGAATGATATTTTTTAGGGCACTCGAGTCATAAACGTAAATTTAAAATTTGTATAGTAATTGTCTCAAATATTATTATTTTTTTTGTCTAAAAGAACAACATAATTTGAAAGTTGTCTGTTTTGGTTTGAGTTATTTGGTTTTTGTATTTTTTTGTTTTTAGTGAATATTTTTAAAATTTTAAATTTTTTTTTTTACTTTTTTAGATGCACCTTACTTAGATGTATCTAAAAAGTAAAAAATTTGTGAAAAAATATTTTAAAAAATTAATAAATACAAAAAATATACTGAATTCTCTTTTCTTTTTTTTTTTATATTTTTGGTATTTAGTGAATTTTTAAAAGGTTTTTTTCACAAATTTTTTACTTTTTGAGTATATTTATGTTAGGTATATCTAAAAAGTAAAAAAATTTGCTTAAAATATTTAAAAAAAATTCAGTAAAAATAAAAAAAAACATGAAAAATAAAAAAATAGAATTTTCTGAAAAAGTGTTTTTGAAAAAATAGAACCAAGCAAAGTGTTTGCATGTAAATAGATATGCAAAACGTATTTGTTTGGTTCTATTTTTATAAGTGTATATTACATTAGGCTCGAATTTTCACATGGAACAAAAAAAATAAATTTTCAGCTTAGAGAGAATGCTAAGTCCTTAATTACGTGACGAAAAAGTCTAGAAACCTACACATTCACCTTAACTTTTTTGGACCGACCAATGCCCAGCTATTTGCCAACCCCAACCCCAACCCCCCACCTCCCCGGTGGAATTACCTTTCATAGTTGTCCACTTATAACAAGCTAATGCTATATAAATTGATAATTTTTTTTAAAAAAATACTAATAGATGTGACACACAAAGATAAAATTTCAGAATTTAAAACAGGACTTCATCGAATAATATAATTGGAGAAACAATTCATCTGGTTTTAATTTGTATACCATTACTTCTAGTAGTAAAGGTTTTGTCATGTGATGAATCGTAAGGCTATATATTGCAAGTTTGACGCCCCTTTGGAATTGACACAGTTGTATTTAATATTAGTAATTTTGCAAATGATTGTTGATGTTTTCTATCCTTAGTTGAGTCTATTTCTCAGCTATGATTTTTCTACAACAATATTATTGTGCTTTTTATCATAATAAAACACATCAACTAAGTATATAATGCAACGATTAGTTAAAATTAGAAGAAAATGAAAAAAAAAAAAAATCTTATATGTCAAGAAGATATCATGTGACGTTACACCAATTACTAATCATCAGCACCTCTCTTGTCTCCCATACACCCCCTACACAAATTGATAGACTCCACATTCAAAATCAATCAAAATGGAGGCAGGCACTGCCTTGACCATCTCCTCCTTGCATGGAAGAACTAAAAGTCTATAAACTTATAATGGACCACGGAATCAACTGCATAAAACATACATGAAATAATCTGAGTGAAACTATAATATTTTTATAATAGGTCCCACCATCTGATATGTATAATCAGAATATTTTAGTTAGTTAGTTCTATGGATGTGGTTATGTGTCCTTAGTCTTCTTGCATGGAAGAATTGCTCAATAAAATGACCTTAATACTACACTCTAAAATGATTTAATTTTATTTAAACTTTAAACATAAATTGCTGAATTACACAGCAAAACTATTGGAGAGCCATCTACTACTGAGAATCATGATCCTACCTACCTTGAATGGTTCTTTGTCAAGAAAAGAACAAAGAAAAGAAAGATGCCACCGGAATCATCGTTGATGATTGCGACACGCGGACATACATACGTGTATATTAATTTTTTTTCAGATGAAGATGCTGCTACGGCAAAGTAGTCTGTCTGAACTTAACATCCAGCCAAAAAACCACAACAACGTTCTTGTTCTCTAATAAAAACAAAATCATATAGTATAGTATATATCTATCCAACTTACCATTCTTCATTCCCGGATGCACTAGTGGGGTTGAGAAATGGCATCCTAGGATTTTAACATAGTACTAACAAAGATTTTAAGAAAAAAAATAATAATGAATTACAATATCAAAATTTCTATTGGTATAAAGAACCGTGCAAAATAATGCAAAAAAACATATACAAATAGAGATGTTTTCTCATATTCATATTGAGTTTTTTTTTTTTTTTTAAAGGCAATCTATTTACTAAAGTAAATCATCTTAAGTTGTACTTGATGTTCCTTCATCTTGTTATTAAATACAAGTAATATTAGGGATTATTAAAAAAAAAATCATGAAATGTTTCATAAATATTTTTCATTTTTTAATTAGTGTGTGATATTTTATTGTATGTACAATCTAAGAGTGGAAAATTTTTATGAAATATTTCATAATTTTTTTTCATGATTCCTAACATTATAGAATCTAACATTAAAATTCCAAATCATCTATTTCTTATCATCAAGTAACTTGTTGACTCATCTACCTTCTTCTATTCTGTGCAAGCTATAGCGCTTGTAATCGATATTAGTTACTTTTTTTTTTTTTTGTTAATATTTTGTCCCATATTCAATAAATATGGAGGTGTACAGTAGTACAACTAGCCACACAAAAATAAAATAAAATAAAATAAAATAAAAATAAAAAACTTAACGGGACAGGTCTGTAAAATTTGAAGTTAATAATTAATACTAGTATAATAAAGCAACTTTTATAAATTGTAAAGGGGATGATTGTCACCTTATCCCACTACAGGAAATGACACTTTTGGCGATCAAAATATTGGTCACCAAAAGCTCCATTTTTGGTCGCCGAAACAAATTAGCGGCTAATTTTTTTTGTCATCAAAGTCGTCGCCTATGCTGTCAGCGATAGTATTGGTGACTAAACTATTTTTGGTCGCTGAAAGTGAACATTTTGGCTACTAAAGTCTAGTTAGTCGGCAAAGGTTATCTTTTGGTGACTAAAATATTAGTCGCCAAAAGTGAACATTTGGCTACGAAACTCTAAGTAGTCGGGAAAGGGGATATTTGGCGACTAAATTTTTAGTCGCCAAAAGTGTTCAAATAAATTAATTTTTTTTTAGCGACTACAAATTTTAGTCGTAGATAAGTTTTAGTCGGCAACATTACTACATTTAGGAACTAAAGAATTTAGTAGCCAAAAAATTATTTTTCATTAAATTTTATTTTTTGCTACTAACCATTTGGTCGCCGAAAGTCTTTATTTATTTTTGGCTACTAAACTATTTAGTAGCCAAAAATCTTTGGGTTCTTTTTGGCTACCAAATATTTAGTGGCTAAAAACATTGATTTCCTTTTTAACTACCAATTGGTTAGTTACTAACAAATAAACTTTTTCTTTTTTGGCTACTAAACATTTACTTGCCAAAAACTTTATTTAGTGTTTTTTTTATTATAATTTATTTATCCACAACCTGTATTTATTTCGTGCAACTTGCACCCTGTATATAAACAAAATAATACATATTTCTATTTCGTTTCAACCATACAAAAATTTGGTGTTTTAACATCAAATTCTATACAAATCAAATATAATCCAACCCAAAATAATAATTCCATACAAACAAATAATCATACAAAACAGATATCCTTTGTACACAAAATTCTACATCAAATGTCATTTACATAATATTTTGAAGGTGTAAACATGATGGGAAAATTAAATTTATTTACTAAAACACTTGCTTAATTTAACAATGAAGCCATTGATCTAAAGGCTTCTCATCTTTCAAGCTTGCTTCATATAGTTTGGTACCTTTCTTTCTGAAGACACCAACTGCAAAATAATAATCAACCTCCCAATCAGTGCAAGCATTTAGCAAATAAGTATAGATAATTAAACAACTTAAATAGAAAGATAATTAAATTGATGCTAACAAATCTCCCTGCTGATGAAATTAGTTTCAATTTCCTGGCATAGTTAAATGAAAACAAATACACATGTTCAGTACCAACTAAATATGAACTTTTTTTTGGGTGAATAAAAATATGAACTTATAACCCATAGTGATACATAAATTAGGCAAATGCATATGTTGTGAAAAATAAACCTGAGCATCAAATTCTTACTACTACACCGCTTGCTCGGGAGAGAAATTAATGAAAATGTTCTGTGCCATCAAAAAATACCTATTACACTATCAGTCAAATGCATCAAAAAATAAATTTAAAATTCTTAATCCAATGTAAATGCTCCAAGTTCAATATGTTAGCAAGACCTCAATTTTTAAGCCTGCAAGCTCTATTCAATATGAAGAAATATAACAAACTTGTGTAGGAAATAAACATGTGAGGCTAATCAACCAAGCAAGCAAATAAATGAACTATTTCAATTAACCAACTGTAATAAAAGTGACCAAAATAACTGTTAGACATAATTTTTCCAAGAAGATTAATGCAGCATTAAGACTCTATTTACATTATCAATTATAACTCATTTCTCAAAAAAAAAAAAAAAAAAAAAAAAAAAAGAAGAAGAAGAAGAAGAGGAAAAATTTTTTAAATGAGTTTACTGTAAAGAACTACTCTATACTATATTTTTTTAAAAAAATTAAATGAGTTTACTGTAAAGAACTATTCTATACTATATTTTTTAAAAAAAAAATTAAAATGAGTTTACTGTAAACAACTACTCTATCACTAGGGTAGTAGCATTTCTTATAGCACTGGAACTACTCTATAAACTTGCCTCTTGAAAACCATCGAGCGACAATGACATGAAAGCAACCTTTGCAGCGGCATGCTCTGCTTCTTTTAAAGTCCTAAAGTACCCTGGACTCTCAAAGGAATGCCCATCCATGAACAAAGGATCAAGTTGAACAACATAATACATAAAAGTGATTTTTCAACAAATGATCCGTCATGTAGTCATATATATCTAAGTGCCTTGAAGCAAAATTAAAAGCACAACAGAAATGACAAGCAAGTGAATGTAGTCATACATATCTCAGCATGTATCAACTATTAAATTACTTACCAACTTTGACATCTGAAGCATTTGAATGAATCTGAGAACTCATATCTATTTCTTCAATCTCAGGTCCTTCAGCAATGGGTTTCGCATCTACAATTCAATTATGTATGTGGATTATAAATAATGATGGCGAGTAAAAATATTCAGGGCATGTCAAAGTTCTTATCCAACAAATATCATACTTTTTTTAAACTAAATTATCATCATAGGCTTCTAACTATATTTTCCACAAAGAAAAATGACCTCAAATCTCTCTGTTACCAAACATAAAGGAGAATTGGGGCATCCCAAAGAAACGAAATCATTTGTTGGCTTCAACACATAAAGGTGAGGATCATCTTCGAACTCTGCAGGGAACAAACAAGTATTGTAATTAAACCCAGAGATCCAGTTGTCATGGTCTTTGAAGCAAACATTTCAAATATGAAATAATAGAACTAATATGATTAAATGTATCATCTTAGATTCATCAGAAGAAGAAATCAAAAAACAAAAAATAAAAATCAACTTAGGTGACTCAATAAACTTTCACTACTTTTTAGTTAAGTTAAGTTAAGTTTGATTGATTGATTACCAGGAGCAGAAGCAGAGCTAAACTGCTACCCTAAGCTAGACCACCCAGATTTACCAGGAGCCCACTGCAGCAAAACCAGATCAATGATACACTCTCCTACCCAAAGACAGACCAGATCAAACCAGCCAACTGGGGACAGTCCAGACTCAAACACCCATATCTCATCTACTAAATCAGCCCTAAATTTATCAATTATTTATAAGTTGGGATGAGCAAAGTGAGCCCAATACCATATTCTAATTATCACTTGAAATTTGTTGCTCTAAAAATCTAACATAACTGCAAGGAACCGTACACAATCCAAATCAATAATCAAGAACATAATTTCAAATCCTTAGTTTAATAAAACTTGGCCAAAGGAAAACATCTGAAAGTACTTGACATAAATTTCACTAAGCATATCATTACAAACAATCTCTTATTCCCAAATTCTCCTTTAGTTGCTGAGAAAGCTGTGGTAAATCCAAACAGAAACAAAAAGACTAATAGTCCAATCTTATTGTTGAGTGATTTCCCAAACCCAAATCAAAATCCAAATATTTATATAGGGAATGACATGTATTCAGGTCCAAGTGATAGAAAAGACATAAACTTCCTTCATTTTCCTTCATTTTCTCAGCAACCAAACAGTGGACATCCAAAAAAAGAAGAAAAACCCAATTACACCTCACCAAGATAAGGCAAAAGAATGAATCAGAATCATAGATCGGCATAAAATATAATATATAAAGAGAGAAATTTAAAAAGAGCACCTCGACAGTCCAAATGAAGAAATCAAGAGGCTCAGGAGGGCGTTCTTTGTTCATCTCCCAAATCAAGACACAAAGAAACCTAACCTTAAAATCAAATTAAGCTTGAATAAGATCAAATGATTCCATTAAAAACAAAATCAGAAAAAACGCAACATATTTATGAATATATGAGTGATGATGGATTTACGGCGTGAGGAGGAGGTGTAATTATGGGTCTGATTGTCTTCTTCTTCTTCTCCTACATTTGATGCTCGGATTACGATTTCAGAGAGAGAAACAGAGAGGGAGGTTCTTTGAACCAAAAGGCTTCACTTTTTACGCACTCTCTTGCTCTTTCTCTCTCTCTCTGTCACACATACACACACACACTGAATCTATTCACCGGCACCGTGAGACTTCATTTGCAAAGTCCGCCGGAATCACCAGATTGGGATTGAGAAGAACATGAAGGAGAAGGGATTGAGAGATTCAGACCGCGAGAGAGAGAGAGAGAGAGAGAGAGAGAGAGAGAGAGAGAGAGAACATCTGCAAAGGGCTAGGGCAAATATAAGGAAAAGGAGAAAAATTAATAAAAATTAATTTCTTATTTTACATTTGCCGACTAAAGGCTTTAGTAGCCAAATGTATATAAAAATTAATTTCTTATTTTACATTTGCCGACTAAAGGCTTTAGTAGCCAAATGTATATAAAAATTATTTTTTTATTTTACATTTGCCGACTAAAGGCTTTAGTAGCCAAATGTATACCTACGGTGACTAAAAGTAGATTTTGTCGCTGAAAATCAACTTTTGGCGACTAAATTTTTAGTCGCCAAAGACAAAAATTAATTTTTTATTTTACATTTGCCGACTAAAGGTTTTAATAGCCAAATGTACACCTACGGCGACTAAAAGTATTTTTTGTCGCCAATTTCTGGCATTTTTGCTGACTAAATTTCTTTTAGTCGCCAATTGTGATATTTTTAGCTACTAAATTTTTTTTTAGTCGCCAATTGTAATATTTTTAGCTACTAAATTTTTTTTAGTCGCCAATAATTAACATTCCCCTATGAAAAAAAATTAGTAGCTAAAAAGTTGACTTTTGCCGACTAAAATTAATTTTGGTAGCCAATTCCCACACTTTTGGCGACTAAATTTGTTTTGGTAGCCAAACATGGTCGCCAAAAATGTGTTTTCTTGTAGTGTCCCTCTCTAGATTCATCCTTGTATGTGACAATGCATTACTTATTTTATATATATACACACATACAAAAATGTACTATGAAAATCATCCAATTGAATGTAGATGAAGAATATTTTTATCATTGTCAAAAAAAAATATGTGAGGAAAAAGAAAACTAGAAAAATCACCAAAATTTGAAATTTGAGATCAAAATATGTAGTGGTTTCAAAGGGACAATTTTAGGAATTAAAAAAAAACTGTGAAAAAGTAAATTATAGATTTTATATAATAGAATAGATATATGTGTGAAAAGAAGAAGAAGGAGAAGAAGACACCTTCTACACATATATAAATAGATACCTATGCAGTTCAAATATCTTCATTAGAGAAATTAAGAGACACAAAAAGAAGTATGAGCATGGTTCAACGTGGTGGTCTAGTTTGTTCTTCCTTCTTCTTCTTATCCTCAAAAGTGTCAAGAATGGCGTTCTTGTTTATTTTGTTGATCAGCCTTTTGGGAGTATCAGTTAGCAGTAGTAGTAGCCATGAAGAGGCCATACCCATATCCATAACCTCCGCAAGAAGAAATCTGTTAAATAATGGACTTGGTCGCACTCCTCAGATGGGGTCGGTACTCTCTCTCTCTCTCTCTCTCTCTTTCTCTCTCTCTCTCTCTCTCTATATATATATATATATATTCCTACATATACTGTCCTCCTTCAATCTACTCTACATGCTTTCTAATTCCCATTACATATAGAATATACAAAAAGTCTTGGCGCTACTGAAACTACGAGATATGTGAAATTCTGTCTGTCTGAGTAGTACAGCTATTTCTAAAATAACATCTTTTCTCCCTTCCTCACTAAGCATAACTAGGTGTCGCGCCACATGCATTAAAGGGTGCTCCCTTTCATTTTTATTTTTTTTTCCTTTCCTTTTTCATACATGTAATGTATCGTACTTGACAATGAAACAGTTACTTCTCAAAAAAATAACATATGTTGCGCCATTTGTCACTTCCTAAACAAAATTTGTACACATTAATTGTAGGACAATCTTCACTGTATTTAAACAGATTTAATTCTGTTGTGTACAAAACAACAACCAGAATATAAAGAAATAAAGAAAAGGAGAGAATATGTTTGATTACAAAAATCAAACTCGAAATAAAAAAATAAATAAATAAAAACAAAACAGATTTTATTTTGTTACAAAAACAAAATTAAAATCTGAATAAATAAACAAATAAAAATAACACTGAAAGTAATTAAATAACTTACTTAATTTAATTTCTTCGAATTATTTTTGTGATCAAGTCCAGTGTTTAACACTGTCTCCTTAAGACAGATTCGTCCTCTCCACGGTGCTTTCAGAATTCGGACGTCTATCTCCCAGGATGAAATGATCTTCCACAAACAATAGCAGCACTACTAATTGTTTGCCTTACGAACACACTAAGTGTTTACACTCTTTCTTTTGAAAATAAAATGCAGCAAGATGAAGAATAGAAAACAGAAGTGAAATACGAAATTTCTGAATGTAAAACATCAAATGAGGGTGGTCCTATTTATAGATGTGAAGGTGGCTCTTCATTTTGAATTAAACAGGTATGTAACTCTTGGTTTTGAATTGAACAGGTATCATACCTGTTGGGTTTTGAATTCAAACAGATAGTAAAACGGGAAGGGCCCTGTTTGGGTGTGCATTAATTCCAAAACAGTTTATTTCTGTTTGAAACCGGGAAGGGCCCTGTTTGGATGAACAAAAAATCCAAACTAATTTAATTTGAATTCTGGATTTTATTTTAATAAAAAATAAAATTAAATTCAAATGTTTTTGGCCCAAAAAGATTAGAAGCCCAACCCAACCACACACCACGCACCCGCGCCCAAGCCCAGGCCCAGCCCAGCCCGCTCGACCGACCGGACGGACGGCGGCGGCGGCGCGCGCGCGTGTGTGGTGATTTTTGGGTCCAATGGGTCTAGCCCATTTTGCCCATAACCTCTCCCTCTAAAACACTTGGGTACCCCTTGGGGCACACCCCAAGTATCTCACCCTAAGCCTTATAAACCCTTTCAAAACCTCCCACCAAATCAATGTGGGACAAGCCAATTTACAACCTTAAGGAATTTCCACCAAAACTCCATTTTCATGGAGCACACTTTGGCTTCAATTTCCCATTCACTCGGTAATGGTTTTGAGCAACCAAATATACCACGTGAATCACAACGCGGCATAGAACGCGTTACCACTTTAACCCGAGTTAATCGACACTCGGGGCCCACCTAAAAATAGACCTAACTTAGGAAAAAATTAACCATTTCCAACAATCCCCCACATGAATGGAATTTGATGACAACGGAAATGCAACAATATGCAGACTTAACGAAAGAGTATAAGTCGAAAATATCTTGCATCAGGATAGGTAGTTTTCGGCTTTGAACCTTCCCTAGTGATAACCTATCGGACTTACTGGCTAACCAATGGACGCGATGCCTTGAATTGTTCAGCCGTTTGTGTAAGCCAAGACAATAGATTTCACACAAAATATCTTCTAACACATCGTGGTTCTCACTGTTGTGTTCATTTTGGCCTTGAACGCGCCTGGTTTTCATAAGTGTTTCTAGAGAATTTAGCCTTTGCATTCTCATAGAACCGGCCCCAGTTCAACACTCATATAGGTGATTCTTAGTGTGAGTATCTCCTTATACTCGTCTTGATTTTATGTCTTAACCAAGATATAAGTAATCATTAAAAGCAAAGCTTATCCTTATACCCCTGCAGACAACATATGTTGCAGATATCACTCTCACCATAGGAATGGGTAGGAATTTTAATCCCTTGGTGATTTCTGGCGAGCCATACATAACTTAGTTGTCCCTTTGAACTTAGTTCTTGGGATCTCCAGTCATATAAGTAGGGTTACCATTATGACGACTCTTATGTAATAGGCTTTAATCCCATCCCCTTCGATGAACTATACACTAGCTCTTTTGTCAAACCTTTTGTTAACGGATCCGCAATATTCTCTTTAGATTTTATATAATCTATTGAGATTATTCCGTTTGACAACAATTGCCTTACGGTATTATGTCGACGACGAATATGTCGTGACTTACCGTTATACATGTGATTCTGTGCCCTGCCTATTGCAGATTGACTATCACAATGAATGCAAATAGCTGGCACAGGTTTTGGCCACATTGGAATGTCTTCTAAGAAGTGACGAAGCCATTCTGCTTCTTCACCTGCTTTGTCTAAAGCAATGAACTCGGATTCCATTGTGGATCGTGCGATGCACGTTTGTTTCGTGGACTTCCAAGAAACAGCAGCGCCTCCTAGAGTAAAGACATATCCACTAGTGGATTTTGAATCTTTAGTATCCGATATCCAATTGGCATCACAATAACCTTCGAGTACTGCTGGATATCGAGTAAAGTTCAAACCATGATCACGAGTAAATCTTAGATATCTAAGAACTCGAATGATCGCTTTCCAATGGTCTACTCCAGGGTTACTAGTGTACCTACTCAATTTACTTATAGCATAAGCTATATCAGGACGAGTACAATTCATTAGGTACATTAGGCTTCCAATGATTTGGGAGTATTTTAACTGAGACACTGCATCACCTTTATTTTTCGATAAATAAAGACTGATGTCTACAGGTGTTCTAGCTAAATTCAAATCATCCTTGATAAATTTATCAAGAATTTTCTCAATATAATGAGATTGAGATAATGTATATCCGTCAGATGTTTTAGTAATTTTCATTCCTAATATAACATCTGCGACCCCCATATCTTTCATATCAAATCTTTTGTTAAGCATCTGCTTAGTTGATTTGATCATGTTTTGACTGCTTCCAATGATAAGCATGTCATCCACATAAAGACAAACTATGACATATCCTTGGTCAGTGTTCTTAACATAGACGCATTTGTCACATTCGTTTATCTTAAACCCATTAGTAAGCATTGCATGATCAAATTTTTCATGCCATTGCTTAGGTGCTTGTTTTAATCCATAAAGGGATTTTACAAGTCGACAAACTTTCTTTTCTTGTCCTGATACTACAAACCCTTCGGGTTGTTCCATATAGATCTCTTCATTTAGATCACCGTTTAAGAAAGCTGTCTTAACATCCATTTGATGTATTTCTAAATTAAACAACGCTGCTATAGCAATAAGCATGCGAATGGATGTTATTCTTGTCACAGGGGAATATGTGTCAAAATAGTCCAGACCTTCCTTTTGTCTGTAACCTTTAACAACAAGTCTTGCTTTATACTTGTCAATTGAACCATCTGCTTTCATTTTTCTCTTGAATATCCATTTATATCCAAGAGGTTTAGAACCTGGTGGAAGATCCACCAATTCCCAAGTATGATTTTGCATAATGGATTCAATTTCATTATTAACAGCCTCTTTCCACAAAGGTGCTTCAGGACCTGTCATTGCTGCCTTAAAGCTTTGAGGTTCATTTTCTAACAAGTATGTCAGAAAATCTGGACCAAAGGATTTTGATGTTCTTGCTCTCTTACTTCGTCTAGGTTCATCATTAGTTAAATCCTGTTGGTCAAGACTATTACTAGTCTCTTGTGTTTGATTGTCATTAGTCTCTTGACTTTGTGTACAATCATAAGTTCTTTTCTGTGAACTTAATTCCTGTCCTTTCTTGTAAGGAAAGACATGTTCAAAAAACACAGCATTCCTTGACTCTATAATAGTGTTCACATTTATATCAGGTATATCTGATTTATAAGTCAGAAACCGATATGCACTACTATTCTGAGCATAACCAATAAACACACAATCTACTGTTTTTGGTCCAATTTTAGTCTTTTTAGGAACAGGTACTTCAACTTTCGCCAAACACCCCCACACTTTTAAGTATTTGTAGGAAGGTGGTCGACCTTTCCACAATTCATAAGGAATGCTTTTGGTTTTCTTGTGGGGTATTCTATTAAGAACATAATTAGCAGACAATATTGCTTCCCCCCACAAGTTCTGTGGTAAGCCTGAACTTAGTAACATGGCATTCATCATTTCTTTTAGGGTTCTATTCTTCCTTTCAGCAATTCCATTTTGCTGTGGAGAATAAGGGGCTGTAGTTTGGTGAATAATGCCATGTTGTGCACAAAATTCATTTAATGGTGCATCATATTCACCACCCCTATCACTTCTAACCATTTTAATGGTTTTACCAAGTTGATTTTCAACTTCTGTTTTGTAGAGTTTAAACATTTCTAAGGCTTCATCTTTACTTCTAAGTAAATAAACATAACAATATCTTGTGCAATCATCGATAAATGTTATGAAATACTTTTTGCCACCTCTAGTTTGAATAAACTTTAAATCACATACATCAGTGTGAATTAATTCTAGAGGTTCGGTTTTTCTTTCAACCGATTTAAATGGAGCCTTAGTTAGTTTCGCTTCTACACAAATTTCACATTTATGATTAGGATTAATTTCAAACTTTGGTATATAATCTAAACCAATTAATCTACGCAAAGCATCAAAATTCACATGTCCTAATCTACCATGCCATAAATTTGACTCAAGAATATAAACAAAAGATGTGTTATTCTTATTCATAGCAACTTTCGGTACAACTGTCATTACATTTAACTTAAAGAGACTATCACTCATGTATCCCTTACCAACATACATACCACTCTTTGTTAATACAAACTTATCAGACTCAAATACAAGCCTAAAACCATTTTTACTTAACAAAGACCCAGAAACTAAATTCTTCCGGATGTCAGGTACATGCAGTACGTTGTTGAGGGTCAGTTCTTTCCCTGATGTCATCTTCAAGATTACTTTCCCTTGTCCAGCCACAGCAGAAGTAGAAGAATTTCCCATAAAAAGTTGTTCACCATTTGCAGCCTCATTGTAGGTAGTGAACATCTTCTTGTCCGCACATATGTGACGAGTTGCTCCAGTGTCAACCCACCACTCTTTGGGATTTCCAACCAAGTTAGCCTCAGACACCACAGCAGAAAGGTTGATGTCATTCACTCCATCAGAGATGTAATCCAATTCTGTTACATTGGCCTGATTGGTGGTCTTCTTACTTGTACTACCATGATTCTTTTTAGGGCGGCGGCAGTCAGAAGCTCGATGTCCAGTTTTGCCACAGTTATAGCATTTTCCTTTGAACTTCTTGCTACTATCGCCTTGTTTAGGACCATCTCCAGTAAACTTCCTCTTTTTGTTATGTGGTTTATGAACTTGTTCAACCACATTTGCCTTGGACTCAATGGGATTTTTCCCATTCCTCTTTTCAGCCTTTCGGTTATCTTCTTCAATTCTTAACCTTACAATCAATTCATCCATAGTCATCTCTTTGCGTTTATGTTTTAAATAATTTTTGAAATCTTTCCAAGCCGGTGGTAACTTTTCCACTAAAGCTGCGACTTGGAATGACTCGCTAAGAGACATACCTTCTGAATGAATATCATGCAAAATTATTTGAAAACTTTGAACTTGAGATATTACCGTTTGGGAGTCTACCATAACAAAGTCCAGAAATTTACCGACGACAAATTTCTTCGTGCCGGCATCTTCTGTCTTGTATTTCTTCTCCAAAGAATCCCACAATTCTTTTGCTGTTTTCAGAGGACTGTATACATTATACAGCATATTGTCAAGGCCATTTAGGATGTAGTTTCTGCACAGGAAATCTGAATGTTTCCAAGCATCTACAGCGGCAACAACTTGCCGATCACTTTCACCCTCTTTAAGTGCTGGAGCCTCTTCATGGAGAAACCGGGCCAAATTAAGAGTTGTAAGATAGAACAGCATCTTCTGCTGCCATCTCTTAAACTCGGTACCATTAAATTTTTCCGGTTTTTCTCCATGATTGATTGGTACATGAACATGGTTCTGGATAGGGACCGATGTAGGTGTAACAATAGGAGTATCACTGCCAGATGCAGTTTCAGTTGCAGTAGCCATAATCTCTGATTACAAAAATCAGAAAATATTAAAACACAAATTAATTTTCTAGTTACTAAAACCAGAAAATAATTATAACAACAAAATAATTTTATTTTCCTTGTTACTAAAACTAGAAAAATAAAATATCACAAGAATTTTCTGTAATACCAAATAATATTCTGAATTGTTAATGACACCAGTATCGTACTACTAGTAGTTGTCAAAGAAAAGAGACAGTATATTACTACTATCTGTCAAATAGCATAAATCACTATTTGTTTTTCCAACCAGAATATTAATTTGAAAACACAGAAAATTAAATACAATGAAGATACCCAAAAAGGAATCTGTCTTAAGATTGTAGGACAATCTTCACTGTATTTAAACAGATTTAATTCTGTTGTGTACAAAACAACAACCAGAATATAAAGAAATAAAGAAAAGGAGAGAATATGTTTGATTACAAAAATCAAACTCGAAATAAAAAAATAAATAAATAAAAACAAAACAGATTTTATTTTGTTACAAAAACAAAATTAAAATCTGAATAAATAAACAAATAAAAATAACACTGAAAGTAATTAAATAACTTACTTGATTTAATTTCTTCGAATTATTTTTGTGATCAAGTCCAGTGTTTAACACTGTCTCCTTAAGACAGATTCGTCCTCTCCACGGTGCTTTCAGAATTCGGACGTCTATCTCCCAGGATGAAATGATCTTCCACAAACAATAGCAGCACTACTAATTGTTTGCCTTACGAACACACTAAGTGTTTACACTCTTTCTTTTGAAAATAAAATGCAGCAAGATGAAGAATAGAAAACAGAAGTGAAATACGAAATTTCTGAATGTAAAACATCAAATGAGGGTGGTCCTATTTATAGATGTGAAGGTGGCTCTTCATTTTGAATTAAACAGGTATGTAACTCTTGGTTTTGAATTGAACAGGTATCATACCTGTTGGGTTTTGAATTCAAACAGATAGTAAAACGGGAAGGGCCCTGTTTGGGTGTGCATTAATTCCAAAACAGTTTATTTCTGTTTGAAACCGGGAAGGGCCCTGTTTGGATGAACAAAAAATCCAAACTAATTTAATTTGAATTCTGGATTTTATTTTAATAAAAAATAAAATTAAATTCAAATGTTTTTGGCCCAAAAAGATTAGAAGCCCAACCCAACCACACACCACGCACCCGCGCCCAAGCCCAGGCCCAGCCCAGCCCGCCCGACCGACCGGACGGACGGCGGCGGCGGCGCGCGCGCGTGTGTGGTGATTTTTGGGTCCAATGGGTCTAGCCCATTTTGCCCATAACCTCTCCCTCTAAAACACTTGGGTACCCCTTGGGGCACACCCCAAGTATCTCACCCTAAGCCTTATAAACCCTTTCAAAACCTCCCACCAAATCAATGTGGGACAAGCCAATTTACAACCTTAAGGAATTTCCACCAAAACTCCATTTTCATGGAGCACACTTTGGCTTCAATTTCCCATTCACTCGGTAATGGTTTTGAGCAACCAAATATACCACGTGAATCACAACGCGGCATAGAACGCGTTACCACTTTAACCCGAGTTAATCGACACTCGGGGCCCACCTAAAAATAGACCTAACTTAGGAAAAAATTAACCATTTCCAACAATCCCCCACATGAATGGAATTTGATGACAACGGAAATGCAACAATATGCAGACTTAACGAAAGAGTATAAGTCGAAAATATCTTGCATCAGGATAGGTAGTTTTCGGCTTTGAACCTTCCCTAGTGATAACCTATCGGACTTACTGGCTAACCAATGGACGCGATGCCTTGAATTGTTCAGCCGTTTGTGTAAGCCAAGACAATAGATTTCACACAAAATATCTTCTAACACATCGTGGTTCTCACTGTTGTGTTCATTTTGGCCTTGAACGCGCCTGGTTTTCATAAGTGTTTCTAGAGAATTTAGCCTTTGCATTCTCATAGAACCGGCCCCAGTTCAACACTCATATAGGTGATTCTTAGTGTGAGTATCTCCTTATACTCGTCTTGATTTTATGTCTTAACCAAGATATAAGTAATCATTAAAAGCAAAGCTTATCCTTATACCCCTGCAGACAACATATGTTGCAGATATCACTCTCACCATAGGAATGGGTAGGAATTTTAATCCCTTGGTGATTTCTGGCGAGCCATACATAACTTAGTTGTCCCTTTGAACTTAGTTCTTGGGATCTCCAGTCATATAAGTAGGGTTACCATTATGACGACTCTTATGTAATAGGCTTTAATCCCATCCCCTTCGATGAACTATACACTAGCTCTTTTGTCAAACCTTTTGTTAACGGATCCGCAATATTCTCTTTAGATTTTATATAATCTATTGAGATTATTCCGTTTGACAACAATTGCCTTACGGTATTATGTCGACGACGAATATGTCGTGACTTACCGTTATACATGTGATTCTGTGCCCTGCCTATTGCAGATTGACTATCACAATGAATGCAAATAGCTGGCACAGGTTTTGGCCACATTGGAATGTCTTCTAAGAAGTGACGAAGCCATTCTGCTTCTTCACCTGCTTTGTCTAAAGCAATGAACTCGGATTCCATTGTGGATCGTGCGATGCACGTTTGTTTCGTGGACTTCCAAGAAACAGCAGCGCCTCCTAGAGTAAAGACATATCCACTAGTGGATTTTGAATCTTTAGTATCCGATATCCAATTGGCATCACAATAACCTTCGAGTACTGCTGGATATCGAGTAAAGTTCAAACCATGATCACGAGTAAATCTTAGATATCTAAGAACTCGAATGATCGCTTTCCAATGGTCTACTCCAGGGTTACTAGTGTACCTACTCAATTTACTTATAGCATAAGCTATATCAGGACGAGTACAATTCATTAGGTACATTAGGCTTCCAATGATTTGGGAGTATTTTAACTGAGACACTGCATCACCTTTATTTTTCGATAAATAAAGACTGATGTCTACAGGTGTTCTAGCTAAATTCAAATCATCCTTGATAAATTTATCAAGAATTTTCTCAATATAATGAGATTGAGATAATGTATATCCGTCAGATGTTTTAGTAATTTTCATTCCTAATATAACATCTGCGACCCCCATATCTTTCATATCAAATCTTTTGTTAAGCATCTGCTTAGTTGATTTGATCATGTTTTGACTGCTTCCAATGATAAGCATGTCATCCACATAAAGACAAACTATGACATATCCTTGGTCAGTGTTCTTAACATAGACGCATTTGTCACATTCGTTTATCTTAAACCCATTAGTAAGCATTGCATGATCAAATTTTTCATGCCATTGCTTAGGTGCTTGTTTTAATCCATAAAGGGATTTTACAAGTCGACAAACTTTCTTTTCTTGTCCTGATACTACAAACCCTTCGGGTTGTTCCATATAGATCTCTTCATTTAGATCACCGTTTAAGAAAGCTGTCTTAACATCCATTTGATGTATTTCTAAATTAAACAACGCTGCTATAGCAATAAGCATGCGAATGGATGTTATTCTTGTCACAGGGGAATATGTGTCAAAATAGTCCAGACCTTCCTTTTGTCTGTAACCTTTAACAACAAGTCTTGCTTTATACTTGTCAATTGAACCATCTGCTTTCATTTTTCTCTTGAATATCCATTTATATCCAAGAGGTTTAGAACCTGGTGGAAGATCCACCAATTCCCAAGTATGATTTTGCATAATGGATTCAATTTCATTATTAACAGCCTCTTTCCACAAAGGTGCTTCAGGACCTGTCATTGCTGCCTTAAAGCTTTGAGGTTCATTTTCTAACAAGTATGTCAGAAAATCTGGACCAAAGGATTTTGATGTTCTTGCTCTCTTACTTCGTCTAGGTTCATCATTAGTTAAATCCTGTTGGTCAAGACTATTACTAGTCTCTTGTGTTTGATTGTCATTAGTCTCTTGACTTTGTGTACAATCATAAGTTCTTTTCTGTGAACTTAATTCCTGTCCTTTCTTGTAAGGAAAGACATGTTCAAAAAACACAGCATTCCTTGACTCTATAATAGTATTCACATTTATATCAGGTATATCTGATTTATAAGTCAGAAACCGATATGCACTACTATTCTGAGCATAACCAATAAACACACAATCTACTGTTTTTGGTCCAATTTTAGTCTTTTTAGGAACAGGTACTTCAACTTTCGCCAAACACCCCCACACTTTTAAGTATTTGTAGGAAGGTGGTCGACCTTTCCACAATTCATAAGGAATGCTTTTGGTTTTCTTGTGGGGTATTCTATTAAGAACATAATTAGCAGACAATATTGCTTCCCCCCACAAGTTCTGTGGTAAGCCTGAACTTAGTAACATGGCATTCATCATTTCTTTTAGGGTTCTATTCTTCCTTTCAGCAATTCCATTTTGCTGTGGAGAATAAGGGGCTGTAGTTTGGTGAATAATGCCATGTTGTGCACAAAATTCATTTAATGGTGCATCATATTCACCACCCCTATCACTTCTAACCATTTTAATGGTTTTACCAAGTTGATTTTCAACTTCTGTTTTGTAGAGTTTAAACATTTCTAAGGCTTCATCTTTACTTCTAAGTAAATAAACATAACAATATCTTGTGCAATCATCGATAAATGTTATGAAATACTTTTTGCCACCTCTAGTTTGAATAAACTTTAAATCACATACATCAGTGTGAATTAATTCTAGAGGTTCGGTTTTTCTTTCAACCGATTTAAATGGAGCCTTAGTTAGTTTCGCTTCTACACAAATTTCACATTTATGATTAGGATTAATTTCAAACTTTGGTATATAATCTAAACCAATTAATCTACGCAAAGCATCAAAATTCACATGTCCTAATCTACCATGCCATAAATTTGACTCAAGAATATAAACAAAAGATGTGTTATTCTTATTCATAGCAACTTTCGGTACAACTGTCATTACATTTAACTTAAAGAGACTATCACTCATGTATCCCTTACCAACATACATACCACTCTTTGTTAATACAAACTTATCAGACTCAAATACAAGCCTAAAACCATTTTTACTTAACAAAGACCCAGAAACTAAATTCTTCCGGATGTCAGGTACATGCAGTACGTTGTTGAGGGTCAGTTCTTTCCCTGATGTCATCTTCAAGATTACTTTCCCTTGTCCAGCCACAGCAGAAGTAGAAGAATTTCCCATAAAAAGTTGTTCACCATTTGCAGCCTCATTGTAGGTAGTGAACATCTTCTTGTCCGCACATATGTGACGAGTTGCTCCAGTGTCAACCCACCACTCTTTGGGATTTCCAACCAAGTTAGCCTCAGACACCACAGCAGAAAGGTTGATGTCATTCACTCCATCAGAGATGTAATCCAATTCTGTTACATTGGCCTGATTGGTGGTCTTCTTACTTGTACTACCATGATTCTTTTTAGGGCGGCGGCAGTCAGAAGCTCGATGTCCAGTTTTGCCACAGTTATAGCATTTTCCTTTGAACTTCTTGCTACTATCGCCTTGTTTAGGACCATCTCCAGTAAACTTCCTCTTTTTGTTATGTGGTTTATGAACTTGTTCAACCACATTTGCCTTGGACTCAATGGGATTTTTCCCATTCCTCTTTTCAGCCTTTCGGTTATCTTCTTCAATTCTTAACCTTACAATCAATTCATCCATAGTCATCTCTTTGCGTTTATGTTTTAAATAATTTTTGAAATCTTTCCAAGCCGGTGGTAACTTTTCCACTAAAGCTGCGACTTGGAATGACTCGCTAAGAGACATACCTTCTGAATGAATATCATGCAAAATTATTTGAAAACTTTGAACTTGAGATATTACCGTTTGGGAGTCTACCATAACAAAGTCCAGAAATTTACCGACGACAAATTTCTTCGTGCCGGCATCTTCTGTCTTGTATTTCTTCTCCAAAGAATCCCACAATTCTTTTGCTGTTTTCAGAGGACTGTATACATTATACAGCATATTGTCAAGGCCATTTAGGATGTAGTTTCTGCACAGGAAATCTGAATGTTTCCAAGCATCTACAGCGGCAACAACTTGCCGATCACTTTCACCCTCTTTAAGTGCTGGAGCCTCTTCATGGAGAAACCGGGCCAAATTAAGAGTTGTAAGATAGAACAGCATCTTCTGCTGCCATCTCTTAAACTCGGTACCATTAAATTTTTCCGGTTTTTCTCCATGATTGATTGGTACATGAACATGGTTCTGGATAGGGACCGATGTAGGTGTAACAATAGGAGTATCACTGCCAGATGCAGTTTCAGTTGCAGTAGCCATAATCTCTGATTACAAAAATCAGAAAATATTAAAACACAAATTAATTTTCTAGTTACTAAAACCAGAAAATAATTATAACAACAAAATAATTTTATTTTCCTTGTTACTAAAACTAGAAAAATAAAATATCACAAGAATTTTCTGTAATACCAAATAATATTCTGAATTGTTAATGACACCAGTATCGTACTACTAGTAGTTGTCAAAGAAAAGAGACAGTATATTACTACTATCTGTCAAATAGCATAAATCACTATTTGTTTTTCCAACCAGAATATTAATTTGAAAACACAGAAAATTAAATACAATGAAGATACCCAAAAAGGAATCTGTCTTAAGATTGTAGGACAATCTTCACTGTATTTAAACAGATTTAATTCTGTTGTGTACAAAACAACAACCAGAATATAAAGAAATAAAGAAAAGGAGAGAATATGTTTGATTACAAAAATCAAACTCGAAATAAAAAAATAAATAAATAAAAACAAAACAGATTTTATTTTGTTACAAAAACAAAATTAAAATCTGAATAAATAAACAAATAAAAATAACACTGAAAGTAATTAAATAACTTACTTGATTTAATTTCTTCGAATTATTTTTGTGATCAAGTCCAGTGTTTAACACTGTCTCCTTAAGACAGATTCGTCCTCTCCACGGTGCTTTCAGAATTCGGACGTCTATCTCCCAGGATGAAATGATCTTCCACAAACAATAGCAGCACTACTAATTGTTTGCCTTACGAACACACTAAGTGTTTACACTCTTTCTTTTGAAAATAAAATGCAGCAAGATGAAGAATAGAAAACAGAAGTGAAATACGAAATTTCTGAATGTAAAACATCAAATGAGGGTGGTCCTATTTATAGATGTGAAGGTGGCTCTTCATTTTGAATTAAACAGGTATGTAACTCTTGGTTTTGAATTGAACAGGTATCATACCTGTTGGGTTTTGAATTCAAACAGATAGTAAAACGGGAAGGGCCCTGTTTGGGTGTGCATTAATTCCAAAACAGTTTATTTCTGTTTGAAACCGGGAAGGGCCCTGTTTGGATGAACAAAAAATCCAAACTAATTTAATTTGAATTCTGGATTTTATTTTAATAAAAAATAAAATTAAATTCAAATGTTTTTGGCCCAAAAAGATTAGAAGCCCAACCCAACCACACACCACGCACCCGCGCCCAAGCCCAGGCCCAGCCCAGCCCGACCGACCGGACGGACGGCGGCGGCGGCGCGCGCGCGCGCGTGTGTGGTGATTTTTGGGTCCAATGGGTCTAGCCCATTTTGCCCATAACCTCTCCCTCTAAAACACTTGGGTACCCCTTGGGGCACACCCCAAGTATCTCACCCTAAGCCTTATAAACCCTTTCAAAACCTCCCACCAAATCAATGTGGGACAAGCCAATTTACAACCTTAAGGAATTTCCACCAAAACTCCATTTTCATGGAGCACACTTTGGCTTCAATTTCCCATTCACTCGGTAATGGTTTTGAGCAACCAAATATACCACGTGAATCACAACGCGGCATAGAACGCGTTACCACTTTAACCCGAGTTAATCGACACTCGGGGCCCACCTAAAAATAGACCTAACTTAGGAAAAAATTAACCATTTCCAACAATAATTAGCCTGTTTGGATAGTCATTTGTCACCCCTCAAATAAATTTTTAAACACCTTAGGCTCGGAATTTAAGAGAGCAAACAAAGTATATTGCAATATAGAGATGAAGTCACATATACTCAACTCTATATATGCATATAAATTTAAACATATGAGAGTATATATGCGGAATCCGTCATTCATATTTGTGTGGCAATAATGAATATTATGGTACGTACTGCAGATGGAACAGTTATAACCACTTCCCATGCAAGCTCAGCGACCAACTAATTCGCCAGACTGGTAAAATATATACAATGATACATATATATATATATATATATGAATTCGGCCTCACTGTTTTTATTTTTATTTTTCATTTTTTTGGACTTCCAATGCATACCTCTATATATTGAGGAATGGTTATCAAACTCTATGATTTTTCTTCTTTCACAGCGGATGCAATGGTTTCTACTGGGCTAGCAGCCTTGGGATATGAGTACATTAATTTGGGCAAGTTTTTTTGGGGTTTTTTTTTTCTTCTGAATTTGAAAGAAAGTAAAATTAATTTATATAATCCAACAAGTATTAACGTCTTTTGTTAATTTGTGCGTTTGAATTTTAATTAAACAGACGACTGTTGGGCTGAACTGAACAGAGATTCTAAGGTACAAATCAATAATCTATATAAAGTCTTTTGCATCTATTATGATTTGTACATTTATATTATATATATATATATATATATGTATGATTAAATAGCAAGAACAAATACTTATATAACATCCTGAGTATTTAATAAGTAATTAAAAATACTTATATGAGAAATGATTAACTTTTCATCCCTGTACTCACTGGTGGTGGTGGGTCTCATTGTAAGTAGAAATAAGAAAATTTTAAAAACAAAAGGACTTGGTGGTTTAGATGGTGTTGGAACTAAAACTATGTCCTCTAGCAAGCATAAGTGTATGCTCAACAATTCACTCTGATCAAGCATCTCAAATATATACACGTATCAAAAGTTTTTGATGGTTTGATTAAATTAATTTCTCTCTCTCTCTCTTTCTCACACACACATACATATATATAGATGCACTAATAAATACTAGGAGATGATTGAAATATATACATCTATAATACATACATCAATGTTGGGCCGCATTTGTCTTATATATATATATATATATATGCAGGGAAACTTGGTACCAAATGCTACAATATTTCCATCTGGTATGAAGACTCTAGCAGATTATGTCCACAGCAAAGGGCTCAAGATTGGGATTTACGCTGATGCGGGGTAACAGAGTTAACTGACAGTTCGAATTCGACAAATTATAGATCATCAAAGATAACATATGTCAGTAATTTGTAAAATTTATGAGAGCTGATTATTTATAGTCCTAAAACCTCACTCATCATAACTAATTCTTTAATCCAACATATGTTATCAATATCTTCTCTCTTTTTTTGATCAGCAAAAAGAAAGAGTATTATTGATGCAAATAAAAGGATTCCCTAGCTTGTAAATTGTTCCATTTATGTATTATTGTTTTCAGGACATTGACTTGTGACAAAAGGATGCCTGGATCACTTGGCTACGAGGAACATGATGCCAACACCTTTGCTTCATGGGTACGTATGTATGTCTTAATTAATTGATCGATTATGCATTTTCGTTACATTTTATTCATCAAATGATTGCATAATAAACTAAATTAAAATTGTATTAGTTATCTATGCCATGTGTGCCTCCATGCTTGCATGCAAGATTAGTAAGATGTTGGAGGTGGGAAGAATAAAAACTATAAACTTGGGATTGTATTTGTTTCTATTTTATTGTTCCTTTGATACTAAATTTACTCCACTGGAGTCACAAGTTTGCCTTGACTAATATGATTTTTTTTGTCCGTCTTTTTAAGGGAATTGATTATTTGAAGTATGACAATCACTAAGGATCCTCTAGAGTGAAATTTTCCTAAAGTTTCCTAGAGTGCTACATTGTGTGGTTGAGATTTACTGGCAAGTCACATCAGAAAAATTGATGTGACTTGCCAGTAAATCTCAACCATACAATGTAGCACTCTAGGAAACTTTAGAGAAAAATCACTCTAGAGGATCCTTGCTCTATGACAATTGCCACAATAATGGATTGACTCCACAAGAAAGGTAAAACGAATGCAAAACTACTTATTACCTTTTCTTTTGACTATTAAAAAACACGATGCAGTATTTAGATAAAATTTAATTATATATAGGGTTGATAGATTATTCAATCATTTGTCATTGTCAATCAGTTTTATGTATTATGAAACTAATTCATGTTAGATCAATATTGAAAAACAAATTTAAGTTTTTGTTTTTGTTTTTGTTATTGTTATTATTATTATTATTTATTTATTTTTGGTAGAAGAATTAATGTAGGGACTGATAACAAATACATGATTACATCCTTGGTTGTAGATATTTGACAATGAGTAAAGCTCTCCTTAAAACTGGACGACCCATTTTCTTTTCCCTATGTGAATGGTATGTCTTCAATTTTAATCTCCTTTCTTTAATTAGTTTAAAATACCATACAATTAATTGTTTTCATAACTATATTATATATTCATCAAAAAGGATGATCTGGTTTTTTTAGGGGCCAAGAAAACCCAGCGACTTGGGCAGCTAGCATAGGAAATAGTTGGAGAACAACTGGAGACATTAAAGACACTTGGAAGAGGTAAACAAATTAAAAACCCCTAATTAGATAATGTGAATTTTATCTTATAGTAGAATTTTTTTATGATGATGAGAGTAATATTAAAAAATTATGGTAAAAATAAAATCATGACATGGATTTTGTTTTCTCTGCATGCACATGATGCAGTATGACTTCACGTGCCGATGAAAATGATGTCTGGGCATCTTATGCTGGACCAGGAGGATGGAACGGTAATTAGTTATATGCTTAATCAATAAGCATATTATTTTAAAAGTCATATAATTTTTTAACATTAATTTGTCGTATATATATGTCTGTTTATTACATTACAATTACAATTACAATTACAATTCAAGTGTGATTGACAATGAAAGAAAAGTATCTAAATCATGTTGTATAATTAATCTCACATCATTTATGGCCATTAGATCCTGACATGCTTGAAGTAGGCAATGGGGGGATGTCAACAGAAGAGTATCGCTCTCACTTTAGCATATGGGCTTTAGCAAAGGTACATATCCGTGATGAAATATTGGATCATTTCTTCTTGATCACTACATTAATCCTAGCCCAACTGTAAAAACAGAATGTTTAAACTTTCTTCGCTTCATTTTATTCTCCTATATATCTTTTTTACTTTCTCCAATTCTTTATGAAATAAAAAAATGCATAAGTTAACATATATATAGAGTAATAATTATTGAAGTTGGAATTATTTGTGTGTTTTGTGGTTGGTTGGCAATGGCATATGCGTAGGCACCCCTTATCATTGGGTGTGACATCCGGTCGATGGATAGTGATACATTCCAATTGCTAAGCAACAAGGAGGTTATTGCAGTCAATCAAGGTCTCTCTCAACACTCACTGCTACCCACCCCCAACCCCACCCACATTGTCTTCTTCTTCTCCTCCACCTCCACCTCCACCTCCTCCTCCTCTTTTTCATACCCTATTTATTTTCTTCTTGTTTAATGTTTAATTATGTGTTAATTCTTTTCTATATTTAATGGGTAACAGATAAGCTCGGTGTCCAAGGGAAGAAAGTAAATAAAAATGGAGATCTAGAGGTATTCTATTCTGTCCATTTTTATCTTTTCTATTAACTGTTAAGGAAGAAAGAGATTTTATCAAAATAGAAAATAGAAATGACCATTACTTTCGTTTGTTTGTTTTGTACGGTGGGAAATCCTTTGTTCAAACTAACATGCATCATCTCTAGTCTCCAGACAAAAACAAAGAGTGGATTGTTTTGCACATTATTACTTTCATTTGTAGCCTTATTTATATTGAAAATTAGATTTGAGTGAGTGATTGGATACAGGTTTGGGCCGGTCCTCTAAGTGGGAAAAGAGTAGCGGTTGTGCTATGGAACAGAGGAGAGTCTAATGCTACCATAACTGCAGATTGGAAAGATATTGGGCTTAAGCCATCCACAGTAGTTGATGCTCGAGACTTATGGAAGGTACTCTCTCTCTCTCTCTCTCTCTCTCTCTTTTCTAGAATCAAATTACTTCTCTTGTTGACGATTTTATGTCTAACACACATGCTTCTTTTCTCTTTAAATTAACAATCTTGCAGCATAGCACTACAGCATCGATTCAAGATCAACTAAAGGCCGGCGTAGATGCCCATGCATGCAAGATGTATATACTCACACCACATAATTAGAATATCATACTCTTTATTTCCTTCAATAATCTTGTAATCTCTCTCCTATGCAAAAGTCTATAATGTTGTAGTATTAAAAATATATGTATGTAGGTGTGTATGTATAACTGTGGTGTGGCGAATAATTTTAGAAATAAAAAATAATTTTACTTTAAGGAACTCCAGTTATACTACTGTGAGAGGATATTATTATTATTCAACATTTCCGTAAGAATGATAAAACCTCCACATTTATTCAAAGCATCCCAAGCAAGAATAAAAACAACTGACCAATTTGCAAAACATATTCTAAGTTAAATCCAAGTTAAGCTAGGATATCTAGGTCTCTACCACCATGATGTCTAAAGCGGTATTATGTAAGAGAACCGAATGTGCTACAAACTTTGATGTGATGTAATCATCATGACATGTGTGGCTTGTTACTTGTCAGTGATTCAAAAAACACAAACCAAGACAACCTATACGTGTGTTTTGTCACATGCACAGAATAAAAGCCAAAAGTAGAAATGTCGTGGTTAGGTAGTTTTGACGAGTGTTGCAACTTGTAGACTAGCTCCGTTGCATCGATACTACAATACAATCATCTCTCCGTTACTTGCACTTGCACATATGTATACTTACACAAGCATGTTGCATTAGTGGTGTTAGGATGCATAATGCACAAAATTGACCCAACTAAAACTAGTTTAGTGTGCTGACCTCTAGCTTTGAAATTTTGAGAAAAATAGGACAGCCAGCCAAGGTTGGACGAGCATGACCTCAGGCCACTCAAGCAAACTATAGAGGGGGCAGCCTAGAGCAGACATATTGCAAGACCTGCATGAACCGTCTCTAAAACCCACTTGAGCAAAAGCATCATTCCATATTCCCTACAGAAGAATTACTGAGCTCTATTCCGGCTATTAGGTTCTAACTAATACGAGTGAGTACATTACCTATAAACAATTGAACAAGGCTTTTGCACATTTGAGAGAGAAGAACCCAACACTCAAAATTTTAGAGTTTTTGATAAAGCCACATTGTTTTCAATGACTGGGCCTTATGTTCTTCTAAACACAAAGAAAAGTTTCATGATCAAGTATTTTTCATAATTATCCGCACATAGTTATGCCACATACCTACTTTGCTAATTATTCCTTGAGTTAGTCCTATACATTCTCAATGGCCGCACAAACAAGTCTTGCCTCCATGATTTCAATAATAAGTATTAGGGAATATGAGATGGGGGTTACAAGCAAGTATAGGTCAATTTTATACCCTTCAATTGGTAGAGTTCATTTTCATATTCTCAGAGGGAAGAAATAACATGCCTCAAGCACAACTCTGCAACATCGTCTCCATATTCTTTCAGTCCCTGATTATGACGGTTTTTAATATATTTAGTAGGAAAGTTAACTAAAAAAAAAAAGACTATTTGTATTAATACTCATAAGTGCTTAATTCAAGACACGCTTGTATTAATGCATAATAATGATCGAACTGATACATAATCTCAAACAAGAAGCCAAGAGTTACAACTTTACATGCCAGAAGATACATATATATGGTTAGAAATTGATAAAAGGTGTGAATGGATGGATCCTTATCAAATTGGCGGTTGCCAAAACCAAGCGCAGCAACCAACAGCAGGTGCAGAGAGGGCACACATGTCAGTTTTTAACAGCCGGATCAGGATCAGGATCAGTCGTAGTTAATTGTTCCACTTAGCATGACCAATGAACAATGTAATAAAAGGATCAGGAGGAGAAGAGGCAAGGCCAGACAATGAGTTCGAAGGCATGTAACAATTCAGATCCCATCACAATGAGTCAATATCTTGATAATTGATACATTAAAAATTAAACAAAACAAAACAAAACAAAAAAAAAACAAAAAAAAAAAAACCTGTGTGGCCAAGAATTCTTCCAATTGAGTATATGTTAATTTTTAATCAACTAAGCCCGTGAAACTTCTTGAAGTGCTAGATTCAGCTCTTGGGCAGACTTCGCAATGGACCCCCCTCTTCTGAAAATTTAAGAAGAAGAAGGAAAAAATAATTAATTCAGATAATGCAAAGCAAGGTGAAATTGTCATAAAGTCTGCAAACAAGCAGCCATCTAAAGAAAACACACCTGCAAAGCACAGGAAGGCAGCGTTTAACTTTTTCAAGCTCGATGAAGCAGAGGTTACAACGCTCTTGCCTTTATTACCCAGTAAGCAGTAGAGTCCATTCCGGTTAGAATTTAAGTGAAGTAAAAGATTATATATAAAAACAGCTGATGATAATGATGACTTAGATCCAATCAATACCTTTGCTCTGCCTCAATATCTACACCAACAGAGGATGATGCTGATAAAGTTGAATAGATCACCGAACCAAATACCCTGACAAGCTTAAGAAGCATTTCCAGTGAAAGACCTTGATGCCTACATATGGACAGGCTATTAATACGAGCAACTGGGTCCACTTGCAACTTAGAATAACATGATTATGAATCGTCAGAATAAATTGGGGGAAAAGGTAAAGCATGAAATAGGAATCAGAAGAAAATTTGTCATATCATCAATGCCTCATTCAACCTATTAGCGTGCAATAGGAACTACGTCTCATTCAACCTTGAAAGGTGATAGCAACCAAGATGACAGAAAGCCCAAAGGCATAGGGTGACAACCAAGACCACACAACAAGTGGTGGAAATGTGTCCTAACAGACAAGGAATAGGAAATTGATGGCAGATGCCCACCATTAAAGAACGAAGTGATAAATTGAGAGTGAGAGAGAGAGAGAGAGAGATGAGAAGACATCTCAATCTTTGATTAAATGAAACTGTTAATATTTTGAATAACGTTGGGATATTAGTGATAAATGGAAAGATCTTTGTAAAATTAATATCTAATCAGGATGGGGCAGGGACGGTCGAGGGCCACCTCACCCCATTTCTTCCTGAAAACAACTCAATTCTATTTCTTTTACCCAAAACCCACCCCAACACTGCTATACTCTCCCCAAACTCATTCCATTAGGTGTTTGGGGCAAGGGCAAGAATGCTTCCATAAACAATGACCAAAGTACCCAATATCCGCAATCCCACGTACTTGTAATGCACGAGTAGATATCCTAGCAACACGTTTTCTCTATTTAGATATGTTGCAAAAGACCGCCAAACAACCACAATTGTCAGCTCTCTGTATACCCCTAAATGAAAGAAAGAAATTTCTGACAAATTATGATGGCTAGATACTGCAGTCCAGCAATAAGATGGAGGACTTCTGAAGCAAGAAGATGCATAGACTCATTAGAATCGCCGGAATCAGGAAATTCAATGAAGGGGTGGAAAAGAATCTAAGATGCATAGACATTTGTAAGGTGGCATGTCCATGTCGGGCACCAACACCAGTTGGATACTCCTAGACACCTGTTAGACGCGTCCAAATGTGTGTCATACTATAGTTTTTTTTATTTTTTTAGAATCGGACAAGCTTCAAACACTTGGGGGGACACAAATATCCATCACTTAGACACACATGAAACACATGGTAAGTTTGGAAATATTGGAATCCAAGGTTAAAATAAAAACAATGTGCATTTATACAAACTAATCCCTCCTTTAGACTTTCTAATTTCAGGAATTCTAAAGCTCAAAACTTCTAATCTTTTCATGAATAAAGGATTTTAAAATAGATATTAGGATTTTTATTTTCTTTTCTTTTCTTTTTGGGCACAAGGGAGGGGAATTGAACCTGTGACCTCCTAGTGAGGTACACAAGCCTGACCACTGAGCAAACCCCAGTGGTTGATATGAGCATTTTTATTATTATTTTGAAAAAAAGAAATATAAACGTAATTGTAATGTAAAAAATTGAAGAAACCATTATTATTTACAAAATTATTTTCATGCTTGTGTTGACTTGTACCTACTGAGTTGTGTCGTATCTTCGTACTTTTAAAATTTTCTATGTCGGAATATTTGTGTGATGTCGTATTTGTGTTTGCGTCCTTATATGTGCTCCTTATAGAAGAATATTTCATTAATGTGTAACCCCAACAAATTCATGATCAGATGCATGAAAGAGAAGATAATGACACCTAGAATTAACCTCTTAAAAAAGAAAAAATAAGGCAATCTAAGATACAAATCTCCAAATCTGACTGTTGAATCGAATCATTTATAAGGTTGGATATGAATACTACCTGTTTTGGTGCCTTAATACTGACTATGATATGGTCCCAAATACTTTTTGGCACTATAACACTAGCTCCCTACAACTACAAAAGAGATGATCTACGTACTCCCCCACTTCCTCATACATTTAAAACCAATGAGGCTTACTTTCCTTCTTCTAATAAAATTTAGGATAAATTACAAATACACCTCTTGAGATTTACTTAAAATACAGATTGTTCCCTATGGTTCTGGAAATTATATCTCACCCATTCAAATTTCCAATCGCATAACAACTGACCCCTTTTATTAATAAATCATCAACTCAATTACAGTTTTTAGTGGTGTCAGAAATATAGTTCAATTAACAATTTAGGTAATTTTATTATTGTATAAAAGAGTAGTTAAAATTTTATTTTTCCTATTAATTCTATTAAGTAAAAAGTTCTAACAAAGGGGTGTTGTAATTTCCAGAACCACAAGGGACAATTGTATTTTAAGCAAACTTGAAGGGTTGTATTTGTAATTTATCCTAAAATTTAATAATTGTTATGATCTTTGCATGAGTTGCCTCAAAAACAAGCAAGGAAGGCTCCTTGGGAGGAGCGCTCACTCTCCACAGGTTTTGAAAATCATCCACTCTGCTATGTAAGGCCATAAGCAGTGGTTTCAGAAGGTTCTAATCACATTACTGGCCACTATAGTGGTGAGACAGAAATTCGCACATGTAAAGGCCTGTAGTAATACTGTAATAGCCGTAACAACCGCTACGGCAATTCAAACATGTAAACTTTTAAAAGCCTTTTTTTTGTCAAAGAGTTGGCTTGTTGGCTCTCAAGGAACCAGCTGGCTCAACAAATACGTAGTGTTTCCTCAAATTTGATTATTTGATTGAACTAGGGAACAAGTAGTAGATTCTGATTGAACTGAATCTTGACCATGAGTCAGTGCAGTTTCTATCAGTGGCTGTTCAGAGGCTAGGAACATGAATGAAAGACCGGAACATATTTACCTGTCCATGTTGCTTTCAAGAAGGCCTGCAAGGAGTGGCAGGAGATAAGTGCAAATATCCAATGTGATAATATCAGGTTTTTCTGTCAAAAAGCTTATCACATCAGCAAGAACCTGCAAGTTACGGCAAACAGAAATTTAATTATATGGCTGTATTGAAAAATTAGTTCTGTGAAGATTAAAAAAATATGTATATATATAAAAATCTTTGTGCTATCCAAGACACGAGAAAACATAAAACACATCATGAGAAACACAAAAAAAGTTAATAGTTGTTCTAAAATGTAATATGAATTTACAGCATGATCAGCCATCTTCTCCATCGCACCAATGGCCCCTCTAACATCATGCCTTTCCCAGTATTTGTGGACCATCTGCAAGAAATTAGACAGAAACCTTTAGCTAGTAGATCAGTTGTTACCGTACCACCGCTAATTCTGATGAATAATAGCTTATTTCAATAAATAATTGATGAGGGCAGTGAAAAGCAAATAACACAATGATTAAACTACCTTAGATGGTTGTAATCCTCATTTCATAGATCAAGCATTTGCCGTGAGATTTTTATGTAATGATTCCCATAGAAGAGTTAATAAACTTTTATTGAAGGAACCATGGATCAAAACATCATCCGTGTAAAAAATTATGGACTTCCCAATTCGGATTCTCCACTTTGTATCCCCACAAAAAAAAATGATAATAATAATAATTCAAGTATACCGATACTTACGTGTATTGTTTCTGCATTGGACAGAATCTGCCAATAACCCCAATAAATCACACTTTACGCATTGTTACACTCTTATCAACTATGATTTGTACTTACATTATATTTTGTCTCTTTTCTCCCATAATCCCATTCAAATGAATTTAATTAGAATCTGATTTCTGCCAACAAATATTATTGTTTGCTTGTATGAGTATATCATTGTACCAACAAATATTGAATTAAGTTTTGTTTTATTGTTATAAATTATCAATTATTTATTCTAGAAGCTTTTTTAATTATCTTAAATAGTAAAAAAATCTCTTACTACATGAAATTCTCTATTTTCTTTAGCCTTGAAAACAACATAAAATTCAATAATATTTTATAAAACATACTTTAGATCCACAATGTTCATTAGAAACCATTACAAACATTCAAATTGTGATAAATAAAGTTAAAACATGCTTATCAACGAGTTTCTCTCTTACTCTTCTGCTTTCATCCCTCGCTTGTTTCTCTCTCTGGTTCTATGCCACTTATATAAGGTTTTTCCAAAGTCCATCCTTATTTGCTACACTGGGGAGTGGGGCCTTTACTCACATTTGCAGACCAGGTGGATCATTATTCCCAACCACATGAATTACTTTATTAAATATACTTCACACGCACAGGATCCAACAAATAAGAAAAATATATATCTTAATAGAAGTACACTGAGTCACAGACAAAGAAGATATCCAAAAGAAGAAGAAAAAATTCCAGCAACGTAACAAAGGAAAAAAAATAAAATAACGAAGGAACAATTCCAGCAAAGCACTTTCTGTATGAGAAGATACCAAAAAGAACACAATTTGCCCACCAAATGTCCAACTTTCAGAAGGAACAAAAATAAAATTAAAAAATCTATAATCCCTTTTTTTTTTCAGGGTAAGCTAAAAATCACCTGTAATCTGCCTAAACGAGACTGCATTGAGCCAACAAAGTGATCATGTTGTTCCATTATCTCCACAATTGCATCCTTGTCACTAACAGGCAACGTTTCTTTTTCAGGAGATATGGGCCCTCTCTGTTTAGAATTAAGAGAATGAAGATATCACTTAGCATGCATGAGAAAGAAAAAGAGGACAACATTAAAAATATATATATTATATATAGGTGACACTATTGAAGGAAAAAATAAGCTAGTTATACAAGTAAATTGATAGATCAAGTGCTAAAATCAAATCAGTTAATATTTCACTTCCACTGATATCAGGCCTGATTGCATCAGAAATCAACTACTACCATTATATAACATTATTATATTGTAATACCCGAGGGATCCATTACTGTTGCACACCAGAAAAACAGTTCAGCAAACTCACATCTATATTGGCCATTACAAGCTGCCGCAACATCATGGAAGCATGAAACTAATTTATGTGGTATTCTGAAAAGGCAGTTTACGACCTAAAAGCCACCTAGAAAAGAGTCTAATTCTTGTGAGAAGGTGGAAGTATAGTTGGACTTGCTTCAGTTCAGGTTGCAAGCTTGGGCCTCACTGTCCTTACCTGGGCTTTCACAACTGAATGGTGTGAGAAAAACATAACAACATGGACAAGGTATATTTGTAGAAGGGAGGTGCCTTACTCTTATTTTGTGAAAGTTCACTAAAGGAAGGAAACTTCAGCAGTCAATACAAGACAATGTTATGAACGGATTGAACAATTTCCCTGGATTCCTTTCCCTATGCTCATTTGCGAGCCCTGGCCAGAGCTCTTTTCCTATTGAATTTGCCATCGTATTTAAAACAGGTTCTTAATCATGCATTCTCACTAGCAAAACATCACATTGCTCTGTTTGGTTTATTGGAATGAAGAGGAATTGAATGACCATTCCATCATAACGTCGATTCTGATAGAATGGAGGTGTATTATCACTTCACAAAGACATTACTGGGAGAGATAGAGACGAAGCTCATCAAAACAAAGGACCAAGTTGCAGATATCTTAATGAGGCATTCCAAAAACATGGCATGGTTACCTAAACTACAATGCCAAGGGGGAGTGTTGAGAGTTCATCACTAACTCTCCTTCCTCTCTCCCCCTCTAGATTTTTTTAGCATCTCATATCTCTAGGAGTAAATTCCTCATTACTCGTTTTGCCAACTCAAACTTCATCATTTACCAACTACTAATTTTACCTACCTACCTATAAATATGGAATAGCCCTTGTATTTTTATTTTTATTTTTATTTTTTTGAGAAGCAAATAGCCCTTGTATTGGGTATCATGCAATACAAGAGTGATCTAGTGTGAGCTGTCCTAGAAGTCTTGTGCAAGGAATACAAGTGTAATTGTGGGTGCCTATGTCTTGTGTGATCAGTGTGATATGAATATGGTAGTGTAGTCCAGCCAAGTGGGTGTGGGACCTGTGAGTGGTTGTCACATGAACTTAGTGGAGAGTAATTGAGTGTACAATTGTGTACTTGAGAGAGTTAGTAATAAAAACTTGGGTAGCGTTTGGTAGAATTTTCTAAATATGATTTGAGAATAGAGCTGTATTTTGAATTTGTAAGTTTTGAAATTGTGATTTGAGTGTGGAAAATTTGTTTGGTTATGAGTTTTGAATTGAGTTTTGGAGGAAGATTTTGAGTTTTTGAAACTAGGAAAGTTATTTGATTAAAAAACTTACAACTCATAACCAATCACACAACTCAAAATTCTATTCAAAACTCATACAAAAATAAAAATAAAAAAAAAATCTGAAAATATTTTTTATTTACAATATAAAAATTACAAGTGCCAAAAAAAAAAAAAAAAAAAACACTATTCCGGTCAACCGGCCCGACGTCCGGGTTAGCCAAATTTTCCGGCCTGGAAAGGAGTTTTCAAAAGTGGATGTGGAATTATAATTTGAAAGCTCAAAATAAACACCACACTCAAATCAGTAGGTGGAAATGTATTTGGAACACATAACCAAACACAGCCTTGTATTTTTTGGGAGTCAAACTCAACATAATAGCCTCTAACCAGATCTGAATAATTGCAGGCTCAGTACTAAAAAAGTTTGACAAGTCCAAGCCTGGCTTCCCACAAACTTTTAATCCAATCAATAAAAGAGCACTAGTACCTTTTACAGCACCGTAACATCCCAAAAAACCTTTAATCCGTGTTCCCAAAATACAATCCAACCAACCCTTTGAACTGTTTAACCAAATTCTAACCTTAATACCCTTGTGCAATTGTCCAAACACAGATTTAGCATCATCCAGTCATAAGCACAAGTGTCCCCATTTCTTTGGTTCACAGTTTATCAAGGGAGAAATTATTTACGTTAGTTTCTTTTTGTTGATTCCTGAAAAGTGTTGCAGACAAGCTGTTGGCGTTGCTTTGCCAATTTGTTAGCAAATGTTCAAGTTTACTTTGTGAACCTGAGTGCAATATTGTATACACTATGTGTGCATGGGTTGCACATTCTTGAAGCCTTTTGTAATTCGATTCCCAAAAAGACAAAAAGAACTAAAACAAAATATACAGTTTGCACTTCTACAAGCTTATGTAATTTTCATTGAAGCCATCTACCAGGAGAAAAAAAAAAAAAAGAAAGATGAGAAGGGAAGAAATTACAGAATCATAAAGTAATCATACCGCATTAGGTTGGAGCATGCTAACAACGGGTACTGTCCCAGATAAATTGCTTGAAGCAGGAGCCTCATAATAAGAGTATCTCTCACTCTTCTCCCAGTTTGCAACAAGCGAGCGCGTCCTTCCTAGAATAACGGTTGATTGAATGAGTAAAGCTTCGTTAGATTCTTATAAGTATCACCTGTGATGCAGATTGGACATACCTCCTTTTTGTCCTTCCGTGGAACACACATCTCTGTTTCCCTTATGCACACGAGTTTCATCTTAGGTGAAAACAATTAGCTAATGTCAGTAGTAAATCAATACATCCAAAGCTACAACCACCTAAAATTAAATAGATGAGTATTATGTAAACTTCGTACAACAAGACAGACTATCTATCACATTTGAGGAATTGTATATATTTTGGATGTAATAGCAGAAAATCTTGGAGTTTAGTCCTGAGACTGAGACCATCAACACAATTAGCATGCAAATTCAGCCTAGATTTCCTTTCTTTTAGGGCCAGCATCATAATTTCCACAAAAGCATTTCGAAATATGTGGATTTCATAAATCATTTTACGGGTTTATTTAACCCTTTTGGTCCAAGAAACTATGGTCACCATGCTATTTGATTCTTTTCTACATTGCCCAGGCTCCATTCCCTTTCCTTTATGTCATTCAAGTATAGACCTTTCTTCTAAGCAATTGTTTTGCCAAAGGTTAACTTAAAAGGGTTTAAACCCCCCTAAATGGAAAGCGCTCCCCATTAGAGCTTGTACAACACTATTCTAGAATGACAATCATGATTCTCCAAATAGAAGACCTTCATCACAATATCTTAAGTCAATTCTCTCCTATAGAAGTACAAGTTTGCATGCCTAAGATAAACGTTGGATAGCCACGTGCAGAGCAAATAATTGCTGAAAGCATCTTAATAAGCCCACCCTAAGGTAAGGGCTCTCTTATTCCAACTTTCCCAAAACCTTAGTAGCACGGATGAGACAGCGACGGGTTCACTGCCCCTGTGGGGATGGAGCAACAAGAATCATATTGTTTTTCAATATCGAGAGTTGCATGTTTATGTAGCAAGGGTCTTGTATGAAAGAAGATAACAGCAAAAACAGAATATTGAAAGAAAATAGAAGAAAAGATAAGAAAACAAAGCAGAGAAGAAAATAGAAAAGAAAAGGAGAGAGAGAGAGAGAGAGAGAGAGAGAAAGCAATGCTCTTATAGTATTTTCAAATTTTTATACATTCTTTAGAAAATAATTTTCCTTTTATACCAAACGCGCATTTATAAGCTTCATAACCCTAAAGCCATGAAAAAGGTACATAAAACGCATCCTACCCTATATGATAACAAATGAAGCCACAATTATATCCTGACATCACTAAAAACTACTTATCAATCAACAAATTTGATTGAGAGTGTCATGTGAACTAGGTTGCACTAATTGCAGTCTAGGAAGTATAAAATATAGAAAAGATCAAATAAGAAGGTGAAACAAGGAACAAAGGCATTCTAATTACAGAAGAAACATAACAAATATTTAATGACACAAAAATCCAAGCTTGATCATCTGTTTGTAGGACAAGCTAAAAATTTTACATGCAAGGATGCAACTTGTCCAAATACTGACATTACAACATCAAAACTATTCTTCTTTCACCAGAAGTTGGGGGATTGATTGAACTAGTAAATGAGCAATTATGCATCAAAAAAGCATTAAACCAACCAAAGAGAGGTCATGTTAATACAGGTCTTCAGATAAATCCACTCCAATCACCTTCTTCTTAGGAATCGTCAACCAGAAGCTTATTAGTCTTGTAATTCTTCACCTCTACAAAGAAGACCCCCATCATGCAGCTGGTCTCTTATGTTACATTGACTCTTTTAAATTTGTGTAGTACCCATGTTGCACACTCAACACTTGAGTATGTAACAGTATGGGATATATGTCTGACATGCTTAGTTGGACATGCACCCACTAGTAAGCCTAAGTAGTTGAGTTTACTATATTACTATCCATAAGACTCATATTTTATGCAGAATAATCATTCGGATATCAAATTTGTTGATACTATTGGAAAGGCTAGATGGAAAAAATGGAAGTTGATGACAAATATTGAGAGAGCATCTTATGTGAAATAGATACAATTTTGAAGATTATTTGTTGGTTTTTGATGATTTCAGATCTGCATGCAGGGGTTTGCTTTTTATTTAGACAATTTTCTTGTTTTCTTTTCTTTATTTCCTCTTTTCTAGTCATATAAGGGTTGTGGTCCTCAACATGTTCTCTAATACAATTTCTTTTGTTGTTGATAACAAAAAAAAAAGGTCTCATTTTACACATAAAATACTCTAATATTAGTTTGTAAACATCATTTTAGTCAAAAAATAGAATAAGTTTTCAAGAAATATAAAATCTAGTTGTGTCCTATTGTCTTTGGGCATGAGATCGAATGAATCAGAATGTAGATGCATAACCTCACCAGACACACCACCTGAGTCCATGTAACATAGTCGGTCTCAATTAACTTCATATTCAAGCTATAGTCAATGGGATTAGTGCTAAACCTTCTCCTCAACAACAAAAACCACTCTTAACCATACAATATCCATGTCTGCATGGGGACGCTTAATTATAACTGGTGGTCAGACCATAGAACAAATGGGTGCTACTGAACTTGAGACCCCAGATAAGAAGTGGCATAACTGTAGGCATTACTTTTGTCCCTTTCATTAAGAAACAGATAATAACCACATGGAAGTCATGACAAGAATAGAAACATAACATAACAGGTGAAAATAATAGAATATCCATAAACTGATATGTAGAAATATCTTTTAATAACCAAAAGAAATTTCTAGTAAAGAGCATATATTAGACATTTTTCTATGTTCAATAGAAAAGCATAACCATAGCTAATCCACTAGCCTAAAATTGAGAAAACTTTCTGAATAGAAAAAACAATAGAAGACAGTTGGGAAACACAAGCACACAATATTAGCAGAAAAGCAGCCAAAATGAATTTTAATTAACATGGTAAAATCTAGACTACTGAGAAATGCATACATACAGCTATCATTCTGGAAACTGGCAAGTGGCTCTGGCATTAGATTCATTCCAACTCTCCCAGAAACAATACGCCTGTCGACCTTTGCATTCATCTCCCCTTCAGGAATTCCTGCATCTGAGCTTTTTACTGCAGGAAAAACATTCCTATTTGCCACTCCACTCAACTCAGTGGTTTTGAAACCATCCGTTTCAGAATGATCACTAGCAATTGGCCTATCCAAGTCATCCCTAATGTTTGACAACTTAAGAAAATCAGATGTTTTTGACTGCATGGACAATGGCATCATTCTGCCAGCGACACCTTCTTTTCTGGATTCAGCTGCTTGCTCAAACCTCCCATTATTCCGAGGGACAACTACAGGTATCACATCAGACCCATTGAAAAACGAAGGATTGGCTGTCAGATGGACTTTTCCAGTGCCCCTTTTCAGAGTTGCTGCACCAGGAACTGAGATTGAACTAATTGGCGTTGTCTTTGGACCAGTATTTGAAATTACCCTTTGAGGAGTACCAGGTACACTTCCTGTGGCTTCATCAAGAAAATAGGCCGAGATTAAACATGTGATGCAGAGTATAAGAAGCTCAAGGAAGAATAAATTTAAAGAAGCGGCAATATTGGGAAATTGGCATGGTTTCAAAGAGAAACCGATAAGAACTATCCATAACCATGTTTATAGTATTATTAGAATCTTATTTTATAATTATTTTATGTTTTTAGGATTTTTAGGCAAGGGATATTTTGGTATTTTTATGTTTGCTGACTAGGAATGGTAACAGGCCGAGGTGGGGCCGGGATCACACTCCCCGTCCCCAATCCCCGACGGTAGAAATGTCCCCGTCCCCGGTCCCAATCCCCGACGAGGAGCCTATCACCGCCCCCGCCCCCGCCCCCGTCCCCGTCCCCGTCCCCTAACGGGGATTGGGTTTTCCCAACCCCGAAAATTCCCCGGCCAAAATAAAATAAATAAAATAAAATAGAAGATCTGAGCATATACTAGATTTAACATTATCATCAAATCCCAGATCTGAGCCTATACCATACGGATATATTCAACACACCCAGGTATATTCAACACACCCATACAGATCTATTCGACACACCCAACCAGATATATTCAAATACCAGATATATTTAACACACCCATACAAATTTGAGCATATACCAGAACTTCAACACAGATTTGAGCATATATCAGATCTGAACATATCAACTTTATCATCATCGTCATCAACAACAACACACTAATGATGGAGGGACGCGATCGGTAGTGATAGAGAGAGAGAGAGAGAGAGAGAGATCGGAAACCCTAACACTCTCTCTTGTCGAAGACAGGACAGCGAAGGAGGAGGGAGATCGGCGGTGATGGGAGGAGGGAGGTCGTCGCTGACGCCGTGAGTGGCAGCTGCGCAGAGAGAGAGAGAGAGGGAGAGAGAGAGGCTGAGAGATTAATGAATGAGAGTGAAAGGCAGACAAACATATATTATATATGTGGGGAATATTCGGGGAATTATTCGATGATAATTCGGGGCCGGGACGGGGCCGGGACAAGGGAACCTATCCCCGTCCCCGGCCCAAAAACTGTTGGGGATTTAATTTTTAATACTATCCCCGGCCCTACGGGGATAATTTTCGGGGAAAACCCGCTCAAATCGAGGTCGGGGGATCTGGTCCCCGTCAGGCCGAGTTCAAATTGCCATCTCTATTGTTGACATGGGTTGTCTTGCAAATCAAGTTATTTAATTAGTTTTTGTTTTTATTTTATTAGTCTTAGATTAGTTTTGAAAACCAAAGATATTATAGTAGTTTCCTTTTTTGGTTCTAGTTGGTTTAGAAAATCTCCTAATTCTATATAAAGCCATGTAATGCTTATAATTTAAGAGAGTTGATATTTTAGAGAATTTTAGAGCTTTTAAAGCTTCTTTATAAATTGTGCAGTGCAATCAAACCCCAAGTGTGATGCCTAAGGAATTCTATGAGTGATTCCTAGATTTTTCTTCTTCTTCTTCTCCTTCTTTCCCTCTTTTATTTTCTGCACTTTTGATAGCCAAAAACACTGTTCACGAATCAACTGTTCACAGCCTCATAACAACCCCTAAAACAGTATTAAATCAGCCCCAAAAGACCACTGTTGTGGCTGTCCATAATCGTCCTACATCAATTTGGTATAAGAGCTTAAGATTTCGCAACTATGTTCTTACAAAGTGAGAACCTATGTGCCACAATATGTTATACCCCATAACAAAGAAGTTCCAGATTTTGAAGGAAGAGATAATCCTATGGTTTTCTCTAATTGGCTTGTTTCAATTGAGAAATATTTTGATTGCTATGATTAGACGGATGATCATAGAGCGAGATTTGCCAAAATGAAACTTGTAGGTTTGGCACAACTTTGGTGATATCGTGTTGAAGAAGATATAAGAAGACTGGAATCGCCACCAATAAACACATAAGCATCAAAAGAAGTATATACTTCAAACAATCTTGTTGAGTCATGTGAGCAACTTGTTAATTCAAGATGTGGCAACACTTTCTTTGAAGAATATATGCAAAGACTTGAGGCACTTGACACTCGAAATCGAGTTCTTGAAGAATCATGTCAAAGACTTGCTAGATTTAAACCTGCATTAAGCCCTATTATTAGGCAAGAAGTGCCACATTAGTCAAGATATAGCATGGAGTACACACAATAAGTCGTGCCAAAGCTGAGAGCTAGAGTCAAAGATCAAAAGTTTGTGCAATTGCAGCTACAAGTGAAAGAGAACAATCAAAACCTGCACAAGGTGAAAGATGAACGGATTTTGAAGGATAACGAGGCTCTTACTGATGATTCAAAAGTACCCAAAGAAGATCAAGTTATTACTCAAGTAAAGGCTAGAGTCCAAAACGAGAAACTGGGTGCTATGGAAGTTGTAGGAACTGAAGAATCAAAGCAACCAGCAGCTAATGCTGAGCAAAATATGCCTTTAAAGCATGATGTTGATCCTATATTAGAGTCACAATTGCCTAACCCACCAGCACATAATGCAAATTCGAGTGAGTATAACATGTCAAAAACAATGATAGGTGTTGATTTCATTCAAAAGGATGTCAAAATTGAATTGCATGATAACATTTTTATGGAAGAAAAGGCTGAGAATATGGAATCCATGATTGTTGATACAAGCAAGAGCATTCAAATTGATTGCAAGCAGTACATCGCAAAGCCAAAAGAGAATAGAATGGATGGGCAGAATTCTGCAACTCTACATTTGGATCAATTTAAGGGTCTGTTTTCTACTTCAACTGATTTTGTCATTCCAAAAAAATTCAACTTTAGAGCGTCAAATATCTTGTTGCTTCCATTGCTATCTCCAATGAAGAACAAACGATATTGCCAACTTGTAAGATTTTAATGTGAAGCCATGGATGCAATTTCAAAACTTATTGATTCTTGTACTTGAAGATCTTAAAACTCAAGGTCGAGTTTTTTTCCAACCAAGAGAGAATGATACAGGGTATAAGAAGCTCAAGGAAGAGTAAATTCAAAGTAGCGGCAATATTGGGAAATTGGCATGGTTTCAAAGAGACACCGATAAGAACTACACATAATCATATTTATAGTATTATTAGAGCCTTATTTTATAATTATTTTATGTTTTTCAGATTTTTAGACGAGGGCTATTTTGGTATTTTTTATGTTTGCTGAAATGGGTCGTCTTATGGGTCAAATTATTTAATTAGTCTTTGTTTTTGTTCTTATTTAGTCTTAGATTAGTTTTGAAAGTCAAAAATATTATAATTGTTTTCTTTTTTAGTTCTAATTAGTTTAGGAAGTCTCCTAGTTCTATATAAAGTCATATAATACTTATAATTTAAAAGAGTTGATATTTTAGAGAATTTTATAACTTTTAAAGCTTCTTTATGGATTGTGTGATGCAATCAAACCCTAGGTGTGATTAGGAGATTCTAGGAGTGATTCCTAGATCTTTCTTCTCCTCCTCCTTTTCCTCTTTTATTTTCTACATTTTTAACATCCCAAAACACTGTTCACGAATCCACTATTCACAGCCTCATAACAACCCCTAAAACAGTGTTAAAACAGCCCCAAATGCCCACTGTTGTGGTTGTCCCTAATCGTCCTAAATCAATATGTCATAATCTAAACATGGAGAAAAGTTGACAAAAATAAATTAAATAAAATTATTATGAAATAAGGAGAAAATGAAAAGAAAACACAACATAAAATCAACAAACCACAAATAAAGTAAGGAAAGTTGGCTTGTAATAGCTTTAGCAATGGCCCTATGGCTAATTGGCAACATGATTTGTTTAGCTGATCCAAATAGTTCCATATCCCTTGGACAAGAATTGTCAATTTGGGTTGAGCCATTGAATACAGAAAAACACAAAGGAAAACAACAATGGAGTGAAAACAAACATACATGCAAAAGATTTCGACTCCTTCTCCTTGGTGATAGGATCTGAGTTTTGCGAGACTGAAAGCCTTCCCAAAGATTTTGTTTCCTTGGATACAGGATCTGAATTTTGTGATATGGCTAGCCTGCCTGAACATACCTTTGCATTGTTTTCAGTCAATATTGGCACATTCCCACTTGAATCAGATTTTGGTTCAGGATGACCTTTCAATCGAGTTACATTCCCAATTGCATATGGTTCAATACGCTGCAAAGGGTAAAATGCCATAAAGCATACATCAGTTCAAATTTCAGAATAGAACTGAGAGGATTTTGCTAAGTATACAAATTAAGTCATACCGATAAGTCTACAACCCATACTCCAACACAACTTTGATTATAGGAGCAGCCAAGAAGCTTTCCCTCGTGAATATTAAGATCTGACAATCTAGACCATCCCACATCCACAGCATCATGACATCTTATTGGTTCCCAAGAGACAACCTATCAAATTGCTTAAGGAATTAGACTAAAAATTGATATACAGATAAGAAGATTTATTAATCGTAGTCTAGCGTCTCTCCATGCACAGTTAAAAACAAGAAGAGGTTACCTTTAGACTTTCGTGCAAACCACAAAGTAGGGTTCTCCCATCAGGATTAAAGGCCATACAGCGTACACCGGTGGTCTGGAGTACGAAACAAAGAACTTGAAATAAACATTATGTGCAAAAGCAAAGTTGAAGAAGAAATACTATGATAATTTCCCTCAATATATGCAAAGCCAGCAGTAATTACACCATTCGACAGTCATTCACCTCAGGACCAGCTGACCCTATAAGCTCAAAAGTCTCTAGATCCCAGAATTTAACAGTTCTATCGGCCGAACCTGTGAAAAAAGATCAAGGTGGAATCACGATAATAACAGTAGCATGAACACCAATGATTGAAATGATATAGAAAAGTAACAGACAAAGACAGATAATGCAACAAGGGATTTAACTGCTAGCAATACCCCCAAGACATAATTTAAAACCTATGTTACCTAGAACGTGGATCGTTCTGGCACGTGGAACGGGAACGGGAATGGAAATGGAAATGTGGTACACCACACACTCTAAAATATGGTACAATAGGGGTAGACTTGTATATATTATACTTAAGAATTTAAGGTACTTAGTAATTTTCTTTTAACTATTAGGTGTCAAATAAAATGTACTTTCCTTTTTCTTTTTCTTTTTTTCATTTTTGAAGTTTTTGTCTTTGTCAAAACTTAACTCATCTTAGATTTTAGTTTATTATATTTGATTTTTTTTCCTCCTAAGTAACATTTAAGAAAATATATTGGAAAAAAAAAAACTTTTGAGATCATTTCAGATCACTAACTCGTTTGGGAACAAGCTTTTTTAGTAACTTTTTGGCTTTTTGACTAAAATATGGTATAAAAAAAAAAACTAGCATATTTGGGATGACTTTTTGATTTTTTATGAAAAGATGTGCAAAAAGTAGATGGAAAATAGAATCTTTGACTTTTAGGTATAGGTTGTTGGTTTTTTGATTTTTTTAGTGACTTTTTGACTTTTTGGTTAAAATCACCACTTGCCAAACGAGGTCTAAATTTACTGTTTTGGAACGAAAGTGTACCATTCGGAACGTGAGTACCAATACATAATTCGCTTGGGTATTATTGTTTTCTGATAACACAATTCAAAACACAAAAACAAAGCTTCCATAAAAACAGAAGAATGACAAGACTTTACAAATATTATCCAATATAGCCTGAACCTCGATCAACTAAGACCAAAAATGCAGCTTAATCAACTGGATACTTTCCTAGCCTTCTGAACAATAGATAAGTAAGAGTTATCAAATTTTAACAGAACAAAACAATAGAAAATTTCCAACTGATGTTTGTCCTTCAGGATTTCCTGCTTTATACATCTTAAAATTTCCAATTTGTATATTCTAAATAAACATGTTTCATAAATCTAAAATGTCAAATTCTACTTTGCCATGTGAAAGTATCTAACTACTGAAATGAATGAGAAAGGATCTGCAGACAGTGGACAACGCTTGATAAAAGCTACTACAGAAACTTTCTTGTACGTAAGTTTTTCCTAATGTAATTAGCTCTTACTCTCTTATGATTCTTTTTGAAAAATTCTACTCACCTATGCTTCTTGCTCTCATCTCAAAATGTTCTCACAAGAATTCTTGTTACCTTTTCTGTTCTTTTACTTTTGTTGTGGTCATGTATTTAGCTTACTTTAGGTGTAAGTAAGCTTACTTTTCTGAGGTTTGGGGAGGGTTGTACGTCATTTTACAAAGCATAGATGCATATCAGAATACTCCTTCAAAAAGTACAATAAAATCTAATGGCCCTTCTCAGGGAAAATTTTTTATGTGGCACATGGGGAAAAAATGATAATTTGATCAAGAGGCATAAGTATGTTTTAAATCAGTGTTACATGTGCAAGGAGGCAGAAAAATCAGTCGATCATCTACCCATCGATTCTGAATTGACCAAGGAATTGAGTTTCTGATTGTTGAATTGCTTCAAGGAAGCTTTGCATGCTTGGATGTTCCCAAATTTGGTACTTGATTTGATAGTCAGGTGGAAAGAAGGGTAGGTTGGCAGAAGGAAAGGCAAGGTTCAAAGAATAGGTCCTCTTTACCTTTTAGAATATGCAGGAACCAATATATAGGTTGAGGTGTAAATTTTAAATATATTGCATAGTTGTGCTACCTAAAATGCCGATCATTTTGATATGAGGAACGGGAATGGGAATGTGATATGCCACATGCTTTAAAATGTGGTACGATAGGAGTAGACTTCTTAATTTGACATCCAATATATTATAGTGGATTTTTCTTCAAATTAATTGTTTAACAACACAATTCTATGAGCATTATGATATATTGTTTTACATTTTGTCAATCCAAAACTCCACTCTATTAGATTTTAGTTTATTATATTTGATTTTTTTCTCTATTAAAGAGAACCTATGATGAAAAACTTAGAAATAATGGCATTGTTTGGGAACCAAGTTTAGAGGCTATTTTAACCTCTTAAGAAAAAAATCCAAAAAAGCCTTACTGTTGCTCAACCCCAACCACGTGATGCACAGCTGTCATCCAGATAGTGCAAAATGATGCTTTTGCCCTTTTAATGTTTGAGAAACCCACAGCAGCAGCAGTGCCACGTCAGCAGGATGTTTTATTGGTTGGAAAGGAGCTGTACATTTGTAAAGGGGCATTTTGGTCATTTACTATCCCAACGTCTTTTCAAACACATTTTCCAATGCACCAATCCAACAAAAAATTCAACTCATCTTCCCAAACACAAAAACTAAAATAGCCTCTAAAATAACCAAATAGCCTAAAAAGTAGCCACTTCCCAAACGAAGCCAATATGGGATCGTTTTGGATCATGAGATTCATCCTTTTGGAATGAAAGTGTACCACACTTCAGAAAGTACGTTCCAAAATGTAAATCACCATGGGGGTAGCATTTTCGGGTAACACTGGTCGGGCCTCTGAAGAGTTTCAGGATTCTATTGATAGCAAAGATTTACCAGTCACACACACCCACAGGATGCCTTCTAAGGAAGTAGTTTAATTATTTAAAAACAAATATATAAAAAGACAAGTCTACTATGAAGTCCAAATCACATAAACCAATCAAGGAACATTTGATCTTGTTAACATTGGATCGACATGAAAAAAAAAAAAATCAAATTTGATTAAGGATTACCATCTTTATATCAAACATTACTTATCAAAAACCACTATAGCAAACATTTTACCAACCTGTTGCCAGCAGAAACTCATGGGGATGAAAATCTATGCATTGAATCTGGCCTTCATGATACTTGAAATCATGCAACAACTTCCCAGCAGTCAGATCCCACAGCTGTCACATAAACGATTTTATTGCAAGCAAAGAAATCTCCAGATTAGCCAAAAAAAAAGAGTGTAGGTCTGTATGTGCCCTCTTGCACAGAAACTGACATGGTTAAACCTATTTACTAGATATGGCTCTCAAGACAATTGAAATCGTGCAAAACCCCTATACCTAATCATAATTAACTGGTGTTTAAATAGTGTTTTAACTGAAACAACTCTATGGTAACAATTCCCACATTAACCAAAAGTATTTCTCTGTGTAATGTGCAACTGAGGGAGTCTGACCGACAAAGGCACCAACAATGCATGGTATAACACAATATACACGGCCTACACCCCAACAAAAATTTAAATAAAAAATAAAAATATGCTGTGACTAGGTATCCAAATGCAGAGCATGCCTTCTAGCTCCATTAGTATCTATACCAATCTGGAAAGTTGTGTGCTCTAGGATTTCTTCAGACAAGGTTTAAAAAATTAAAAAATAATAAGAAGAACTACATGAGTACCATTCCCAAATATTTACAAAAAATAAGTTAAACTATATGGGAAAAGGAGAAGTCAATGCCAACGTTTTCACAATACATCTAGGTGTTACTATACAAACACATGTTCCATTGTTGTAAATTCCACCGTAAATGTAATGAACAAGAAAAGCAACTCTTACCTTCACGCTATGGTCCTCTCCACCAGATACGACCCAACGGCCATCTGGTGTAAATCTAATAGCGTTGACCCCTCTAGTGTGGCCCTTGTAAGTGTGAATACACCCTTTTCGTCTGATATCCCAGATCTTCAGGTTTGTGTCCAGAGAACCAGAGGCAAAGAACTCCCCAAAGGGATGGAAATCCAAGGATATGCAATTGGACCGGTGACCGGTTAGGGTGCGAACAACTACAGGAGAAAACAAATTTCCAATTAAGAGTTTTGCAAATCAACTTGACAACATACAACAAAATAAAATCTACATATATGATGGAATGTAACACATAAAGCATACTCTTTGCCTCCTCTAAATCCCAAAGCTTGATTGTACCACTTGCAGCTCCTGCAGCTACCAACACTTCAGCAGAATCGAAGCTAACAGAGTCAATTCCACTAGAATGACCGGACAAACTCTGCATAAGTAACCGCCAGTAACATGTGAAATGAAAAAGACAATTGGTCATTCAGAGGGAAAGAGACAGACACAGAAGGCAAAAGGAAATTTTGTTGATCAACGTGAACCTCGTAACTTTTTAAGAAATTCATAACTGATCGAACTTTTTTTTTTCCTCAAACGGGAACAACCGGTCATACTTTGAAAAATACTTAACTATTTTTCTTTGTAATTCAAATTATAAACATGGTCTAAACAGCAGTTTGATCATATAGCCCTTGATAAAGCATAACGGCAAAAAAGAATTCATGTAGCCGACCCCACTTCATTGGGACACAAGGCTTAGTTTAGGTTGGTTTGGTTTGTTTGGTAGTATAAGAACACAAGTTGTGGTACCAACAAAAGGATTGATGAGAAGAAATACAAATATATGTTGGATGAATAAGGGAGCTAGCCCTAAAGACTAAGCTTTCTCTTCAATAAGAGAGCACAACATAGTTGGGTTTTCATCTCAAGGGATTTCACAAAATTTTGGGTGCATAAATCTCTTTGTGGTTTTCGAAAAAATGTACGAGACTTGTCTAGAGAGTCTCCAATCATATCCCAAGAGTACATTAAACTATACCGTCTCATCACAGGAATAAATCACAAATCAATGGATTTGATTAAACTAGATATTGTTCCGCCACTCCATACAATCAATTGGATCTATATTTATCCAAGTAGAATTTATCCAAGTCTACTAGCTAACTGGAGCATTTGACACTTAACTGTTTTCTGTAGCCAAGACACAAAAAATGTGCCACAAAAGATCCGACTTAGATATCTCCAATATTTTATCAAGCAGCCATATGAATAATACATGCATTGTATTGAAAAATACATATTCAGTAGAAATCAATATTAAAAATAAGAGTGTAGTGTGCTTGTGAGGTGCTTGATGGTGTACACATCACATCACCATTTGTTCAATGCTTGGGGGTTTTATTATTCTAGACGACCTGTAGACCACCAACCATGGCTCTATATATACATACATCAAGGGATTTCAGCCCCACACATTCAAACATTGATCATATATCCAAACCATCAGATGAAATCAGTCATACAAGCCAGTTATGATCAACCAACAGAGGAAAGTGCACTTTGTTTGATAAGTAACAGATAAAGATGTATGTACGCATATTGTGCACACAAGGTGTGATTCTGAAAAGAGCCAAAAAAAACTAAAAGAAAGCAAAGTACGAAATAAGCAAGTTATTTAATGGATGACAAATGAGAAAATAACAGAGAAACTCACCAGTATGGCATTGGGTTTGCCAATGGCCCATAGATTCACCTTGTGATCTTCTCCTCCAGTGACGAGAACCCTTGATGACTTCCTCCCAATTTTGAGGCAATTTACACTGGAAGCATGAGCCACAAATTCCTCTATGGGGTGGACACATATGGGTCAAGGCAAAGTTTTGTTTAACCAAAATTCTATGTGTCCCTATAGAATCTTTATTAGACAAATTAAAAAGAAAGCATGATAATAGTTAAATTGAAGAAGAAAATGAAAGCTCCATAAGTAATATAATTTCATATATGATTCACACAATAAAAAGAGATCTGCTCAAAACTCAATTGAAATTGTATGTAGAATCAAAGTTGGTTGGGTTGGGTTGGGTTGGGTTGGGTTGTGTTGGGGGAGGAGTAACACACATACTCTGAATTCAAAAATGGATTGCATTATCGTTGTTATTTTTTCAGAATCAAAACAAATACATAGAGAGAGAGAGAGAGAGAGAGAGAGAGAAAGCCGAATTCAAAAGAAGCAAAATAAGAAATTCAAGAAAATAGACAAGGATACGCAGCTTATAAGCACGTTTGGTGGTCGTCATGAAGAACAAGTCTTGTGTTGTGGGAGGATTCGAAATGGTGACAAAACCCTAGTAGCACTATCTGATTCTGCTACTTCTTCAGCTTCAAATCTCGGTTAAATTTATACATTTAATCTAGATTAGTTGAACCCTTGAAGAATTTGAGACCCTCCAACGCCAGATCTCGAAAACCCTTAACATTTTGCCTCCCCTTGTTTGTTCATTTCACTGGGCCCCAGAAAGAAACATTACTATTACTAATGCTAATACTAATACTAATAATAATATTTATGAATGCATGATAATGGGTTATGGGTTGTGGAAATTTTTTTGAAATTAAAGCGAAAAGCAAAAAGAGAAGAGTGATTTAAAATAATCAGATCAGAGAGAATGCGGGTGGAGGGAGGGGGCAATTGATGTTACCTGACTTGTTACCGACATTTCCTTCCTTTCCTTGGGACTATTTTGGTGACTCTTCTTCTTCCTCTTCTTCTTCTTCTTCTTCGTTCCAAGTGCTGGGGGACTTTGGTATATACACTATACGTGCCTGTATTTATTTTTATTTTTTTTATTTACAAAAAGGAAAATAGAGAGAGAGAGAGAGAGAAAGAGAGAAGAAGAAGATCAAAATGCGGTGTTGTCCGTGAAGTGGGAGTAATGGCTGCTTTGTTTGCTTGGTTGATTCCAATAACACATTTCGTGTCTTTCTCGCACAATCACTGCAAATTTCCCAAAATCAAAACCAATATTGGCCGAGAGAAAGAGAAAGAGAAAAGAGGGGACAAAAAGGGTGGAAGAGGGTCGCTTTCATGAGGTCTCTCCTCTCTGCTAAGTGATGGTTAAGTTTAAACTCGATAGAGTTAACAATAAAACAAAACTGTAATATACCGTGTATGTATGTGTATGCTTTGCTAGTATTACTGATGAATGGATAAATTACGTTTTCTAAGGTAATTTTTTTCATTATTTATTATTGAAAATATTTGCACAAACATCAAATCAAAATAAGATCTTTCATAAAAGTTAAATGATGAAGCGTATACTTTAATCACAATTTTGAAACTCAACTAAGGTTTTTCACTTCTTTTTTTTTTCATGTTTTCATTTTAATAACTCTAGTCAAAATCAAATACTGCCATAATAAATATGTCCCACCACCACACCCACTCCAAACGCAAACATCCGCCTTCCTCCCAACCCATTCGTCCCACCCGACCCAACTATGCACCCTTTTTAGTGTAGGGTTGCGCAACCATCAAATTAACCTATTTAATCCACTCAATTCGATTTAATCCTATTTTGATTGGGTTGTTTCGTTATAATGGGTGAACATATGCAAGTCCAACAATTTTAAAATAATTATATTTTGATTAAGTAATGCATGGGTACGAAATAATATTTTCGTATAATCCTGTTGATCAAATTTGCGTTTCCTCCAAACGTTGTCGCTTTATTCCTTGAAAACACAAATGTGAGCTAACCAGTGGGTGTGTGTCGGATACCTCTCCGATGCCTAAGTCAGCAAAATAGACAAATAGACAAAAGTTCTGTGTATTCGAGAATTAAAGTTATGATACCTGTACATAGGTCCTGCTATGAGTTTTTATAGATTTCGCCTGGCATAATCCTAGTAGGACTCTTACTCCTCAATGTAGAGTCCTCTTAAGAATTACACCTCTAAGAGATAATGCTTATCCCTTAACACCATTCTCACTGCATTAACCAAGTGAAATGGTCTTATCTCGATAGTATGACAAAACGACTGGGCTAACACATCCTGAAGCAGCAGATTTCACCGAGCTTTCCTTAGCTCGGTCCTACCTCGCTTTACTTAGCACGGTTCCACCCCGCTACAACACGGCTCCCTGTACCTCGGTTCAGAATACTCAAGCCGAGCTAACCTCAGTCATTCATGACCAGGCTAACAAGGCCTAGTGGCGAAGCCCATTCACCTCGGCCCATTATTTGACTCACCATAAATCTAGTTCCAGCTCGGCCCAAGCTTCACACATTTTACCCTTTCAATTGCCCCTTAATTCCATCTGCAGCACATGATTTAGGATTATTCTTCTCCAGCCAAGCTAGAAACATTCAAACAAACCGAGCTCACCTTCTACCGGGCTATCGGTGAATCCGGTCCATAAACGTCATTTCGAGTGCTCTGCTCGTCTGAATCGTTTTCTATTCTCTTGGATACGTGGCAGGCTCTCATTGGCCTAATATAGCTATCATATCCATCTTCGTACTCCATAATTTTTGAACAGTCCCGTCCATTCTATGCTCTATACAAAAACCTTAGTTTCATCTTCTCTCTCTTGCCCTTTGAGTCTCCATTTTCCCATCCATAACACCTGCAAAGCTTGCGTTCTCCTCGCCATCCTTGCGGTTTTGATCTGTGTCCTTCTATCTTCAAACTGTAAGTAGCTCAATCCCTTTTTCTTTTTGTTTGTATAGTCTAGCAACATGTAGCATAGTATTCATATGTTTTTGCACAACATACTCATATGGTTTTCTCACGAATGGGTAAGAACCTTTTGGACAACGATCACACTCACTAGATTCACAAACAATCTGTAATGTGATGTTTTCGATCCAAAATAACACCACAACCGAGATAGACACTTGTTTACCATAGATGCATTAGACCGAACTGGAAACCTTACCCAATAACTGAGCTGAAACTCTTGTTACCATAGATGCCGAGCTGTCTCTTGTGTTACAACCGAACTAAGAACGTGGACATAACCCTATATACTAACCTCTAAACAAGCTAGAAGCCTTGTGTTGGCCCATGTTCTACCGAACTGAGAACTCTCTATCATTCAGAAGAATCGAGCTAAGCCTTCACAATTTTTCTGTAAATTGACTGTTTACGTAGTCCAGTCCAGTCGTCTGGGCATAACACTTATTATTTCCACTTTGCAGACTTCACTAAGTTGGCCAGGCACACCTTTGCACGCTCAACCGAGATACTCGACGTCATCTCAACACCAAACTAGAATTCCAAGCTATTTTATATGTAATTTAAAGTTTTGATGGGTAAATACCGTTTCTTAGTCAACTCTCCCGGGGCTATCGCGGAATTTCGTAAAGACTACAACATTCTTGATGATGTCCACCTTTCTTCAGCCAAGCTGGATACAACCCCCTGGGAAAAGCCGGGCTTCGTTCCCTTCACCGTAATATCCATTGTTGAAGTTGGACTTCGATTTCCTGTTCAGCCACTCCTTTGTGCATTCCTTAGGCAGACAAGACTCTATCTCACTCAGCTCTCTACAAACTCATATAGAATAATAAATGGTATCGCCGAGCTAAACCGCCGGCTTGGCCTCAACCTCGGTTTAGCCGAGTTATTTCATCACTACTCACTTGGCCAGAATGAAGACGGCTGGGTGTATTATTTAAGAATAAGAAGACGTTGAAAGAAAATAATTAAAAACACACCGGACAAAGACGTGTATGACGACAATTTTTTCTGGGTTTTTGGCAATTTTAAAGACCAGGAAGCCCAAATACCGGGCTATGGTATTAACTGGAATAAAGGAACAGCCGGTATGAATACCTCGGCTTAATTTGTCTGTTATTTGCCCTTGCTGTTTATAAGCTTTTTGCCGTGCTAACCGTTGCCTTTTTCCATATGCAGATTTAGACCACCTAAAATCACAATACCAGTATCCCAACCTAGACGCTCTTCGCGTCGCGCTTCAGTACCGCGATCGAGGTTGGGTCGAGCTACTCAATTTTAAACTGACCTACCGATACAGTGAAAGGAGGAAGGTCAGGATAACTAACTTTCTCCTTGAACCATAACCAGAACCAGACCCAAACTTGGCACAGATTAACCTCATACCCTTTACTAAAGAATAGGAAATGGCCAAGCGCCAAGCTGTAAGGACGCTGATCACCAAAACAACGAGTAACGCCGGCGAGGGACAGACCGAGACAACACAAGCTGGCCAAACAAACGAGGCTGTGGTGGCCCTCCCAACAGCCCGTGCCTCGTCATCCCAGCCAAGCAAGCGTGCTCGCACTTCCTCAACCGAGCCGCAACACCTTGTTGACGAAGATAAAACTGTGGTCCCACAAATCACCCCGCCAAGCCCAGAACCCGCGCATTCTAACCGGGCTAGCTCTTCAAAGTGGGCACCAAAACTAACGTACAAAAACCGAGCCATAGTGAACATAGACTCAGTGGTGGCAGATAAAGACCACACACTTGCCTTCAACCTTGCAAAAAGTATGTGTCTGCCACCCGATATGGAACACCACGACCATCTTACCGAGCTCAAGGCCATCCACTCGGCCACGAAATCGATGGTGCTGGTAAGTGCTTTTTTACTTTCTAATTTTGTGTATCTGTTTGCTCGATTTTACTCAAAATTTATGTCCACTCTTTTGCAGGCCATACAGAAGAATCACGTTGCTCATAACCGTGTGCTAGAGCTGCATAAGACAACACGGCTGGTTGTTACAGACGCTAATACCAAAACGGCCGAGCTGAACGAGACCAAGCAAAAGATGGTCGAGCTTGACTCTAAAATAGCCTGACTCACAGGGCTAGTCAACTCGGCTGAAGCAGATAAGCAGAAGGCTTTGGCCGAGTGGAAAGACAAATATCTGCGCGAGCTGGCCAAGCTCTAGAAAAAGAAGGGTGCAGAGATCACCGAGCTGCAGAAGAAGATGAAAGATGCAGAAGACCATGGCTACAATGAAAGAGAAGCCACCTACATTCTGCATTGTGAAGCCTCAAAGGATATATTTTTCAAATGCGGATGGAAGGCGGCTGCCACAAAGCTCAATTTTAGCTAAGAAACCGAGGTCTTCCAGAACTCTCATCCCCACTTCATTCTGAGTTACATGGCGGACTACGCCAATGCTATCCAAGAAAAATTGCTCTAAGTAGGGGAGGAGGATGAGGCATTCCCAGAACCAGAAAATGCCCCAGCTGCTACTAGTGACCACGATCTCCAAACTGCTCAGTCAGCTCGGGTAGATCCACTGGTGCCCATTACGGTTGAAGATATGGCAGTGACCGACCTACCTGCCAACACGGGCTACCGAATGGTGAAGCTCGGGTTGACTTGGATGCTGATTTGGATGACCTATTTGCTTGATCATGTATTTTCTTCTTTTAATGCTAACTTTTTGAAAGAATTTGTAACCGGGCTAAAGCCCCCACCTCATGTAATGCAGTTCTGATCCTGAATGAAATCTGCTATTTTTTCATTCTTTTTGCCCGGTTCACATCCTGCTTGTGTTTGTCTCAACTTTAATTGGCATGTCTGGAACTTTTATGGCCGAGATAGACATTTCGGTTTATTAGATTTTTAATTTGTTTTATGTTCAACCTTCTCTAGCCTAGATCCTAATCTTGGCTGGCGAGACATAAATGTTGGTTATTCCTGCCAACTTCATCAGCCCAGATCCTTATCTCGGCTGAAGAGAGCTCAATATTGGTTATTCCGGCCAACATTCTTCAGCCTAGATCCTTATCTCGGCTGAAGAGAGCTCAATGTTGGTTATTCTGGCCAACATTCTTCAGCCTAGATCCTTATCTCGGCTGAAGAGAGCTAACTTGTTTGGTTATTCCTGCCAAACTTTCTTCAGCCCATATCCTTATCTCGACTGAAGAGAGATAAATGTTGGTTATTCCTGCCAACCTCTTCAGCCGAGATCCTTATCTCGACTGAAGAGAGATAAATGTTGGTTATTCCTGCCAACCTTCTTTAGCCCAGATCCTTATCTCGGCTGAAGAGAGATAAATGTTGGTTATTACTGCCAATCTCTTCATCCCAGATCCTTATCTCGACTGAAGATAGCTCAATATTGGTTATTCTGGCCAACATTCTTCAGCCTAGATCATTATCTCAGCTGAAGAGAGCCAATCTTGTTTGTTTATTCCTGCCAAACTTTCTTCAGCCCAGATCCTTATCTCGACTGAAGAGAGCTAACTTGTTTGGTTATTCCTGCCAAACTTTCTGATTGCCCCTTGCTGGCAATGACTGAGAACAACTTTTACAATAGAAAGACTTATGCTGGAAAAGTAAAGTACTTTGTTTTATTTGAAAAATGGAAAAAATTACAAATATTCTAAAGGAAAGCTAAAAATAAAATAACTTGAGATTGACAATGTTCCATGGCCAGGGAATAACCTTGATGTCTCCATCTTCCAAGTGATATGCCCATTTTCCCACTAAACCAACCACTTTGTATGGTCCTTCCCAGTTAGATCCCAATTTACCATCTCCAGGTACCAAAGTGTTGCCCATTACTTTGCGTAATACCCAATCTCCAATCTTGAATTGCTGTGGATGCACTGTTTTGTTATATTTTCTGGATAACTCCTGCTGGTACGAAGCAATGTGAACTAGAGCCCTTTCTCTTCTGCAAGGTCGAGTTCCAAGGCTATGGCTTCTCCATTTAAGTTTGGGTCAAAATTTTCACTTCTGATAGTGTGGAGGCCTACATCTAGTGGGATTACTGCCTTCATGCCATAAGCCAGGGAAAAAGGCGTTTCTCCAGTTGACCGCCGAGGTGTGGTACGGTAAGCCCATAAAACATGAAGAAGCTCCTCAGCCCACTTGCCTTTTGCTCTCTCTAGCCTTTTCTTTAAACCATCTAGGACGACTTTGTTTGAACCTTCTGCTTGGCCATTCACTTGAGGATATGCAAGTGTAGAGTTATAGAATTCTATCTTGTATTCCTCGCAAAAACCCCTGAAGATTTTGCCGTCAAACTGAGTGCCATTGTCAGATATTAGAGCCTTAGGTATGCCGAATCGAGTTATGATATTATGCCAGACGAACTTTTTCACATCTTTCTCCTTTATTGATGCGAGTGCTTCTGCCTTCACCCACTTTGTGAAGTAGTCTGTTGCTGCAAGAAAGAACTTTCTGTTGTCGGGTGCTGTTGGAAATGGTCCTACTATGTCCAAGCCCCACATTGCGAAGGGCCATGGGCTAGTTAATGATAGAAGCTCTCTGGCTGGCTGGTATAGCTAATGTGCGAACTTCTGACATTTCTCGCACCTTTTGACATACTTCTCAGAATCTGCCTGCATATATGGCCACCAATATCCTTGTGAGATCGCCCTATAAGCCAATGATCTTCCTCCTTGGTGGCTTTCGCATACGCCTTCATGTATCTCGAACAAGAATGCTTCGACCTTGCTAGAATGGACATATTTCAAGTAAGGTCCTGTGAAGGATTTTTTGTATAACGCCAATGATGGAGAGAGCCAAAATTGCTTGACTTTGCTCTTATTTTGTTGGCCTCTTTCTTCTCTTCAGGTAAGATGCCGTCTTTTAGGAACACTATGATGAGATCCATCTATAAAAGGCCTAGTTCGGCACAACATACCTCAACTACTTCGGATTCTTCAATGCTTGGTCTGGGTAGGAAGTCGATCAATAATGGATGTGGGATAGATATATCTGTCATTGAAGCAAAACCTGCTAGTTCGTCTGCTCTACTATTTTTTTTTCGGCCGATTTGCTCTATCCGCACTACTTCGAACTTCATGATCTCCTTTCTGACTAACTCCTGGTACTTAGCCATCCTCTCATCTTTCGCCTCGTAGTCACCTGAAATCTGGTTTACTACCAGCTGGGAGTCACTGTAAACCATTAGTTCGGTGACCTTCATGAAAAGTGCTGTTTTTAGGCCTGCTAAAAGTGCTTCATACTCCGTATCATTGTTTGATGCTGGGAAGTCAAAGTTGACTGCTTGTTCCACTATTAGGCCATCTGGTGAAATGAGGACTATGCCAAATCCTACACCGTGCCTATTGGATACTCCATCCACAAAGAGCTTCCACATCTCTCCGACGAATAGTTTCCAGCAAGTAGAGGGGTCGGATGATGTATTGGGGCCATGCGTGTTGTTGATGCTTTCTTCCAAGTCCATGCCTACTGTTGGAGTTTGCTTTTCACTATCTGACTGCCCCAAGTTTATACTTGTTGATGAGTCTTTGTTGGGAATAGCATGGTCTGTCCCTTCCTTGTTATCTTCAATCCTGTAAGGCTTGCAATGTGGTTGGGCATCCTATATTGGGGGGTGCGCAGTTCCAGCGGCACTTTCCCCCATTTCTTTGGTTGTATCGGTCAAGTCAACTGGGCAGTTGTGATGGCTTCCTGGTGTGAATTCAGCCACAAAGTCTGCCAAAGCTTGGGCTTTTATTGCGATTTTGGGTTAAACTTGATATCAAACTGTCCCTGCTCTACTACCCATTTCAAGATTTGTCCAAAAAAGTCTGCCCTCTCAAACAAAGCCTTTAATGGGAAAGCTATTAGGACGATTATGGTGTGGGCATGGAAATAGTGCGACAACTTCCATGAGGCCATTATCAAAGCTAAGGCTAACTTTTCCAATGGTAGGTACCTTGTTTTCGCGTCCAGCAAGGTTTTGCTAACATAAAAGATAGGCAGGTGTTAGATTCCTTCCGCTCTGACTAACACTGTGCTGATTGCATGCTGTGAAACCGCCAAGTATAAAAAGAGCTCTTCTCCTGGCACTGGGGTTACTAATAATGGAGAAGAGTTCGTATAGTCCTTCAGGCTCTCTAAGGCGCGGTCACATTCTTCATTCTACTCAAATTTGGCTTTCAAGGCTTGGAAGAATGGTCGATGTAGAGAAGTGGTTTTGGAAATACTTTTCAGATCCTGGAAGACACTAGTGATCCTCAGCTAGTCACCTGAAAAGATACAAACACTCCAATCGGGGGTGCCGGAATTAGCACTCCGATGGACAAGTCAGTTCTTGTACTCAAAATTGCTTGTCTTCTAAGTTAAGCAAAAAGTGATTGTTACATACCTACTAAATCTGTTATTCCTGTATTTATACTTGTTTCTTTTGGGCCTTGGGGCCAGGGCCTACTTTTTAATCATTGTCCTTTTTCTTATTCGGCCCATATATTATATTCGGCCCCCTATTCTCGCAGGATACAGCCGATTAATATAGTGTGCGCCTTCTGACTTTGCCATTATTCGACTCCCACAATTGCCCGCTGAACTCCCCATTGACGGTAGTTAATCGGCATGTTTGGTTTTGAATTTGAAAAGTCAAAATAGGTCATACGTCAGAATTCGAAGAGTCTCCCACATACCCCAATATAGATGTCAGAATGCGCGCACCTTTTCGGTCATCATTATACTTTCCCGCCTCGTTCGTGCATCTCTCGCATTTATTACGATTTGAAACTTCAGTCTTTTCGAATGCATAATTCGTCAAGTATTCGAGACTCTTCGACCGCCAGCGGGTATCCCTTCTCTGACTCGCATTTTCTGCAATTCTTTTACGTCTATCCTTGCCCCGTTTACTCCTCGTAAGTCTTCTTCTCTCTTCTTTGCAATCCTATTTTCTGTTTGTCATTTTGATTTCGGCGGAACCTTGAATCCCCGCGAAAATGGCTAAACACTTGAAGGACCTCCTTTCTGAGGGTCGTATTTCCGGATTTCGGCGACACTTTTCCATTCCCGACGATGTCCACTTATCTCTTGTAACAAACAGTACTCTTGATATGGAGAGGGAGGATCAAAATACGATCGTCTTCCCTCTCTTATCCATAGCGGAGGGCGGAGTTCGTTTTCCTCTATATCCATTGCTTAGGGTTGTCCTTCGCTATTGGAGTCTGATTCCTTCTCAACCCAATGTAAATTTCTTTCAAATCATCATGGGGGTGATAGAGTTGAACTGACACCTTAGGATCAACCTTGGCATTCCGGCAATTCGGCACTGCTATGCTTTGGCCAAATCTTCCGGTCGGCTGGGGCGATACTTTCTCAGGGCCAAGGACACTGGCCATCACTTGATAACCATGCTTGCCAGTTCTGGTAAGAGAGTTGACGACATAATGGTCAATGTCCGAGGTAATTGGGAGTTCGGTGAAGGCGAAGACTGCCTAGACCCTATTCCCAGACGGAAGGGTGATCCAGGTTGCCATGTAACGCCTCGTGTTTGTTGATCTGCCTTTTATTCGGCTTTTTTCCTTTAATCACCCCTTGTTCTTTGCAAGTAACATATTGAAGAAGATTCTTCCCTCAACCGACGATGCAGTCCTTGAGGAAATTAAGTCTGCACTCAGATACTTCGGCCGTCCAAACGTATAAAAGCAAGGGAGAGCTGCTCACATACTCCTTCGATACGAACCTACTTATACTACATTCTCGGCCGCGGACAGCATTCCAATTCCATCCGGCGATCAACACCTTTCGGCTCTTCTCTTTCCTAGCTTCAAGAGCCTTAGGCAAATTGGCCTCGAAGATTCGAATTCAGGGGAAGACACAGAGCCGGTGGTAGAGGTAGTTGCCGAACCAACCAGAGAGATAGCTGAGGAGGCCGAAGAGGTCGACGAGGCGATGCGCTCGGTGTTCGAGGCTGCCGAACTTAACCAGCCTTCACCGTCCACTTCGGGTCGGGCAGAGTTTTCTTTTGGAGATATTTTTGCAAATTTGGGAGACCTGTCCGGCGATTTTTTTGAAGGTATGGCTGGGGAAAGCCTTACGCAAATGGCACGAAAAAAAAATGCCGAGCGAATGGCTGCTCGAAAGAAGGTTGAGGCCGCCCATTCTGAGCCCACCTTGATTAAAACTTTTGTACCTGTTATTGAAGAGATGGCTCAGGTTGCTGCTGCCAAAGCGGGGAAAGAGGTTGAACAACAGGTCATTGACGAACGGCTGATTCCGAAGGAGCGGGGCAAAAAGCGTAGTGCCGATGGAGAGGCTAGGTCGAAGATTAGCCCTGCTTCCAAATGGCCTCATTTAGAAGAGTCGGACGTGGTTGCTCCTTTTATTGTTCGGCCAAAGATCAAAGATACACCGATCTCTTCTGACGATTCAGCCATTGAGGATCCAGCCGTGGCGTTAAGCCTGGCGGCTTCAATTTCCTTGCCGGCTGACAACACAGCCTTTCGCGCCGTGCGGATGTTATGGCCGTAGCCCTATTTGCGCAGTCGGCGCTCCTAGTAAGTGACAATCTCAAATTCTCTTGAATTTGTTTTCATTAAGGTATCTGACGATCCCAACTTGTTTTGCAGACGGTTGGCAGGATCACGAACCTAGGTCACCGTCTGCATGATGCCCTTGGCAGGATTGATCGTTTGCAAACGGAGGCGGACGGTCAAAAGAGTAGGGCCGAGTTTGAAGTAATGAGAGCCACAATGGAGAGTGCGTGAGCTGAAGCAGAGGAGGAGAGGGCTCGCTCAGCTGAACAGCTCCGCGCTGACGTTGAGAGTAGGGCAAATGCGAGTGAAGAATCGCTAAAGTTAGCCAATGAGGCGCTTGCCGAGGTGGAGGTTCAGTTAGAGGAGCTCAAGGTGGCCAAGGAAAAAGCCGATTTTGAGGCTTCTACGGCATTTGAGGCAGGAAAAAGCGCCGCTTTCACGGAATATGTAGATGAAGTCCCCAAATTCAAGAATCGGGAGTTCAAACATGGGTGGCTCAAAGCCCTTGCTGCCGTTAGAGTTACATTGGCCTTGCCAATTCCCTACGAGCAAGTGGACGTTGAGCCACTTGAATTTGACCCCGAGGATTGATCTGGGAGACATTTCAATTTTATTAAGTATTTTTAATTCCGATGTAATTTTTTGTTCGGTAGACTTTTGTTGGTTCAGGGTAGTTTTCATATATAAATGGGTTACTATTTGCACTTAATTTATTAATGAAAATTTCCTTGTTATTTCACTACCACTTGTACACAGTTTGTGAAGTTATGTTAATGAAGAATGTTTTGCCTTTCACTACTTTGGATAAAATCATTGCTGTGTTTGAGCTTTCAGAGATTGAATATCTTATGACAATATTGATTTATCATTCATATGCCGAGTATTGTGGACATTCAAGCCGAATAGGTTGGTGAAATTGCCCTGGCCCCAGGTGGTTTATGATCGTTTGGATGCCGGATGAGACGACCTTAAAAATTTTGAAAAATCGATTCATGAGCCGTCTGAGGCACTTGAGCCGAATATATTGATGAATCTTAAGAATTTTGAATAATCGATTCATGAGCCGGCTGGGGAAGTTAAGTCGAATAGATTGATGAATCTGTCTTTGCCCCAGTTGGTTCATGATCATTCTGACGCCGGATAAGATGACCTTAAGAATTTTGAAGAATCGATTCATGAGTCGGCTAGGGCAGTTGAGCCAAATAGATTGATGAATATGCCCTTGCCCCAGTTGGTTCATGATCATTCCGACGCCGGATTAGAAGACCTTAAGAATTTTGAAGAATCGATTCATGGGCCGGCTGGGGCAGTTGAGCCGAATAGATTGATGAATCTGCCCTTGCCCTAGGCGGTGCATGATCATTCGAGCGCCGGACGATTGAGGTTTTCTCAATTAATGAGATTGCCTCGAGGGCACTGCCTCTGTAAAGGATAAATGAACAAAGGTACAATCTTTATGAGCTTAGTAAATAGCTGACTCCAGCTCTTTAAGGAAGATTTATCGTGTGAATGTCGAACAGACTCTTCTTTAACAGCAGAGGGGAAGCGAGGACGCTAGCTGAGCTGGGTGGAGACATGAATCGAGGTGGTGAACCTTCGCACACGGGAAGTAGGAGTTCTAGGGATCGAGAGAGGCGTCAGTCTCCTCGACGTTGAAGCAGGTCACCCAGGCGGAACAAGCAGTTGCCGGGCAGATCTCTGCAACCCCGAGTCGAGAGGGGATCTCATGCGAATCCGTGCCCATTAAGCTTTGCGGTATTTGTGGGGAATAGACCCATGACAGAGGCGGACTCGATCGTTCGAGACCCAAATGTAGCGGTCGAGTTTGCTCGACAAATTTTTCCTCCTGAGGTTCAGCAGTCAATGGTAGGTCAACAGGACTATGACGTATTTCGCGAAGGCATTCACGGGGCGGTGAAGGGGCTTTACACTGCCTATGAAATTGGCATGTGGCTGCGCGCTGCCTGTCGAGAATTGGAGAAGAAGGAGGAACGTATTCGAAGTTTGGAGGCTCGCGCGGAGGCAGCTGAGCGTGAGTTAAGGAAGACCAGGGCGGCTCAGGCACTACCCGCCGGGCAGGGAAACCCAATTGTGGAGGAAAGGGTTACCAGTCGGCTCATCAGTACCGCGCTCGCCGATTGTGAGACGGCGAGTATGTTTACAAAGGAGTCTACGAAGGGGAGGGCCTATGAAAAAGGTTTTCATGAAGGCCGAAAAGTTGAAATCGAAAAGACCAAGGAGAAGCTTGCCGAAGAGGTTTGCCGATGTGAGAATCATGGATTTAGGCACGGTTGGATCAAGACATCTCAAGCCGCGGAAGCTCTTCGAGCGTCGGGCATTGATTCAGCATCACCACTCTACCACAGTAAACATTTTCCGTTTTCCGCTTTTGAAGTCGAGAAAAGTAAGGATGAGGGTGACGCCGTATAAGAATACGCATTGTAAGGTTGAATCGCAATAAAAATTATGTAATTTATTGTTGGACTAAATAAAAGCGTTCTATTATAAATATTTCGTCGTAGTTCGTATTCGGCATATACGTGTTTCATTTTATTAGATGGATGTTTAAATGAATGTACAAACATTGATCGTATAGTGATACGCCGGCTTATAGGCGGGGTCAGCCCAATCGTGATGGCTGTTTATTCTTGAATGTGGCCACTGTAATTTCAAGAGGCCAAAAGCCAGTACGTGGACTGGCTGTGGCAAATTCCAGTCGGCACGGGGTCTAAATGCTTGGCCGGTTGGGTTGATAACACTGTCCTTGTCCCAGTCAGTGTATGTGTTCCAAAAAGCCGTTTGGGTACCTAGGCCGTGGTGAATGTCAATCGACGTTCATCTCTTGGGGTTTTGGCGTTAATGAAATTGCCTCGGGGTCACTGCCAGCATTTAAAAATAAATGGAATGGACTCTTCGTGCCAGTGACCTCATTAATATAACGTCATTTGTTGCGTGGGGTTATATAATATTGTGGATGTAAAACAGAGTTTCTTTAATCAGCCAAACTCGAACTTTGGCCGGAGAATTCTCCGGTGTGGGAGGTAGGACGTTAAAAAAGAAACAGGAGGCGCGTCAGCCTCCAAGTCGTCAAAGTAGATCGCCTCAAAAGGAAACACAACGACCGTTGCCCTTAACCTTCCTTGTCTTGGATCTTGGCCTTGACATTGTCGATGGTGTCAGAGGGAGGTCCAGAGATACGCTAATTCGGGCACGGTTAGATCAAGGCATTTTGAGCCGCGGAGGCTTTCCAAACAACGTGCATTGATTCGGGGCCTCCGTTGTATCAACGTGATTAATTCCCCTTTTCGCCTTAGAAGTTAAAGATAGATATTGTAATGTTCGAACGCGGATTGCGTCTATGTAACAATTGTTTGATCAAATAAAAAGTTTTATTTCAAACATTTGCGTCTTACTCTGGATTTTTTATATGCTTAGCTAAGCACCTTATTTCAGATGTTGGCATGTTTTGTTTCGTTTTGTTCGTACCGAAGGGTGCTTCGAATTCGGAGGTACGATCTGTCCTAGGGTGTTACGCGTCAGAGGCACTGCGAATTCGGAGTCTTAATCGGCCCAAAGACATCTTGCGCTGATGGGGCTCCGTAACCGGCGTTTTGATGCGGAGACTTTAATCAGCCCTAAGGTGTCATGCACCAAAAGGGGGGCTCTGAATCCGGAGACTTAGTTTGGCTAATCGTGATATCCACGAAGGGCGCTCCGAATCCAGAGTCTTAGTCAGCCCTATGATGTCATAAACCAAAGAGGGCTCCGAATCCGGAGACTTAGTTTGGCCAATTGTGATATCTACGAAGGGCGCTCCGAATCCGAAGTCTTAGTCGGCCCTAAAGTGTTATACACCAAAGGGGGCTCCGAATCCGGAGATTTTAATCGGCCCTAAGGTGTCATGCACCAAAAGGGGGCTCCGAATCCGGAGACTTAGTTTGGCCAATCGTGGTATCCACGAAGGGCGCTCCAAATCCGGAGTCTTAGTCGGTCCTAAGGTGTTATGCACCAAAGGGGGCTCCGAATCCGAAGACTTAGTTTGGCCAATCGTGATATCCACGAAGGGCGCTCCGAATCCGGAGTCTTAGTCGGCCCTAAGGTGTCATGCACCAAAGGGGGCTTCGAATTCGGAGACTTAGTTTGGCCAATCGTGATATCCACGAAGGGCGCTCCGAATCCGGAGTCTTAGGCTGCCCTAAGGTGTCATGTACCAAAGGGGGCTCCGAATCCGGAGACTTAGTTTGGCCAATCGTGATATCCACGAAGGGCACTCCGAATCCGGAGTCTTAGTCTGCCCTAAGGTGTCATGCACCAAAGGGGGCTCCGAATCTGGAGACTTTAACCGACCCTAAGGTGTCATGCACCAAAAGGGGGCTCCAAATCCGGAGACTCAGTTTGGCTAATCGTGATATCCACGAAGGGCGCTCTGAATCCGGAGTCTTAGTCGGCCCTAAGGTGTCATGCACCAAAGGGGGCTCCGAATCCGAAGACTTAGTTTGGCTAATCGTGATATCCACGAAGGGCGCTTTGAATCCGGAGTCTTATTCGGCCCTAAGGTGTCATGCACCAAAGGGAGCTCCGAATCCGGAGACTTAGTTTGGCCAATCGTGATATCCACGAAGGGCGCTCCGAATCCGTAGTCTTATTCGGCCCTAAGGTGTCATGCACCAAAGGGGGCTCTAAATCAGGAGACTTTAATCGGCCCTAAGGTGTCATGCACCAAAAGGGGGCTCCGAATCCGGAGACTTAGTTTGGCCAATCGTGATATCTATGAAGGGCGCTCCAAATCCGGAGTCTTAGTCGGCCCTAAGGTGTCATGCACCAAAGAAGGCTCCGAATCCGAAGACTTTAATCGGCCCTAAGGTGTCATGCACCAAAAGGGGGCTTTAAATCGGCGATATGACGAGCGCTACAATGGGAGTTGGGAAATGAATTTAAGCGACGAAAAAAAATGGTTTGCATTGCAGAAGTGAAATGTATACAAGTATCAAAGCCCACAGGTCGAGTCAGTGATAAGGTTTTCATAAAATCTCTGCTTGTGCCGATTGTGGGGAGCCACAGATTTCTTCAATGCCGTGGGCTGTCGGAAAGCGTACAAGCTAATGATAAGTGCTTGGAACGGCCTTCATAATATGTAACCAGGTTCGCCCCATGATGACATTATATGGCAAAGGGAGCATTACGACCAGGAATTCTACTTTGACCGTTCTGGAGCCCACTCGAACAGGTAGTGTGATCTTTCCTAACGGGTACTCAGGGTTCGTGTTAAAGCCGAACAATGGGTGAGGAGCCGGAGACAGATCTGACTTGTTGAAGCCGAGTTTGATGAAAGTCTTATGATACATAACCTCTGAAGTACTCCCTAGGTCTATGAGAATGCGTTTAATGGTGAACCAATTTACGCATAATCTGATGACCAACGGATCGATGTGGGAGGCTGTTGCGCCGCTAAGATCGGAGTCATTAAAAGTGATTGTCGGAGCTTCTCTGGGCCATTCGGTCGAAATATGTTACTTTTGGGGGATTGGATGCGATTGGATTGCGTGCACGGTTGGGACTGTAACAACCCTCGTCACTGTTTACCGATTAACCACTGATTACTGCTAAACTGAGACTGATTATGATTGGTAACTGAATTGATTAAAGTACTGAACTGACTGACTGAAATCTGGAACTGAATTGATTAAGTATATCTGTTTAATTGTATGTCTATCTGTTGACTGTTTGATTATCTGTTCATGCCTTTGTGTTTAAATTGCGAATTGAAGGCCTTATCGGCGGCCAAACCAGAAATTGATTGATGTTCTGTGTTAATTAGATTTTATATGATTTTATGGTATATTTTATCTAAAATGTGATTGGTATGATTAAATTAGATTGAATTGAGTTAAATTGCAATAGTTGGCTTAATTACCATAATGCCATGTTAGTGGACAATGCTAGGACTTATTGAATCACATGTACAACACTTGGCCAACACTTTTCCTCAACCATTTCTTGAGTTCTCACCGAAAAATAGAGAGAGAGAGAGAGTTAAGAGAGAATTTGGCTTCATCTTGTGAATTGTTTGGGGACTTGAAGAAATTGAAGAAGAAATTGCATATTTGAGCTTCCCTTCCTTGAATTGGAGACTTAAGGTAGAAATTCATCTTCTCATTCTTGTGTTTAAATTGTTTCTTGCATGGTTTAGACCAAAATTGAAGACTAGAGCCAACTTATGGCTCAAATTGTTGTGTTGAAGCTTAATTGTTGCATGCATGTATATATATTGAAGTTTTGAGGTTGTAGTTCATAATTCCTCACATGTATGTCCATGTTTTAAGAGTAGTCCATGGTTTCATCATGTTTTAGAAAGAATTGGCTCAATTGAGCTAGCATTTGAAGCTTTGAAGTGTTTAAATTCATGCATGTTGCATGTTCTTCATATTCTTGAAAATTGGTTTGAAATTGAGTTGTTTGAAACACCATTGGGCTTTGATTTTACAATTGAGCTTTGGAATCATGTTAAACTATGAGTTTTGGGATGTTTTCTGGAAAATTGACCCAAGAGGATCGAAATTTATGTTTTAAAACTTGGTTTTGAGCTTGAGGTTCAAATCTGAAATTTCTAGAATTTGGACTCACGCTCGAGCGGGGTGACTAGCGCTCAAGCATGAAATTCATGCTCTCAGTACTTTGCATTGTTTTGAAGTCCGCTCGAGCGGGACATTGTGTCTCATGCTCGAGCGGGTGTCGAGCACCCAATCAAGTGTGAATTTCACCTATCCAGCACTTTTGACTGTTTTGCAGAACGCTCGAGCGGGTAAGTCTACGCTCGAGCGGAAACCTTTGTCTGCATGTCCGCTCAAGCGGAGTAATCTACCCTCGAGCGTGACCCCTGTTTTCTGAAAATTCTGAAAATACTTTTAAAATGCATCTTTGCATCCTCATCCCATCCTAGGCATTCTTAGGCCTAGTTTAAGACATCTTAATGAGGATATAGATGTAGAACCACACCGAGGCACATTAGAGATTAAGTTATTATCTTTCCCAACTGTGTAGCTTAGTGTGTGTTCAATCTGTAACTGTGTAGGGTTGGCGATTGGGGACGCGCTCTAGCTTTGCAGTAGCCCAGAACTCTGTGAGTAACAACTGTGTAAAGATATGTTCAAAATGATTATCTTCTGAACAATTGAACTGTACTGCTTTCTGAACTGTTACTGTTAATTGCATGAATGTATGTCCTCTCTTCTGAACTGTATTGTGGCATCCTTAGCAACTACTGTTACTGACTGTTACTGTTACAAAGATCTCTGTCGGTTCCCTTGTTGGAACCACTACTGTTACTGATTGATGGCCATCATTGACTGTTCGGTCTTTCAAGACCTACTGTTTACTGTACTGTTATGCTAATGGATATACCACATATGACTGTATTGACTGAACGACTGAAATACTGCTTTAATGAACTGTTTTCATTACTGTAAGGACATTCATTCTTAACCTCTTCATGTATTGTGTTATTCACTGGGCTTTTAGCTCACTGCTCATATATATATATGTAGATGTACAGGCACCAGACCGTGGTTAGAAGCGTCAAGGTAAACTCCAGTTTTGTCAAGCCAACCACTGTGCCTCACTGCGAGGTTCCGAGCCTGTCAAGTTATGGCTTAGGGGTGTTTTAATTTCCCCGTCTGTCTCTGCATCTGTTTTGTATAACTGTATAGACTGTTACCGTACTGTTTAATAGGGATTAGGTCCCTGAACTGAATGATTGTATATATGTACATACTGTTTGTCACTGACTGCATATATGTATGAAAAAGTCTTTTTGGCATACAGACTGTCACAGCTCATTGGACATTGTTTATTTACTGTATTGGCTTCCGCCAACCCCTGTACTTTATATTACTGTATTACTGCTAAGCAGGCCTTCAGTAATCTTGGATTACTGGCCGGTTACGGTGCTAAATCCATAAGGACGGGTTTGGGTCGTGACAGGGGCGCTGGCAGGCTGTAGATTATATGGATCATGCCAAGTGGGGGTGAGTCCTGCCTCAAGGCTAGTGCCTTGATTGGCTTACCGTTTCTCACGTACTGCTGCAGTCGGCCGTCTTGCACCAGTTCTTCCAAGTGATCCTTTAATGCGTAAAAATTCTCAGTCTCGTAGCCGTGATCTTTGTGATACTCGCACCACCTATCCCTTCTTCGCGTGTCGGGAGGTCCCACCATCTTCGACGGCCATTTGAAGAATGGAAGGTGTTGGACCTTGGTCATTATTGCAGTGATTGGTTCGGACAATTCTGTGTACTTCTTGTCGGCACGCCTCAAGCGCCTGCTGTCGACTTGTAGTTGTTCATTCGTCTGGTGGGAGCATTGATCGCTTGATCGACGAGAGTCCCGCCTTTTGTCTCTTTTAGCACGTTGCCGTGGCTCAGGCTCGGAGGTGGCGCGGAACTTATTGGTTGAGCAATTTTTGGAAGTGTTGTTTTGTTGGACGTTTGTCCGGCTTTAATTCTCAAGGCATCGTCTTCGACTTTGCAATACTCTTCAACTTTATTCATCAACGTCCAGACTATTTTAGGGGGTCTTCTGGTCAGGGAACTGCGAAGAGTGCTATCAGGGTGTAGTCCCATTTTGAAGGCGGTGATGGCCATGGAGTCGTTGCAAGCATCATCAACGAGATTGAAGCACTCCCAATAACGCGCTGAGTACACTCTGAGCCTTTCTCCTGACTGGATCTGCATAGCCTAGAGAGAGTCGGCCTGTTTCGGTTGTACCTTGGTGGTGATGAACCTAGCCCTGAAGGATTTCTGTAATTGATGGAAGCTTTTAATCGAAGCCGGCTCCAGCTTGTAATACCACCTGACAGCTAATGGTCCCAGGCTGCTGGGGAATATTCGGCACATGAGGGCCTCGTTGTCTGTATGCAATGTCATGGCCTGCTTATAGTGACGGATATGATCAATGGGGTCTAATTTTTCGTCGTAGAGAGTGAATGACGGAGCTTTGAACTTCTTGGGCAAGGCCGCCCTTGCAATCCGTTGGACAAAGGGATCATGCTGGTTGTCTTCGTCTGAACTGCTTCTTCTGCGCTTGTTCCTTGTACGAAGACTCTTTTCGAAGGAGCTGGAAATCTCGGATCGTCCCCTCTTGTTGAGCTCCGTGGACAGTGAGTTAGAGTCGCTATCGGTATCCCTTGGTCGGGCTCGAGGTCGTTGTCCACCTGCCTTCGGAGGATATTCGGGATCTTGGCGCACGGCTTCTCTGGATTTTGCCACTTCCAGGGCCAAGTATTGACGGAGACGTTCATTTTCAGCGATCATGTTCTCCAGTCTTTGTTCATTATACTTTGCTTGTTTCATAATCGCTTGCATTGTCTCTTGCGCTGAAGTCGTTGGCGAATCGAAGTTCAAGACGCGTCTTGCAGTGATGGTTTCCTTTCCGAGCATATTTGCTGGAGTGAGGTCATCTCTCTATGTGGTCTTGTCGGTGGCTATCGGAGGATCTTCAGTCACGCCTGCCATGGATGTATTTGAGTATTCCTACAGACAGCGTCAGTTGTGGAGAAGTGGTTTTGGAAATACTCTTCAGATCTTGGGAGACGCTAGTGATCCTCAGCTAGTCACCTGAAAAGACACAAATGCTCCGGTCGAGGGTGCCGGAATTAGCACTCCAACGGATAAGTCAGTTCTTGTACTCAAAATAGCTTGTCTTCTAAGTTAAGCAAAAAGTGATTGTTACATACCTACTAAATCTGTTATTGCTGTATTTATACCTGTTTCTTTTGGGCCTCGGGGCCAGGGTCTACTTTTTAATCATTGTCCTTTCTCTTATTCGGCCCATATATTATATTCGGCCCCCTATTCTCGCAGGATACAGCCGATTAATATCAGCCTTCTATAGTGTGCGCCTTCTGACTTTGCCATTATTCGGCTTCCACAGTCGACATATGTCTGACGATCGACTTATGAATCGATTGAGTGCGGCTGTTAAGCTAGTGAGATGCTGCACTTCTTTAATTGTGTTGGGCCTCTCAGGATCCTGAATTGCTTTGATCTAAGAGGGGTCTGCTTCTATACCTCGGTTGGTCACCAAGAAACCTAAGAATTTGCATGATCCAACGCCGAATGCACACTTGGATGCATTTAGACGCAACTTGTTCTTTTTCAGAATCTGGAACATTTCACTTAGGTCCTTGAGATGGTCCTTTTCATCATTGCTTTTGACCACCATGTCATCTATGTAAGCCTCTATTGTTCTGCTTAACAATGGTTCAAACATTTTGGTGACCATCCGTTAGAATGTTGCCCCTGCGTTCTTTAGGCCAAAGGGTATGACTTTGTAACAATACAACCCTCTAGGTGTTGTAAATGATGTGACCTCCTAGTCTGGTTCGTACGTAGCGATCTAATGGTAACCTCTGTACGCATCAAGGAAGCTAAGTCGATTGTGTTCTGCCGTCAGGTCTACCAGTTGATCTATTCGTGGGAGGGGAAAACTGTCTTTTGGGCTTGCCTTGTTGACTGTTTTGTAGTCCACACAAACACGCCATTTTTCGTTCTTTTTTGGCACTGCAACGGTATTGGAGATCCACCTAGGATAGTGCACTTCTCTGATGGCTCCTGCCTTTGGTAAGTTTCTCATTTCCTCCATCACTATCTCCGCGTGGTGGAGTGCCGATTTGCGGGTGTGTTGTATAATTGGTCTGGCAGTTGGGTGGACATTGAATTGGTGACATATGAAGTTTGGGTCAATGCCAGGCATGTCGTATGGTGTTCAGACAAACACTTCGATGTTAGAGGTTAAGAATTCCATGACCTCTATTCTCTCAGTGCTAGATAACGACGAGCCGAGCAAAAAGAACTTTTCTAGTTCTTTTCATCTATCCTTACCTCTACCAAGTCTTCCACTGCCTTCTGTTCGGCTGCCTTACCAACATCTGTAAACAGTTCATTGCTCTCTGGCTCTTTCACCATTTGTACAAACCCTTTTGCAGTATGGCTTCCATTTACTGTGACGAAACATTTCTTTGACATGATTTGGTCTTCTAAGACTTCTTCAATCACGCCGGTTTCATTGGGGAATCGTAATGCCTGATGATAGGTTGATGCCACTGAGCGCATGGCATGTAGCCATGTCCTTCCCAAGATTATGTTGTAACTAGAAGGGACTTTCAATACCCAAAATTCCACTTGTTTTGTCATGGTTCCTGCCTTGACTGGGAGGATTATCTTGCCTACTGGCCATTCTGGCATCGAGTTAAATCCGACAGGAGGAGATGTCGCAGGTGCCAAGTCTTTGTTCTCCAATTTCAGCTGTTTGAAGGTCTCGTAGTACATTATCTCGCATGAGCTTCCTTGGTCAATCAGAATCCGCTTGATGTCGAAATTTTTGACGTGCAAAGTCACCACCAGTGCATTATTGTGAGGGCAATGTAGCTTTGCTAGATCCTTATCTGAGAAGGATATGACATTTATAGGTTCTGTTCTGCCCTTTTTGATAGTGGTCTGTTCACTTAATACCTCTCTCAAGTGTTCAGCCTTTTTGATCATCCCCATGAGTTCACATACCCGCTCAGGTTCAATGATTCCATGTATAATGTTGATTACGCCTTGGGATGGACCGTCGACTGGCATCCGTTCGGTTTGTTGAGGTCCTAAGGGGCTGGTTGTGTCCCTCCTTCTATGTACTGGTCCAACTGCCCAGTTGCCACTAACTCCTCCAGATGTTGCCTCAATGGCGTGCAATTTTCAGTGCGATGCCCCTTTTCATCATGGAAGGTGCACCACGATCTCTCGTCATAGCCTTTTTGTGCTTCTTCCAACTTAGCTGGCCACCGGACGAAAGGTTCATTGCGTATCTCACTGAGAATCTGGTAGATAGGTTTATTGAATACTGTGGTAATGGCAGTGAGGACTCTTAAGTTCCTTTTTTCTGGGTCCTCTCTATTGGCTCGCCTGCGGCGCCTATTCCTGCTTGGTTGTTCCACCGTGTTGACTTTCGTTATAGTTTTTTTATCTGGCATCGCTGTTGTGCCAAATTTTGCTTTAGCACGGGCGCCATCTTCCTCTACTTGGATGTGTTGATGCACTCTCTCCATTAGGGCCTCCATCGTGAGAGGTGGTATCATTATTATTGAGTCCCTTAATTTGTTTCCGACTGGTAAACCCCGTTTATATTGTGCAATGGCGAGATTAGTAGGGCAATCCCCAATCTGGTTGAAGGTCTCCCAATAGCGACTGTTGTAAGACCTCAATGTTTCTTTTTCGCCCATGTCAATGGAGAGTAACTGACCGATTTTCACTGGTATTTTGGTGTTCATTCTGAATCTAGTCACGAACGCCTCTGCCAATTGTGCCCATGAGGCGATGCTGCCTTCTGGTAGCCTTTCGAACCAGGTTAAACCAAGGCTGCCAAGGCTGGATAGGAATAGAATACACATTAGGGCCTCGTTTCGGCAGTATACTGCATAACCTGGCAAAAGTGGCTTAAGTGCATGTAGGGATCCGTCTTCCCCTCATAAGAAGTGAATTTGGGCTGGTGGAAACCTGAAGGTAGTGGTGCGTTCTCTATTGTCGGAATGAATGGCGAGCTCTGCAGCTTTACTAATACCTTATCTGCTGGTTCATAAGTAAGGCGCGGCATTGGCATACTTACCTCGACACTCCCATGTGTCCTAGGGGCCAATCGCTGTAGTGTTGAAACTCTACGTAGGTCTCGAGTCCTAGTGTCCTCCTTTCATTGGGCCTTTTCCTCGAGTACTGTCCGTAAGTCCGCTGATCTAGGCAACTCTGTGTGCCTAGATGTCGTTTGGTGCGTGTGCGAGGGGCGATAGTTGCTTCTCTCTGTATATGACCTTTCAGTCCTCGTTCTCCTAAACCTAGAGTGACGAGTCCTGGAAGTCATTGACTGAGTACCGCCTGTTCTAAGGCTCTTACTTTCTGCTGGTGAAGGTGTGGTGTGTCTGTCACGGTCTTCCGAGTGGCGAGGGGGTGTGTTGCATTTGCGCCCCTCTCTAGTCGCCACCCCTTTTCTTTTTATCTGGCGCATCATTGTTTCCACGTCTGCCGCTATCCTCCTAATTAACTCGTCTTGCTCCCTCACGCGATCCTCCAGAACTTGAGGATCTAGTCTCCGTCTCTGTCTGTCAGGACTTTGAGAGTGATGGGGGCTAGTGCCCCGTCTCTTCCTCGCATCTCTCCGGGAGTTCTGTCGCTGGGGTTCTAAATCCGCCATGAGTGGGATAGAAGGTAAACCTTCGTGCCTCTCACCCTCTCCGGGGTTTGCCTATCAATAGCAGATTGCAGCAAGTCTTCATTGTGTGCCATTGCTTTCAACTAGAGAGGAAAACTTGATCAAGAGGTTTTGTTCTTTTTGAAGTTCCCACAGACGGCACCAATTGTACGAGCACGAAATAATGTTCTCGTATAATCCTGTTGATCAAGTTTGCGTTTCCTCTGAACGTCGTCGCTTTACTCCCTGAAAATGCAAATGTGAGATAGCCGGCAGGTGTGTGCCGAATACCTCTCTGATGCCTAAGTCAGCAAAATAGACAAATAGACAAAAGCTCTGTGTATTCGAGAATCAAAGTTGTGATACCTATACATAGGTCCTACTATGAGCTTTTATAGATTTCGCCTAGCACAATCCTAGTAGGACTCTTACTCCTCAATGTAGAGTCCTCCTAGGAATTACACCTCTAAGAGATAATGCTTATCCCTTAACACCCTTCTCACTGCATTAACCGAGTGAAATGTTCTTACCTCGGTAGTATGACAAAACGATTGGGCTAACACATCCTGAAGCGACAGATTTCACCTCGCTTTCCTTAGCTCGATCCTACCTCGCTTTACTTAGCACGGTTCCACCCTGCTACAACACGGCTCCCTGTACCTTGGTTCAGAATACTCAAGCCGAGCTAACCCCAGTCATTCATAACCGGGCTAACAAGGCCCAATGGCGAAGCCCATTCACCTCGGCCCATTATTTGACTCACCATAAATCTGGTTTCAGCTCGCCCCACGCTTCACACATTTTACCCTCTCAAGAAAAAAATAGAAGTATAAAAGTTGGAGGTTTTGGTAAAAATCCTCTTATTGAGTCCTTTTTTAGTGTAAATTATGAGTGCTTCTATTTACACACTAGTTTCAATGCATATCATTAATTGATTAGAGTGATTCTACTTACACCATTCTTTTACCTCCTTACATCCTCTATATAAGATTTTTTTTTTCCAATTTTATTCATGTGTGAAATTACTTAAAGGGACAAAACACTAAAATTAAATATATTTGATTATCTCCTTACATCCCTTGAGCTTGAATCCCTACTTCTCTTTTTCCTTACTCAACTTTTCTTTTCTCTTACACATCTCTTTTGAAAAATTGATAATCATAGTGTTTTGATCATCAAAAAAAGTAATGGATGAAAAAACAGTGGTGAAAACCATCAAAAAAGTGAAATGGTGAGTTTTTTTATTAGTTTGGTAGGTTTTTGTTTCGATTTTCTAGGCTGGTCTATGACTTTTGTTCGGTGTTTCGAAATTAAACAAAATAACATAGTCTGGCATCACAGTGCCCAAAAAAAAAAAATATAAGTCTGGTATCAAATTGCCAAATAAAAGATAAATTTCTGGTAATATAAAGCCGGATTTTTTAAATTTGTTCGGCTACTCATTGCCATGTATTTTTAGTATTTTTTTTTTTTGCTTGGAATGATTATACTTATACTTATTGCAACAACGCAAGTATTGCATTATTAATGGACTCCAGTCATGAATTTATTATAAACGAGGTTTGTTAAGTTTTTTTATGAATACAATTCTTTCTTATTTCTAATTTGTATTGAGTTTTATTAATAATTTGACGTACAAATGTATTTATTATGTTTAGATTTTTAATAGTCGTCAAGCATTAATTAAATGGACTTTTGACGTTGGAAGGAAGACTGGATTTGTCATTATTATAAAGATATCAAATGCAGGAGGTAATGACAAAAAACCAAGACTTACCCTTACTTATGAAAGAAGTGGTTATTATAAAGACAATAGGAAGATCAAGGGGGAACGATTGAGGTTGACAGCTTCTAAAAAGTGTGGATGTTCATTTCTATTAAGGGGGGAAAAATTACCTACAAATGATGAGTGGATGTTGCATGTCTTATGTGGAGTGCACAATCATCTGTCTACTGAACATCTTAAAGGGTACTCATTTGCTAGCAGATCATCTAAGGAGGAAACATCCTTATTAGTTGATATGTCGAAAAGTATAGTGCGTTCAAAAGAGATATTGGTTACATTAAAACAAAGGGATGCCTTTAATGCAACAACAGTGAAGACAATCTACAACACACGTCATTGACATCGAGTAGTACAGAAGACGGGAAGATCACAGATGCAATAACTATTAGGGCAATTGTCGATTCAAAATTATGTTGAGTGGCATCGATGTGATGATAGAGAGATGGTGACTGACTTGTTCTAGGCACACCCAGTTAGTTTGGAGTTGTTACGTGCATTTTCACGTGTGTTGATTGTGGATTACACATGCAAGACTAATAGGTATGGACTCCTTCTCTTAGAGATTGTTGGGGTAACATCAACGGACTTGACTTTTTCAGTTGCTTTTGTTTATCTTGGTCATGAACGGGAGGACAACTATACGTAGTACACTACATAGAAGATGTACAAGCAGATGACAATTGTGGTTTCAGGGATGCAACAACTATTAGGGCAATTGTCGATTCAAAATTATGTTGAGTGGCATCGATGTGATGATAGAGAGATGGTGACTGACTTGTTCTAGGCACACCCAGTTAGTTTGGAGTTGTTATGTGCATTTCCACATGTGTTGATTATGGATTACACATGCAAGACTAATAGGTATGGACTCCCTCTCTTAGAGATTGTTGGGGTAACATCAACGGACTTGACTTTTTCAGTTACTTTTGTTTATCTTGGTCATGAACGGGAGGACAACTATACGTAGTACACTACATAAAAGATGTACAAGCAGATGACAATTGTGGTTTCAGGGTAATAGTTGGATTGATTGGTTTAGGTGAAGATGATTGCCAACAAGTTAGGCGCACCTTGTTGGCTGAGTTGTATTCGAATGTAGTACACTACGTGCAACTATTTGGTTCACAAGAAAATAATTGATGAACTTAACTCTATCTTATCCTACTTTGAACCTAGCCCTAGATTTAATCACTGGATGACTATGCCCGACATGGGCCATTTGATAGCATCATATTATCGAGTCGTTCTTTACCATTTATCTATGCAACAATGCTTGACGTTTTTACCACTTAGATTAATACCGATTACAACACCTGATCGAAGAGATATCTACATAAGATTTGTAAATGGAAACCATTTCGTGCAGGTAACTACCGAGCCTACTTACATCATTACCATGTCTTATTTTGTAATTATATTTATTGGTTTCTTTGTTATAGGTTTCTCTGTAACCAGGTCATCTAGTACCTCCGACAGCAAATAATTGGATTCGTTTTCATCACCCATGTGCTATTGGATGGGAGAAAGCATATACAATCCGTATTTAGCAATTCCGTACTCTTATCAGCCCTGACGTAATAACTACCAAAACAATTGATATAGAAGAATTGTGATAACACGTTTAATTGATGGATGTAACAATGACAGATTTTATGGATGCTTTTATGGATATTCGTACACTTGATTTTGTTATGAAATATTTTATAAAAACTTTTTATGTTTGATTTTATAGATGCATGTTTGATTTATGGATGTTTTTTATTGAACTGGATTAATTCAAATTCGTTAACATTCTATTACTGGACAAGCCCAAATTATTATTTAGAACAAAGTGGCTCTGTAAATGTATGGCAACAGAACGCTAGACAAATATATTTCTTCTAACAACATAACACCGGACAAATGTAATTTGTTTACTATTATGTGACTGAACAGACACTTCACAGTGGGCTCCACTGACTTTGTAGCGAAGCAAATTGAAATTCTCCAATTGTATGGCAACATAATGTTGGCAAAAAATAGTTTGTCTGGTAACACGACACTGAAGTAATTAAAATTCACTAGCATTTTATTATCGAACAGGCCCACCACAAATTATTACCACATCATTTGGGAGGAAGTGGCTCTATAAATGTATAGCTATAAAAGGCTGGACAAAACCATTTATTCCGGCGTTATAGCATCGAATTTTTGTAAATTGTTTCGCATTGTGTGACCTAACAGGCACTTCAATGTGGACTCTACTGGCTTTGTTGGGAAGTGAACAGAAATTATCCAATTGAACAGTAACATAATGTTGGGAAACAAATTTTTTTCAGGTAACATGGAACTAGAGTAATTCAAATTGTTTAGCATTATATTATCGAACAGGCCCAGCATAAATAAAAAAAACATTGTTTAGGATGAAGTGGCTTTGGAAATATATAGCAATTAAATGCTGGAGGGATCTATTATTTCCGACAACTGAACGTCGGAATAATGGAAATTATTTAACAGTATGCCGCCGAACTGGTCCATAGCTGTAGACGTCCCCGAACGTCCTTGGAAAAATCTCGTTTTGTTCATTGGGTTTACTACAGTTCGGACTCAATGTCACGGACCTATATCTAATCTCGCAGAGTGCAATGCAAGACCGATGAATCATCAAATAGTCTAAATCCGGCAAATCGTTTTGAAAAACTGATTTTTAGAAAGAAGTGCCAAACATGGACTGCTTTGCCAGATACAGAGTCGCCACCTAAATATTTTATTTTGGGGAATTTAGAAAACCCTGACTCGTGCCTAAGACCACGTATCCATCATCACCAAAGTTGCCTCGGCTCGAGAACTTGGGTACGATTGGGGAAGGTCACTTAGTGAGCACCCCCGCTCGCCCGATCAAAGATCGGCCTCTACTAACCATGATATCGAGTTTTGAAAACGTTATGTGCTCTTATTCTGGTTATTAGCTTAGAATTACTATGTGATGCACACAACATGCAAGTATAGACTGGATTGCCTAAGTTTGAACAAAGCATTGCATATCCGTTTGTTTTGAAAATGGATTGAAGTTTACTACTCGTAAGTAGGCTAAAACACGGGTTTCGACGAATTATTCCAACTCAAGTAACCCAACCTTCACCCACAGGCATTCAGGCAGGTATATCACATAAGAACATAGCCTCATGGTAAGCATGTTATCATGGCAGTCACTCGCACACATGCAAGGATGCTAAAGCATAAACACTTACCGAGTACTCCGAGCCAAAGAAAGAAGGTAATTAGAAATCATGCATGAATCCTAACTATACTAAGAATGCCTAATGCAACACATGCAAAAATGCAACTACGATAGGCTCGGCTATTCTAAGATGGCATATGAGATACAACAATCGATACATGTATTCAACTTGGAATTGAAATACAATGCAGTTAGCATGATGCGCCGAGCCCGGTGCATGCAAAACAGATGAATGGATGCAAACATACGAGCATAAGGATGCTAATTTAAACGTGCTCTAAAACTAACCATCATAAGCTGGCAAATAAAAGGGAGAAAGACGTGGGGTTGGAAGACATACATCACATACGCACACTTATTACAATATTGCCCTCCTCGGAGGGTCTGAATAAATAATACACAACTGAATGAATAACAAATTACAGCTAATTATTACACAACCCTAATTAATTAACAAATTAACTAAAATAAATAAGCTAGCATGCAAAACATATGAAATGGATTGCCTCAGCTCGGTCTTGAATGATAAGGAATACATGCATGCTCGAGTCGCCTTGCCGGAAAATCCATCGCAATGCCCCAATTTGCCTCTGTTTGCAACTGGTCCCAGAACACTGTACAAAACTCCAAAAGACTGAAACTCCACCATGTTGTAGGGATACTACCGACCAGTTTTTGCTGCTGGCTTTCGATTTGCTGCAACAAAAAGCAAGAAATGGGCATGGCAAAGTATTTTTAACATATGTGTGTACGACCACTCTCCCCGTCATTGCATAAGCTCTAGGGAGTGTAGTCCTCGATCCTCATGCCACTAATCACGCATCTCGATGCATGATGGCCAAGGAATCGAATTGCATGACTTAATGTGAAATGGATGCACAAATGAACACAATAAGGCCTAAACTCCATCATGGGTAATCAAGAGTGTCGGCGACCGGGAATCGAAGCACGTTTCGTCACTTTGAGTACGAAACGTCCCTCGTTTCCCGTGTTTGGACTGAACCCTATTCCAAACACTATGCAACAACTAGAATGGCATGGCATGCAAACACAATGCAACAACTAGCATGCAATCCTAAACGAAATGCAACTAAGACATGCAAACATGCAAGGAATCACATGCAAAGGTGCAACTAGCATACGCAATGCTATGAACTACAAATGGCATACTCAATGCACATGACGCTATATGGCATACACAATGCACATATGGCGATGGACATACACAAAGGCATAATCAAGGCATACACAATGCGACGACGATTAAGCATGTGACAACATGAACATGGCATACACAATGCAAGATGGACTTAAACTAAAATGAATGGGCCTCAGCCACACTCAAATCAGTGGCCAAACATGATGAAATTAGGCAACAAAACACATGCAAATATGCATAAATGCAGGGGACCAAACCTAAGGCACCAAATGCAACTCTACCAAAGCATGGCAAGGGATGAAATATGGCATACAATCACACATTTTCCAGCTCTGAAATGACATGCAAGATGGTCCCGAATCATGTAAACACCTCACACAATGCATGCTAGATGGCTCGGACACCGAAACTAGTGAAGTGCATTACACTAGAGGTACACAAAGCAATGCTCAAATGACCCAACCAGGCCCAAACAGTCCCTATGCAGGTCCAAGACAGTGAAAAAATGGTCTAAAATGATGGCTCGAAATGCATAGAAATGAAGCTCATGCAATGGTCCATAAATGAGGTATTCATGCACAACTCTTAAACACGTTTAAAGAATAGAAAACATGGGAATATGGCACAAGTATTGGCTCTGAAATGACATGCTCAATGGCCCCAAAACATGAAAACACCTCAGTATAAGCATGCAATAGGCTTCAAAACTCAAGGCTAGGCAAGGGTATTACACTACAACCATGCATAGCAAGGCAGTCCAAAACATGCACAAAATCAGTTGAAGGCATGGCCAAAAAGCGCTAGAATCAAAGACTAAAATAGCATGCAATACAAGCTAGTGAAGAGGGTTTACACTACAAGTATATGAAGCATTCAAGAGGTCACTAAACTAGCAAAATTTAGAGGTATGACATGCCAAAAAAAGCCCAAAAACTCATTGAAACATGGTCAATGCACGCAAGAATTACATGCTCCTTTGATAGGTTATGAAGAGGGTTATTCTACACATGCAAGATAGACACCCAATATGGAAAAACAAGCTCTGGACAGAGCCTATGCAGGTCCTAAAACTCACCTAGAATGGACTGAAACATGGCTTGGAAGCATGCAAATAAGGGCTCCTTTGTTAGGCCAAATATGCTAGAAATCAAAACAAGGAGAGAGAGGGTCACCCCTCTCTGATTTTGACTCTCAAAAACACATAATAACCGCTGAAAATCCACTGGATTTCAATGGTCAAAAGGGAAAACAAAGCACAAAACAAAGGCCTTAATGCATGGCTCAAAACAAGGTGAAATGAAGCATGCAAGGGGGTAGATGACCCCCAACAGGAAAATGATCTTAAACAAACATGTTAAGGACCTCAAAATAAGACTTTTTTCAGTTTACACCAAAGCTGAAAAATGCTTTCAAGTATGGCTAAAAGATGGAGCAAAATAAAGTTCAAAAAAGGGAATAGGGTGTTACCCTTGTAGCTCAGCAACTCCAGCAGCTTATGGACCCAAAATGCAGCTCCTTAGGACCTCTCAAGACCCTCCAAGAAGCTTAGGTTGGTGTTGGAAGTGTTAGGCTAAGAGGTAGTGTGTAAAGGGGCAAGAACTTAGCACTTTTAAACACAAAATATAGAGACAAGGGGGAGATGTATATATGTATGCTTCAGCCAAATTTTCTAACCCTTGCAAAGGAAGAGGAGGCCTTCCTTTATAGACAAGAGGGACTAAAGCTTCTCCAAGAAGCTTCAAACGAAGGTGGAAGATCCTCCATACACATGTATGGAAGATCCTCTATACACGTGTATGGAGGATCCAGTCTGTGCCTCCCAGCTGGCACAGCTGGAATCAACTCACTGAGACAAGACTGGAGGAGGTAGGCCGACCAGTTCAAAAGGTCCAAGCTCAAGAAAAGTGGTCGGCAGACCTAAATAGTGGTCTCCCAATTGAATGCATGCTAGTGGTGTGGTGGGAGACTAGCAATTGTGGCCCAAAAGTGAGGGAGACCAATTACCTGTCAAAGAAACCGGTCGGCAGGGAAAAAGTGGTTTCCAAGAAGAAAAGGTGGTCTCCCACCCTTGTACCACCTTCCAAACAATGAAAACAAGGTCCACGCCAAAAATGAACCAAGACGGATGCAAAACGAGGGTTCGGGGGGTCAAAACGTGCGGCCGGAGGCCCCGAAAATTGACTATTAAGCATCGAAAGTGGCGTGCGACCACGAAAGTGGTCTCCCGGGCCACAGTGTCCCTCTAGAGAGAGGAAACAAGGTGTGTGCCAAAAATCGTGCCAAACGGAGAAAGTTAAGCGGTCCCGAACCGAGGCGCACGGTTGACGACTCCGAAAATCAAAAATTGGTCTCCAAACAGGAAAAGTGGCCTACGACCACGAAAAGTAGCCTACGGCCACTGAAAGATGGTCTACGAGACCTCTCCCTCCCTTCGGGAAGAGAGAACAAGACGTGGTTCACAAACCGAGGTAAAGCACAAAAGGGTCCCGAGGTCCGAGGGTAAGGCTCTCAGCCGAAACTCCGAAACCTCAAATGAGCACAATATGCACCATCACCGAGCGCTCAATCGATGACATCTGAGTCTTAAGGTTGGTCAAAAATTGGGTGCCTACCATAGCACTGAAAAAAAACTATGTTACTTCCAGCAAATGGTACCATATCACTCCAAAACACTTTAATACCATTACAATGCATTACAAACAATAACAAATCCATATGTTCGCCAAAAAAAGTTTCCATTGACATAAATATTGAATACAAAATAGATGTGAAAC